>NC_080571.1:227497829-228199607 GCF_030247185.1 Malaya genurostris | reverse complement strand
TAAAGTCGTTTTGTAGTTTGTTTAAAAAATGGAAAAAACCGAGTTTCGTGTTTTAATAAAACATTGTTTTTTAATGGGTAAAAACACCGTGCAAGCGAAACAATGGATTGAAAAATGTTATCCGGACTCTTGTCCATCAAAAGCAACGATTTGTCGGTGGTTCGCCGAGTTTAAACGTGGTCGTACCGACACAAATGACGCGGAACGCTCGGGTAGACCCGTGGAAGCCGTTACACCGGAAAATGTGAGTGAAGTGACAAAAATGATAATGAAAGATCGTAAAGTGAAGCTCCGTGAGTTTGCTGAGATGACACAGATATCATATGGAAGTGTATTTACTATCCTTCATGAAAAATTTAGCATGAAAAAGGTTTTTTCCATGTGGGTGCCGCGATTGCTTTCGATGGAACAAAAACAGCAACGAGTCGATGATTCAGAAAGCAGTTTATCGAAAAAAAACGTTGGAACCATTGTATCACCCTAAAAGGTGATTATGTTGATGAATGAAAAAAAAATTTGCAAAAAAATGTTGTTTCCATTGTTAGTCTCGGGACTTATTGATCCATGTGTTAGTACCATAAATCTAGATTTCCCACTGTGCGAAGACATTAATAGATTCTAGTGAGAAACGGGACGGAACTTTTTCCAATAGCTACTATGATTGTGTAAAATGCGCAGCCGAGTTTAAAAATACATTTTAGGAGCATTTACCTTACTATTACACTAGGGAATTGATGTATTTTATTTATGGTAGTACTAAGCAGTAGTAGGTTTGACAGACAACTGGTCGTTTTGTTGTTTTTAATAATCGAGATTATTCTGCGTGAACATAAACTTCTTCGAGAGCAACAACTCTGCCCTGGAACAGTATATGGGGCATTTTATTTCAATATGGTACGTGAAATTTTTGAGATATGATTTTTAGGAATTTCGCGTGTTCGAAAAAGAGCCTTTTTTCAACAGCCTATACTGTAAAGTCTAATAAAGATACAAAAATTCGTCCAAGACATGAAATGTGCGTTTTTTCCTTAACTTTCAAATAAGCGTTAATATAATGAAAAAAGTAAAAAAATTTATAAACAAACAAAAAAAATTCAAATTTGGGCCTAATTTTTTTTCTTTTTCTTTTTTGTTGAAAAAAGAAACCTTAGGGGTTTAACTCAATCTTGGCCAGTGCAATTTTAAGAGTGGAAAGATCAATACTTTCGGAAAATCAAATATAAAAGCATTTTGGTTATAAATTGAATCTTAATTGACTACATTGACCGTCATTAGTGCCAGTGCCTATTAGCAAACAAAACTTGTCGTAAGCCCACTGTGCTCAATCACTGGAAATATTTCGTATTTCTAACATATGTGTCGGTTTTGCACGATACGCTTTGTGCGATGATTCGTTCAATTCATGCGGTTGGAATTTTGCGCGCCTTATTTTGGCACTGAATTTTGTTTTAATAATCTTAATGTCAAACATTTTGAAAAGTACCGTTTTGAGATATTTGTAGTCTCTCATACTACTTAAAATTTTATTATAAATTTCTGAACACATTCCTGATGGTAACGCTAAAATTATGGATATCGGTCAATCCATATCCTGAAAATTGACAGTCAGGCAGCTCTAAAAGCACTCAGTTCGAATGATTCACGGTCTAATCTAATGATCGCATGTCGAACTCGAGATGAATTTCAAATGCTGTTCTTCTAGCACAAGATTCGTTATTGGGCTACATTCAAACATGCCTAACATACTGTCGCAGCTTGAGAACTTGCGCTCAGACAAAGGCATTTTTATCAGATTTGAATCTGAAAATGTCAAAATGTATGACTGGACATTGCAAACTCATCTATCACATGGCTACTATTCAGTGTACTATTCGTGTGATTTGTGTGAATGCGTTTACGGTACTTCATATCATCTGATATGTAACTGTTCCGCATTCACGCAACTACGCATCCGGGTTTTTGGTTCTCCATACATGGTTGAGTCTGTGTATGCGAAGCTAAAACCAAAGGATATTCTATCGTTTCTCTCCCAAGGTGGTAAGGAGCTATAGTTAGAGAGGTTCATCGTTCTTCCTGGATTGGTTTCCTTAAAAGGTTTAGCAGATTTGATTGGGGTACCGAATTTATGAAAATGATGAGAAGCCACGGCATGGCACAAATCTCCAAATAACTAGGGGAACGTGCCACTTTAGCCAATTAGTTTTGATTCCTGATGTACAATTATATAACCGGAACCTGAAGTCACAGCCATCTGATCTTCGATCCTGATCAGTGAATCAACATAGCATAGCTTCAAAACAAGCCTAAGTATGTTGTAATCGGTTCAGTCATCTCTGAGGAAATTGAGTGGCGAGAAATATAGTGCATTTGGTCGATTACGTCATTTATACCATCATATCTCCGGAATCAGAAGCTATTTAATCTTCGAACTTGATCAATGGTCCGATAGTAGCACAAAGACATTTTCCGATCTCGTCGAGCTGAGTCGAATGGCATAAAGCACTATGGTGTTCGAGGCTCCGTTCAAAATCAGTTTTTGAAACAATTCTAATAAGTTGCAACGTGACGACAACTTGTTTTTAATCGATCTCCAATACGTCACTATTCACTAGTCAAAACTGCGCTTCATGTGTCACGCAAGCGGTTCGATGTTCACTCAAATTTGTTGTTGCAAACTAGTCGCAAATAAGCAACTGTAACAAAAATTTTTACTTGAGAGGAACGAGTACCGGGAAACTCAAGAGAGCAGTATTTTTGTTGTTCCGAAAAAAAGCGGAATGTTTTGTAAGAATGAGTCAAGTAAGTGGTAGGAAAGAACCTCTGAAAATAAGTAAAATTCATTGAACTTTTCCGGTCTTTCATATCTGTTATCTTATGTTATCTGTTATGTTATATTTTGGCTAGATTATGCAAAACTCAATCCACCCAACTACCCTCGATTCAAATCGAAGTCAATATGTTTTCTTTGGCCTTAGTAAGCTTTATTACTGAAACATAAGTATGAAATTTGCGCAATGCTTCGGTTATAATTATGTGAGATTAATGGTGGAGTTAAGTGGATTACGGTACCCTTAAATTCTATACCAAGTTATAATTTAAGTGCATGTATTTAGTAGAAATATCATTGTAATGGAACGATTGCGTTATCTCTCAATCAAACAGTTGAAACGTCGCAGTCATATTATCGGAATTCCTACGCTACAGCACCAGTGCATTTGTCCAACAGGGCGTCAACTATCAGAACAAGGCTTAATTTCGTTAAGGAATTGAATTTCTGTGATTTCCTTTTGCTCTCGTGCAAACTTCGGCATATCCGGCAGAACGATTCAACTTTCATGACACAAGTTCCGATCACGTAAAGCTTTGTGAGTGCATTGATGACACGGCGACTATTGCCTTCTACGCTCGTAATAGCATAGGGAATAGTCTTTTAGTCTAGATGAAAAGATTAAAATGCAAATACGTTACTAATCTCTGTCGTATTCAATTTTACTCGAAACTTTTTGCGAGCCATTACTGGGAATGCTAACCAAGTGTTGTGTTTTAGCAATATAGATTTACTCAACTTTGCCACTAGAGATGAAAGTTTATTTTCTGTGACAGTAGCAGAAGTGCTAAAAGGGGCTCCGTCATGTAATTAGTTTAAGCATTTTGCATTCGTATGCTCAGTTCAGAGCTTCATTTAATGGTATGCGTATGAAACATCATGTTTGAAAAGTGGAAATTTTGTGAACAATGTATGGATGCAAGATCTGTTCATGACTAGGTAATTAATTCAAATGAAACTTTATTTTGGGGTTAATGTAAGCTGACTTGAGAATTTAGAACTAGATGAGATGTTTCGGAGAAAGCTAGTTAATGTATCTAGCAGTGAGATGATACCTTTATTCTATCGTTCCGAATATGTTTATTGCATCAATATTGCTTTTAGTTTTATTATAAATTTTTGTTTATTTCGTTTTTTTTTAAACAGGGAATTAGGAAATCATTTGTTGTATAAAAATGTATAGATTTTAAACATGCTTTTGAACGCATTGAAATTTCCGTAAATATACTGTATTATTTTTATAACAAAACATGTTTCGAAAAAAAAAATTTGAAGATAATTTATTTCCATTTTAATTTTTACATGTTTGCCATGTTTTCCATGACAATCACAAAGACAACAATCAGACAACCATCAGAGCATGGACAAGAAGCTCCAAAGGAAACTGAAGAGGAAGACCGAGGATAAAGTGGCTACATCGTTGCGTGCGCTTGACCGGGAGGTCGGTGCAACTGGCCAAACAGTGAATAAGTACCTGGTGAACTTGTACATACATGTCAGGAAGCGGAAGTTGCGTCCACTGGTTTCGGAGCTACAGTCAATGACGCAGCGGCAGTGGCTGAATAAAATGGTTAATCCGATTTTCCCGGCGAACCGCGACGTGGCGGTGGTGATGGGGAACAAGACCTATCTCACCCTGGATGGCACCGACTGACAGGGCACTTCGTATTTTACTCCCCCTACGAAGGAATGAGCTCCGAAGTGAAGTTCATTTCACACACCAAGTTCCCCAAGAAGGTGCTGCTGTGGCTGACAATCAGCGAGAAGGGGATGTTAAAGCCGCTCTTCTTTCGCTCCGGACTGGCAGTGAACGGGAAAATTTATAGTACGAACGGCCTACCGGAGCTCCAACAATTTCGTCGCGTAAACTGAGGAGGAATTATTAAATAAAACGAAGAAAGAACTTAAAAACATGCAAACACGCATGCTTTCGTCCGCCATGGCGAATGTTTCGATTATCTGCCGGAAGGCCGCTCGCGAGGGTGTAGAATTGTTTTGCAAGTAAGCTTAAATAATTACTTTCCATAGGAAATTTATCAAACGCAATTATCTGTCTTAGCTATTCAAATGCAAACGATAGTAGACTATAAGATCTTTCATTTGAATCTAAGATATTCCCACATTTCAAGAACAAATCATAAGTGATCAGTTCACTTTCACATCTCATCCAAGTCAGTCGATATAACAAAACCGCTTACGTTCAAGACGGAAGAAACCAAGTACAGTATTGTGTAGTGAACAATAGAACGATCTCGATATGAGTGATCCAAACGAACAAAAGCTACCGCCGTCACAAAAGAATACAATTATTGTTGACTGCAGGCAAAATTCGACCTTCGATACGAGAACTTGAAGATTTGCTTAAGGAACAAATGCATCTTGACATTAAACTTGCATGCAATAAGACAAATAATGTTATTTACATCCAGTTTTATAAAGAGTTGGATGCAATTCAATTCACAAAGGACAATAACAATGTGCACTAAGTGGAGCACGAAAACATTAAGTACAACATTCCAGATAGTACTATAGAAGTGCGTGTGATCTTCTTTCAAGCGTCATCGATCCTTATATTCGCAAAACTATGTCCCAATGCGTTGAGATTCTTTCTATCGAAAAAGAAAAATTGAAGAACTTTTTTCCGGTGTTCTAAATGGCGTACGTTTGTTACGCATGCGCTTGAAGAGGGCTATACCTTCTTATGTGACTTTCGGTCAGGATACAAGAATCCCGTAGAAATCACTTGTTACCAATGACAATCAGATGACCACGTGTCAATATTGCCAAAAAGCTGTTCACTACAGTAAGTCGTGTGATAAACTGGCCAAGAAGACAACTACACCAAAGAACAACGGTGCTTCCTTCACACCAACCCCAAGCAACCCCAGTACACCTGTGACAGCCACCAACAACAATGAAGTATCCCTTCCAACGAAACCATCAATATCCCCTATAGAACAAAGTACACCAGCTGCAGTTATCAACTTACCCAACGCCTGTGAAATAAGTAACGAATAATCCGCCGATAACAGTGATGCCGAACCAATGGACGGGACCGTGAATAGCGAACCACTGCTCCCCCTTCATTTGCTAGATAACAGCAAAAGCGCCTCTCCTGCAAGGAAAAAAATTACAACAAGATCCAGCAAAAAAAATTTATTTATTGTGAAACGGCCGCGTTAGCTTAAGTGCAAAATAGCCGAATATAAAAAAATTATAAAAAAAATCATATGCTTTTTTGTCATATTAGCACTCCCAGTCGAGTTCGCATGGTATATCTTACATACAAGTAAACGAGAAAAACTCTTGTGTGCGGGGACGGTTAAGTCGATGCTGTTTTTGCAGCCCTCCTGGGCTCGATTCTCTACCCCGCACATAGGGTTAGACAGTTTCTCTGGCCCGAAAAGGTGAAAGGTTAAAACCTCTATAGGATAAAATGGGGAGAAATGCAGCACTTTTCTTTGAATTAAGATAAAATGAACAGGTAGTAATGAACCATTACTGTGTATATTTTTAAAAATACTATAAACATCAGTTATTAATCCAATATATTTATTTGGAGAAAAGTCAATGATTATCATAATAAATTATTGTCACCAAAAATTTTTTTGGTATTAAAAATGCCCTACTTTTTACTATATGGTGCCGGGGGTCAATTAAAAGTTTCAAAAATAGTCGCGTAACCTTTTTTCGCTTTAACTTTTTTCGTGTAATTTTGAACGTTAATAACTCAGTCATTTGTTGATGGATTGATATAATTTATCAACCAATCGATTCGGAAACTTTTAACTTAAACATGTATGGCAACGTCGTTTCAGTGTTTCAATAGCATACTATTGAAAAAATAGTTAGAATTGACCTATGTTTTCATTCATCAATCCCAGCTGACCAAATTGACGTCATTTTCTTGTTCGGCATAGGAGGCTTTGCGTCATGCATAAAAACACCGCATCATTCTGCGTAGTTCGAAGAGGAATCTATAAATATATGCTGCAAATCATTTCTTGATTTCAGTTGATGCTTGACTGTGAATGAAACAAGTTTCTCGTCCAGTGAGGTGATGACTAGATTGTATATGCGTTCGCTCGTTTGACTGTCGCTTTTGCTAACTCTTCACTGTACGAGGCTGGGTGTCAGTTTAAAAAAATGCAAAAATGCGTAACCTTTTCTATCATAATTCTGAACACTTAGAGCTCAGCCATTTGTTGATGAATTTATATAATTTAACTATCAATCGATTCGGAAACATTTAACTTAAACTTATGCGATAACGTGATTTAAGTGTTTCAATTGCATACCATTGAAATATTGGATCGAATTGACCTATGTTTCTCACGAGCCAATGACAGTCTCAGTGAATGCTGTCAAACTCTAATCCGATTTGCGCAGTATGAACTATAACACAAAAGGGAATCTATAAATATATGCCGGAATACATTTCTGCTTTAGTTTACTCATGGCTTATCTTGATTCTCCGGTAACTAGCAGGCCAACTTAGAATTATCGGCGATAGATTTTTCGAACCTAATTTGAAGCGCTTGTATCTCTGTGATTTATTGATAAATTTTCCTCGTTTAACTTGATTCGAATGTTTTAATTTGTCAACGGGTAGTTTGCATACTGAAATCTCTATTTACATACGAACAACACGGTGGCACGCAAATAAATTCAGTATAAAGTTGTGTTTTGATGATAATCATAGATAATTATTTTTCATTAAATGTGGCTAAATACAAGGAACTATGTCTCAGCATAATCCCTCAGACCCTATTATTAAACCAAGCAATAATCGTGTAACCTAATTGAATAGTTACAAATTGATTTAGTCGTATAAAGCATAATATTTTGGTCTAATCTTGCTTCCAAAAATCTTACAGAAGGGATCCAGACTAAGTGTAGCAAAAATAATGCAATGACAATCGTTATACAGTATCGATTTGAACAAGCTGTTGTCCCACCAGGAATAAAACACTTCAACTGATTCGGAACTTAGTACAAAAAAGTTGCACAGACTCACATATATATAATTATCAGATGCAATAAAATACAGTATGAGAGATAAACTCAAGACAAGCTGATCTGCAATTTTACATGTATCAATTAAATCCTTACTAAACTCGGGTCACCGCCAGTTTCAGTTAAATTATCGTTTACATCAAAACAACAAGTGTCTTTTCACTACATGCGTTGTAACAATGATAATGTTCGTTCATGTATTAATAAAATCTAGTTACAATATGAACAAAATTAAGGAATTTTGTTGCGTATGCATTGGTTCCTTAATATGCAAAAGTGAAAATTAATTAAAGTAACAAAATATGTTCTGCGGACTGTGTCATTGTCATTTTCTTCCTTGTATTGCTGCCATTCTATTTTCAGACACTTTCCGAAGATTATCGACGCTTTTTAACGAAGGATCATCAAAATTACACTATTACTGAGTTTATTGGTTGACGGTTATTCAAATTTTTCACATCGACATTTTTCGATAAAAATATTTAAAATCTTCTCTAATAGCTGTTTATAAAATGATTAAGTTTGTATGTTCTCTGTCTTGAAAATTATTATGACATGAAATCGTTTCATTTGTCCAGATTTATATCTTAAGGGTTGTTCGTATCCAAAATTGATCTTTTATGTAACTTTGAAATCATCATAATTGACTTTCATTTAAAGGATATTTTCCAAAAATTTGTGAAAATCTGTTGATGGCATAAAATAGAGTAGAATCAATTGTTCTGAAAGAATCTAATTGTCATTTTTATCATTCGCCAAAAATGTAAACACTAAAAATAGAGCAAGTTTGTAATTTGTGACTTTTAGTGCATCCATTATCATCTTTAGTTTTGTATTTATTATGGGTACCTTAGAATTATTTCATTTTTAAGGTAATCGTGATCGGTCGTGTCTTGCATACAACCATCTATTTTTTTTTTTGGGAGAGATGCAGGGTGAACTGTTAACTGATTCGAGGTAAGTAGAAGAATTGAAAATATCTGCTGTTCATCTTTGATACATCTCTTGGTTGCTTTCAAATTTTCGCGTGACCACAGATTTTGCATTACATTAGCCATTACGTCACGAGTTTCATATTGAAAAGGACCATGACCATGAAAGAAAAAGGACAAATGACCATGCAAAAAATAAAACTTTATCTGTGATTGAAAACAATACCTTCGGAAACGTTATGTCATTATTTTAAGATGGATTTCGCTACCATCTTTTGCGCGGCGCGGAATAAATATTTCGAACACAGCAATTGAACTAAAAACTTACTATCGGTTATAAATATTTACAAATAAAATATGATTCGCTACTTTTGCTTACCTTCGTTGTCGTCTCAAGAAGTGAATTCATATTAACGCTCACAACTCTAGAGCACTTATGAAACTATAAGCTCAAAAATGCTGCAACTCTCCCAGAGCGGCATCTCAACCCCTACTTTACCCTAATCGAAACAAAAAAAACTCTTGTACGAAAGAAAGTCAACTATATCCGAGATGGCTAAACCAATTTCTACTCGTTTGAGAGCTACTATTGGGTTGTGAATCAAATTCGAAGATCAAATGGATATCGCATCAGGATTCGGTGCAATATTGGTATAAATGACGTAACCTACAAAACGCATTTTATTTTCTCCATTCAATTTTATCGGAAATAGCTTTGAAAGATACTATTGGGTCATTAAATCAAATGGCCTTACGTAACCGACAAAATACCAGTTTTTACCACTCAATTTTCTCGGCCAAGGTCGAATATCAAATGGATGTTTCTTCAGGTTCCAGAGGTGAAATGGTATAAGTGACGTAAACGACAACACTTATTACCGCTCAAATTTCTCTGATTTGAATGAATCAATTACTTCCGGAAGTAAGCAATGATCAAGTTCAAATGTATTATTGCTGAAACATTTGGTTTGAGGAATGTTGCCGAATTTGTGACGCAAACGCTGAAGCATGACCCGAAATTCGTGTCAGAAATTATCCTAATAAAATAAGGCAAAAAATGTTTTAATAAGACTGTGTAAATGACAAGAGTAAAGCATTATCACTAGGTGTATTGAGAATAGGTTTTTATTCATACTAAAGATATGTGCAAAGTTTTATCCAAATTGGAAAAAGTCGATCCTGATTTTGCCGCCTTTCCTGTTGTTCATTTTCGGAATTGCTCACATTCATGTTAATATTTCGAGAAAGTATTTAATTTCACATGATTCAGTCACAAAATTCGAGAATTGTCATGCAGAAGAGGTACACTCACAATTACAATTTGTCAGTTTAGTACAAAATCATGTAACTCCCGTTCAAGTACTCAAAACGTGTAGTTAAATTATTAAAATAGTAGACAATACTGGATAGTAAGTTCAGATGGTCTTTTTCGTGAACAAACCTGCCGAAAACCTGCAACAACCTGTTGCAAGTTAAACTGTATTTTCAAGTCTGTGAACTTATTAGTCAGGGTAAACGTCACAAGGCGACTCGTGCAGTCGAACTCATAATCCTTTCTGAGTATGTAAAAATATCGTATGATGGCATTTTGCCGCTCTAATTCGTCTCCTTCGAAAATAACTGCCCTGTCCTATGAAAATTAATAAGCATCGGAAATGTCAATCGCGGATTTACGACTTATGTTTAATAGATTTTCTCCGCTTCCAGCGGCAATCACTGCCAGGAAAAATCGGACGACGACGGTAAAATGAAGGAAATGGCTATTCATAGGAAATAGTAAAATGTGAGCACTTTCATATTTTCGTTTTTTCTTCCCTCTTCAAAACGTGTTCAATAATAATTTACCGCCGTCACTTCTACCGCCCCGGGTACATATGGACTTATCATCCCTGGTCCCTGACCTGCACCCGGCGGACCAGGTCCAATCGGTTCAGGGTGACGGGCCAGCAACGTCTTCAGTGGCAATTAATTTAATTGGACTGGATTTAACAAATCCGATCATCGAAAATCGGCTGCGTTCGTCACCGCCCGTGATGCGCAATTCGACTGCCCTCGTGGCAAACGTGCATCAATCGGCTGAGACCGTCAACGAAGTTTCTGGTTTAAGTGCGGGAAAATTTTAATTTTATAAATAAATGTTGGCACTCGGTTTCAGGTCGATTGTGAACTTAACGCGGGAACTTCCAAACCTTGATTCGTGTGTGTCACCTCACCAATAGTGAAAGTATTTATGGGCATATTTGCGCCCATCTAAATTGTACTCCGACAATTGGTATGAGGTAGTTACTGTTCAAAACGGCGAGAGAATGTCTGGAATGTGGGGAAAATAGTCAAATAATGAATGTCTGGCGAATGACGCAAAGTTGCTTTGTATTTTACTCAATATTTCATGCGCTGTACACAAATGAGCATTCCGGAGATTCCAGAGGTAAAATTTCAAATGAAAATTTTCATGATTTTACCAGAACTATCAACAGGTAATTTTTATTTTTATTTCTTTTTTGTATATTCATCCAAATGCTTCCGTACTTAAGAATATTAAACTTTTTCATCCAATATTGATAGCGTTGAAAGCTCACACAATTCCGACTGAGACTGAGATTTCTAATTCCAAAGACAGAGTAACTAAGACGGTTATTTTTAATGCATCAATGATTGTACACAGCATTCGTTTCTAATGATAAAAAAAATTGGTGCTGTATTATTCAAGAAATCACAGCGTCTCCTTTGAGTTGGAATGCCAATTTTGATTATATCAGCGATTGGTTTGGAATAAGAAAACCAATAAGTTGCAGTATGAGTGTCACTTCGGAGGCGCTCGTTGTCACTTTGGAAGGATAAATGAGACAGCACATTTCCAGCAGAAACGTTTCAACATTTATTCCTTCGAGTGATTCCGAGTGGTGTTTAGAGAGACAATAAGTTTTATTACGAAATCACTACCATTACCTTAGCCGTTGGAGTTATTGCTGTGGTACAGTGTGGTCCCTAAGGACAATATTCCAAGTATTTCTTGAATCTTGGAATTACTCTCACGGTTTTCTATAGACTCCGAATATACTTAGATGGTTCTATGTTATTTATACTAAAATCGAATGCAATTGAAAAAAAAAACGCTTCTTAATCCACCTAGTGGTGTGATAATGTCTTTCTTTTCTTTCATAACAGTCTCATTAAAATAAATTGCATACTTTAATTAAATAATTTCGGATACTAACTTTGACACCAATTGATTCAGATTGATTCGAGTAGTTCACAAAAGCATGCTTCAGTGTTTATATCACACAGTCGGTATCATTTTTCCAACCTAGTGCTTGACTTTTGCGTTGCCTATTTGTATGAGAAGAGTGATGCTAATCTAAAAAACATATTTGAATCCACCTAGCAGTGAGATGATACCTTTTTTTTATCATCCGCATGTGTTTTTTGCATGAATATTTTTCGGTGTTTTAGTTCTCATGACATTGATTTGATGATCGTCGTTTCAAGCGGCAATTTAAAGTTCTATTCACTCATTACCCTGTAATGTCGAAACTGCAAATCGAATCGAATTTGAATCTAAAAGTATAATAATCGATTAAACATTCCATGATATTTTGAAGTAAGTTCCACTTTAGAGTTTTTCGCCTTTATTTACGGTACTTCCATAACCGGTATTCAAGAACCAGCATAACCGAAAACGATTCGTATGACCATAAATTGATATGACGAATAAATTGTAATAGCTTTGAACTTAACTTTGAAGCTTTTTGGTATTGTCATCTTCTATATCGGTATGAATTTTAAAAACTCATCACCCTGTAATTCCAGAATCGGAAGCTGGAATCGAATAAAACTCACCAATTTTGTATGGTACCATAAGGAACCGGAATTCGAAAATCGGTGTAGCCGAAGTCAGTTAAATCCACCTCAGGAGCTGTATAGTTTACATTTGATTCAAAGTGTTTGAAAATCAGTATAGTCATCTTTGAGAAATCGTAGTGCGAATTAAATTTTTGGGTACCTTCAGAATCGAAAACTGAACACCACTACAACTGAAATAAGTTTATTTGGTTATCGACTATCCAAATCTGCAAACCTGATAAGCCTGATTAATTTATGTGAAATAGACATTTTTATATTAATCACCCTGTATCCCCAAAACCGGAAGTTGGGTCTGACTGAAAAGCAAGATGTTTTATAGGATCTTAGAACTTTTCATTTGAATCTTAAATTATTCTTAGATTTCATTTGAATCTTAGATCGGTTCAGCCATCTACGAGAAAAATGGGTTACACAATTTTAATTTCGTTTCACATTTCATCCTGTAGTTCCGAAACCAGAGGTCGGAACCAAACACAATTCTGGAACCTTGTTTAGGACGACTTTTCATATGAATCTGAGAAGAACGTATTGTAGAAAACGGTTGAGTCATCTCCGATAAAAATTGAGTGAAACTATTTGTCACACACGCATTTGCTGATCTCGACGAACTGATGCGAATGGTATTTGAGTGTTATTTTCTTCCAACATTTATTGCTGTGAGTAGTTTAAATCAGTATAATTATGGAATTGCTTTCAATTGGAAAATGCTACCATCATGTGGTTTACATATGTCATATTCGAATGATTATGTTGCCAAAAACGAACCGTGCTAAATTCGGTCCGAAGCATAATGTCATGAAAAAGGATGCTGTATACAGTCTTTTTAATACTTAGAAACAATTGTATGTAACAGTATAAAAAATCGTGTCTCACTTTGCTCCCAAGCATTGCTTTGTCATACAGCGCTCAAAACTCCTACTGCTGGAATAGGAGGAAAAGACGATATCTCCGTTGAAAATGGACGGATTCTAACAATCTATGGCTTGTTGGATAGGTATTATCGTACGAAATCTAAGTCTGGAAACATACTCTGTTTTCAAGGTCAAATGTGACAGATACTTTCAAAAAGATACTGAAAATTTTGACATAAAACTTCGTATTACTTAAAAAGTAAACATCCCATCTCAAAACCATTCAATAGCGTTCTGGGTAACGGGGAGACCTTTCAGACCACACACACACACACACACACACAATCGATTGGTATATGACAATCGGCCCCCTGGGCCTCGAAAAATTTTTCTAAAGTTTGAGCGAATTCTGTACCTATTTTTTATAATATATAAAAAAGCTAAAATACCTTCTTAGTCCATATATCTTGAAATATCACAATAGGGGGGGGGGGGTGTGGAGGGTAATTTTGATGTCAAAAGTCTTAGAATTGCATGAAACGTCGAGATTTAGTGTCATCTCGAAAAAAAATTTCTTAGTCCCAGAAACTCGATTTTTTCAAAAAAAAATTTTTTTAGATAAAACCAAGGATGGCTTTCATCGTATCAAGGAACGTTCACTAGCAACTCTTTAACGATTGAATCAGTGCCATCAAAGAGAGTTGGAAATCATCGCAACAACAAAAACCCGGCATGGCTCATTTAACATAGAATCGACACCAGTGCGAGAGCGAATTTCTCTCGATGACATTTCTGAGTATCAAATGTTATCACGCTGCTGTGGGAATCTTCTCTGAAGCAACAAACGGTCGCTTATTCTCGTTTCACGATCCGATAATTGCGATAGCATCATTTTACTATTGCCGCTTATTCTAACTATGTGCATATAATCTTTGTATAAGTTGTGTCTATTAAAATGTATGTGAATGCTCCACACAAGGGTTTTGGAATATTGCAACCTAGTATGAGAATCATCAAGTTGAATCATCGACTCGATTTTCTGCGATAATTGTCAACTTGCGATTCTCTCTTGGGAAATTCCACACAGCAACGATCATTATCAGACTGTAATTTTTTTAAAGGGCCGTGAAATACTCAGAGTATGAAGTGGAGCGAAGGAATGTAGAAAAATTCTCTCGCGGTTCATGCATTGAGAGACTCGAGTTCTTGTAGCATCTTCTACCGGATTTAAAATGTTGTATACAATATAGATAAATATCGAACAGCTTCTATCAAATTTTCGGCAATCGCCAACACTGGTTGTGATATTATGTCGAATTCGCTGCACATCAGTAGTGAGTAGTGATGTGCAGGTAATTTCGATGTAATATCACAAATGTGTTGGTGTCGTTCTAACATAAAGTTTGTAATATTACACGAAAAGATGCATATTTTCCTATCAGAATCGTCTAAGTATTCAGTCAAGCTGAGGTAATGTACTCAATACGTTGTTTCGTTGTAATAACGTGTGATTTATCTGCCATATTTTTTGAAATTATTGCATTTGATGTTTAGTACGTCTAATTTTTTTTCATATCGATTAATAACTACATTGGGATTGTTACAATTCTTTTTTGCTGTGTAGAAACGAACGCGATTCCTGTGTAAAAAAAAACGATCGGCAGAGCAGGTAGTTTTTTAGGAAGATTCCAAGCATAAAGGAAGTGCCGAATCCCACATAATAAATAAATATCGTACTCAGGACCAATTTTCTTCAAGTCGGTAAATGAAATTTTCAAATTAAACTTCGTGCGAAGTAAAAAAAACATTTCAAATAGCAGTCCGGTCAGTAGTATCAGCGAAAAATATGTTGCATTTTTCTTGCAATGTTGTCATGTTTTCGATAGTCTACATATTTTTTGCATTGGTAAAATCATGCATATAATATAAAATCATCCGTTTAAGATAAAGCCATGCATTTTATATAAAATAATATATTTTCCATAAAGTACCAAATAGATGTGTTTGATGCGTAAAAACTTAGAATCACGCTTATATTCAAAGGCTCGCCAGAACAAACAGCATTTTACTATGGCTGCTATGCTTTCTAAATGTTTTAAGCAAAACACGAATCTACGATTTGATTGCAAATCACCTTTAGATTCGAAAATAAATTTGTTGGAAATCGGTTAAACTTTTTTCAATGTGTTCGAACGGTTGATTCGCAACATTAAACTGACGAATCGAAACCACGGCATTTCGTCTATTCGTCCGTAAACAAGAATGACACTTTTCGATCGAACGAATGATGTTCGAATATACGTATCGTTTGAAGCTAAACTGGCATACATTCTAGCGTTTCGCATATAGTTAATCACAAGAATTGGACTGATTTCATTAAGACTTATCATTTATTTGAAGAAGTTTACTAATATTTGAATATTTTGTGGCGAACTAGTCGCGTTCGAGTTCATTCGTTCGAAAATACCCGTTCGTCGTATGGTCGATACGGACGTGAACAAGAATGAGGGTGATAAGTCGTTTGAGTTGGGCGAAAGTGGTATTTCTTTTCTAACAGTAATAACTTATTCAAATAGCAGGATTTTTCTTTCATTCCAGTAAATAATAAGCTCCAGTTTGAGTAATTCAATATATTGATATTTTATTATAACTCAACGGTAGATTTTTCGAAAAAAAAACTTTCACTGGTACTCATAAATGTTTGTAGTTACTCTCTAGGAATTACTTATCTATTTTTGCATCAAATTTTCGGAATACGTGTCTCAGAACTGAGAAAAAATAAAGCTTTAAATTTGAAACAGAAACAGTTTTACAGATATGGTCTTTCTATGACTATGGCTGGGGTAGGATGCATTTCGTCAATAGATGTGTCTTCTTCGAGAGAAGCGTCTGCATTTCAGCTATTTACATGGCAAGTTCGACATATTGTTTTTTTCCTGTTTTTTTCTAAAATTTTAGGAAAGTTGGACAACGTTTTGGATTGGTATTACTGACATTTTTCGAATAGTTCTATTACGTTGCAGATGAACCCTCTTCCTAGAACAGATGCAGTACACGAAATATTCAATTTTCACGGTTTACTATCGGTAAATATCCTACATAAAAATGTTGGCACTTTTGAATCCTCATAGAATTAACGTTTCTATAAAGTGTGGTTCACTTAAGTAATAAATCAGTATGTGAAGAGAATCTTCCTAACACCTATAAACTATCCTACCAGTATTTATCAGTCCTAATATGTAGTACTTTTATCGTTTGCATTAGATACATGATAAAATGGTAAGTATAACGTTGTTTGAACGATTGTATCTGATTGACCTTACGGACTACTCTAGTAAATGCTATCGATGAATGCTTACAGAACTACGATGTTATTAAATAAACCTGTGGTTGAAGTTGCATTCTGCGAATGGAAGACATTGGGACAGTAAAACTAGGGCATGCAATCTGCCGTAGTAAGTAGTATTAGTAGCGATCGTGGGAGCAATGCAATGGTTAACAGCATAGAATAGAACAAGAGTATCAAACGATTGGTTAAATATTAACAGCAGTCGCATTCGGTGGTGCTGGTGAAGTAGAATTTTTAACCAATTCCATATACTGGAACGGCACATGCAAACTGATGCCGTTGTGTTCAACAATCAGATGGCCCCGGCGATGTGAAGCTCCGGTAACCGTAACGGCTTCTCCCTTACGTAGTTGCTCACTCACAGTGGAAGTGGCAGAATCCTCCGGAAAGTTCATTTTCATGATACGAGTCTGTGGATAACCGAGCTTAGAATTTCCAGTTACTGTGTACGAACGAGACGGTGGCACTGGAGGCGGACGTTCCTGAGAAATAGATATCGATTTTTGTTAGCAGCATAGTAGAAAATAAATTATCACGTTTTAATTTACTTACCAAATCTAACCCAAACAATGTGCAAGTCTGTGCGATTATTTTCGAATCACATTTTTCATTAGGATCTGGCGGTGGTGTGCCCGCAATTGGCTGTGGCCTAGGTCTTGTGGCGGTACCGGTATTATTTGCATTAGTGTTTGGTGTTGCAGTTGGGGGTCTTGTAGCTGCAAAAAAAAGTCACAATTGTTCAGAAAGATATTTAATGTATTACAATTAATTGAACCTACCGGTACTTTTATTTATAGTTAACATTCCACTGCCTACAAGTTTGATGTCGTGTGATCTTCGAATTGTGCCCAGCCGCTTTCTCAAATTCCACCCACGCCACGTGGCTTGAATGAGGGTGGCGCTTTTCATACGCACCTCAGTCCTCAGCATTTCCAAATGTTGTCTAATGCCTTCGCTTAGAAAGATATGTCTCTTGCCGGGTGCCCACGATAGTGTCACTGATCCATCTAATTCGGGTGGGTTTTCCAAGGCGAAATCTAAGATTAATTTACAGTCTTCCAAGGCTTTCTCCTCACAGCGCCTCAACAGTCGGAAAGGTGCCAACATTCGATACCTAGCCGTAAACTGTTTGAATCGCATACGGTGTGGGAAACCACTAGCCATCAAATTCACTGTCTCCAGCACTTGAAGAGCACGAATCTGTCGCACAACTGTGCCGCGGTCAAAACCACCCGCTTTCTCTGCTATGTTGCTACGGATGCATCGAACGAAGTGAGGTCGAGCGTGTACAAGTGTCCTTAGCAAATTATCTAATCTTGTGTGGAAATCTTGCGTCAGGGTTGAAACTGGTTCATCCCCATTCAACAGGTCAGTATGGGATGTGGGCGCAATTCTAAAACTTAATCCACGAGGTACATTTTCCTGGGCATATAGAGCTTTTAGTTCGGTGCCGAAAAGATGCGTTGCAAATCCAAAGTTACAAGTGTGCTTGTAAAAGACCGAAACCAAATCGTCAGGTACTACATCCCTGTTTGTGTCCAAAAAGTCAGTCGTATCATACTCAACTCGACCAGCGAAGTGTCTAATAGCAAACATCCTAGGATCATACGGTTCTGAGGCTCTCTGTTCCAAACGTGCCGAGTTTCTGTGCTGCACCTTAATCTTGGCCACGTAGCTTTCCGCCGTACCCCGGACGGAGCATTCGGCGTCTAGCATACTCAATAGACCCGTCCGAAGCGAAGAAATCAGATCGATACAGGGCACATTATCAACATAGTCCACCTCGGCATCGCAAATGATACCCTCCTCTCGACACGATTCGACGGAACTCTTGAAGATATGCGTGTTGTAAAAATGTTGCATTGTTTCCGCGCACAAATTTATGCACAAGTGTTCCAACTGTGCTGGTCGTGGTTCCTCGAAACCGAACATGTCCAGAATGCCTAAAAATATGATAACAGCGTGATTGATGTTAGTTAGATGGCTTGAAGTACAGAGTGCAGCACTGAACACCGTCGATAACAATTCGGTTCAGGTACGAGATAACTGCACGCTAAACTAAGAAGAACCAATAGAGTGTAAAATGAAAACAACCTATTCAATGTTTTATTTTTGCGTCGGTAAGTAAACTATACTGTGATACTTTTACAAGTTTTCGTTTACATTTTAAAATGTTTAAGTTTGGAAAAATTAACTTTTTTGATGAGTAGGTAAATTTTTTTTATAAAAGGCTTTAAGTTTGAAATGTTTTTAGCTTTTGAGCAATTCCAGACCGACATATAAAAAAGGTTATAAAATCAGGATAGATCTTCTTCGATTTGGATAAAACTTCTGACACGTCTTGAGTATAGCAAACTATCTGTTTTAGCCAATTTGACTTAAGCCTAATTTTTGAAAAAAGGTATTATCAGTAATTGTTTCTTCAAAAATTTATGTCTCAAAAACTATTAATTCGATCCTTCCACGACAAAAGAGTCTAACTGAAAATGATAGTTTCTTTTTCGATTATTACGGATCTAATATAGAATTGTTTTTCAAAGTTTCCATAATAATCGAAAGTTTGTGATTTTGACTTGAAGGTTATGCTAAGAGTCGAACACGAAAACTGTCTGGTAAGTCACGAAGACAAAAACAGCTTCTACTTCCTTCTTCTATATATATAGCCTATTAAATGAAATGATGCAGAAAATCAATTGGAGACTATGAAAAATACATACAAATTTAAAAAATAATTTATACTTGCAACATTTCCATTTTCAAAATCCACATTTGACGATAATTTAATATCTTTTCAATAAAAAAGTTACAGATATTCACTAAGATTCAAGATTTTAATAAAATGCAGTAACTAATGCGCACGGAAGACACTAACACAGCGACAACAGATACTTGAAATTTTATGTCTGATGTATATGAGATGCGTTTAA
Organism: Malaya genurostris; assembly: GCF_030247185.1. Classification (NCBI taxonomy): domain Eukaryota; kingdom Metazoa; phylum Arthropoda; class Insecta; order Diptera; family Culicidae; genus Malaya; species Malaya genurostris. Next base: position 228,179,841 of record NC_080571.1, on the reverse strand, counting down.
ATACTCGCAATTTCAATGAGATCCAACCTTTTTCCATCGAATAAATAAAGATTCCAAAAAAATAATTGAATATGGATGGGGTTGGGGACGGAATTCATTACTTCAATTTGACCGGTTGTGCAGTGCACGAGGTGCACATAAGGACGAGACGACACTGACACAGACATTTTCCGATCTCGTCGAGCTGAGTCGATTAGTATGCAACACTATGCTAAAACGCACCCATTCTTGAGAAATTCGAAGGACCCAGATTTTCGTTGAATTGCATCGCTTTTATTCAAATCGATGTAACTAAAAAACTGTGAACTGAACGGATTAATGGACATGCTCTAATGTATATGAAAACATGTATTATTGTATTGTTAAAAACGTTCTAATAAGAAATTATTCCATAATTTATCATCACTTCAATGAATTGATGATTGATAGAAACCTGTAGTCCGTATTATGCATGGAAAGATGAATAGTGAAAATGAGTGTTACATGATGAATATTATAAAATTGAAAGAGATCTCCAATATTTTAATTTGTGGTTGAGTAGTTAGTTAGGTTAACGGTGGTATAACAATAACTTCCCCCGTATATTTTCTAAGTCATAATTGATTAAAGTCAAACGAACTCCAATTCTTTAAATTATTAGAGCGTGTGCAAATTTCATACCATCGCATTCCCAAGTAACATGTTTGATATTAATAAATACTTGTAGCTGTCTTCAATGCCACAAGATAAATTTTGCATTAAAACTTTAAACTCCACGAAAGCCTACTGAAAACCACTATAAGAGCAAATTCCTGCCATGTGAACAATTCTTCATAAGGTTTTTAAAGTAAAGTTAAGAATCAATATAAACATACGTAAAATCTTTTTAAAAATAATTCCAAATTTAAGAAAATTTTGTAACCCGCTTAATATTAATTTTATTGGGATGGACTGAACTCCCCAATGAATAAACTGTCAGTTTGATATTTTTCTTGAATATGTGTGTGTGTTATATCGGTTTTTGATTTCAATTTTAGTTTGAGTTTGAGGCTTTTTCTAAATGTAGAACCTGAATGTGCTTTTATTTTTATCGTGAATGTATAGTTAAAAATAAGAAATATAACTAAACGCCTTGAAATAAATGCGTTTTTTTTGGCGAGTCTCCATGATTCATTAAAAAAATTTGTGATGAATCATAATTTTTGTATAAAACTTGTGCATATGTTCTGAAAATGAATCATAAAATATTAAATTTGATATCAATAAATGCTACGGTACAGCTCATAAAAATGGCGGCCATAAAATTTTTTTTAATGTCAACCTAAAAAGTAATAAATCGAATAGTTCACAAAAAATGTGTCATAAATGAATTTTAGAACCATCAAATTTGCTCTGAGTAAAACTATCAGCCAATGAACACGCACAATCACAAAAGTAGATTTATGAAAGAATTGAACTGATAATAATGATTTAAAGAGAATGTTTGAAAGCAATATTAACGGCGAATGCATGGTTCTATTCTAGCTCAAGTAGCTTTCTTTTTAGAGCAGTTTTCAGTTCGGGTAAAAGGTTTTATAGAAACTTTTAAAGCTGTTAGGTACTAAATATAGATGGCATAAAATTGGTAATTTTACTTTAGTCAATATGTGGGTTTTGCGTTTATCATAAAAGAACATATTCAATGCATAATTAGTGTATCGTAAGCCTCATTTTAATATTCACATTTCGATACTCTTCAAGTTGTGTGTAGAGGTTCGAGTCACCACTATTCGGAACAAAACGACTCAAATTCTAAGCAAAATCGTGTACAACAACATCATCATACATGAGACGTCGATAATGAAGACAGAATGATTTATATTTAGATGAGAATAATGCAACCGTCGAAGCAACTTGAGAAATATTGAAATCAAAAAGTGCATGTATCGCGTGTGGTATGGTAGTACATACACATCCAATTTGAATAAAAATGAAAATATCGACAACTGGACAAAGTTATAGATTTTAGAATGGACAACGTTTGCTACTTTACTTAAATTAAATTGATTTGCACTGGATGTATCAAAGTTGTTCATTATAACAAGCGTACCTATGAATCCATCAGTAGCATGTCGAACGGCGTTGTTCAATGCGGCCATCGACTTTGATCCGGCGTTACCGCCACCGATAGTGGACGCATGTTGACTTGCAATTTCTGCTTGGTTGTGTACTGATTCGTTGCTATCGGAACTAAGTGTTCCCAGAGTTGAGCCCAAACTGAAACAAGAGAAAATGATGATTTCTAATTTTGAGCAGTTCATGTAAAAGTTTTCAGTTACCGCTTGAGACTGTTTGCTCTTCGCACGATCGTCGCCACCGTTCGGCAGTAGAGAGCTTTAGCCAGAGAATCTCGTGTCATGTTAGACATATTGGCATCGCAAACAGATTTTATGAGCTGACCACGTGCATTATGAGTGCGAATGGTTAGGCCGCGAAACAGCTGAGCTGGTGGCACTCCTAGCAGGTTGGCCACTGCGTTTAATTCCGTCTCACCACTCACCTCAACTTCCAGTCCCTGTTAAACAAAATTGACATTTTATCTAAGCAAGTTCTACTACTATCAAAGTTTGGTGTAATTGTGGAAAAAAAATCTAATATTTGCTCAGACATTTTTTAAATATATTTTTATCACTGAACATCAGTCGTAAATTACCCATATATTGTTAGTCATCACAGCAAATTTTTAAAAGACGAGATTCGAACCCACGACCCGTAGATCGTAAAGTACTAAATCGGACAGTTCTGTCTACCATGACAGTAAAATAAATATGTAATTTGTGTCCATATTGATATCATTTATGAAAAAGTTAATTTACGTTAACTAAAAGTTTTAATAGATGGAATAATTAAGCTGAGATGAATATGGACACAATTTCCTGATAAGTATTATTAATTCAAATACCTGTCCATCGACGAACTGAACATTGCCCAGTAATAGAACTGCCGCCAGCACTCGAACCACGTCCAGAAACGGAATGCCCAGAATACCCAAACATGCTTTCCATGCTTGAAACCGTGCCGCATCTTCCTGCTCATCTTGTCGAATATCACCGTTCTGCAAGTACCTCAAGTTAGCCGGCGAATAGCCTTCCAAGTTCAGTCGAGCGCATTCTTCCGCATTTAATCCTGCCAACATTTGGTAGAAAATGTGATAGTTTTTCTCGTTCGGTAGCGGCCGTATGACACGTGTCTGATCCAAAAAGTAACAGTGAATCTTGGTTCGATAGAGAGCTCCGTCTGTTACTTGAACTTCGATAAATTGACCCTGAAAATAGAAAAAATAGTCTAAGTCAATTCCCTCTCTTAGTTTACGTTTAAGTTTACTTACAATTCTGCTTGACTCGGAGTTGGTAGACGTTTTAGCGGATCCCAGTGATCGTAATACGGTGAAGGCTGCAGCTAAATGTTTGAAAGCGTCGGTTTCTGGTCCTCCACCGGCCACGGCGAATAGCTGTCGAAGGAGTAACATCGAGCAGTGCGTTTTGCCCGAACCGGATGTTCCTAAAGATTGAAGTTTTCGGCATCAGTTTTTCATACTGCACCATTGATCTAAAACACTACCAACCTGACAAAATGATTGCTTGGGGGTAGCCAGTTTCGGCCTGTTGCCTGACGGCTTCTTGTACGATTTTGCGGAGCTGAGGTGCCAAGGGAACTGAACGAGTCGATGACAGTGTTAGCGGATTTCCTACGTCATGATAAGGATTGACGGCGAGCAGGATAGGACCAACGTTGGTCTGGAATTGAAAAATACAAAATGACTTCAGTGATAGTTGATCTCACACCATTTAATAGTAATATGATGACTGGAGGAGCTAGGTTATATTTGGGAACAGTAATTTTTACTTTTGCAGATACATGAAATCAAGAAAACTTATTTGTAAATTTTGTGTATATACTTTTATACTATAAGCAATGATCAGTGAGTAGAGTAACGGAGCATTTTCAAGGTATGGCAATCGTTTAACAAAATTTGCAAACTCTCTTCTAATATTTTATTTCATTAAACGCGAGAAAGTCTTCGTGGGTGTAGGAGTGCATCACCGACTATTTCAACGACGATGAAAGCAACAGAAAGGTATGCTTCGTTTGCCATTACGTAGAAACAACGAAAAACAATTACTTTCATCCAATCATTCATTTCACTTTTCGATCACTTTCCACTTCGTTTGCCATAGTCCAATGCTCTTCGTGATTTGTTTTCCCACTCCGTTATTACGGTATTTTTAACCTCTTAGACATTCTTTGGGGAATTCATATTGAATTACATTTTTTGTATTATCTCATACCAGTAGCATGGTTTAAAATGATCTTTTGTATACGCTCAAAATATCTAATATTAAATTAAGGAGTATATCGAAAATAAGCTATCCGCAAATTTTTCTTTCAAATTATGACGAAAAACGATATTTTATTCAAACTAAAAATTGATCCTTTATTGTATGAGGTTAAACTTGAGTTCCGGACAAATGTTGCATCGCATTTTTTGGACGCTTGAGCCCCCAAAATCACGTATTGACATTGATTTGTTCTTCATTATTAGAGATATCACTTTCTGGTCTAGTTTCGAGTTTTCTGCCTCTTCCTGGTAGCTCATCCAAAGAATAGTGTTCCCCAAACTTATTAATGATGGTTTTAACACTGGCATGATGAATTCCGAACTGCTTCGTCAATTTTTGCATAGTAATACCCTTGTCACTTAGCCATGTGTACAGAACCTTAATTTTCACTTCCTTTTCAATACACGACATTTTGAAAACGCAGAATTTCAACCGCACAAATAATTAAACAAACGAAAGCTGACAGTCAAACGCACAGCATGCTGTGATCTGAGCATAAAAAACCATCACAAATAGATGCATACAAGACAAATGTATGTGGATAGCTTATTTTCGATACACTCTTTACTTGAGCAAAGTTTTACAGTTTTGTGTAAATTGTTTGCAGGTTTCCAAACGATAATTCTTTGGAAATGAATCTTTTAGTACATACACACTTAAAAAATGTTACATCTTTATAGATGCACATAAAAGGAGCGTCGCGATTTACTTACATTCACAATACAAAGCATTTAAAGATAAGTCATATCATTAACTTCACAGTTGCTTTAGATGAAACTCAAATCGACACAGACGCAAAATATATGTTTACATGTTAGTAGATGTAATATTGTGTCATCACCGAAGAAATTATGGCATACTTGAATTTACGTCAAGCGTAAATTTCATTTTTTCTAAGAGTGTATGTTACCTAGTGTATAACTGATAAATAGGAGACCTCAATACCAAAAGGCAAACAATCCATAAGAGATGAGCATTTTTTCGTTAGATATGAATGGTTTTATTTTAAAAATTTTCAACTTCAGTATATGAGTAATATGTAGGATAGTCCAAGGCGATTTGAAAGCTTTGAATTTCTATGATCTTACTTAATTGATTTACAAACAACTTCTAACAAAGAAAACCTTATTTAATCCACCTAGTGGTGTATTAATGTCTTTCTCATATTACTTATATATATTCAAAAATACCACTAGAAGATTCTGTCAGAAATATTTTTTTAAACTTAAATAGCATAAGAAACTTTCTTTGGGTATAAACTAACATAACCTTTTCAATTTGTAAACAGTTATGTGAAGTGAATAAGAATTTATTTATTTTCTTTCTTTTGCATCGTCGCACTAAATGACGGCGTGCAATTTTGAACACACTTTACTCTATAGTTCCAGAACCGGAAGTCGGATCCGGATGAAATTCAATAGCAACCTACAAGACTATGGGATCTTTCATTTGAGCCTAAGTTTGTGAAAATCGGTCGAGTCATCTTTGAGAAAAATGAGTGACATTATTTGACACTTACACAGACATTGTTAAGCTCGATGAACTGTGTAGAAAGGTATAGGACACTTGGCACTTGGGGCTTATTTTCACTAGTCAATTTTTCAAGTAATTCTAAAACCTTCCTATATGAGAAAGGTAAATAGTATACTTTTATAGAATAGAATCGTTTTCATGATTTTGTGATAATACTAGCAAATTAAATGAAAGAGAATATCAAGGATGATAAACACTACAAATGGTCCCATCTACTAAAGACAGTTTATTTATATTAACTTTTATTGCTATTATTTAAGGGGGGTAGGATCTAAATGATGAAAAAAATCATCATTTTTGCCAATTTTTTCCAGAACTATCGTTCAACAAAATAAATTCAAATATTTTGTATAATAAAAAGCATCATTCGAACAACATTTTGTAATTTTTTCGTGGAAAAATATTGAGAAATAAGTCGGTGAAGAAGCATTTTTGAGGACGCTTCTTAAAAATCATGATTTGCGGTGTCCACTGTATTTCAGCGCAGACTAATCAGAAGTGAACAAATCAAAGCAGCATAGTTAGAGCAGAACTTTTTCTAGACCCCAACGTTTCTGTTTGATATTTTTTTAAATTTTTTTTTAATTTTTGGTGGTTGTTTAAATTCAAAAGTACGATTTTTCACAAAAAATCGGCCATTTTGTAGCTGTAAAATCTTCCCAAAGTAACAAACCACGAAAAGGAAAACGTTGGGGTCTGGTTTTTTATATGTAGAAAGTGTGTGCAAAGATTGTAGTAGTCGAGAAAAACGCGTTTAAAGTTTATTGTCTATAAAGTCGAAGGAAACAATTTATTACTCAAGGGAGCACGTAGGCTCTAACATTCTAAAAAAGCCATATTTTTTGTTTTGCATTTTGTTATAATGAAAAAATTTGAGAATGTTTTGTCAAGTTTTTAAGTCAATCGAAGCAGAAATCTTGGGCCTGTGTGTGCAGCTTCTATTTCTTCGTAGTATTGGACTGGCAACGATAAAGGCCCATAACTTGCTGAGTTTTGTTCCGATAGGCTTCAAAATTTGACCGAATATTCTTGAAATGTTTTACTATTAGAAAATAGAAAGAAAATAATAAATGATTTTTCAAAATTGTGAGACCCTACCCGCCCCTTAAGCGTTATTCTTTATGTTTTCTAAAATGTCTTCTGATAAGATGGGAAGATGGTGGCCTTGGTCATAATGTAAGATAGTAAAAAAACAAGAACGCCAATTACATTAAAATAAACGCTACCTCTAAACAAAAAGTAGCTGTCATTTTCAGATTCGATTTAATGTATTTTTCATTTCGTTGCGCTTTAATTTCTTATTTTTTTCATATACAACTTTTGAATACAGAATTTTGATCTCCCGAAATAGATATACAGATTTTTCTCCTGAAAAATACGAAATTAAACAAAGCAAAGGCCATGGTGTTTTCTTCTTCCGTGCCAGCACCATGCGTACCGGTTTTGCATCATCATTTTTGTTTTTGATTTGCATCGCCATATAATTTCAGAGCTGGAAGTCTGGAAGAAATTGCGCAGTATCTTTTAAGACAATGAGCGTTTTAATTTGAATTAAAATTTGTGGAAAAACGGTTTAACCGCTGCTGCGAAATGGTAGTGAGTTCCGTTTTTGAAGATTTTCGTCACTATTAGGTCTATATGTCTAATAACTAGAAAAAAAAAGATCTGCCAACTAGATGAGTTTACCAGTAAGGGATTTTACAAAGTTGCACCTAGTTTCACCATCACTTGTTAAAAAATTCTCTTGAAATTTAAAATTTTTCACTTATCGCGCTGTAATACCGGAACCGAAAGTCGGATTTGGACCAATGGAAGAATTTCAAGACCTTTTATATGCATCTTAGTTTGTGAAAATCGGTTAAAAAATTTCTGCGATAATTGAGTGTGTATTTTCTCATACATTTGCTCATATTACCTTGTAAATCCGGAACCGGAACACGGATAAAGACAAAATTCAACAGCAAGCAAGGGACCATAAGACCTTTTATTTGAATCTGAGTTTGTGAAGATCAGCCATCTGTGAGAAAATTGGGTGACATCATTTGTCACATACCTACACACATTTGTGTGACATTTTGTGATCTCGATGAACTGAGTCGCATGGTATATGACACTCGGACCTCCGGGCCCCGGTTGTAAAGTCACAAAGTGTTCACAGTGATTGCATAGTTAGTTAGTTTTATAATTTTTATTCATACCCGGTTTTAACCTAATTATGGTCTTATCGTCGGGTTGATTGCATAGTCTTTCTATATGAGAATGCCAAAAATGCAAATAATGTCAATAGTTTTTTTCAAAGATGAGTTAACTGATTTTTATCATCTCAGAATAAACTGAGAAGCCTTCAGATACCATAAGAACATTCCGATACAACTTCTGGTTCCGGAGATAGGGTGGTTAGAGTAATAATTTTAATTTTAAAAGTTTGCAGATCCAGATAGTTTAGGGCCAAATAAACTGATATCAGATTTTCATAACATTAAACTCAAATTACCAGGGCTGAAAGTTCCATAAAAGTATCCAAGTTCGACTTCCGACTTCTAACGTTACAAATTTTCAAAATTTCAAACCGTCATAAAAAATTTCAAACCGTTTGTTTATCTTCTAAGTTGTGGTCATGTTAGTTTATGGTTATACGAAGTGTTTTCAATTGCAGATGCAGAAAAATTCAGGAATTCTATATAATTTAATGATAATAATTTTACAACACCGGTATCAAGTTTTCGGTTCCGGAATTTCCAGAAATATTGCTCAAAATCTTCAAAATGGAGCTCGCGTCATTTTCGCAAATATAATTGAATCGATTTTCCTTAATTTAAATTCAAATGTAAAAATAAGTCTTTAAAACTGAGTTGTAAACTTTTTGTAATTTGTAGTATTTTTTATTGATCTAGCTGTAGTAACAATATGAAGTAAAGTCTTGGCATTACATCCCTTTGGTGGAATTGGGCCTTTCTGTTTCAACAGACTTCGCTGCCGTTTCTTAAGCGTTCAGAATCATTGTATGACTAGTACTATAATAGTCCTACTGATACTAAGGATTCTTCCAGGTCAGGGCTTGAACATACGATAACTAACTTGTACGACCAGCGCTCTCTTCATTGAAACGCCAACCCGGAGCTGTATAGAGCTGTATTCTATAAAAGTTTTCAATATGTTTCGAAAGTGATGTCAGGTCCGCTCATTATTTCAGCAAGATGCAGGCCATATACAAGTTTTCAGATTAGGATTTGTTTTTATTGTGTATGTAATGTTGTAACTTTTATGATTATGTTCTCATGTCTGCAAGTTTTGCGTTCATTTCAAACAGATAAATTTTGCGCAACCTTCTTCAAATTGAAAGTTTAGGATTTTATGTTGTTTTTCTAAAAATAAAGAAAAACTATGCAGGCTCAGCAGATGTTTTTTACAGCAATGACAATCCGGTTGTCATCTTTACCGTGCGGAGAGCATCATTTCGCTCATACATTTTTTTCAACAAGAGGTATATAGCCATTTAGGCAGATATTGTGCCTGTTACAATTATGGCAGCCTTTTCTAAATTTGTTGATAAACTGCACAATTGTTATAGTTGCTTCCTTTTAACGTGACGATGTGAAGTTTTTTGTAACTGCGAATGCAGCATGGACAATTTGATCATCTTCTTCACAATTTTTTGAGATGTAGTCAAAGTTGTTCTACAATCATTTTTTCGGTAGTATAACAAAACTCAATAGTTATAAGTTGCACTACCGATTTTAATAAGCTGAACATATCTAACATAAATAACAATTATGAAACAATTGTAGAACATCTTGAAATTTCAATAAGTTTTATTTTCTACTTCTAAAAAAATAGAAAAAACAAACTAATAGGTGTTTCGATTTTGTGAAAAAGTGATTCTTCCATGACAAACTGAAGAACCGCACACCATGTGGACTACTTCGTCACAAAATCGAAATACCTAGGAGTTTGTACTATCTTCTAGTGACGCTTTTGTTATAATTCAATATTACCATTAATTGGATCAAAACAATCTTACACATTTTAAAATCTCACCCGAGAGCTACTGATGCAGATCAAATGTTCGAAGACAGCTATCTTCTACGGGTACGGAAAACAGCAATCGCAAAGAACTGGTTTGCTTAAACAAAAAATATCCCGCACAACTGCTCATGTCACGAGGAAAAGTTTAGTTTTTTTTGCACTACGTCAACAGTCATTACAGCAATTGAACAATTTCCCTGCAGACGGCATGTTGCATAACATTTGCAATAGGATAGCTGTGCTGCCTCCTGGCAATTCCTATAACATAAGCTCTTGTCTACAGTCGTCAGAGACAGCAAATTGTACACGCGAAGCCAACCATCGCGCTTTTTAGCCTGTACACGTGCATTTTGTATTTCTTATGCTTCATCGAATAGTAAAAAAGTATTAAATATATACCCATAGCTGCGTGGGGAACCTCCGGGAATAGCAATAAAATCGTGGTGTCTTGAGCTTTCATTACTGCTGTACTCACTGTTTGTTCGGAAAAAAAGCCAAACCATTCGTGTGAGAACCGATGGTAACCGGGACAAGGCGGCCATAAAACGCCCTTCAGTGATCAGCATAAAAATCAGTGCTCTGAGTAAGAAGTTAACCAAACATAATTAATGATTTCCCCGGGTAACTGGCTTAGACTTTCGGGTTATGCATAGCAATTGACAATTTAGCATTTTCCATGATACGAACTGGTGCGGAATCATTGCGTGTATTTAAACAGAATACTATTTCACGGAACCCTTTCAGAATGCTAGGAGAAGATCGGAGAAAGCCTACATCAGTCTCATTTTGAAGTTACGAAGGTGAGGAAGGTATCAGGGACTGGAAAACTTTACACGAATGTGTTAATTAGCTTCTTTTGTTGTGCCGCTAGCGGATAATTCAGAGCGTGACAAAACTGTTATGCTCTTTATGTTCGGGTTTAAATTTGTATGCCCATTGATACCACCTAGCTAGAGCGCTTGGCAGGAAATAATTAGGGAGTCTGATTTTGTGTCAGATTTTGAAACTTAGTTTAATGCAGCAAATCGATCGTATAAGAAGCTTTTTGTGTCCCAGATACAAATAATGACGAAAAGACTACAAAACAGAGGCCCTGCCGGTAGATGCCAACAATCGGTTTTTTTCTTTCGGTTTCAACACCGAAGCAAAAGCAATAAACTGACAATCGGTTTCATTGGTAAACGACAGTTTGAAGCTCTCGAAATGAAATTATTTCTATTCGAGCAAAGATTACTTGCATAGAGGACTGTCAGAGGTATATATCTTGGAAAACTATTATCATGTTGACTTCGAAAAAATAATTTTTGAAAGAACCGGACATAAAAAAACTTTAATTACAAAAAGCCGGACAAATAACACATCACTCAATAGTCACACGCATATGGCGCTATCATTGTCAAATTCATATGACGTTTATAAAGTACAAACTTGCATCGGAAAAAAGGCGGCTTTCTCAGTCAAATAGATATAGGCAAACGATTTGTTTATAAATATGTCCGACGTTTCGGCCGTTTTTGATGGCCTTTTTCAAGGGAAACTAAACCAAACACTGTGGCAATAGTGCTATCCGATGAAAAGTTTATCAACGAACCTAGTTTAGTTTATATATGGTACCGTAAATAGACAGCTGACATCCCACTGTTGGAAATCAACGAGACTGACAATAACGATTAGACCAAAGTGACAAAGTACATTACAATAATCCATATACTATAAACGTCTATACAATGTCGTATAATAAAATCATATTTTTAGTTTCGTCGGGCAATTTTGTAAACAAATCGTTTGCCTATATCTAATTGACTGAGAAAGCCGAATTTTTTTCGATAAAACTCCAAATCAGTCGAAGGGTACAAATTTTCAAAAGAATATGTGTGAAATTTCATTTTCATTCACATTTAGATTAGTCAGTTAAAAGTGACTACCAATGTATTCAAAACAATTTCGGGTGTTAATTTATCACTGCTTTTTGATGAAAAAAATTTTGTACAAGCTAAGCAATGGCTTCAAAAGTGTTATCCGAACTCTGCTCCACCGAAAAAAAAAACCATTTGGTATTGGTTTGCTGAATTTAAGGAGCAAGACTCTTTGCAAGCGTATGAGTAATGTCAACAATATGGTTGAACAATAAACCAATCGGATCATTTTGCTTAAAATTACAATTCAAGAAAAGTGAAAATCTTAGTCTGAAACTCTTCCGCTTTCCTTAAAACTGATTGAGAAAAAATATTTCAGTTTCAGCTTACATCCACTAACACATTTGATTAGCAACAAACACAGTCCTATATGGATTTTCTCCTGCAGCAATTATTGCGACATAAAGATTTACGTACCTTCTATAAGTAAACCCGAAAAAAGGAACCTTTAATTTAACACGCGGAAGGCAATGGATATGGAATGTTGTCGTAAAACTATTTATTTTTCCGGAAAACTGCTTTTGTAATAGAAAATATTTAGTTTTGTTTATTTTGTGTAGCGCAATCTAATACAAATCTATTGAAGCAGTGTTGCTAACTTTTTTATTAGGGAAAAACATTTTTATTAGGAAATATTGATATTTTATCCAAAAAGTCTGGCCTAACGTTCGTTTGAGAATAAATTACTGCTAAAAAAGATTGTTTGAAACTTAATCGTGTAAGCCACTTTGATAAACTGGTTGCACTGCATATATGAATACATATATCTATGACATACGTACCAAATAAAATGTACGTAATACACAAATTACCAACACAAGTTAACTTGGTTTACTCTTGATCCTTAAACGTCGTAGTTCTGACACCGATGACAGTGATCGTTTTGGTCGTCCAATTGAGTGGGCAATGTCAGAGACATAACTGGATGACGAGAACACGAATAAAACTGTTATGCTTTCCACACTTCGAAAAATTGTTCTTTAGTTAGAGTGAACTCTACACCTAATTATTATAGAAAAGGTAAACAAATATAACAGAAATACTTTTGTGTCGAATCTTGGAAAATTGAAATAATTGCATTTTTCATGATACTGTAAATAAAATGATGGCGACGACCGAATTATAACATGTAAAATATCAAATGAAACCAAATATTTTCAATTTATAACGAAAAATCTCGTTTTTAGGATTTCCAGGAGCACCTTTTGTGGGTCAAAACATATTTTGTAAGTACACAGCAAAAAATTTTGAAAGTTGCAGTTGACACAAATCCACATATAATACAATTCATAAGAACGTAATCCGTGAAACGACTGAAATTTACAAGATTGATATAAATATATGTCAAACATACCCCGCCTTTAAAGAAAACGTGTGAATTCACATGTTTTAGCTCCTACAAAAAATGTCAAAATGCATTAAATATAAATTAGATTTACTGTAAAATTGAGTCATTTTTGACGCTTATATATGTCGGTCTCAGAAGACGTAAATTTACATGATTTTTTCTAGGTGTGTGAACACTTAGAAAAATTTACATGATAGATGCACATACAAGGAGCGTCGCGATTAACTTACATTCACAATTCAAAGCATGTAAAAATAAGTCATATCATTAACTTCACAGTTAATATAGCTGAAGCTAACATCGATACAGAGACAATTTTTATTTTTACTTATTATTAGATATAACATTGTGTCATCACCAAAGAAATGACGGCACACTTGAATTTACGTCAAGCGTAAATTTTATTTTTTCTAAGAGTTTAGTTGTATCTGAAACATATGTATAGCAATGTATAAGCCATAAGGTAACAATAAGACTAAATTTCTTAGAATCTGTTCGGTTTTCGCTATTGAAATTTGGAAATTCAAAATTCATAAGAATATTAAAGAAAAGCATTTTTAGAGATTCATAATAACAGATCGGATTCGTCAATAGGGGCTGGGGTCCACTAGGAGATTGATAGTACCTATTAGCTCTCTCCGGACATTACCAGCCTAGATGCCGTGTGGAATCCGGCGGAAAAAAAACCAAGAATAGATCCACTGGGTTCCTGCTTCCATGTCGTAAAAGGCGACAATTGCAGAAGTTTCTTTTTCCTTTCAGTTATCAAATATTTTCAATGTTTCACTTCTGATTACTCTATTTTACTATTACCTACTATTATTTTACTTACTATTACCTCTTCATTCAACCTATCAATTTCCGTCTAACTTCTAAGACGCGCGTGAAATCTGTTGACCTTTATTTGGTGATTTAAAATGATTTCATAGCAACTGTTTAGAATATGTCAACGCAATGAATAAACTATTTTGTCTAACTCCTATTCACTCGTTTATTTTGTATCACGTAATTTCATTTCTAAAAAATAGGGAAGTTTTTATTCTTTACGTGATAGTATTGCAAATTTTTATTCAGTTTCCTCGAATAAGAGCTGTGAATCAAGACTTCCCGGGACTTTAATATAGGATATTGTTGAAACGTTCACTCGGGAAGTCAGTGAGTTTAGTGGTGCATCCGAGCATCTTGAAACCGGAACATACTGAGTCGCGCGCGAATAATACCAATACAAGTAACATTAACTTTACTTCTGCCTAGCGGTTCGTGTTGAACCAACAGGTCGGAGGTAGCAGTTCAACATAAGCTGCTACGCTGCTAATGTCGTTTTTCATTGATTTCACTCGCTCGGTGCTAGTCTTTTGCCCTGACAACCGATCAATGAAACAGTTTTGTAAAGTTTGGTTTGCACGCTTGCTGCTCGGAAAAGAAAACGGGTGCAAAATAGTTGCCCGCGAATTGCCCCGAGAGTGCATTTTTTCGTGCGGTGCAAATCAATGAAACACAGTGCACCTATTATGATTGCCCGACACGAAAAGTCCACGAATCGAGCAAAGCACTCAACGAGTGTTCTCAATGAAAAACGACGTAGGACGAAACGTGAATTCGAGCATTCTGCCTAACGTTTTGTCGTAAATACGATTTATTTTACTATGGTGCGCCTTTTCAAAAAGTACCCTCTGAGAGAGTGATAAGTTTTTGATCGTGAATATCTCTTGTTGTATCTAACGAATCAACATAATTTTTGCTACATACCATCGGAAATATGATCACAATTTTATGATAAAATTTTCAGTTGTATGACATAATCTCAGGTAATTCAAAATTAAACTTTTCTGAAACGTTTGGTATAAACGAGTATCAAAGGGGATAATTCATAAGGCGTGTTTGCCTTTGTCTTAATTTTAAAACTAATAGCTCAGTGATCTGTGAAAGAATTTATATAATATAATTACCAAGAGAAATATACGTGTATAGTATTTCAATAGTACACTATTGAAAAACCTGTCTCATTTGACCCATGTCAACACCAGCCAATCAGAACGCGTTCTGAGGAAGAGAACAAACTATCTGCTGCTGTACAACAAATCGTTCGAGAAAAATGATCCGAACAGTGCTTAATATCGTAGTGAGTTCTACAATTTGGTCCTTCTGAAAGGCAGGAATGAATCCCGTACAGCATTCTGATAGTTTCTTTCAATGAAATGCAAATCCAAAATGAAATAATCGACATGCTGCTATTTTTATAGCCGTTTATAGTCCATTAGTGAAAAAGCTACAAACGAAATCACGTTAAAAGAAACCTCTTAACAAAAATTGGATCAGTTTGGGTTCTATCGCCACTGCGAGCAGATGTATTGTGTGTCGTTTGCAAAGCTAGTTTCGCTTCCGACAAGAGCGATTACGCCACAGCTGCTAGTCGTTTGCAATGGTGAAAAAACAACGAAAATAGGACAACGGTGGGGAGCATCCACAAAATCAGCCCATCTAATATCTCTAAAAGTTTTCTGAAGAACTATTAGGATTTCTTCTTCGCAAATCGAAGGTAAATATCTTCAGTTTAGTGCAAATCTAGAACAGCTTGATTAGATTTGTGCACTTTTCGCTGTGGGAAATTCACAGTAATCGAGATCAAGTGAAGCCTTCTTTGTTTTTGCGAAAAATGTGAAATAGGGGAATGTTTAATCAACAACAGAATGTATAAAAATTTCAGATTATTTTCTAATTTATAGCAGTAAATCGTTTGGTTCAAATAATGATATTTAAAAATAAGAGGAATATGTTTTATTAAACTCAAATCGTTGTGACTATATTAGTATTATATTAAGATAAGAATTTTATGTAAAAGTGATGCTACGGCGAAGAAAAACTGCATAATTCATACAATTGATCAACTAATTGATATTCGGAAGTGTTAAGGGACATGTCAAATGTTTTCGTATTCACGACATTCGGTTATGTCTTTTACATTACCCACCCGTCTTTTTTATCACGGTTTTTCTCGACACGGTTTTCTTTCGCACGAATCTAAGATGAAACGTGAATTTACGTAAATATCGTTATGTGCTTCTAGCATAAATTAGGGAGTAAAAACTTTTTGCCCCTTGAACTTATTTAGACAGAATGACTTTTGACCTGTTAGTTCTTAATGATATTGTTATGTTGAATGTTGATGTGAAACAAAAGAGTATTTGTCGTGTTCTATTCGCGTAAATGCCGCGCACAACAGGAACAAAACAAAAGCAAAGTATAGTTTTCTCGCATAGCTTGGATTAAAATTTTAAAGTTTTTGGTTTAAGTTAGTATTAAAATAATCAATCTAGCTACATTTTAGTTCTTAGTTTTATTAAAAATTATGTGCTAGCCGGGGTGGCAGAGCAAACAAACGGGGGGCTGCAAACGATCGAAAATTCTTGCATAAAAGATAATCCTTAGCTGTTGCTTTACTAACCGTGTGAATTCGGTAATTAGCAATGCAACACGCTCATTTGAACGATCATCATTAGCGCTAATTCCAACACAGCCGCCCGATGCGAGCGTTGTTATTAAACCTTTCCTTCAAACATCCACCTGTTGGCAATTATTATGTTTTTTTGTTTACACACAGCCGATTTTCGGTTTTTATTTCTCAATCAGTTGTCTTTAGTGTTGCAATAAAATAGAGAGAGAGGAAAAAAAACATCGTCTGGCTCGCCAACGATACTGCTGTCTGAACGGAAATGCGTTCGTCGAAATGACGGAGCAAAGCCACCGGCGCTGGTTGGAATTTCCAGGGACTTAGAAAGCTAATGGCAGAAAATGACTACATCTATAATTGTTGGGCAATTTACCAGACTCAAAATTAACACAATTAATGAAAAGCAAAAGTGGTAAGCCAAAAAGTGAAATAGTGTTTGCTGCGTTGCTCCGGAAGAAATGAAAATAAGCTCAGATTCATACGGCTTGACCCAGATGTGACGTTGAAGTTGAAAAATATGATGTGCCTTCGATAGATTGATTTGATAAATTGAACGGGAGTCAAACGTAAACTTCAGTCGATGGGAACGACCATAACTCTTTTATTGCTGTCGATTTAATGAATGTCGTTGCTAATGTTTCAAGTGCTAAGTAAACTGCTTCGCCGTATGATCTAGTTTTGTTTTACATTAGCGAATCGTTCAGTTAGACATTTTCTTGGCATTGCAAGAAAATAGCGTAGAAATGTGTAATAAACATAAAAATCAACTGTTTTGCACTTACGAAGAATTTCCCCTCGTTGAATCTGGTTTGCAACGTTCGCATTACAGCGTCTTCCGTTAGTGGTCCTGGAAGATGTATCAGGTCTTCCAATTTAGCTGTCTTATCAACCGTCCCGATGCCGTTGGATGCACCACCAGCACCGTTTCCGGATCGACCACCCGTCGAATGGTGGTAAGTGTGAGTACCTACGACCATGGTACCACCCCCTGGCCCAGTTGTTGTTCCTCCGGTAGAGTTTAGAAGCATTCCGGCTAGGCCTGCGCTGGCACCATGCAGGTTCTGGCCTTTGGCGTTGAAACCAACTGTTGTCCTCCGTGGCAACGTCCCGCCGCCCGTCATACCGCCACCTCCACCACCGCCGCATTGAGCTGTGTCTGAAAGAAACGTTTAATAAATGATCGTTACTACACTTGAAAGTCGCGGAATGTGTTCGGAACGCGGATGGATTATTATTTTTATTAATCCGTTCTGCACAGCAACCGAAAATATCGGAAAGTAATAATAATTATAATTTTAAAATTACATACTTATAATTTTAAAATAACAACCATAATTTTGTCACGCCCTTCATTTAACCGAATCCGTTAGTTGTCAATTCCGATAAATACCACTAAAATGTGAACAGCGGTGAGTAACCTGTTGGCATGATGGCGAGATGCTTTAACAATATGTACTTGATATACCGTACGCACACACTTTCGTGTAGGTATGTATGTTTTTCACCCGAAAGAACCACTTTCGTGATATACACAGGATAAGATTGTGCGTGGCAGGCCGGCCGCAGGGAGATTGCGCGTGTAAGCAAAATGATTGGATTATAACGGAGCGGATTAATGTCTTTCCATTTGTACCTTTAAATGAGTTGGCATTTATCAGTCAATAGCTGGTGTATGTATAATTTACGGAATCCCGACATTGAATCATAAATAATCTTGTTCTACGTGAACTTTAAGTTTTACTGAAGAGAGTAAATTTCATTGGTATGTAACTGCTAAAACAATACATTTTTTTGTTCCTATTATAAAGTTTGTAACCTTTTGGTCATTCACCTCTTTAGACCAGAAACATTTTTTGATCCTATGTTGGGAATCGAACCCAGCTGGGTTGCGTGAAAGGCATTGACTTACCTATCACGCTATACCCGTTCCCCAAAAACAACACATTGTTTGCCGAGAACTTACACACGGAACCAACAGCGATTGTAGAATATTAGATTGTTTTCTGATTTCGATTGGTTAAATTTTGTACAACTAATAGATCATTGTTTTTTTCTGAGCTGTCATTTTTGTCGTGAATACGACTTACTTTACTATGGGGCGCCATTTCAAAATTAATCATCTGTGAGAGTGATAATCGGAAATATGATCATCAATTTATGATAACATTTTCAGTTGTATAACATAATCACAAATAATTCAAAATTTGAAGTTTTCTGAAATATTTAGTATCATGTTCAGTTCAGTATTGAGTCAATTGCGGGACGTTCGCAGCACCAGTTTTTCTTCTAAGAAGATCGACTGCTGCTCGTCTACATTGGAGCAAAATACAACCAAAAGTAGATAACGATGGGGAACAGAACCAGTCCTAATCGAAGAACATCAATTTTGTAATTTGATTATTTTTGTGTACTGCTTCGCGTTCGAAAAGAATGCTCCGAGCAGTGTAAATTATCGTTGACTTTTCTGAATGCCTTCCTCAAAAATATGCACATACGATAGAAATAATCGACATCAAAATTCTATACCAACCACCCATTTGTGAAAAATCCGCAAACGAAGTCGCGTGAAAAGAAAGCTTCTAACCAAAATTGGTTTAGTATGGAATCAATCGACACTGTAAGCAATTCTGCTGTGGGACGTTCGAAGAGCCAGTTCCCCTTCAAATAAGAATGATTGTTCCATCCTGTTGCTGGTCGTTTGCATTGAAAAAATATACAACGAAAAGTGAACAACGACGGGGAACATTATACAAAATCAGCCCTTCTAAGGGCTCCAAATGTTATCTAAAGAACTATTAGAATTACTTATCTGTTGAAATATGCAAAACGGAAGTGAGATTATATTCACTTCAGTTAAGTGAAGGTTTACAGTTTCCTCGGCTCTTTTAGGCGTGAATACGTCCTAGTTTACTATTGAGCGCCCATTTAAAATTTATCATATGATTGAGTGAAAAGTTTTTAATCGTTTTTTCGGAGATAAGATCAGCAGTTTGGAATATAATTTTCAGTAGCACAATATGCCCACAAATAACTCGAAATAAAAGTTCTTTAATGTGTTTCATAAGTAAGTGAACCCGGAAATATAGACTTGAAATTGAATTGTGAAACAGAATTCTGAAGCTGAGTTCTGAACCACAGACCAAAATTCAGGACCGAACTTCGGACCCAGAATTCAGTTGTAATTCCAGAATTCAGTTCTTAAATTCATTCCGGAATCCAGGTTCATGTCAGTTCCAGAATGCTGATCTAGAGTTTGGTTCCAAAATTCAGTTCCACAATTCTGGAAATCAAACTGAATTCAGGATTCTGAAAATTTTTAACAATATTCCTGATCAAGATTCTAGAACTCAATTTCAGAGCTGAATTCTGGATCTGAATTTGAAACCAGCAGTCTGGTCTAGAGTTCGGTGTTCAGTCCCGAATCAGAATTTTTGTCTCGAATTCAGTTCCAGAACACAGATGCAGTCATCAGTTCTACAATCCATATCTTGAATTCAGTTCTAGAATCCTGTTTCAGAATTCAGTTCGCGAGTTTCAGAATATAGCATCAAAATCAAGTTTTAGAATTGGGTTAAAACATTCGGCTCCAAAATTCAGCTTCAGAATTCCAGGTCCAGAGTTCAGATTCTTCAACAACGTAGAAACTGAACCGACCATTTTATTTGTATTCACATCATCCGGTTTTGTCTCTAACATTACCCATCCGCCTTTTTTTTGCTTTTCACGAATCAGAAGTGAAGCGTTGAATTTGCAATGCTGGCAGTTTAGCAAAGGCATACGTCTATCAAACTTGTTTGAAAAAAAAACTAGAAACAAACAAATACTTCGTAGAACTAATATGGATGAGTTTTTATAGGTTGAACGTTAAAAGCGTTTTATTTTATGGACAAAACTCAAGCGCTAAACTTGACTCAAGCGCCATTTTGAATAAAGCATTATTTACTGAATTTATAAAATACTGGTTGGAGTAATCTAAAATCATCTTTGAAATATCTATGAAAACAAACCTCGTCGTTTTCAATTTCGGTTAAACAGCAGCAGGAGAAAATGAAATTGTAATGCTTTGTTCATGAAACAGCATTTCAGAAATCTTATTGTACCTGATAATGTTTAAAAATCAGTTGCTGATGAGTCGAATGCAACATGTTACATTTTCAATAAAAAAATTCAAAACATCATTATTTCCCTTCAACAACAATCTAATGTTATGTTGCTTCGGCCTTAAATTGTTTTAAAACATAGTAGTTTTTGAATTTTTTGAAAAAAATTACAAGGTTGTGCACACTATCTAGGATTCCAAAGACCTTCAATTACTTATGTCGTTTTCGCTTGAGAACACTGAAACTGACCCAGGGTAGTTTCTTCAAACAAACACTTTTCACGAAACTGTGTTGTTTTCGCGCTTAGCAACGGCGGTTTGAGCAAACCTGATATAACAACCAGGTTCGAAACTGACTCGATTTTCAGTTCAACAACGTTAAAACTAGGTTCGAAACTAGCTTCAAACAAACGGTTTGACAGCAGTTAGGGTGGAAACTGGGTTAGGTTTGGTATCAAGCGAAAACGACATTATATATCATCGTCAAGGGTGTTGAAGAAGTAGGTATCTATAACAATATTCACAACAAAAACTGTTTTGCGAACTTTCGTTTTCGTTCACAAATATAGATTTCTGTACATGACAAGCGCCACCAGTGATTTGTTTGCTATGTTTTAAAGCTTGTTATCAGGTGCGTACCCAGAAAAATTTTTCGGGTTAGGCTCAGAACATGTTTATCAATTTCCATAGTCCGAACACGGGGCTAAACCGGACAGCTTAAATGTCTTCTAAACCAGCAAGATCAATTGGGTTGACTTTGTAAACGCGCTTTTATGTGACAAACAGACGTCAGTCAGCTGGATGATACTGTGTCAATTCAGTTTGGCGTCAATCGTGTCAAAGGGTGTACGTTTTTTCGCTAAATTTTTTTAACTTTTAAATTTTTGGGTATATATGATTAAGGCCTTATTAAGGCCATCGTCCAAGTACCATGCGCGCGGGTGGTTTTAGGAATTTTCGATGGAAATTTTGAAGAACTTAACAAAACCGAAAACATACAGAATTGAGAATTGTTATCAAAAATAGCTCAGAAAAATAAGTTTTTTGTGATCTTTTACAATTATCTGAAAAAGTAATGCGATGACATGAAATATTTTTTTCAAATAAACCTTATGAGGACTACAAGAATTACATTCGGACACAATTTTGAAAAACCTTTTCACGCTCTTCATGGAAAATCATCGAATTTTAAAAATACAACGAAATCGGTTATATGACATTCGTTGATTTTCCATGAAAAGCGTGAAAAGGTTGTCCAAAAATGGGTCCGATTGTAATTCTTGTAGCCAGCGTAAGGTTTATTCGATAAAAAAATCATGTCATCGAATTATTTTTCCAAATAATTGTGAAAGATTACAAAAAAACTCATTTTCCAGAGCTATTTTTGATAGAACTCGGAAAAATCCTCCGAATTTTCCAGTTATTTTCACCCTGTAGATAGATAAAAGTTTTTCAAAGGGCTTTAATTTTTTGGTTTTGACAAATTTTTCAAATTTTCCATCAAAAATGTCCTAAAACCACCTGCGCGCATGGTACTTGGACGATGGCCTTAAATGCTTTCGATTACGTGTAAAATAATAGTAATTGCTATTGGGTCTCGAAAATTTATTGTCTGTGCGGGTCTAATTTGAACAAAAAATTGAAATTCTTAACGGATTGTTGAAACATACCTGAATATTGATATCTATATTAAAATTCTACTTCTTATCACTTATTAAAAATAAATTTACCATAAATCAAATCAAAAATGTTCCTTCTATGTAACGAAGCAATCAAATAGGCTTCAAGAAAGACTCCAAAGTCAGTTTTAACATCAATAATTTGTTACTACAGGGCGTGAAGTATCGACAAATACAAATTATAATACGGAATACTTCGACAAATTTTTAAGGACACATTTTGCATCGTGCGGTACACTGTCATGATACACTGTCAGAGTGACAATGTACTTTAACGAGTTTTCTATAAAACTAGCAACACTGAAGGGTAAGAACAAGTTCACCATAGTTACTGTTTATTATAGTGAAAAATAAATAAACAAACAGTTTTTATCTGATAGTCAAGATCACAAGCGAAATGTAAGTTAAACAATAATCTAGAATGGTTAAGCCACCATGAATATACTACTAGCTATATTGATATTTTTAGATTCGTGGGTTCATCTTTTGTGCTAGTGCCGGTGATATTTAGACTGATTGTTGCAGTTTAATACAGCAACGATAAACATAAAGCGTTGCCAGAAACGATCTCCTTCCACATTTTCAAACTATCGCAATGAAAGGGAGTAATTTGCTAGGCTTACTTGTTCAGGCTGTGAACCAAACATTAACAGTTCGTTTGTATGGGACTTAGGGGTATTATTATTTGTATTTGGTTTCGATACAATTGTTATCTATATATATAAAAATGCAGAGATCATTCTTTGTAATCGCATCACGTAAGAACGGGTGGACGGATTTACATGATTCTTTTTTTGTTTGATCAGGTTTTACCCCCACCGGGTTCGTGCTTAAAAAAAATTGGAAAACTGGCCGGAAAAGTGGGAAAAATCCATGAAGTTATTTTGTATGGACAATGGAATTTTCCACTGAAAAAGTCGCCAATGATTGCTAGATCTACGATTGATGTTTGGCGCATAACGAACTGCATAAGTGCTTGGCCGTCGAAGGAAAGAATACTAGATCGTAGAAAAAATCGTTTGGCGCGCAACGAATAGTTGCGTGTGGAGATTGCACATGCATACTTGATTCATTTTAATTGTCATTTTGAGTCACGTGCTTAATTGGATATCACAATTATTGCTTGCCAAATAACTCAATAGCGGAATGCATATGACTGTTCTAGAAAACCGCTGTAGACAGGAGAAAAAGTTCTGATATCGTTGACCAGTTGATGGAGTGTAAATAATATTGGTCATCGTGAGCGCGAGTTTAAAAAATCAGAAAAATTTTGATTAAATCAATGAAGAGATTGTTCTGTAGAAGCGCTAATGTCAAACTAAAATATTTTCCGTGATTTCTAATGATTTAGCGCACATAACAAGTGGCCATTAAATATCAATGTTCAATATGATTATCATGATGGATTTATTTAAGCCTGGTGCCTGAACAATATCCACTTTATTAGAGCCCTAAAGTACGCGTGGCACTTTTTGCGACTTGAATATACAGAACAAGTTCTGAGAAAACTTTCTCGCTGCTTAAAAACTGTACAAGGAACTGCTTCAAAGTTTATTGTGTTGCATCGGGTGAACATTCAAGTATGAGTAATTCCCAAAAACGGACTGTTCAGATTGGTTTGTATGTATGTGTTAAAATTCTGGTTAGTGACCTTTTTTATCCATTACTGAAGCCATTAAAGAAAGATTTTTTATTGACTCAAAGGATGGGATGACAATCTATGCATTTGCTCAATTTTTTCTTAACAGAAGTGATTGACATTTTTACATCAATTTCTGGTGATAATTCGTTTTTGAGCTAAATGAATGTGTGTCAAATTCCGTTGATTGTAGGATAAGTAATCACAAAAATAATGGAGATATACGTTAACTACTTAGTCGTTTGACAATTCTGCTGTCCGAAAACATAAATTCGAACAAATATTTTTTTGGAGAGACGAAGTTCGATGGGCTAGTATTTTTATATATCCATTCAAGCACGATTTCATTTTTTTTGCGCTCGTTAAAGCAAAGTCTTGCATTACATTCCTTTTGTGGAATTTGGCCCTTCTGTTTCAACAGACTTCGCAGCCGATTCTTAGTGTACAGAATCATTGCATGGCTAGTACTATGGATCCTACTAACACTAAGAATCCTTCCAGGTCGGGGCTCGAACATACGACAATTGGCTTGTAAGACCAGCGTCCTATCCATTGAACCGCCAACCCGGGACATGCGTTCATTAACTTTTATTAAATTTTGGGGCCCTACCGTATCCGTTCTTCATTTTTGAGTGAAACTTTAAAGTCTGGTTTAGCCCCAATTTGGTTGGTAATTTCATGGTAAATTGGTAAAAAAACTAATGCTTGTTTTTCCTATTCACAAATTGGGAATTGTAGCTAAAAGTTAAAGCTGCACAACTGTATAGATAAATGGATAAAAACCTAAGTGTAATCGATGCTTTATTCAATTTCCTCAAAGTGACCGACTTAGCCCCGGTCTCCCCTAAATTTACTTGAACAATTTTTGGTTTTGAAGCCGTTTGTTCAAAATTATCCATTTTATAATCGAAAAGAGTTTTAATATAGGGGAGAGCGGGGCTAAGCCGGACACTTTTCGGAAAAACAGTTATTTCTCTTGTTAAACCTTCAGCTACAACTCCTAATTTGTGAATTTAAAAAATACGCATTAATTTTCGTACCAAGTCGTGCAGAAGTGACCACCCTAAAATTCAATTCTGGAAACACGGAGTTTATAATTATAAACTAATACAATGGGGTGTGAAATCTCGAGATATCTTAATTTCAACTATTCGTGAGACTGACGTCTCAACCTCTAGCTAACTGACGTCTGTCTGTCGCATGAAAGCGCATGGATCGAAATAATTGCAAACTTAGAAGATATTCACGCTGTCCGGCTTACCCCGTGTCTGGTCTAACCCCGCTCTCACTCAATAATTTCTCGAGTTTCGAGGGGAGGGGGTTTCAATCCGATTTCTTCAAACTACTTATCGTAAATATCAAATTCTTTTGCTATTCTCGTTTAAGTTAAATGTTCTCGAATCTACTGGCTGTTTAGATTAGATAACTTTTTCAAATCACCTAGTTAGAAGTGTTTAGAAATACTTTAATTCTGATCCTACATTGTTAATACAACTTTGTTTGCAACACCTGTGAACCAAAATTTTAGCGAACTGCAGTGCCCATACAAGCAAACACGGTGTGCAGTAAACGAGTGAATGGTGAAGCGAATTTCAACTATCCGTTCCGCATGAAAGCAGCCACCGACTAAACTAGAAAATGTGACAGAGATTCCGTTTTGAGCGACAGTTCGGATGAGGTCATTATGGGATACTGTGATAAGTTCGAGAAAACAGGTCAATTCAAACCAAATTTTCAATGATGTACTATTGAAATACCAAAACGACGTTGTAACAGGTGTTAAGTTAAATATTTCCTAATCGGTTGGTTGTTAAATTATATTAATCCATCAACACACGATTGAGTTATAAGCGCTCAAAATTGTCACAGGGAAAGGGTTAAGCGGCTAGTTTTAATGCCAAAAATTAGTCAGTACAATAGAAACTCATTTTATTTAGTTACCAAAAAAGTAACGCTAGGGTAGACACGTTGTTGATTGAACCAAATAATTCTCGGTTAATTTTTCAGAAGGCTGTAAGAGCAAGTGACAGTTTCCCTTTGTTTACTTTCAAACATTAAATTATATTGATCGTTCAGTCGATTCCAATTAAGATTTCATCAATTTTCTCATTTTTTTAAACAAATCTTTTACCTCTTAAAAATTACCCTTTAATTCATAGAAATTTTGTTCGATAAGTTCACTCATCCAGATTAAGGTTAATAGCGATAAACTTGGATTTCCAATATTTGGAGTACTAAAGTACTAAACGTTATAACGTCGAATGTTCCAATCACAAAGCTAGTTTGATAAACAGCATACTCAAAAACAACGGAAAGAAAGGCTAAAACAAGGAATTTACTAAGCAGATCTATCGTATCAAATTTCAACACCGTTATTAATACTTTATCAAAAGAGAAATCTACCACCTTCAATATAGACCAATTCTTTTGGCTGTTAATTTTATATACCAGACTTCGCTGACCAATTACGTCAAACTAACGTCAGCATAGTAATTAAAGCTGCCATCAAATGAACGATCTAATCTTTATCTCACCCGTAGTTTTTGGATGAGCGGGTTGGTATGCGTGTGTATGTTTTTTCGGTATGCCGGAATAATAGTATGAAGCTACCTGGGGAGAAATATTTCAGATCGGCCGCAGCACCACCGCTAGGCGCTGAGATAGCAAAAAGAGAAAGACATTTGGAGTGGATCGTTTTTCGGAAAGCAAATTTAAAGGCAAATGCCTTAACAACTTAGAGCCGCTCGAAGCATCCATAGCTCCGAATAGCCGACTGACTAAGCAACTCTCTAGTAACAGTTACTTTTAGAGTTCCTTCTTCGTCAGCAAACGGATGGATTCAAGCTTATTGGGTTTTCGTTTTCCTTGTTATTCGCTATTAGATCGCGCCCACTTAAAATTTAACGCTCAAAGCCACCTCATCAGACTGTAGGCTTTGTTCCAGGTGCTGGCGATTCAAAAACACCATCACCGCGCTGACTACCGAGCATACAAATGGCCATCCTAGCCAAGACTAAGGAGCGGAAAACTTTGAACACGAAGTCGTAGCAGGGTAATAAAATTCAACATGTTAACTCTTCAACACGGAGCGCCGCTTTTCTCGATAAATGAGTGCAATATTTTCAGTTCATTCAACTTTAACTCTCTGAACTGATGGATTCGGCTTGCGCTGTTTGATTGGAAGTTAGAAAAATGAGTAGATTACGAGACATTTGTATCATTGTATCGTTTCCGGAAAAACATGTAGTTTCGTTCATGAAGATAAATAATTGTTTACAATTAATGTGATTTTCTGGTCATACAGAGTGGCGTTAAATAAATGACCATGCCATTAAACAAAAATCTATTTGGCTTCTTGTATAAAGTTTGTTAAGCTGGAAGTCACGATCTTCAAGTAACAGTGGCAGAAATAAAACACGAAAAAATTATATTCCCAACTATATACTACTAAGAGAATTATTGCTAAACTGATAAAGTAATACGTAGGAATCCAGTGTTTTACGGATATTCATAAAGATATTCGTGTAATGAAAGTAAGGTTTTACTTTTGTATTGGGAATACAAATTATTTCGGTCCGTATTTTTGGGCTAAAAAATACATTTATTTTAAAATAAAATGAATTTAAATATTAATCAAAGCATCGTCCATCGCTAGTTACTACTCCCCCCCCCCTTTCGGACAATTTTCGAAATGTCATATACCATTCGACTCAGCTCGTTGAGTACGCAAAATGTCTGTGTGTATGTGTGTGTATGAGCGTATGTGTATGTAATGTTTTTTTTTCACTAGCTTTACTCGGATATTCATAAAGATATTCGTGTAATGAAAGTAAGGTTATTAACCGGCACAAATCTCCAAATAACTAGGGGAACGCACCACTTGATCAAATTAGTTCTGATTCCTGATTCCCATACAAAATTCCTTTATATAATTTGGATCCGACTTCTAGTTCCGGAAAAGTGAATAGGTAAATGGAATACAATGGTTGGTGGAGGGGGTGCAAAGCGAGCGTAAACGAACGACGGGGTCAGAATCAGAATGTAGATCTAATTAGTTATCAAAAAGATGGTGGAAGACAAAAAAAATGACGGGGTTAGAAACGGCATGTAGATCTAATTAGTGATAAAAAAATGGATGGTGGAAGACAGAAAAAAGAGGAAAGGACTACCGGGTTAGCGAATCTAGTTAGTTTCAAATGAAGATGATAGAGAGACGGAGTGGGAGTTGCACGAAAATTAAACATTAACTATTTCAGACGAATCCTAATCTGACAAGTGACTATGAAACAATCGATTAATCATATTTCGAGATAAATGATTTTCACAAACTTGGATTCAAATGAAAGTTCTTGCAGTTTTATACAAAAATCCTGAATATTGTTTGGATCTTACTTCCGGCTCTGGAGTTATGAGGTAAAATGTGCAAAACAAATATGAAAATTCGTATACTATTTTTTTCTTAGAGATGGCGTGATCAACTTTCAAAAGTCTTAGATTCAAATCCATTGTGTTTTGGTCCTTTTCAACACTTCTGAATTCCATCTGAAATCTACTTCCGGTTTCGGAATTATAGGGTGATTATTGCAAAATTTCCAATTTCAAATTACTTACTATTTTTTCTCAGAGATGGCGTGATCGATTTTCGCAGTCATAGATTGAAATGAACGGTCTTATTGCCCTATACAAAACTTCTGATTTTCATCTGCAGTGTGTTAAAAATTTCATACAATCATTCAAAGGGACGAAACAAAAAAACGTAAAAAGTTTTCTGAATTTGCCTCAAAACTAATCCATTTGATAGCCATTATCATTATAGTCAACCAAACAAACTAATTTCGGCAATACTGGTTCCTGGTTTCCGATTCCGGAGGCACCGGAAATAGTGGTCATATTTTCCAAAATGAATCTGACTCACCTGGTCAATCTCAACGATGGTTTGACCGATTACAACCAACTTGGATACAGAATCCATAAATTTCACCCGGATCTGACTTCCGGTTCCGTAATGTTAAAAATTGTATACCATCACCTAAAGCGGCGAAACAAAAAAACGTAAACAATTTTATAAATCTGCCTCCGAACTACTGCAATCGGTAATCATTGTCAGTAGACGACCAAACAAACCGATTCCGGTTATTCTTACAAAAATCGAAGAAAATTACTTTGAAGAATACCACGGTATTATGTATGATAGTACGATTGATATGAGAAAGGCGTCATTACACCACTTGGTGGATTAGAACAGGTTTTTGTTCATTAATTTGTTTAGTCTAGAAGCAATTTTCCAACATTTTGCAAAAGATGACGTCACTAGTCGGTTTTCGGCAGGTTTAACAGATTAAAGACCTGATGGATGGATGGAAAAAATCGTATACAAATCGGAGTTCAAGGTATACAAAAAATGGTTAGATAGATTCTTATAATTTCCATGTGGGTAAGATGAATCGATTAAGTTGTGGATGAGCTGCGAACCCTCATTTTAAATTACGCGAAGTCACGGATATCGGAAATTGGAGGCAGCGTGATCTTCAACAACGGGTCAAAATTCATCAAAATAACGGGGCAAAACGCATGACAACAACGCACAGTGCAATCAAAAACGGCAATTGCATGCCTTTAATTATTTTGAGGCCTTATCGTAAACTTTTTCTTGTTGCTGTCTTCTGAAAGAATTGTAGGGGTTATTGACGCGGTCCATAGCCGTTAACTCATTATTCGGCAGTATTACTAAAAGGTTTCAAAAACTCAGTTTTTATTCTTTTTCCACGTGATTTTTAGAGGAATGATTTATACAACAAAGTGTTAGATTTTGTAGAAATACTTATATCGTAGAGCTCTATGACAATTTTTGAAATAGTTATGGATAGTTTTAAATAAAAAATGGTCACATTTTGTACTCGATTATTCCAGAGGGCTTCAAAAAGTTACTGATCGAACCAAAATCAACATCAAAACCTTGAAGAAATGGTTTGTATCCGACGGTATCCTAGGATTCTATGAGTGAATGTATATCTGATGTGTGTTATATATATTGATTTTACGTATTTAAATATTTTCTTTAAATATAAATGAAATGAACATAATATAAGATATACAAGTTCAACTAACTCTATTTCATCTTCTGAATCGTATGGCCAAAACTTTTATGAGGAATGCTCACTTGTTATTGAAGCTGTATCGCATCCGGTGAAAAACTACTACGCCAGTTAGCTACTACGGAATAAGAAGACAAAAGAAGTCGCATGTCTACGATTTTCTTGTATGACAATAAAATTCTAAGTTCTTGTTATAATACTTTCGAGAAAGTTGATATTGAAAATGATTTAATTACTTGCGATCCATGGAACTACGTTTTATAGACAGTAGCCAACAAGTAATAGCGTAAATTGTTGCGAATTTCGAAAGACCCTCCTCCATTGAAACAAAATTTTACATTTTCATGTACTTTTCCCTACCTTATATATCTATTGGAAATAACTCCGACTAATAAAGCAAATAATTTCAAATTTTAAAATGAATAAATTTTTTTTAACTAAAAAAATAATGCAAATGGTAAATAAATACTATGCATCACTTATTAGTGGTATTGATTTTTTCCAACGACCACAAAATTACCATCAAACCCCAAAATGGAACAAATTGGTCAAATTTCGAAAACCAATAGAACAGAATTATCTATAAAAAAATCCCACGATAAATTCTGCCCCCAACGGAAAAACCTACGCTCGGGCCTGGTTACAATGATAAGTGTAAGCATTCTTCACAGTAGTTGCAACGTTCATACTTGGGGTTTAAACGATTAAGAAACTGAAATAAATATTAAAATAATATTGAAATAAGTAAAGTCCATAAATCTAACACACATCAGCTATATATTTGCTCAACCTATTTTCACAAACTAAGATTCCAATGCAAGATCTTATGGCCTCATACGATTTTCTTGAATTTCATTTGGATCCAATTTCCGGTTCCGGAATTACAAGCAAATATGTGCAAACTTATTAAAAAATGCGCACTCAAAAAACTCTTAACCAATTTTCCCAAATTAAGAAGAAAGTCCCCGACAAGTTCATCCAGATCCGACTTCTGGTTCCGGCTTTACAGTGCGATTAGTGGAAATTTTCAATTTCATGAGTATTTTCTCTCAAGCGATAGCAAAACGAGGAAAGTTTATGCAATCACTTGAAAAATTGACTAGTGAAAATTGGCCTAGAGGGCTAAGTGTTCTATTTTCTATGACACAGTTCATCGAGCTGAGTAAGTCTGTGCGTGTATGTGTGTGAGTATGTGTCAAATAATGTCACTCATTAAATAAAAAAAACCTCTTAATCCCATAGATGGCTATTGAATTTCAAACCGTTGTTTAAAGCGATGCAAAAAAGGGTAAAATTGCTCTAGATTTGGCTTAAAACTGATTAAATTTGTAGGCTATATTAGTTTCTTACTAAACGAACCGACTTCGGCTATACTGGTACCGGAAATAGTGGTGAAAAAGTTTAGAACGAGACACATTCAATTTTCTCAGAGATAGTTTGATCTATTTCGACAAACAGACTAAAAAAAGCTTGCATAGTCTCATAGGTTGCTGTTTAATTTCATCCGAGTCCGACTTCCGTTTCCAGAACTATTCGATTCTTAAAAGAACAACCGAAATCGGTTTGTTTGACCGTCTACTGATAGAAACTGTCAATTGCAGAAGACTTGAGATCGATTTAGAAATTTTTATACGGGTTTTCGCCCTTTTCAGTGATGGTATAAAATTTTAAAACACTTTACCATATATTTCCGAATATGGAAGTCGGATCCGAATGAAATTCAGGATTTACGTATGGAACAACAGGACCTTTCATTTGAACACATATTTTCGTAAGGCATTAAATTAGAATTAAAAAAACAAATTTTTGGAAAGTTACCAGAAATTGCAGAGTTACAGAAAAGTTCACAATGAACCAATTAATTAAAGGTAGGAAATTGCAGGTTTGGAACACTGTGCAACGGGGCGAAACTCATCATTAAAATGCTTCTTTTAAATTAAAAAAATGGTTTTGTCTTTTTGTAGATGAAATATTTTCCAGAACGAAGACTGTTCAATATTATTCATTAAATTGATACTGTCTACATAATTTTTGTAAGCCAAATATTAAGCATTTTGCCGCGCACAATTTGGTTTATTTTACCCTCATAAAAATGAGACCATAGTTTTGACGATAATTTCATTTAGTTGCAAATACATCATCTGTATTGTAACAGAATTTAAAAAATCGATCTTGTTTTAATCGATGAATAAACTTCACTCCAGGAGAGGAAATCTGAAATTGGCATAATGTATCGAAAAGTTCGATCGGAATTTTGATCAATACGACATTGTTTATCGTTTTTATTCATGTAAATTATGTAGATTATCTACATTGTTGTTCGGAAGATATGCAAGCTTGGAACAGTTTGCAAAAACTTGGTCGATTCTCTCACGTTCATAATTGTTCAGTAGTTAACCACTAGGGCCATGCCAGCCTGCAAACACGATATGCCAAGTATTTTTCATAACCATACCAGAGATTTATCCCCATAATGCTTAGCGGGGCCAGAGTGATCAGCTAAGCATGGATTCAGAGGGAACGAGAGACGACAAATAGTGAACAATCAGGATAATGCTTACCTGCAACAAGTATCGTTCCGGTGCTGTTGTGATGCGGTAACGGGTAGGGTATCGAGGTATTTCTCGGCGAAACTAGTGGTATGACATTGCCCGGATGGTTCAATGTGCTGCTGGCTGGAGGTATACACTGTGCTGCGGCCAGTATCATGTGACTCTGTAAGTGGAGGGAAAGAACAGTGTTGCGGTGAATGGAAAATAGGCCACATAAGGCCTGCAATTTTCAAATAAATCAAACAGCTCAAATGGGTTTAATAATAGTCATTGTGAAAATGGGCACAAGCAGGTTTTTATAGCCACACGGTGATTGATTTTTGGAGCCTGAATTATACCTTGCTGTTGGTGGTGTTGCTATTGCAGCTGGCACTGTTGGCAGCGTTCAGGTGTGACAGAATGCTGATCCCGTTTGCACCAACGGTCGTTGCTGAAAGACCTCCTCCGGTTCCAGCACCGGTGGTTGGAGCAACAGCAGCGGTGGCCGTCGTTCCGTGACCACCAAGCGTTTGGGGATTTGTATTTGGCGTTGCGGCTGGTGTAACGACTGGATTGGTGACGGCTACGGCCCCGTTCGGTCCTGCCGCTGGTGTCGTTTGACCGCCGGTGTGAAGGCGACTTCTTAGTGTGACCAGTTCGGTGCTCAGGCTTTTCAGTTTCTGCTGTAGGTGGACTGCTTCGTTTGAGGATGATGCATCTGGAATGGAGAAAGAGATAGAAAAAATTAATCACGATATGCATTCTCATATCTAAAAACATCATTCAAATTTTAAATTCGTAGTTTTTTATTTATCAAAGTTAAGTAGTTAAGATTGGAAGTGCTCTACCACAATTGGATTTTCCATCGCAACTAGTACAAGTTCTGAATACTTTTTGAAATCTCAAGCATTCGGATGTCGAAAGTACAACAAGTCCCAAAACAATTACAATTTTGAGAGTCCTACATCAGTTGAATCGCACCGTTACTTGTTTTGCCTCACTAATAAACAAAACACATATGCGAATAATTGCCAGCTGCCATGGTAACAAAACCGGTAATTACCTCCCAGACGGAACGATGTTCGCAACTGACGTTGATCTTAATCTTATTATATCATTAAAATTCTCCCATAACACCATCTCGACGATGAGCGGAATGCCGAAAGCACGGAACTTATCCTCGTTTGGCCATCCAATTTCCAATATTAGCAGAGTGCAACTGTCAAAATGTCCCGAGTGGCGCAGGTTTACTTGCCGAGGATGACAGGTGACAGCAGCGGATCATTACTGCTGGACCGGGTCTCCAAAGGTATATTTTATTTATGTCGATGAAAACAAAACCCGGCTAGCAGATAAACAACAAACAGTCCATTTCGGGGTTATTCCCAGCAGGCCCCCGAAGGCCAAGACAAACCATTTCCCGTTATAATAATCACTTCGCCATCTCTGTTTTCTTCGTTTTTGTTTTTAGTATGAAACCCGTCATCAAAGTGGAGTTGACTGAGTAGCGAAATTACGAAATAATTGTGAGCGTAAGAAATGAACGTTGTTTTGGTTTTTGGTTTTGTTTTCGGAAACCTTTAACCAGCCGGAGCTTTGCACTGTTGCACGGCACGAAATTGCCCACCAAACAGATATAACCACTTGATTGTAGTGTATGGCAAGAAAAACTGTCCGAGGCGGGCGATAGTGATTGTGGTGGGATGAATGGAAATGTTACCCTTCGCTGGAGTTCCGATCGTAACTGAACAGTTTTCAGAAGCTTGCATGTGACAAGTAAAAATGGAAAGCCAAAAAGGGTATATAATTGTAAGTTGACATCGAAATTATAGGTGTTACAGGAAATATTAAATTTTGAGTAACATAAATAGTTATTTTACACGTGATAAAATCAAATGTGTATAATTATTTTTGAAAAAGTAAAGACAGTTGAAGAGGTTTTGAGTATCTGGATTTTTTCCTGACAAATCTTTGCTGTGATAGCGAATTCATACGTTCTTTGTGTAAGAGGGAAAGTTGTATATTAACATAATTGTATATATTTTGTAAAAAAATTGTATATTAGCATAATTTCGAGTTTAAATTAAGGGGTCTTCTACTCTTGAAGCCAGAAAATCACTGTTTTTTCGAAGAAAATTATACTTTAAAATTAATGAATTGTTTTTTAAAAATAACTTTGAAGTCACTAATTAAATTTCGCGACCTTCAAATGCCATTGATATCTTGTAGTTGGGCTTAAGCTAGTAATCTATTTTGTGCGAGAATTATACATGAATTTTGCGCCAACTCGAACAAATGTTGGCAGCACTCTCTCTGATTTGAATGAAGCTTTCTGGACATGTAGACTTTGTCACAAAAAGCCACTTTGCATATTTTGTTTTTCGAAAAGGACCAAACTTTTTTAACCTAGAGTTACGGTTTCCTATTTCATCTGAGCGCCTATTTCCATCTCATCCTTTCATCTTATTACTTTGAACATAAATCATATCTTTCAACGTACCTGAACCAAACTGTGAGATGTTTTAAGATGTGCATTTAAGTTATTTAGGTTTTAGTACCTCGTGGGTACCGGTTTGTGCTAAAGCGCACATGAATGTATTGATTGTTTTACGTTTCGCATTCAGCTCATTAGTGCATTAGCAGATTATGTTGGACTGCTAATGCCACCTTGCGGATCAACGTAATCCGCTACGCAGACTTAAAGCCATTGCTATTTACAACGCACTTTTTTGCACCGAAGTGCAATGTCTACCCTGACGTCTTAGGCGAAAACGAATTTACGACTTTATGACTGCAAGCATATGGTAGTCATTTAGGTTTTGGTGATGAACTGAATGCGAAACGTAAAACAATCAATACAGTCATGTACACTTTAGCACAAACCGGTTCCCACGAGGAATCGTATTTATATATGAGAATATGTCAGATGTGAGAAAGGCATCATTACACCAATAGGTGAATTAAAAGAGGTTTTTCCCAAATAAATTTATCAAGTTGTGTAGTTCGTCATGTTTCTGAATATTTACCAATTGATTCGTCTTCAAACATGATTCCTTTTTTCTATAATTACACCACTTTTCAATGTTGAATTACTTGATAATTAGTAATGTTCACTTTTCACTTGTTCATTGATGGAAAACTTCATATGCATCTTCAAGAATATGAGATGAAAATTTAAACTTAATTTACTTGGTTGCGCGTTGTTTTCGTCTCATTTCGTATCGCAAGGCTGCCAAGTTTTCTCATAATATTATTAAAAATTTTTCTTTCTTCTTTAAATTACCACCAGCAAATATTTTTTTTGATATCAGTGATATAATTTTAATTATGTTATTGATATTTATATTTGAATAAAAATGTTTCGGCTACGAATATTACTAGAAAGTGCGTGTTAAATACTATTGAAATAACCATTATGGCAAATCTAGCAGCACTGGTTCCATTTCGATATATGTCAACATAAATCTGTTAAGTTCATCAGTTCGTGCTCGCATCTCATCCGACACAGTCAAAAATTGCTTACGGTCGAGACGATAAGTAGTGTATCGAAAATAAGCTATCCACAAAATTTTTCTTTCAAATTATGATAAAAAACGAAATTTTATTAAAACTAAAAATTGATTCTTTGATTATTGTACGAGGGTAAACTTTAGCATAATAAAAACCGGATGAATTTTAAGTTATTCCTTCACGAATTTTCGAACTTTTGATCGAACGCTCTTCATCAAGTTCCGGACAAGTGTTGCATCGCATTTTTTTATGCTTGAGCTCACATTTTTTTGAACTTCTGCATGTTCCCAGCTGTTTTAACAGTCTTCTTGAAGACCCTCTTCACGATTGCCCAGTAACGTTCGATGGGTCGAAGCTGAGGGATTTGGTGGATTGATATTTTTCTCAATGAAATTTGTACCGTTTTCCGCAAGCCAATTGAAAGTGGTTTTGTCATAGTGAGCCGACGTCAAATCCGGCCAAAACAGGGGAAGTGTATTAGGCTTCTTATATAAAGGCAGTAATCTCTTCTGGAGACACTCAGATCGATAGATATCTGCATTTATAGTTCCAGTAGTGTAAAAAATGGTTGACTTCACACCACGGGATCATATTGCTTGCCATACCAATACCTTTCGACAGAATTTCTCCACTTAAATCGACCTGCCCGCATCACTCACATTCTCCCCAACGACGACAGTTAAGTAATGTGGACCTGAAAGGGTTTTTGAGTCCTTCTTTACGTAAGTCTCATCATCCATCAAAACACATGCATCCGGACACTGCAAAAGACGCGAATACAATTTCCGGGCCCTTGTTGCTGCTCGCTTCTTCTGTTCTACACTTTGTTTCGAGATTTTCTGCTTCTTGCAGGTCTTCAGGTGATTTCGCCTCTTGATACGCTGGATCATTCCGACACTCGTTCCTGCTTTCTTGTCCAAATCACGTATTAACACTGATTTGTTCTTCATCATTAGAGATACCACTTTCTGGTCCAGTTTCGGGTTGGAAGAACTGGGTTTTCTGCCTCTACCTGGTAGCTCATCCAAAGAAAATTGTTCCCCAAACTTATTAATGATGGTTTTAACACTGGCATGATGAATTCCAAACCGCTTCGTTAATTTTCGCATAGTACAGGGTCCGGCACTCGAAGTGTAACCAATTAAAAAGGCCATAAATTCAGTTTGGAAAATTACTTTTACTTAATTCAAAGTATAAAATGTGTAAAAATAATACAAAATTCAGAATCAATTCAGTTTTGCTCGATATGCTCGAGTGCCGGACCCTGTAATACCCTTCTCACTTAGCCATATGTCCAGAACCATAATTTTCACTTCCTTTTCAATACGCGACATTTTAAAAACGCAGAATTTCAACCGCACACACAAGTAAACAAACGAAAGCTGACAGCCGAATGCACAGCATGCTGTGATCTGAACAAAAAAACATTACAAATACATGCGTACAACACAAATGTATGTGGATAGCTTATTTTCGATACACTCCTTAGAAACAAAGACAATACAGTGTAGTGAACAATATAGTCTACGAAATGGGCGAATACGATTTAACAAAGCCTGAAACTTGGCCTACAAGACCAAATTCAATTTGTATTGATTTCAAGCACTGCAAAGTTAGACCAGCAGCAACCGAAATTGAAATCTTGCTTAAGGAACGAATGCATCTAAACGTTAATGATGTTAATGTGTACATTATGTTCAAACGTGAAAGAGATGCAATTGCATTCGCTTCGGTTAACAACGAGGTGCATAGTGTTGATCATGACAATGTTAAATATAAAATCCCTGTGTTCATGGTGGACAATGCCATAGATGTACGCGTGCATGACTTTCCCCCGCAGACCAGTTTGTTCGGGAAAGTATGTCGCAGTACGGTGAAGTTCTTTCCATCGAAAGGGATGTATGGCGGAATTTTGGGTATCCGGAATGGCGTGCGATGGGTACGTATGCAACTACGTAAAGCAATTCCATCTTACATCATTTGTGATCAAGATGGGATACATCCGTGTAAAACGCTGATTACGTATGAAAATCAGCTGGTTACATGTCAGTTTTGTGAACAACCTGCAACTACGGCAAACCTTGCACTAAAACTACGAAAAGGACATCTTCAAACAACAACAAGGACAACAGTTCAACAACGGAAACTAGTGAGCGCAGTGCTCCTGTTTCACCATCAAACCAATCAGCAACTGCAATTAATGTACAACAAGGCGCGTCTACAGCAACTAACAACGAGCCCAAGACTGCGAATTACAAGGACAACGAAGGAAAACGGAAACCAACAACGATACCACCGATGCGGCAATGGATGACGAGACGAGCCACGAACAAAGTACCCCTCAATCATCGCAAGATAAAAATAGAAGCTCCTCTTCCCCTAAAAAAAGATTGACAACAAGATTCAATGGTAAAAAAATTATTTATTTTTCTTGTACGCAAATTGGCCTGAATAAAAAAAATTATATAAAAAAAAGCTGTTAAGTGTGTGTGTTTCATCGACTGTGCATCTGATATTTTCATATTTTTAAAAAGGCCAATTCAGATTAACCTTACAATAAAATTTTAGATGTAAAACGAAAGGAAACGAAAACGGTCCAATAATTTTTAAAAGTCGAATTGATTCCAAACTGGTTCTAAAAATAACGTCGTTGTCTCACAGTTGGCATTATGTCCTTTTAAGAAGAATACTTACATTTTGAATCTGAGAATTGTGCAATATTTTGATTTGATTGCTATCGGTAATTTATTTTGTTGAATATAAGACCAACGGTAGGATGAATAAAAATCCATATTTTTATTAAATTAAGCTGAAATATAAAATAATTACGGTGATTTTAGTGGCTAAATAAGGTTTTTGAGGTAACATGAAATAGGAAGCCGTTACCCTATATATTTTTGAATTAGTTCTAGTGAAAAAACGACAAATTCTTCCAAAAAGTATTGTACTGATGATTTTCAGTAAAATCAGTCAAGTTTTCGAGTAAAAATTCTAAAAAAAAAACTTATGGAAAAAATTGAACATTTTAAACTGATTTTCAAAAAAAAACATTTTTAATTGTGATAAAATTTTGTTTCCAAGATAAATAATTTCATAATTTCATTAGAAACCGTCCATACATTGCAAGATGGGCACTTTTAAGGAAAAAGTTGTTCTTGTTCAAACTGAATTTTTTAGCTAGCGTCCTATTATCGAAAACTAAACTTAACTGAAAGTCATTATCATCCAAGATTCCAATAAAACTCAATTGTCATACTGTGGTTTGGTCAAATTTACAAAAAAGAAATTTGTGAGAAAATTACACCGAACACCCTATTGCTTGCCCGATATTAGCAAAAAGTATCAATGCAGGACAAGAAAAAGTTGTTGTTACTTATGTTGGAACAATTTCATTTAAACAAAGAATGGTGTTTTTCTTTATTTGACTTCAAATTGTGAAGATCGAGTTTTTCAGTGTATGGTTCGATAAATAATTTTTCTAGTAATTTTATTCGAAAATTTAACTATTTTTGTGATATCACTAGCACAACATTTTTTTGTAGGATTTGTCATTTTTCGATTTAAAAAAATGGTAAAAATGAAGTCTAGCTATTTTCAAAAGACAGTCTAGATCAATTTTGGACAAACAAAGTAAGCAAAGTGGTTTCCTGTGATAAAGTCTACATGTCGAGAAAGTTTTATTTAAATCTGAGAGGATGCTGCCAAATCCGAAAACAATTTGGAACTAAATTCGTCGTTTCGAATTCTATACTAAAAAAAAACAAAACGTTTTTGAAAATTTAAAATCGATTAATAAACAAACATCGTTCTCGAATTGGGTAATTGTTGCAGGGATAAAAGTTTTTCTAACAAAAACTTTAATTTGGGAAAATTTTGCAAATTTCTTGAGGTGCCTGAACTTTTTTTTTGTTTCGATTATAGAGGTTTTAACCTTAAGGTCATTCGCCTCTTCGGGCCAGAAAAACTTTCTGACCCTATGTGCGGGGTTGGGAATCGATCCCAGGCGGGCTGCGTGAAAAGCATCGACTTACCCATCACACTACCCAAGTAGCAAATGTAACTTATTGAACTTTCAAGATGTTTTACAATTGATTTAGAAATGTTATTTATGTTAGATATGTTTAGAAAGATTTTTAAATATTTTAAAATTGGTTGTGCAACTTATCACTGTTAAATTTCACAATACTACCGAAAAATTACTGTAGAATAACTTTAAGTATATCTAAAACAATTGTGCAGTAAATCACCAACTTGTTAATGTTTCACTAGAAGCTCTGCAAAAAAATTCACATCGTCATGTGAAACGGGAGTAAATATAACAATTATGCAACCTGTTTTTGCAACTCCAGCACATGGACTTACCAAAATAATGCCTACAGTGCGTATCACAAAAGTCGGACCCGCTAAGATGAATGACTATACTGTATTGTTGTTTAATTCAACTAGAAGATTACTGATAGAAAAACAAAACGTAGAGCATTTCTTTCCGAAATATTAATATTGTAATGTTTTCTGTTATTTAGATAACATAAATCATTACGTTGGGTTAACCATTTTCTATTCAACTCACTGTTACCATCGATGCCATATTGGAAAATATTCAAGCAAAATTCATTTCGAGATTTTTCAGGATTAATTACACATTAGTTTGATCAAAACCGACTGAAAATTTCAAGAATGTTTGAATTCATGTATTTTAAACACCATTCCGATGATTCTCATTAAAAAATACTAGACTGTTATTTTCACATTAATTGGTGCACAATCAGTAAAACACGTTAATTCAAAGGCGCTTGAAAATTTCGGCCGTACGAATACATGTTTGACCATAAAAATGCAGTTCGTTGCCGATTTTTCGATTACGAAAACACAAAAGATCAATTCTACAATATGTAAGATTATCATTTTTCATGTGCAGATTGTTTTTCAAGATCCATGTTTGTGTTAAGAGCAGTTGTATTGAAAATCAAATGTGAA
The DNA here is from genome assembly GCF_030247185.1 of Malaya genurostris. NCBI lineage: Eukaryota > Metazoa > Arthropoda > Insecta > Diptera > Culicidae > Malaya > Malaya genurostris. The sequence goes on along the minus strand of NC_080571.1, from coordinate 228,138,679 downwards.
GCTTATTCATTCGAAATTAAGTTTGCATGTTTTTGTAAACGTCATTCCATTTCTTGTTTATATTACGTAGTAGTTCTCACGAGTTTCACAATTGTTTTTTCGCTAATTTTATTACTGCCTCTGTGATGGGATCAATGTATAAGTTTTTGTATCAGTTGCACAATCGTTGTGAATAAATGTTCGTAATAACGGATGAACTTGAAGATATGTTGCACAACACAGAAAAATTGCGCTTCTTCCATAACACAACAGTTACCAGAATAGTAATATAAACTAACTTGATAAATTGCACAGTCAGTAGAAAAATACAGGACAGCAACTCAGCATGCTACTTGGGTATACCCGTCCCCTGGTGCCTAAACTTATGAGCACTTGCGCTTTGCGAAATTAGAGAAGACCCCAAAACATTTGCACCCTATTGACCATAGATGCTAATATTTTGTATATCAGACTGAAAATATTCAATATATCAACATCAGTTTTGTAGTTCCTGTACAAGATTTGTTCAATTATTGAATTTTCAATTCTGTTTCTGATAAACATTTATATTTCCATTGTTAGCAGCAAGACAGTGTTTGTGTCAAGGAATGTTTGTATTGTAATTGTCCTTTTGTTGAATTTCTTAACCTTGTCGGTAGATCGGGGGGGCTTCCATTCTTTCTACATAATACATACATAATTGTGGTATCGTTCCGAATACCGATGAAGATGAATCACGCAGCTTCCTTTAGGGAGAGAAACGCTAACAGGTTATTGTAGTGCGATTATTTCAAGATTTGCTGAATTCAACGATCGTTCTTTGTTTTACACAAGCGAAAGCATGCTATCGTGTAATTGATGGAACTTTGCGTTAGCTGGGCTTATTTACAAATCTTCTGTACCTTTCGTTCATGCTTGTTCGTTGAATTTCGAGCCGTTTTAAATTTGTAATAATCTGGACCCCACGAGACGATCTCCTTGATAATTACCCGTTTCATTATCCTTCATCTATCATTTTTGTTTCACAGTAGGAACAATGAAGATGAAGATGACGTGGTATTTTTCCATACAAATAATTAGTGTATGACAAACACAATGATTTTGAGAGGAGTTATGAGGGGTTGAAGAATAGACATTATAATAAAAAATGTTTTTATCAACCTAGCCATGAGATGCGAGTATTTTTTTATCACTCTGCAAATGTTTTTTTCCGTCAATAATCATTGGTGTTGATCGTTTTGATATTTTTAAGATTATAAAAAGCTATAAGTATTTTCAAATAATTAATAAATTTCTTACAGTGTCCACCACCACGGTTTGTACAGAATGGAGTATTCTTCAACGTGAGAAATTGTTATTTAATTGATGAACAAGTCAAAGAAATACAGTACAGATAATGTAACATCTGGCTGACCTAGTTACATTTGGTTTGCGTACAAAATGTGTCATTACCTTTAAATATTGAAGTAAAATAAAAATTCGAAAATTTAGCAAAACAATTATTGATGCCAGTATATCTTGCATTACTCAACGATGTACGTACTTTGTTTTCGCTGAATCTCTGCAAAATAATTCCCGGGATTTGCACCGCCAAGCATTCGGCAAAAGATAAAATTGCTGAGTCTCGGTAATTTCAAATTTGACAAATTATTACCGAAATTGTCAGCAAAAAGTTTATTGTCTGTTCGGTATAACATCTACTGAATGTTCGACAAAAGCAACGAAGTGAGATTTATGAATTATTGAGCCTTCGGCGATTGAAAGTACATAATGAATTCGTTTTTTTAAATTTTGAACATTCAATTGGGGATCAAGTTTTTATTTTATTGGGGTAAAATATGGAATGCGGAATGAACGCCGTCTGTCAAATATGTTGTCTATAATGACTTCCCGACAATGAAAGCGGGATCTGGAAGAAGCTTTCTATAAATAATCAACAATAGTTTGTTGTTATCAGACTTACTGAATAGATCGTAGATTATCACGTCCTACTTTTGGACTAACTCCATTTTGTCTAATGACCAGGCGCGTATCAAGAAACAATTTTTGGGAGGTGTATTCATAATATAGGGGAGACCGGAGCTAAATCGGACACTTTTTAGAAATTGATAAAACATCAGTTTTAACCCCTAAACCTCCATGTATAAGCGCCTCCTAATAACCATTAGAATTTTGTCCGAATTTTTTCGTCAGAAAATAACTGCGTAGAGCCGTTATTTGACGTACATGACAGTTGTCTAGCCGAATTTCGGCAAAAGCTTACATATATTTCGACATATTTGAAAACATAACGCCTGAATTTATGTGGCAAACATTACCATCGTACCAGAAACACGCCTGAAGTTATATTCAACAACGTCAAGTGCGTTACGCTCAAATTGCAACGAAATCAGTCCAAATGAATCATGATCCGAGAATTTTTGATCATGGTGTATTATCATAACATGAAAATATACTATTTTCCACAAATCATGACTCGTTTTGTTCATTTCTAGAATCGGAATTTTGTCCGTGAATATAATACAAGAACAGTGTGTGTAGCCCATTGGACATACTCGATAGCGTCCAGAAAAATGTTATGCAATTGCACTAATAAGGATGAATATTTTACTATACTGGGAGTTGGGATCTAACGTTTTCATGTTCGACTCTATGGCAATTGTAATGATCAGCGGTAAAAATTTGGATATTACTGCAAGAAACTGAATAAATATCGAACTATTAATTTTGTTAAATTGAATTTCTGATATTATTTCTAATTCAACTGTGTTTAGTTTTTAGCAAAACTTTAATTTTTATTCAAGCTCCTTGGATCGTGGATAGCACCAGCGTCATTTATCGTGGTTCATACTATAATTTGATATTATTATTAGTACACAAAACAAAGTCTTGGCATTACATCCTCTTTGTGGAACTTGGCCTTTCTGTTTCAACAGACTTCGCAGCCGATTCTTAGCGTACAGAATCATTGCATGGCTAGTACTATGGATCCTACTGACACTAAGAACCCTTCCAGGTCCGGGCTCGAACATACGACAACTGGCTTATAAGACCAGTGTCATATGCATTGAATCGCCAACCCGGGACGAGTGGTAGTACACGGGACCCTCAATTTACGCGCAAAGCCAGGGGTGCGTAAATTAAATAAAACATCACGTTATTTCAAATTTTTCGCGCAAAAAAAGATTTTTTTCTCATTTCTATTCTAGTTTAATGTAAATGACACAAAAAATCTAACTACGCTCATACGCAAAAGCATCTAGGACCTACTGAGTATATTCGTAGACTTTGGAAATCTCTAAGAGATATTCCAAGGTCCAAGAACTACTAGACATATTGTCCTTAGAGACTACACTGTGCCACAAACTACAACGGCTAATATCTATTTTTTGTTTACTGTTGATATTTTTAGGACAACACATTGCGTACTTGTCTATTTATAGCTGTTCCAGTTTTGTTCTCAGTAATCCAAGAGCTTCAGTGAAAACAGATCTTAAGATCTACACGAACAATCAGTAACTTATGTATAGTTTCGGGTCTAAACGATAAAAAATTATCATTGTCGCGAATTTTTTCCAGAATTATCGTTCAACAAAATAAATTCAAATGTTTTGCATGATAAAAAGCATCATTCGAACAACATTTTGTTATTTTATCGTGGAAAAATATTGAGAAATAAGTCGGTGAAGAGGTATTTTCGAGAACGCTCCTTAAAAATCATGATTTGCGGTGTCCACTATATCTCAGCGCAGACTTATCAGAAGTGAACAAACGAACGCAGCATAGTTAGAGTAGAAGTTTTTCTAGACCGCAACGTTTCTGTTTGATTTTTTTTTAATTTTTGGTGGTTGTTCAAAGTGAAAACTACGATTTATCACGAAAAAATCCGCCATTTTGTAGCTGTTAAACCTCCACAAAGTAACAAGCAACGAAACGGAAAACGTTGGGGTCTGGTTATTTATATGTAGAAAGTGTGTGCAAAATTTGAAAAAAATTTATTATAATGAAACATTTCAAGAATGTTTTGTCAAGTTTTGAAGTCAATCGAAGTAGAAATCTTGGGCCTGTGCGCCGAGCTCTTGCTTCTTCGTTGCCTGAGATAGCCTTAGATAAAGGTCCATAACTTCCAGAGTTTCATTCCAATAGGCTTGAAAATTTCACAGAAAATTCTTCAAATGTTTTACTATGAGAAAATATAAAGAAAATAATTATGATTTTTCAAAAGTGTTAGACCCTACCTCCCCCCTTAAGGTCTGAGGTCAGTGTGTTTTAGGGTGATTTAGAGGGCTATTTTCACGCTTCAAAACTGATTATTTCCAGAAACGGTGACGAATATCAAAAAACCCAAATCACAATCTTATAGAAAATTAGTTTAGATTATTCTGTGAAAATTTCAGAATGATTCATTGACTTTAGCGGTCGGGAAAATCTTTTTTCTGAAGGAAGAATTACTTAGCTGAAAGCGCCGTCTTTCAACTTGTTCATTGAATATCTCGCCCTCAAAAGCATGGATCAAAAATCTATCCTGACAATGTCTAGGGAATTTAGTTTAGATGCGATTAGTGCATGAAAACATATATGTTGTCGCGATAAAAATTAAGTGAATGTTATTTTTGTAAAGGTAAGTCCATTTCTATGGCGGCACCATTTTTTTCTGCTCTTGTATCCTGGTAACGTAACGAAACACGAGAGAGAAATAAAATCGGCTCAGCAAGGCTGCCAAACAAGATTGGATTTTATGTGATGTAGTCAAACTTGTAACCGAAAATATCAAAACTTTCTTGGCCAATCGGCCACATCGAGATCTTAATAATTTCCATAGACATTATCACAGTATGTCAATTTACTGAATATAGAACTACGAGCACATACCACACTCGAAAGACATGCGAAATTCCCCTGACATGCGTTTCTATACTGATTTTTTTCAGAGAATTCTTGGATACCCACGATCTCAACAGGATTCTATGAAATAAAAAACAATTGCGTAATGTACATTCCATAATTTTCAATTCACTGAAATCTGTTGGATTGCTGTATATACGTATAAAAGATGTAAATTAATTGTAAATTAAATAAAAATTCGTGTAAATTAAGTTCGCGTAAATTGAGGTTATATTGTAATAGTCGTAGTAGTAGTAGTCATAGTAGTGGTAGTACTGACGCTGATCATCTTCCATTAAGAATATGGCTTGGTGGACAAAGCTTTGTAAATTATGAGGAATTTAAGAAAATAAGTTAAAAAGCTGCCACTGCAGTACGAAAAATGCTTCGAAGTGAAGTAGATTTGTAGGAAACTAAATGTGCTAATAAAACCTATTATGTATGATAATAGTTATTACGTTAAATGACGGTTTGAAATTTTTCCACACACTCTCCCATCTCTCATAGAGTAGTCACCGCTGCGACAATAAGACCTTTTATCTGAAGCTAAGTTTATGAAAATTGGTGTAGACATCTTTATCAAAATAAGCTCCGTTTTGGAGTTTTTGATCAATAATTTCAGTACTACAAAATATCTACATAATATCTAAATGAAATTTAGATATTTTTATGGCATCTTAAGGCCTTTCTCTAAAAAAAATTAGGGGCACACTTTTTCCATTGTTCAAAAGTAGTACTTTGTAACTTCAAATATAAAATAATATAAAAGGGTCGGGAATTTTTTTTAGCTTGTTGGAATCCTTTGGTTTTCATATGACTTGTTTGTGTTTTGTTTTGCCTGGTGTTGGGCTTGATAACTGTGTCTTCTATCGTCTTATCATGGTTGCATTGCAATTAACATTAAATTCGATATGGTACAAAATAAATGCAGGAAAAATTTCCCATCAACTTCTTCCCACATACTTGGCTATCACTGCTGATTCATCGGCTGTCAACTGGCAGTCCTCGTCAAGATATGAATCAGAATGGAATGCGCAGGCACATGTTCATACACACACACGCACGGCCAACCACGGTGATAAAGCAGTAGCTCATACTTTGCTTTTCCCACCAGCATAAATATGTGCTTGCTTTCCAGCCATACTGTCCCCATCGCACGGCGATTGCAAAGGAAGATTCGCATCAAATGTTGAGATATGAAAAAAATGTAACCCTTACTTACTGCTGGACACCAATTAGACACAAGAATTCGCCCCAACACTCCATCAAATCGGACAGTTTCTAATCATACGATCGATCGAGGTCTGGCTCCTGAAAAGCCTTCAATCAAGCCGCAATCGAAGAGATTGATGGTAGACGGCTTCTGACACGCACAGGCAATCTGTTGAGCCACTTTTAGTCACATCCAGGACCGGGGGGAAAGAGACTTCGGGTCATAACTAATCGGCGACGCCCGGTGAAAGTTTACAGTTCGCGAAAATAGGAGACACTCTTCAAAGGTAATTAATTATAGTTTGAAAGATCAACTATGAAGACCCGACAAACCTGCATTTCTAGTAGATGTTCCTCCACTCCGTTGAAACTCTCTTCAAGTATTACCCGGAAAACAAGCGCTTCAGAAGCCTTCTCATTATCTGATCCACCTGTTATTTCCATTGGACCGTTTCACCCTTGCCCATTTCAGTCTCACTCGAGTCGACTACGACTCATTAAAAATCCAGAAAGAGGCCCTGATGACCCGGTTTTGCTTTGAGGTTTGCGTTTGAGATCGTTTGTTTTGGTTACCAGTTTCGAAGATAACAAAAAAAAAGTATCTAGATGTGATTCGTCAAAAGCATGCGCCTAATTGGACTTGATATGCTGATAAATTTTGATGTGTGATTATTATATGCATTTCAAGGAACAATGCTTGCATAGTCTTTGTTTGATAGAAGCAAGTGCTTAAGCCAATTACTTTATTGGGATGTTAAAACAATAAGAATCTGAAAAGAAGATCTGAGTCAGAAAATTTTACAAAAGTATACAATTTATTTCTGCATCATGTGAAATAAGCCTACTTGATCCATTTAACAGTGAGATGGGACTTTTATTATAAGTCTATTCAATGATGATCTTGCGTGCCCATAAGTTTATTGTTTACAACAGTGAACAATGAAAACCTCAAATGAACGGCTAGAAATTTCATTTCAATTTTATTGAACACTTGATATTTACAAATTCGAAGTTTTTCGCCCATATTGGCTTTAGATACGAATGGAGTTTACCACTGAATGAAATACAGAGGGGTCTCGTATAACGCGGTACACCGGGGGCGTGAAAAGCGAATCCGCGATAAACGGAACCCAGAGCATATGGGATTTCGACTGATTGGGGCTGTGCACGATTATCTCGCTTCGCACGACAGATAGAGCTATACAATCTTCGGCAAACTTGTTGTAGATACTTAGACCAACAATTTAGTGTAGTTTGACCGACAATTTGTTGAGAACTGCACCGCCAGGGGCGCTTTGAGAAGAGCATGAAATAATTCATATGTTCACAATAAAAAAACAGTTTGAACATGAAGTATCGCAAATATTTTACTTTCGCTGGTGTCGGCGTTTTCGGAAAGAATGTTCCGGAGGTCAAAACAGATCAAATTGTGTGAACAGTAATTGAAATTTCTCGCATGGCTGACTCTTGTGTGCCATTCAACGTTCGAAATTCTTGCAACTCAAAATCATGTTGACTTATTAAGATGGTTTCTTCGAGAAGGTGTTTCAAGGTTCCAATACCTATTGAACAATTGATGAAACAGCTCTTATTGTATTTACAATGTGATGTTCTGTAACTGAATACCATACTTGTTTATGAGAGTAATCTTATCGATCAGTTTTTGAATAAGTTGATGAAGGAGAGACAGATTTTGAACTGTTTTTAGTAAGTAAGTTACTAAAGTATTAAGATGAATAAGCTATCGACATCTGAAATCTGAGGAATTCGATAGTGTGAAAACTAGAATTTCATAATTAATGATTTGATTTTTTATACAATTATATAATGTCAAGTGCATAAAATGTGACATATATTGCTCATATAGTTCGATTTTACTTTTTATTTGAATTAAACCTTTTTTATTGAACAGGGAAAAGCCCAATGGAGCGAAAATTTCATAGTCACACTCTTCATCAGGCAGTAAATCTATAAATTCAGTTTTTGTAACAAGTGCGGATAACCAATTCGAGATTGTAACAAAAGCTGCTACGTAAACGACCAAAGACATATTTTGGTGAACTGATAAGAAGCAAAAATCGAAAAGTTTGCAGGGATCACTGCAAGGAAAACTACGAAAAGCAAACCGAAGAAGTTTATTCTGAATGGCTTCGACGCGGTGGATGTCAAGTTAACAATAAAGAGCCAAAAAGACAGTACCATTGCCGTAATCAATTTATCAGCGATGATGTCATCAATTTCCTCACGAGAAAGATGTTCAGCACCCATCTTTTCACCGAAATCCTTAATTTCAGAAATTATTCTTTCGTTCTCAATATAATCAATTTGTGTACCAGGCTAAAAAAAGATGGAAGTAGTTTTTTCCAGAAATTTTTCAACGTTGATGACTTAATTTGAACTAAAACTGATTGAATGCAATCAAAGCAATTCCGATGTTGCGATTTAAGCAAAATTATTCTAACTCGGGAATGAAACAGTTTTTCATTCAATCTTGGGAAATTTCTCGAGTCATCCAGCCTTTTTTATTGCTCCGGTTACTGGGAGATTCGAACGCTGAAAATTTTTTAAAGCACGTGATTTGGTACATTATTAACACTCCAAATATCAAGCCTGAAAAAAAGTTGGAACGGTTACTTCGATCTGTCATAGCTCAACTGTTTTTCAACGAATCTTAATAAATTTTACACCCACGAATTTTGTGAAGTTCGTAAATTGAATCAAACATTTTGTAGCAGACCGTTTTTTTTTCGTTCCAGGTTTTTTTTCACGCGCCCAAAATGCCCTATCTGCTTAATTTCTACTGGATGCTCAGAAAGTTAGCTACAACGTATATATAGGAAAAAAAATACATATTCACGTCCCTAACACAACCAAATAAAACGAAAGAAAAAAATCTATGATCGTTCTCTCTGTTGCACTGTAGTTGTTTTTATATTCTAGCTTTCAACGCGACTCAACTAGTATATAGTAGTATGTATGCGAGACAGTAATTCTTCAGAAACACACTAACACAGTTACGATAGCGTCGCGTAGGATGTATGCTTAGTAGATTTGTTAGAGAATCGCATGACACAAAATCATTTTATGACTTAGGGAAGCACATGAGTTCGCATCATTTGGCGAATCCTCCGAAATAACAGATATTTTAACAAACCGAAAAATTCAGAAAATTATATAGAAACCGCATATTTCGAAACTTGAGAAATCCCATAACAGTAATCATATTTCTCATCAAATCTGTTCACGACCAGACAGCTATGAATTCCTACACAAGCATTGTATAAGAAATCTCTACCGTCAACTAATATAAATCACGAAACAAACAAATATAATTTTCCCAAAAAATAGATTTCTTAGTCATCATGATCACAATAGCGCAAACCTTTTTTTCGAATACTAAACTACTGTTCACATTATCGAATACTTTTTGATAAACCAAGCAATGTTGATGAAGATACACTGCTCTTAAATTATCACACACAAGCTTTTATCAATCTTCTAACCAGTTTGTAAACCCTCGAAAAAACGATCTTAATAAATCAACAAAATCAAGATTACAGGAATTGCCAACCCAGAATTGCACACCAACGTCACAAAGTGAGAAAAAATTTTACAACTGTTCACACTATTTAATCTGTTTTTACCTCCTTTACTTTCTTTCCGAAAACACCGCCAATCTATATTATCAGGTTTTAGAGATATAACATAATAAATTTTATGTGATCACAATAGCGCCATTCTGTGGGAAGGTTCTAAACTAACATAGTTTTCATAATGTAAACTATAACATTCCTAACAACTTTCCAACAAACAAAACCGCTCTATATCCTTAAGTTCTTTTTATAGGAACAAAATTCTGATAATTGATATTTGTATTCAAGCACATTAGCTACATCTGATGGAGTAAGTCCGAGTTAATACTTTTGCTGTTTGACAAACTCCCGAATTCCCACATTCTTCAAAATACTATAATTTGTGAGTTACAAATCGTTTTGTCTGTATTAAGCGAATGATTTATATCATGCATTTTTCGAAGCGCCCCTAGCGGAGCAGTTCTTAACTAATTGTCTGTCAAACTACACTAAATTGTTGGTTTAAGTATCTACAACAAGTTGGAAAGTTGTTTGCCGAAGATTGTATAGCTCTATCTGTCGACCGAAGCGAGATAATCGTTCACAGCCCCAATCAGTCGAAATCCCATATGCTCTGGGTCCCGTTTATCGCGGTTATCCGGCAATAACGAATCCGGCAACAACGAATACCGGCAAAACCGAATCCGCGTTGTACGAGACCCCACTGTACGTAGGTTTCCTTGAGCATAAACGAACAGGAAATTACAATTGAAAAATTGAATTCCTGAGTTGTCACTTACGTAACGGTAAAATTTGTTTTAGCACATCAACCTGTAATTTCGCAAACGTAGGTCGAACCTGGATGCAACATAATAGATGGATGTTGTGTTAATACATTAACACTGTTCATAGATACAGTTTTTGTGAAAAAAAACTTAGAAGTGTCTGATAGATAAAAATTATACACACTTAGAAAAACTCGGGTAACATTACGTCATTTAAGACCGACATACTCGAGCGTTGAAAAAGACTCAATTTTACAGCTGATCAAACACATGTTTGATGCATTCTGACATATTTTTAAGTGAGAGTTTACACACATGCTTGATAGGCGGAAGGGAATGGGGGGTAGGAAGGTGGATTCCCTCCGGGCCTGGACTTTTTTAGGGGGGGTCAGAGATTCGAAGATTTGAAAATGTTTTTATTGCTCATAATGAAATATACCTTGGGCAAGGGAGGCTTTTATCGTATCAAAGAACGATCACCAGCAACTCTTCACATGATTGAATCAGTGTCATCAAAGAGAGACCGATATCATCGCAACAACAAAAACCCGGCATGACTCATTTAACATAGAATAGACACCAGTGCGAGAGCGAAATTCTTTCGATGACATTGATGAGAATCAAAGGTTAGCACGCTGCTGTGGGGATCCTCTCTGAATCAACAAACGGTCGCTTATTCTCGTTTCGCGATCCGATTCTATATAGGCAGTTAACAATTGCGATAGAATCATTTTACTATTGCCGCTTATTCTAACTATGTGCATATAACCTTTGTATAAGTTGTGTCTATGAAAATGTCTGTGAATGCTCCACACAAGGGTTTTGAAATATTGCAACCTAGTATGAGAATCATCAAGTTGATTCATCGATTCGATTTTCTGGAATAATTGTCAACTTGCGATTCTCTCTTGGGAAACTCCACACAGCAACGATCATTATCAAACTGTAAATTTTTTTTAAGGGCATGAAATATTCAGAGTATGAAGTGGAGCGAAGAAATGTAGCAAAATTCTCTCACGGTTCATGCACTGAGAGACTAGAGTTCTTGTAGCATCTTCTACCGGATTTAAAATGTTGTATACAATATAGATAGCAATATAGAAGCTTCTGTCAAACTTTCGGCAATCACCAACACTGACCTTGGGACCTTTTTTGCTTGTTCAATTCTTCAAGATAAAGTGAGGCTGTGTTTTCGAAGAGGGTCCGCCTCTCCTATGGCCCCTTTTTTATCGGCGACCGTGTAGCTTAGTACGTGAAAATGTATGGATCTCCTTGTAAATATTTTTATTAATTGTGAAGTATTATGAATGCAAAAAATAATGTGAATGGGCGTCAATATTGAAATTATGCTGCATAAAATATTACCAATTTCGAATAGGGCCGGCTCAAGATTCATTTTTGGTGTAGGCAAATTTTGTTGTAAATCATTCAAAATCTATACCTAATTGAGTCCTTACCGTCGCCCTTCCTCGCGTTAAAAATTCCGTTTGTGAAAATCGCCCATTTAACTTTGCATATTGAAGAAAAAATAATTTTACTTTGCATAGTAAAACAACTGAAGCCAGAATCGTTAGTTTAACTTTGCATATAAAATTAATTTCTGAATTTCGGCGCCCCGGGAGTTTGGCGTCCTAGGCGACCGCCTACTTCGTCTATGCCTTTATCCGGCAATAATTTTGAAGTTTCGGCACGAAATAATTGCTCTAGAAGGATTCAATACTGCAAAAAAGTGCACAAAAAATATTTAGCAAAAAAAAATTGAAAAAAATCAGGAATATTTGAAGAATTATGGGAAAACTTTCTGATTTTTTTCAGAATTTTTCAAATTGTACTTCATGTGAAAAAAATGTTCAAAATTTTCGATTTTTTTTCAATCGCACTTACAATTTTGGTACCACTCTAGATTTTACATCAAAATTAAATCATTTATGAGTAAATTACGCTGTAATTTTCTTCAGTTTTAATAAAAATGTGGACGGGTATAAATCAGACTTTAAATCATTCGGAAAACCATGCGTCCCCATCAAATTGTCATCATCCGATGGAGACGCATGGTATTTAGTTCTAGAATCATATCACATGTCCTTAGAACTAAATACCATGCGTTTCCATCGCATGATGACAATTTGATGGGAACGCATGGTTTTCCGAATGATTTATTCTGATCAAACACATGTTTAAAACATTCTGACATATTTTTAAGTGTAGGTTTACACGCATGCTTTGTAGGCGGAATATAATTATTACATAGCTTGGTACGTGAAAATGTATGGATCACTCGTTGAATATATTTAATATTTCTGTATAAAATGTTCAAAACGACGTATGTGACAATGAGAGATTCTCTTTGTTTACTTTCTCTTTTGATTATTACGGCACTCTAAGCAATCTCTCTTTCCAATCATTTACCGATAATAATAACTAAAGCTATCATCTATTAATCTGCTCTGGAGAAATTACCGAAAAAAGCAGGAATATTTCGCAATAATCGAAAGAGAAAGTAAACAAAAAGTATCTCTCATTGTTACATACGTCGTTTTGAACATTTTATACAGATTTGTGAAGTATTCTGAACGCATGAATTATTGCCAATTTTGAACAGGGCCGGCTCAAGGTTCATTTTTGGTGTAGGCAAATTTTGTTGTGAATCATTCACAATCTATACCTAATTGAGTACTTAACGTCGCGCTTAAAAATTCCGTTTGCCAAAATCGCCCATTCAACTTTGCACATTAAAAGAATTGAAAAAAAACTTCGCCTTGACCTTTATTCGGCTATAATTTTGAAGTTTCTGCACGAAATAATTGCCCTAGAATTATTGAATACTGCAAAAAAATGTGTAGCTTAGAAGCGACAGCCATTTGACCTTCATATTTTAGTGAAAGTATACGGCGAACCGACAAAGTTCGAAGATGTAGATTTGGTGTCGTCCAGTGCGGTTGATTGTCAGTATATCCCTTCTCATTCATTTACTTTTGCTGTCATACTCAAATGAAGCTCCTAGAATTCATCGTCAATTGAATGATCGTACCTAGTCATTTGAAGTTGTGCTTGCTTAGTTTCAAGTGCCAAGTGTCTGTTTCATTGTCTTCGCTGTTGGTAGTGAGCAAGTTCGAATAGGCATGGTCATAAACACGATTAGGTTTTACACGAACATGACATAACCTCACAAAATGAACAGAATGAACTTTTTTTTACACCCGCCGGTGGTTTGTCCCGGGTTGACGGTTCAATGCATAGGACGCTGGTCTTACAAGCCACCTGTCGTATGTTCGAGTCCCGACCTGGAAAGATTCTTAGTGTCAGTAGGATCCATAGTACTAGCCATGCAATGATTCTGTACGCTAAGAATCGGCTGCGAAGTCTGTTGAAACAGAAAGGCCAAATTCCACGGAAGGAATGTAATGCTAAGACTTTGACTTTGCTTTGCTTTGCGGTGGTTTGTTTACAGTTTAAAAATTCATCAGAGGTTCATCGTTTGACTTTAAAAATTGCAAGTCGTCTCATACTAATCAGATTTATACAAACATCGGTCCATGATACTGGAAACGCAAACAGGGCAATCATTTTAGTTCTTTTCATTGTGGAACACGTTTTTCACAGGCACTTTTTCGTCAGTCGTAAAACAAAACAAACCACCGGCAGCTGTCAAAGATGAACTTAATTCATCGGTAGTTCATTTGTGTCGTCATCGTGTAAAACCTAATAACCAAAATTCTCTCCGACCAGAATTATAAATAGAGGGTGGCGGTTCTCATTTGAATGTTCAATTATCACCAGCAAGTTTAAATCGATAATTTTCGACTGTTTGAAACATAATGAAATGTGTTCCAAAATATTTAAAAATGAAAACAGAAAGAGGAAACAATTAAATTATGCTTCTTTTGTAGTTGATATTTTAGCTACCATGACTGATTTACCTTTCACCCATTGTCTTGAACCAATTCGAATGTTTACATGAACCTTTCTGATTCACTACTAAATATTTTGATTAACTAGGGTTTTTATTATTTTTTAGTAAAGATCCAAGATCCATGCGCGTTAGATCGCTAATACGTTCGTAGTAACCAGAGCTAATAAAAGTCATTTTCATTGCGCTTAAAATATACGAAAATGACGAGAAATAAATGTAACCCTCAGCTCCACTTGCAATTTATGATTGAATTATGTTCTATCTTTCATTTTCCTCTTCAGTTATTTTCGGTTTTTCTGTGAAAATCGTGTACTGTGCAGTGTCGATATTCAACCAAAGCTTCGAGAATCGATAATGATGAATACGATACACCTGTACCTGTTGGTGCTTGTATCCATAGTAGTTTTGGTTTCCAAAGATGTTCTGGGGTAAACTAATTTATCATATGGTTATACTTGATTTCGACTGGGGTGATAATCGTGTAAATCAGGAAAACGGCTCTCTCAGTCTTATAATACAAACGAATGTTGTTTACTGTCCGACGTTTCGGCCTTTGGTGTAGGCCTTTTCAAGGAAAATAAAGTCTACCGTTTATAGTCAAAGTGCCGATGTCTGACGCTACGTTTCTGGTCAATTTTAGAACATGCTTTAAGATACTACGAAAACAAATGGTCATTCAAATAAATATTGAGTCAAAAATGATTTTAAACAACTCTTACTATTGACTGCATGACAAATATTTTCAACAAACATTTATCATATAATAGACATTCTTTATAGTGTAATATATTTTTAATACATCGATGAAAGGATACAAATCGAAATACGACTGCTTCGACACCCTGCAGACGTTATTTTAGTTCCGTCTTATCATAGGGGAACGAGTGACGTTGGCATTGATACTCTCTTTTGCTTCAATAAGAGATGAAAATGCTTTGTCTCTCTTCGTTTGTTTTGGATGTAATCATTTACGAATGATAAAAAACGAATATGTGGCTGTTGGATTGGATTTCTTCATTGGGAATGCGTGATAATTGACTCTGGTATTCACAGGTACAGTACAGGCTGTAATATAATCAGGTATATCATAACCTAACACAGGTATACAATATTCAATACAATGTGAAAATGATAGGCATATGATGAGCTTCTAAGCAAGGCACTTAAAATGTCTTCTACAATAATTCTCAATATGTTTTGAAAACTAGAATTTTCGTTTGGTGGAGGATATTTATGAATATGTAGAAGATTTTTCTTCGGGTGCCCTTATTATTGGAGGAATTGAACGTGTGGTTAGATGAACCAGAAGAGAAAGCAGTTAGATGAAGATAAAGAAGGAACAAGGGTAACATTAAAATATTCACTACTTTCAAGAGCATTTGAGTAAAAATCTTCCAACAAACCGATTGCGTGCCTGTGACCCTGTACACGCGAAGTAAGCGGACATTCAAGTTACCACCGAAAAAGAATCGCTGAAGGAAGGAAAGCGCAGAAATCCGCATTGTTAACCGTACTGAGCATCTTACGAGCATACAACAGGGAAACCTCCAGCACAGCAGAGGCCACGATAGCCAGTCCAGCAACATCTCGGTGGACTGAACATAAAAAGCCAGCCAGCCACTGATCAGGACGGAGTTAGATAGCGCATCGAATGGAAATGAGGTGCGGTAATGGCTTTGGTTCAGCCCATTCCGGCACTTCAGACGGGTGCGCGGACCTTGCACCATGTGTGGAAAAGCAAGGGAAAGGCACCGACGGCGAATGAAAGATGAAACATTCCCTCCGGTTTGTTTTGGTATTTGCGACTCGTGCATGATTTGTATTAATAGATCTTCATGATTGGTGGCGAGAGGTTCAGTTGTTGAAGAGGTCAGAAAGAAAAAAGCAAAAAAAAAAGTCATCCGCTTCGACGGTCCGTGGGCAACCCGTGGTGTAAAATGAGCTCGGGGTACCTGGTACTGGTTTAAGGTGTTTTTGGCTCACAAAAAGCAAGCGACTAACGTTATCTGCGAGAATCTTTTTTTGTTTTTTATACGTCGTATTTTTCCCCAGCATACCTTAAATAACCGTCGGTAAGCTATCATGAAAGTTTATCTCACAGCGGTCAATAATGCACTGCCGTTGCTGTGGTGATCCAACAATTATCGACGAGTTTGCTTCAACGCTAATAGCATCTCATTTTGTTTTAGGTTCGTTTGGTTACTTGCGATGTTCCATGGACTCCTTTTTTTGTATTATTTATGCATGCACTTAGTACAACATACACTCATTCAAAACGTCCATGAACTGAGTGTATTCTTGTGGCCAAAACGTTCTATCCAGTGTGTGCGATTATTTTGAATTTCAATACTCTGAATTCTGTTCACCTAAATAATTAAATATATTCAGTCTAGTACTACATGATTCTGCATGGTTTGACCAAGAGAAATTATTCGAACTAGCAGCAATTCCCAACGCGAACTGCAGTCAGAATTGACGGTTAGCTCAAAAACACCGAAAAGAAACAGTTCCGTAAACGGTCAATAATATTCTTTCGAAAATATATGAAAGCAATAAAATTATTGGCTTTAAAGGTGATTAAACCATATAATAATTTAATTAGGTCTCTCGCACAAAAAAAAAACGGCAACTAATTCTCGCCTACCATACATTGTAATGGCGAGTGCAAACGGTTCCTTTACTCTCGTATTGATCAAAATTACAGCGCTTTCCAGCCAACCAAAACTGCTTGCGGTAAATCTTCAGCATCATTGACCGCGACGATGAAAAACTGTCGAGCCGCTTCTCCTTAAGCCATAATTTGCATAAATATATGTCTGTCGAGCGGAATCCCCTTATCCGGACAGCAGGCAGGAGAAACTGTTGTTGTGGGTTAGGAGAACTGTTGAACCTGTTGCTAAATTGCCTCTAGAGAAATCTCGAACACAAACGAACGCAACCGATGCTAATTTGCTTCGGTTTTTATTTTCCTGCAGTAAAAGATCGATCGAAATCATTGGAATCAGAGCCACAATAACATTTGAGTAGGCATGTGAGTGACTTAACCGAATTCGATATTTTGTCTCTTTGTGTGTATTATAACATGAACTACTAAACTTCCTATTGCGCATGGAAAGTTAACTTCGATCACGTTCCTTATCGATAAGTGAGTAAGTAGAAAAAATCAGCAAAACTCTACTATATCGATTTTGATTGATTCTTTTCGGCAAGCATTAACTGAGAGAGACGAAAGATATGAACTTTTTCTCAAATTTTCACATATTACCATATAACTTCCGAACCGGAAGTCACATTCAAATGAAATTCAATAGCAAGCTATAGGACCATAATACCTTTTATTTGAATCTTAGTTTGTGAAAATCGGTTCAGCCATCTCTGAAAAAAGTGCATTTTTTTCCTTTTTTTGGTACATATCATCCTATATCTCCGGAACCGGAAGTCGGATCGGAATGAAATTCAATAGCAGGCTATGGGATTATGAGATCTTTCATTTGAATCTTTGTTTGTGAAAATCGGTTTAGCCATCTCTGAGAAAAGTGAGTGCATATTTTTGTTACATACACACACACACACACACACACACACACACACACACGGACGGACGGACACACACAGACATTTGCTCAGTTCGTCGAGCTGAGTCGAATGGTATATGACTCGGTTAAAAAGTCGATTTTCACAGTGATTGCATAGCCCTTCTATATGAGAAAGGCAAAAAGCGAAAAAGAACATATTTTGACATCAGTTTTCGATATATTGCAGAAAAATTAAATTTTTATGCATTCCACTGATTATATTTAGGAAAATCCTAGTTTCTGTGAAACGCTCGCACTTTGGACTTAACATTCTTCATTAAATTCTGCAGTTACTTTTGTGACTTCCCTGGTGGCAGCTGTCCAGTTTTTGTTGAACTCCTGCATGTTTTGGGACACTGTACCGTCCTTCCGAAAGTGCCGCTTGACAATAGCCCAATACCTTTCAATTGGCCGAAGATCCGGGCAGTTCGGTGGGTTGATATCCTTTTCCACGAATTGTACATTATTTTTTGATATCCACTGTAGAGTGGAGTTGGCCTAGTGGGCTGAAGCCAAATCCTGCCAGAAGAGAGGAGGAGCCTTATGCTTTCTGTACAGTGGCAGCATTCTCTTCTTCAAACATTCTTCCTCGTACACCTTGGCGTTAATTGTGCCCTTCGTGAAGAAAATCGACGACCGCAAACCACAGGTACAAATTGCTTGCCAGATCAACACCTTCTGCCCAAACTTTTCCATCGCCACCGTGTTGTCAGCGTCGTCCAGGTCCTGGTCCGGGCAGCGCTCGAGAGTCTTCCTTGGCGTAGGTTTCGTCGTCGATCAGGATACATCCGTCTTTGTTCTGTAGAATCCGGTTATACAGTTTTCGCGCTATTGTTTTGGCCTGGGACTTTTTCGGCACCTTTTGTTTCTTGTACGTTTTCAGAGAGCTCCGAACTTTGATCCGTTGAATCATCCCGATGCTGGTGTTGAACTGCTTGGCCAAATCCCGCGTCGACGCCGATGGATTTTTCCTGATGTACTCAACCTCTTTTAAGTTCCGACCGGGCCTGCTGGGACCTGTTTGCCTACCGGATCGGGGCAAATCCTTCATGGAAAGGGTCTTACCGAACTTCTCGATAATATTTTTGACACTGGTGTGGTGCACTTTCACCTGTTTTGACTCATCATTGAAACGATAAACCGTACCGAAACCAATCGATTGCGCAGCTGTTATTGACATGTAAACGAACACGCTGCAAAAATTAAGCCATTTCATAGTAATAACTGTTTGAATGTTGCTAACTACTTATCGATACACTTCTTATATCCTGTTCATCAGTGAATGCATGAATGCAGGAATTCGTCTTTGTTTTGACAAGACCGTTAGCTCTTGGGAAAGGAAGGATCTTCCACCGGTTTCAGTAGTGGGATAACTTTAGCTAACTTCCACACTGAAAGGAAGCAACCAAGTTTTCTGCACCTGGTAAATATTTTAGCTAAGAAAACAAATGAGTGACATGTTTTAGCTTGATGTTAAAAGTGTTGTCAACACAGGGGGGTCCTTCATATTTTTAGATTTTTTCCCACTAACCATAAGCTCATTCGCACTGGCTCTGCTTTCCTCTGGAACCAAGCTGTCTGATTGGTCAACCTCAGCTACGCTATCAGCAACGGCTCTTTTATGTGGATTCCTAGATTGTGAGAACACACGAACTGCTGGCCTAGCGCATTTGCCTTCTCTACTGGTGTGATTAACGATATTCCTTCATCTAAGTCCTGGGGTGACATCAGAGGAGGAATAGGTTTCGGGTTTTTTCTTAAGCACCTTCGTTAAAGACCAGAAGGGGGGAAGAATTTATCGAAGCTCTTGCTAAATGTTTCGCAGTCGGATAAGTTTCTTGGAGACACTGTCAATTTAAAGAGAGATACTAGAACCGTTCTCTCACGAGCGACTGCGATTGAATGCTGGATGGATGATAGCGCCGCGTCGATTTCCATCGGAGAATCAGATCACAAATCGATGTTTATAAGTTGGTCGGCGATTTGTTGAAGCTGGACCCAGTCGGTTCGATGATAGTTCCTCCGATCTTATTGCGTTTTCCTTTCTTATATAGTAGTTTACCACGCTGGAAAGTTTGAGTCACTGTCTCTTCATTTGTTTAACTGCTTGTCCTCGGCAAGTGACCACAATACTCATTTAATGACGGTCGATTATGACCCAGTTGATTTTAATTACAATAATTTATTTCCGAATGAATGGAAAGTACCGAGAACAATAAATCAAGCAATTATACAATATTTTTTCTCTTTTTCTCCTGGCATTGCTTCGACTATAACTTGACCGATCGTCCTGAAGCGGCGTGAAAATTTGTTCCACAGAATGTGTTTCACGGTCGAAAGTCTCACGGTACATGGAAACACTCGCTATAAAACAGCTTACATATTTCTGCCAATTTGCAATGAAATTTATTTTATTGTCACTCTACTCCCAAAAAGAAATAAAGTGAACCAGGCCAAAACCCCCTGCTTGTGATTGTGATTTCTTCCGATTTCATGTGGCTCATCGCATTACATGACGCATTCTCAAACAGGAACAGGTTTTCCAACGAACCTATCAGCATTCACCAGTTCAATGCCATCGAAGCGCGGGAAGGCTCAGCTTGATGATAACAAAACGAAAAAAAACCATCGTCCATTGACAGTCGATTTATGGACGAGCGTTGTTAGTTGAAATTGTCTGAAATCAACCATTGAAGGTTCGGAAACGAAGAACGGATGCTGCGAATCGCCACCGTACGGAAGGAGAACGCTGCCCTCTTATGCCATCGTTGAAATGCACCACTCGGCACGAAAAACATGTAATCATGATGAAACGCAACTCGTGTGGTGGCAACGCTGAGCCCCCTATGGAAGCGAACGCACAAAACGAGGGTCCCAAAAACAACAGATTTTCGGAGCAGGTAGAGCTGCAAAACCAGTCCCAGTCACATACGACAGCGGCGAAGCTTTGCCTGTGTTGAACGTCCACTGGACGGTCGAACGCCGGAAAGACAACGGCGGTCATGATGTCTGACGATGAGAAATAAACGAAGAATCTTGAAGGGAAAGCATTCCGAACCACCATCGAAGGTGGATATCAAGTTCAAGGCAACGTGGCATGGTCTGATGTATGGTTTCATAGCGATGCAGTTTAGCGTGTTTAGCGAAAGTTCGAAGGTCATTTAATTGACGGGATGCCTTTCGACGGGCTTAACGGATTCGCGTTATATGAAATTATCCAATTAGAACTCGTATGTTCATAGATGATCATCGGTGGTTAGTTTAAACAAGATTTATTTACAAATGAAGCATCAATTTCATTTAATTATTAACAGGATTTTCCATTTAGCTTTAGCAAATAACTGGCATAAAATTTGAATTTGTAATTGTAATAATTTTTAATTGTCAACTTGAATTATTAAAGACCAAAACAATAACAAAATTCATATCAATTTGTCCGATGGCAACGTTAGGCAAAAAATCGTCTGCAATCATGAAACGATTGGTGCTCATAAACTGGTTCTCTTTCTCTGACGTAAGTAAATGTACGAAATCGCGAGAAGAAACTTTCGAACCAGCAATCGAGCCTCGTTAGCCCGTAAATATAAGCCTCAAGCTTCCGAACGAACTTCACCTCAGCACGATAGTGTGACCTAGAAATCGTTTAGCTAGTAGCCTCAGTGAATTTCCATTCCGTTTGTAAGACTGGCTAATACCCGCAATTTAATTCAAATTGCCTAGGAGGACGCCTGCCGCCGCACCAAGCGCGGCGACTCTGCTGAAAAGACGAGAAATATTTAAGCGACGAACCTGATCTAGTCTTTCACTGGAATGCGAAGCGTTGCCTGCGTATGGAAGCGGTAGGGACCCTGCCCAATCTGTTCATAGTCCAGAAGCGTGCTCCTCTTTTGGTCGACAAAGCCCTGGCCTGATTTTTGGCATATGCGTATGTACTTTCTAATAACCAACGGCCGTCTCGACTCGTAGTAGGTAATATGATAAAACCGAACAATCAGACATGTATAAATCAAGAAACCACCTCGTTAATCTTCGAGTAATTATTTGAAATATATTTAGTTCTGACTTCTGAGTTCATGAGGTTTCTCTGTGGAAGCACAAAAATCAAAACAGCTCAACGACGGAGATGCAAAACCCGATTAATTCCACTAACATTAAAAGCCCTCTAATCGAATCGAAATCAGCTGCGCAAGTAAAAAAAACATCTCGACGTAATAAATACCTGCTGTATCGATGTTCCTCCTCAGAGTTCGTTGTGTGCTTTCTCGTCATTCGTACGAAGAAAGCGGGAAGCTGGAGGCCGGGCATAAATTCCTAAGGTATTATCATCGAGAGGCTGATGACGATGGAAATCACAAAATATAAAAATTAAAATACGTTCCACTCTCCTGGGCTGCCCGCCAAGGGGTCCGACTTGTGAAAAGGTGCGACTATCAGAGGGCCATCGTTTTCAATCAATCAAAACACGAAACTGTTTGGCACATTTGGTACCGGCTTGTGGGTCAAGCCTCGAAGACAGGTGCGAAAGGGACAGCACGTAACGGCGATATCGATTGATGAAAGTTTCTTTAGATAATATTAGAAAGTTTGGCTATCAGTTGGTGAATTGGATGCTGTGAGTTTAGGTCGGCGTGTATCTTTCAAACAAACAAGATTTTGTGCTAGTGTGGTTTCGTGATCGAGTTATTAGTTAGTGTTAGTGTTCATAAAATATTTCGGAATATAATCGAGAGTGAGCCATAAATTTTTATTACTCAATAGTACATAACTTATTTTTTACGAGAGAGTTTTTCAGCCTTATATGTATACGGACGGCTTTACTGCATTACAACAGTAACATTCAATTTGGAGTTCCATAGACATTTAAAAATAAATCATTAGAACACAGATTGTACCTGGTGCGACTACTTGATTCGGTTTCGATTCTAAATACATTTAAAACATTTTTCAGTACTAGAGAGAGACATTATTATTTTGGGCCGCAAATCTAGTTGGTTCTCGAACAGAAAAAAAATATATAAAGAAATACTTTTTGTCAAAAAGTATGCGATCTGTTAGAATCTCAAAAGCTCTGGTAGAGTCGCACAACGGGGACATTTTGTTTACTATTTAAATGAGTTTTTCATTGCGTAGCAAAATTTGTATTGTCTTCAGTAACTAAAAACAATGTTGTTGGCTGAACCGATTTTCTCAGGCTTAGGCTCGTTTGAAAGCTACTATTGGGCTATTGATCAAGTTCCAAGATCAAATGGCTGTCTATTCCGGTTCCAAAAATATAACGGTATAAGTAACGTAACCGACATGTGCGTTATTTGAACACCGCTTTATTTTCTCAGAGATGGCTGAATCGATTTCAACGAGCCTAGACTCGTTTGAAAGCTACTGTTGAGCCATTGATCAAGTTCGAAGAACAAATCGCTGTCATTTTCGGTTCCGGAGATATGATGGTATAAGTGGCGTAACCGACAAAACACGTTATTTTTTTACCGCTCAATTTTCCAAGAGATGGCAATACTGATTTTAACAAGATTTTTTGGCTCGCTTAGAAAGCTACTATTGGACCATTGATCAAGTTCGAAGATCAAATGGCTGTCCCTTTCGATTTCGGAGGTATCATGGCATAAGTGACGTAATCGAGTAACTACACTTTTCTCATCGGCTCAAACTTCTCGAAAAATAATTAACGAATTTTCATAAACTTAAGCTTATTTAAAAGCTGGAATGATGTCTCTGATCAAGTTTGGGAAATATAATCTTATATATAATGTATATATAATCTTATATATGACTTAACCGACAAAAGTGGTTTTCAGTGCGTCAAAATTTCTCGACGATGCCTGAATCGAACTCGACGCTTGAATCTTAGAAGCGCTTGAAAGCTACTATTAGGTTATTTGATAAGCTCACAACACGGTCGTTCTACACATAACTGTTCCCGCTTTGTCCCCTTTTTTCCTAGCATATAAATAATAAGGAAAATCCATCGGGAGAAAATTGTTTTGTATCGAATTGGAAATTTTACACTCAATGCATGCTAGATCTTTTATGATGGTTTAGCGCGTCTAAAGATTAAACATTGCTTGCCAACTGAAAAGCTAAATATGAATACTAGATTATTAATAAAATCGTTTGGTGCGCAACTAGCTGTGATGTGTGGCTTTTTTACTGAGCCAACTTCATTCATGTGCTCATCTATTTCGAACCACATGCTTAATTCAGTATGAGCATCACATGAACAGCATGCATGTTCCCAAAATCCACAGTTCCACAAAAGTTAATCTTATATGCGATGCGCTAAAATATCAATCATAGACAACAAAGTGTCTGAAAGGCACCGTAATATCAACGTAATTTTAAACGTTAAATCTACCTAACTTTCTATATAATAGAAACTCCCATTGAATCGATTAATTACTTCAAAAATTACGTTCTTGCGTTGGCCTGTTATACGATTTAACAATTAAATTTCAATATCCACTGCCACGCCACTACACTTTGTCTAAGGTGCGTATAACAGATCGGCTGAAAAGTTCGTATCGTTTCTATGAGAGGGCGCCACTAGAATTAAATCCATACCATTTTCAGTTAGTACCCACCTTCAAAAGATACGGGTATAAATTTGACAGCTGTCTGATTATTAGTTTGTGAGATATTGCATTTTGAGTGAAGCTACTTTTGTTATTGTGAAAAAAAT
This sequence comes from Malaya genurostris, assembly GCF_030247185.1. NCBI lineage: Eukaryota > Metazoa > Arthropoda > Insecta > Diptera > Culicidae > Malaya > Malaya genurostris. The sequence continues at coordinate 228,114,068 of NC_080571.1, read as the reverse complement.
GGAAAAAAAGGAATTTCGTGTGTTGATGAAACACTACTTTTTGATGAAAAAAAGTGCCGCCGATACCAAAAAATGGCTTGATGAGTGTTATCCAGACTCTGCACCGGGCGAAGCAACAATTCGTAAATGGTTTGCAAAATTTCGTACTGGTAATATGAGCACCGAAGACGATGAACGCAGTGAACGTCCAAAAGAGGCTGTTACCGATGAAAACGTGAAAAAATCCACAAAATGATTTTCAATGATCGTAAAGTGAAATTGATCGAGATAGCTGACACCCTAAAGATATCAAAGGAACGTGTTGGACATATTATTCACGAATATTTGGATATGAGAAAGCATTGTGCAAAATGGGTGCCGCGTGAGCTCACAATCAATCAAAAACAACAACGAATTGATGATTCTGAGCAGTGTTTGGAGCTGTTATATCGAAATAAAACCGATTTTTTTCGTCGATATATAACAATGGTCGAAACATGGCTCCATCACTTCACTCCGGAGTCCAATCGACAGTCAGCTGAGTGGACTGCACGCGATGAACCGAACCCAAAGCGTGGAAAGACTCAACAATCGGCCGGTAAGGTTATGGCGTCTGTATTTTGGGATTCGCATGGTATAATTTTCATCGACTACCTTGAAAAGGAAAACCATCAACAGTGACTATTATATAGCGTTATTAGAGCGTTTGAAGGACGAAATCTCAATAAAACGGCCTCATTTGAAGAAGAAAAAAGTTTTGTTTCATCAAGACAATGCACCGTGTCACAAGTCGATGAAAACCATGCTGAAATTGAACGAATTGTGCTTCGAATTGCTCCCTCATCCACCGTATTCTCCAGAATTGGCCCCCAGTGACTTTTTCCTGTTCTCAGACCTCAAGAGAATGCTCGCTGGTAAAAAATTTAGAAGCAATGAAGAGGTAGATCGCTTTAATCGCTGTATCGCCTCTGATGGCAATTATGTTGAATAATAAAAACGAATTTTGGCAAAAAAATGTGTGTTTCTATTAAACGATACGAACTTTTCAGCCGAACTGTTACACGGCGTTCAAACCGCCCCCCCCCCCCCCCCTTCCCCCAGGAACACAAGAAATTTTTAGGAGAGACAGTGGCTAGACCGGACACAGTCTTGAATCGGGGAGCTTAAATATCTTATAACCTTGCAATTATTTCGATTCATGGATTGACTTTGTAAACGTGCGTAGAGATGACTTGGATAAAGGTAAAGATGACTTGGGTAAAAACCCAGTTGTAATGGATATATTTTTCAATTTCGAAAAACTGTCCGATTTAGCCCCGGTCTCCTCTATATTATGAAAACCACCTAAGAATTTTTTTTCTGGGTACGCACCTGCTAAGGTGTAATTCTCACAATACCAATAAACTTATAAAATGAATACAACGATGAACAATAAAAAGTAATTCGGAATTGGTATCTGTATAGTAATTATTACCTTATTGATAGTACAGTGACGTAACAGTGTACAGTAGAATTCAATGGTGACAAAGAAAATGAAATTAGTTTTTAATGATAATTCCCAAAAACAACGATTGATTTAAAAAAGCATTATAGATTTTTGAAAAATTATGCATGTAGACTACTATCAATGTTAAGAAGGATTTTCACGAGATATCCGAAAGACAAAATTGCACCAATCAGAAAACTAAGCAATGGTTCATACAGTCGTGATAAATGCGTTGAAGCTGATGAATAGCTTTAAGTACACGATTCACTAATTTGCTCAGTATAAACTCAATATGGTTACCAATTTTTAGGATTTGGAAAGTATTTATTACTGCAATGCACTTAAATATCGGTCGGGGCTACAAAAATATCAAATTCTAACTGTTGACTCAACTGACAAAACCGGCTTTTTTTCTCTAAAGAACTAGAATTAGAACATGTTCTACAAAAATATCCCCACATAAAATATTGATTTCAACACAATGTTGCTTCCTATAAGTAGTTAAATTTAATGTATATAAAAGTTAAAATGTTAAATAAACTTGTAAGGAAAAGTCAAAATGATGCACAGTCTTGAACAAAAAATGTGTAGTTTAATATTATTAATGATTATCTCGGAGCAGTAAGCATAGAAATCAGGAATCAGAACAAATTGGCTCAAATGGCACGTTCCCCTTGATCAATTAGAAAATAGAAAACAATTTTTTTTTAAATAAATTATGTATAAAATGGATTTCAAAAGGTTTGAACTTTATATATCCGTTTTTTTGTGTTAGATGTATAGTTACTTCGGGGATGGTTTTTTTTTCACTAAAATTTCTAAAATTTTGTAGATAACATAATTTTACTATCTCTTAAGAGAAAAAAGCTGTTGAATTAATTTTTTATCGTAGCAGACTTTGCACATTTTTATTGTATCAAAATCAAATTAAGAGGTATATGAGTTCTTCAAAGAAACGGTGTGTATCAGATTAATGAGAATTGAACCGACAACCCTGGATTCACTAGTTTGACAACTAGTGGAAACCGAAATAATATATGAATCTTTTTTTTATTCATAAACTTTTATTGCGGCTCATTCGGCTTAACGTGGCCGTTTAACAAAAAAAACCTGTTTTAATCCACCTAGTGGTGTAATGATGACTATATTACTGTGGAACTCGCAAAAACAACTGTTCATTGAATAGAAATAGGAAAGTTTGTTCGGACTTAATCTAACAAACTCTACAAATCCTGTTCACCCTGTAGTTCCGGAACCCGAAGCAGTATCCACATTGAATTTAGGAATTCCGTATGAAACTGTAAGTTTGTGAAAATCGATTTGGCCATCTTGAAGGAAAGTGAGTGAGATCCTTTTGCTGTTTTTAATAACCATTTCCAATTCTTCCGAAACCGGATTCAGATGACCGGTATAGCCGAAGTTGGTTTGTTTGCCAGTAACAAATATGACCTAAAAATTGGAACAGTTTTGAACCTGGTTAAACCTAGACTTACTATCTCATGCTCAATTTGGATTAAATCAATTAAACGAAATCTAACAACGAACCGAACCTGCGTTACTGTTACTTCTGCTCATGTAAGTCAAGCTAAATAGCATAAATCAGCAGTATAAAACATGTAGTAGGATTATTACTTTTATTATCATATTATTGTTGACATCATTACACCACCGGCACCGTATTACTGCACTGCCGGATGTGAAAATATCATATTTTTTCAAAAAAATTTAAATTCATTGACATTTGTTTATTCTTTCGGTCGTACTGATCATAAAATAGCTATAATTTTTATCAACCGTAGCACCGTCCCGGGTTGGCGGTTCAATGCATAGGACGCTAGTCTTACAAGCCAGTTGTCGTATGTTCGAGCCCCGAGCTGGAAGGATTCTTAGTGTCAGTAGGATCCATAGTACTAGCCATGCAATGATTCTGTACACTAAGAATCGGCTGCGAAGTCTGTTGAAACAGAAAGGCCAAATTCCACAAAAGGAATAAAATGCCAAGACTTTGCTTTGCTTTTGCACCGTCTTTTACCAATATTACACTCTAGTAGCAGACATCCATAACCGTTTAGATTTCTTCATAGCGTGTACGAAATAGAACAAAGCACGCATCATTTGTTTTGTGTTTTCTTCTACTTCCGGTGTGGTACGTAATGTCGTTCTATATGGAGATTTGAAAACTTTCACACTCATCGCCCTGTTACTGCGGAACCGGCAGTCGGATCCGGATGAAATTTCACAGTAGCTTTAAAGATAATATCAGCTTTAATTCAAATCAAGATATGTGAAAATTGGTTCAAGCATCATAGAGAAATCGATGTCAGTTCTATTTTTTAAGTTTTTCTACACCACTTTCGGTGCTTCCGGAACAGGAAAAGGGGGAACCAGTAGTGCCGAATTATTCTTTTATGCCCACAAACTAACAATCTCTGCAAACTAGAAAAATTTATCAGACAGTTTTATGGATAGTGGGTAATTTCCCACTTATCACGCTTTAGTTCCGGAACCGGAAGTCGATTCTGGATGAAATGTTTTAATTTTTAGGAAACTATAAGACCTTTCAATTGAATCTTAGTTTGTGAAAATCGGTTGAGCTGTTTCAGAGAAAATTGAATGCACACTTTTTCTCTAATTCTCACATATTACTCTGTAACTCCGGAACCGGCAGTCAGATCCAAATGAAATTCAATAGCATGGACTATGGGACCATAAGACCTTTTATTTGAATCTTAGTTTGTGAAAATCGCATATTTTTTTCCATTTTTTGGTGCATATCATCCTACATCTCCGGAACCGGAAGTAGGATCGGGATAAAACTCAATAGCAGGCAATGGGACCATGAGATCTTTCAAAGGAATCTTAGTTTGTGAAAATCGGTTTAGCCATCTCCGAGAAAAGTGAATGCATATTTTTGTTATATACGTACACACATACACACGCACGGACGGATACACACACACACACACACACACACACACACACACACAAACACACACAAACTGTAGAAACACATTTGCTCAGTTCGTCGAGCTGAGTTGAATGGTATATGAAATTCGGCCCTCCGGGCTTCGGTTAAAAAGTTGATTTTCACAGTGATTGCATAGCCTTTTTATATGAGAAAGGCAAAAAGAATTTTTTTTCATTGCTGGATTTTGTTGTCATTTTCTTTCTTGACGGAGAAGGTTTTTCAAGGCTATCCAGCGGTAGAAGGGGTAACAGTGGCTCGCTGTTCACGCTCCCGTCCATTGGTTCGGTGTCACTGTTGTTGGCGGAATCATCGTTATTGCTTACATTTGTCCAAGCGTTGGGTGCGTTGTTAGTTGTGGTTGGGGTACCTTGTTTTTTGGGGTTGGTGTGGAAAGAGCGCTGCTGTCCTTTGCTGCACATGTCTTCTTGTTTAGTTTTTCACATGGCCTACCATAGTGAACAGCTTTTTGACAATATTGACATGTGGCTATCTGATTGTCATAGGTAACAAGTGATTTGCACGGAATTCTTGTATCTTGGCCGAAATTCACATAAGAAGGTATAGCCTTCTTCAAGCGCACGCGTAACAAACGTACGCCGTACCTGGAAAAAGTTCTTCCACTTTTCTTTTTCGATGGAAAGAAATCTTCGATGGAAAGAATCTCTTCGTACTGGGACATAGTTGTGCGAATATAAGGATCGCAGACGCTTGAGAGTAGATCATGCACACGCACTTCTATAGCACTATTTTCCATATACACTGGTATGTTGTACTTGATGTTTTCATTTTCCACATAGTGTGCATTGTTATTGTCTTTAGCGAATTGAATTGCCACCAACTCTTTATAAAACTGAATGTGAACAACATTGTTTATCTTATTGCGTTGAAGTAAATGCACACGTTTAATGTCAAGATGCATTTGCTCCTTAAGCAAACCTTCAAGTTCTCGTATCGAAGGTCGAATTTTACACTACCTGAAGTCAAGACTTAAGAATAATTGTATTCTTTCGTAGCGGCGGTAGCTTTTGTTTGTTTGGTTCACTCATTTCGAGATCATTCTATTGTTTACTACACAATACTGTACTTGATTTCTTCTGTCCCGAACGTAAACGGTTTTGTTTTATCGACTGACTTGGATGAGATGTGAAGGCGAACTGTATTGGTTCAATTGTTATATTGGAATTGTATCCGTCTATAAATGATACAGTGTTTATTTTGACAAAAAAAAACGAAAATTATAATGCCACATCTGGAGTTCATTGGCTTGTGTAATATTTTTCGGGGAAATGAAAATATTTTCGTCGGCGTTCGAATCATTGAAAAATACAACTTCCTTTCTAAAAACATGAATTTGTTTATGAATCACGGAACCGTAACTATGTAGGCTGCGATAAGCTATATTCGCTATATCCCTGACGGGTGACCGATGCTTTTCGCGCAGTCTACTAAACTTTCTAAATGGTAAAACTCAAGTGCTATAACAGTTGCCAGAATGAGAGTAGCTATACAATACTCTAGTGCATTTCGCTAGTAGTGAAATTGTTGAAAACTTTGACCTAGTTTACGAAGTAAAACCATACTGCATGGTGATAGACGTTCCCAATCTAGCTTTTAAAAAAGCATTCAAATGAACATGCATTTGAAACGAACTGAATGTAATACAATCCGTCGATACATTTTGTCAAACCCCGGTATTTTATTCCACAGTCTGCAAACTCACAAACGATACCCGTTTGCCCTTACCGAACAAAGTACAGAAAAAGCCGAACGTAAAATGCCACCATTCGCTTGAATCTCTGCAGGATAACTGGAATGGCGATTGAGCACCCCAACGACGAAGAAAAATAATGGAAAATCGTGACAGACAATTTTATTTTATGTGCGCAGTGAAAGACTCCATAAAAGAACCTTCTTAGGTTTTCCCCCTTTGCCATCACGAAATGTAAATGGCACAATGAGCGAATCGAGCGTTAGATGAATTATTTTGCGCAAAAGCCTGCCAAGATCTGAAGATCTCCGCTCCGTGGACCCCAACTGCCGAAGGCTACCGCTGGTGAGGTCTTTTGTTGTTATATATATATATGTACATGTACTTGTGTTGTGTATTTGCAAGCCGTGGTCTCTGTTGGAAAGCTCGACCAAGCAGACCATCCGAATGGCGAACGATGATCGAGACGACTGAAACGGAACCAAACGGGATGCTTTAACGGTGTGTTTATTGAAGAATGGCTCGCTAGCTCAATGGCCGATCGAGTGCCATTGGGGCTGTGCGTATTTTCTTATTTTCTACTACGGTGCTTCGGTTGTTTTGCGAGGAATTCCAAATACCTTAAATACCCAAGTTGTTGAAATTATCAACTAAAAATGTTCAGTATATACCTAGTAGTCTGAAAGTCAGTACTCAAATGGAATGAACTTTGCGTCTGCTTAGATGGTTTAAATTAAACTTCTAGGTGGGTCAAACAGTTTTATTTAAACTGCTTCACCACTGATTAGTCAAAGATGAAACGCGGAAAAAAATGAAAATAGGTAGGGTGTCTAACCCAAAACAGACTGCCCGCCCTCTGCGTATTGTTCAGTTTGAGCTTATTTTAAGCAATTTTTTATTGGTTTTAAATGAAAATCATTATTGTTTGTTCTAGGTTTACTTGCTATTTTATCAGCCTAGGCCTAATGCTGTAAGGAATATTTAATTCAACTCCATTCACAATTAGAAACTGTTATAGAGTCCATTTCAGTTCGGGCTCGTCGCTTGTGCACATAACACGTATTGCAGTCTTTTTTTGACTTTTTGTGGAATCTCAGAACCGCAGTCAATAAAGAAGAAGACTTGTATTCCACATTTCTCCTTGTGGGCAAGCGAAATACCTTTCGGTTCTTGTGCAAAATATACAAAACGCGATAAAACGTCTGCTTCCTTCGAAGGACCGGGCAGCATTGAAGCCAGCGGAATAATAAAAACAAGCCACGAGTAAAATGAGCTTACAGAAACATAAAAAAATCAAGTTTTCCTGGGCGCAGCACGGTTTCTCGACAAAGAAATCGAATCGATCAAGAGTATCGTGATATTGCGACTGCTAAACCGATTCGTAATGTTGTTACTTTTATTTTGCGCAGGTGTGTTTAGTAAATACTGTTTGTGTTGTTTAGCTGAATCTTTTAGTTTGCCCAACATTCGATAGACTGATAGATAGTTTGTTTCCAAAACAAGGCAACAATAACGACGCAACCTTCCTTCGGCACAATTTCCTCGAGCCAAAAATCATGGATGTGATTGTTTCTTGGCGATGCAGCGGAGAAAATGGAATACATAATGTAAATAGAATGAGAATGAAAAATATAATATAAAAGAAAAATTTCATTCCATTTGTTCCAAACGAATGCCAGAATTCATGCATATTTATGGTCAAAAACGGACAACGTGGCAGTCAGGCTGAGCTGTCGCTTGGTGGCCCTGCTGCCATTCCACGGTAGAACCATTGAATGCTTCTGATTCGTACGGTCATAAACCAGTGAAGTACGACTAAATTATAACCGCAATAAATGTGTAAAATGAATTCGCAAAAACAACTGCTTCATTGCTGTAAACGTACAGTGGGTATAAAAAAAGAAAAATATGAATATTCTGAATTTAATGTCTTCTGGCATTTTTGAGCTGAAAAACAGCGCGCAGCTTTTCGCACCAAAACATTAACCGGTCAAACGTCGATTGAATTACGTCGATTCGATCGAACGAGTTTCCTTCAAAGGTAAATTTTACAAATACTTCTAATCCTTTTGTTGAATGCACCGAGTCGTGTGAAAATGTCTTGTATCTTGAATGTAGCGAGCATGCCCAGATTTGGAATGAAGTATGTGCATAAAAACGTCCTACAGTCCTACATTAGTAATCCGTACTAATGGACTGGAATGAGTCGGTTTTCAAAAACCGGAACCATTTCACAGACGAAAATAATAATTTCAAGAATCGAAAATTTTATGTCCTTTCACGAGTACAGTAGAATTCTTCGAAATTAAATATTTGATGAATAAATGATGCCGAGCAAAACAGAAGAATGCACCTAAATTAGCTGACCAAACAAAGCCATCATTACGGAGGCTCCAGCAACCTGCAAATGCGGTTAGGAACGATCGACACACAGAGAAGTGAAACCATTCACCGAGATGCTATCGCCAGCCATATTTCTTCCGCCATCATCATTCGTGCATTAATAAAAAAAAAAGCCCAACACTGCGTATTGGTTTCGGCCAACCTTCCGTTCCGTTTCTCCTTCTATTAATGATTCTCGTCATTAAATTTGGCTCGAAATTATACTATTTACATCATAACTCATAGGTCTGAATGTGCGTGAATATGGTAGGAACCGCAAACTGTCTGTGCCGTGTCGAACAACGAACAGCACTAATGAGACCTTTGAACAGACAGCTGCTAAGAAACGCAGCAACTAATGGTCCCAAGACAAACCACCACAAAAATTATACGGATCGAACAGAATTGCACGTACATTGGCGCGGTTGCCATTCACCGTATTCTATTGGCCGCATATTCCATCGGGTCGGCCGTCTGAGTCAATCAAAAGGCCGTTTTTATGCATTGTTTTTACCTTGTCCTGAGGGCTTCGCATGCTTATGCCAACCCATCGCAGCGCCAACCCATCGTCAGTCTCCGTCGTTGGTCGTCGATCAGGCTGCTGAGCGACAGTATTTTTTATGGCCACATGGAATGGATGGATGATACAAATATTACCTTTCTTTTTGTTGTGATCGATTGACGGGAACCATAAGGGGACCGATGGTTGCCTGCGTTATCGTTGGAAAAATGGTGATCGGACCGAATTCTCCACTCATGAATGTAATTTTATGCAAGTAACGTTTGGTGAAGCACATGTTCAATTTATATATTAGGAGCATGGTCTTAGGAATATAAAACTTTTGCGTCTGGTTTTGTATGGGGCAGGTGAATTAAAACGATGATTTAAGTGTATAAACAGGTGCGAAACATTATTGGTTAGTTGGCTGACATGCCATGCAAATCGCTTTGTACCGATCAGGCAAATAACCTTCTTATATGTTGAGTTGCTTGAATTAATCGATCCATTATCACAGAATTGCCCATTAAGTGGAAACATAGAGTGAGTTGATAGCATATCATTTTAAGATTTTAAAGTGTAGTCACACTATTGTTTTCGTTAAACTTTTTTCACAGAAATAATTGGTAATAACGTGTCTCCGTTTGTGAACATTTTTGTCAAGAATAACTATACTAAATCCTTCATTTACGCGAATTTTATTTGAGCAACTTTTTTTACGCGTAGTATTTGAAATAATTGCACGGTTTTCTATTTAAATTACGCGATAATCACGTAAAAAAGTTTATGCATGGTGATGGAAATTTTAATTTATATTAGTCTTTTAAACAGCACCCGGTGCAAGGGTACAAACTTGGTTCTGTGTTTCGTTTTGTGCGCTCGATCGGTGTTTGTACTGAACTCGATCATTTGCACCCAAACCGGTGCCGGGAGCATGGATGAGGTTCACAGATGGTGGCCCGAACCTAGTTTGTGTCGTCGTTTCGTACCTTTTGTGTTTTTAATCCATTGAAAATAATTACGCGTATTTATATACGCGTGTTTGTATAGCGTCACATCGGGTATTGATCCCATAAGAATGACGCAAAATGGAACATGATGAGGCTATAATTCATAAATACGGGTTATAAATTGAATTGAATTAGATGTAAAATTAATTATTTTCATTGTAGTCACATTATGACGGCTCACCACTCAAGTAGCACCTGAAACTTATTCATAGCAAAAGAAAATGAAACATATGCTACATAATGGATGTTGACAACGCAGTCAAAATAATGTTACGAATTCATATCTCATCAAACTATACAACAATAAGATCCAACGTGACATTTTACCTTTTTTATTTATATAAAAAATAGGTATGTGTGTGTCACAAACGGAAGGTCTCCCCGTCACCTAGAACGCTATTGAATGGTTTTGAGATCGGATGTTTACTTTTTGAGTTTTTGAGTTATACGAAGTTTTATGTCAAAATTTTCAGTTTTTTGACAGTATCTGTCACACTTGACCTTGAAAACAGAATATATTTTCAGACTTAGATTCCGCACGGCAATAGCTATCAACAAGCCATAGATTGTTAAAATATGTCCATTTTCAACGGAGATATCGATATTTTTGTGTAAGCGACTTTTCGCCTTGTTTCAGTAGTCGGAGTTTTGAGCGCTATATGATAATGCAATGCTTGGAAGCAACGTGAAACACGATTTTTTATACTGTTACATACGTTTTTTTCTAAGTACCGAGAAGACTGTACAGCATCCTTTTTCATGATATTTTGCCTTGGACCGATTTTAGCACGGTTCGTTTTTGGCAACATAATCGTTCGATTATGACATAACCAAAAGATGGCAGAATTTTCGAGTTGAAAGCAATTCCATAATCATATTGTTTTAAACTACTCACAGCAATAAATGCTGGAAGAACATAACCCCCATATACCATTCGAATCAGTTCGTCGAGAACAGCAAATGCGTGTGTGACAAATGATTTCACTCATTTTTTCAGGTGATTTGAAACAAAATTAAAATTGTGTAACTCATTTTTTTCGTAGATGGCTGAACCGATCTAAGATTCAAATGAAATCTAAGAATCATCTAAGATTCAAATGAATAGTTTTAAGATCCTATAAAACTTTTTGTTTTTTAGTCATATCAAACTTCCGGTTTCGGGGATACAGGGTGATTAGTATAAAAATGTCAATTTCACATAAATTAATCTGGTTTATCGGGTTAGCAGATTTGGATAGTCTTGAAGCGATATTCAGTTTTCGATTCGGAAGGTACCCAAACATTTAATTCGCACTACAATTTCTCAAAGGTGTCTACACACTCCACTGGTGAATTTAACTGATTTCAGCTACGCCGATTTTAGAATTCCGGCTCCAGTATCGAATCGTTTCTCAAAGCTCAATCATTTTCTCAAAAAGGCCAAATCGAACTTCAAAAACAAAAATTCAAATTAAAGGACTTATGGTCCCATACAAAATTAGTTAATTTTATCCAATTCTGGAATTACAGTATGATAAGTTTTTTAAATTCATACAGATATAGAAGATGCAAATTGTTTGGCGTATTAATTAATGACCATACGAATCATTTTGGGTTGGGCTAGTTCCAGAATACCGGCTCTGGAAGTACCATAAATAATGACGAAAAACTCCAAAGAAGTGGAACTTACTTCGACATCTCATGGAATGTTCAATCGACTGTCACACGTTAAGATTGAAATTCGATACGATTTGCAGTTTCGACATTACAGTTAAATGAGTGATGAAAATTTCAATTTGCCGTTTAAAACGACGATAATTAAAATAATTTCATGAGAACTAAAACACCGAAGAATATCCATGCAAAAAACACATGCGGATTGATAAAAAAGGTATCATCTCACTGCTAGATGGATTAATCACGTTTTTGTAACCTAAGGTTGATGTCAGAGTGAGCGCGGAATGCGATGCGAAGCGAAGCGATTCAATGCAATGAACCGTTATCGCATCGCGTTCTTTCCGACAGGCTTGCTTTGATCAAACATAACTAGCTCGCACGCGTACCTCGACGCATCGCGTTACGCTTTCACTCTGACAGCAACCTGATTCTTACAATATGTTTGCATTGACTGTTCTTGATTGTCAACTGGTTAACGTAATGAAATTTGTAAGTGAAAAACTGATTCAACAAATAAAAAACAATTGTCAATTTCCGTACATTTTTTCCGAACAATACCATTACACCTATAAGTACACAAAAATCACTCAATTCAAAAGGAAACAAGTGTAATTGAGTCTGCGCTTATACGAAACGCTATTGGAATTCTGGAGATTTCTTTCTGGTATTTGTGCGAAACAAATAAATTAGAAATATTATATTTCCTGCAGTACTGCGACGAACTTACACTGCGACATCAACTGTTATATATTGTATCATAGCATATTACTTCATATATTATCGTCTTGTATTATAATTTGTTATGTTATATTATGTTGTATGGTTGTATGTTGCATTATATCATACCTTATGATCAAAAAAGAACCGGAATTTTCATTTTAAAATTCCCGCGCTTGTCAAATCGGTAAAATTTTATTCTCTCAACGTTGGCAACACTTTTATACACATTCTGTCAAATTTTGACGCTTATCGTACCATTAGTTTTTGTTTGGCGTCTATACAAAGAAGTTGAAAAATTTTCGTGTGGCGATTTTTATAATGGATGAAAATTTAGAACAACGTGCGTGCATCAAATTTTTTGTTGCAAATGGATTTAAGTGTCCCGAAACGTTGAAAATGTTAAAAAAGGCCTTTGGTGAATCGTGTCTAGGAAAAACACAGGCATACGAGTGGTATAAACGCTTCAAAGGTGGTCGTACCCGATCAACAGAGCATAACAGGGTTCTATCAGAATTATATGTGTTCCTAATATTTATATCTCATTATGTTATCTAACAAGTTTATAACAAAAGCTTGTTTTCGTAGCAAGTGGTGATATAAGTCTGGTCTCGTTAGTAGTTAAAATATCAAAACTTTCTAACAAGTATCAACAGGAGAAATAGTTCAGATACGATATGTTGATCGGGATACCATGAGAAGAACTAGGCAAGAAGACGTTCACACATGACGACATTGGTACTTCTTTTACGCCGGCCCCAACCAACTCAGTACTACTGAGACGAAACATTACAACAATTAAATACTCTCATCAACGAAACCATCACCTGCAACAAATATACAAGGTATATCTGTCACAGCTAGCAAAGAACCCAATGCCTGGAAAACTAAACCACACAAACAATGCTTTTAGCAACAACAGTGATGCCGAACCAACGAGTGAGGACGTGAATAGTGAACGGATTCTAGTAACATAAATCGTATTTTTTTATTGTAAATTAAGACAGACCCGCTACAGTTAACACCATTTACAACACACCGAGTAGCATCGAAGAAACGCAAAATGACACCCCAGACTACATTAAAAACTATGGCTACAGTAACGACGAAGAAATGAACGAAGATGCATCCCAATCCCCACAAGATGACAATAAAAACGCTTATCCACAAGAGAAAAGGATAACAACGAGATCGATCGAAATATTTTTTTACATCCATCGTAATTATTAGCAAATTAGCTTATGACAGTTGGTTCGAAGAATGCATCTTCGTTCATTTCTTCGTCGTTACTGTTGTCACATTTTTTAATGTTATCGGAGGTGTCATTTTGCGTTTCTACGATGTTGCTCGGTACTGTTTGTGTTTGAGATGATCTCAAGGAAAGCAGTAGAATCAAAATATCGTGCTTTTCAAACTTTACGAAAAAAAATAGCAAGACGCATAAATCATCATCACATAAATCTCTGAAATCGCGGTATTCAAAAAAATAGTGGAAAGACGGTTTGATCCACGATTTAAAGACAACACCGTATAATGTATGCACGGAGCTGTTATACCAATATTTATCTCATTAGTAAAGCTGCAATATTATTTTGCAGATTACTAGACTTTTATTCAACGAATTATGATAAAATCGAATACAATATCTTTGCTTCGACTCTAAGAAACCGTATTGCAGAATTTTTTTTCAAAAATTGTTCAATACTGCTGTTATAATGACGCGAAAGCTCATAGCGAATACATATATTTTCATTTTACCCTTAATGTCAATATATCGAACAAAGACAGCCGATCTCACTCTAACCAACGGTTTTCGTATACGAGAAGACAACTGGATCTGAGATGACTACTGGAACCGGTTACCCTATTTGAAGCAGGGAATTAAATTTTATGCTACTGTATTACAGTTCTTTATTTTTCAAAACACTTTAAAAGCGAAACTAAGCGTAAATTAAAAAATACAGTCTCTGAAAAACAAATGCATTAAAATTTAGTTCTACATGAATTCACCGATGATGGTTTTCAACTAAATTTTAAACTGATGTCTAATTAATATTACTATTTTTCTTGGACATGACTGCTGTTCGAATTAGCAAATTCAATTCCATTAAAGAAAAAAAAGTCATTGAGTTTTACTGCTTAGCTTTAGTAGCCTTAGTCCAACTCTATGCAACATAAAAAAAGATTTCTTGTTTGACTCAAGAATATATCCCGTACTAATCTGCATTAAAAATAGACTTGATTTAGCCAAGCCTGACGCAAACAATTTCCCTTTACTTCCTTGCATTTTAATTGCGGATCTCTGGAACACCCAGTATAATCCGGTCTTCTTAACCATGCACAACTTCGCAGATATCAAAGAAATCTGTCCGGGCTCGGCTTAACGTAAAGTCCCATAATCATAAACAACATTAAGTTATTGTTTTTGCCTATGCGTAGCGTGTGTATCATAACGGTTCGGTGCCATAACTCGAGAGTTTGGCCCCGAGGTTTCTATCCCGGATCCGCCACAGGTGCAGTGCGGCAGCGTCGGGCACGGTATCGAGGAATGGACCAGACGCGGGACCAACCGGGCCCGTCTGATCCCGCGCTGGCCAGCAGCGTGATACCGGTCGTTGTTTATGACCGACTGGCGCGCAAATACTCACCTTGCAACTTCTTCTCGGTTTCCCAAAACTTCTGCAACTCGGTAAAATACTTGTCCAGTATAAACACCTTCGAGAGGCCCAGGGTGGCCATTTTCGGGGCGATCTAATTTATGAACGCTTAATTGTTGTGTTGTGTGAGCAGTACTACACGAGTTTGCCGAATGTGCGCGCAGCAGACGATGAATAACAACAAAAATTCAGGAGAATAACAAGACACCAGCGAGAAGGTGGTTGCAAATTTTGAACTCAGCGCTCTCCACAAGTGACCAATTAAGCAGTACACAAAAAGGAGAGTATAAATTTTAATCAAATTTTTTTTATCGCCTCTTTTCCTTATTTTGTTTTGTTTTGTATTTTCAAGACACTTCACACTGGTTGTAATTATCGGTTAGTTGATTCCTCGTTTGGCTATGTTCTTCTGCTACGATAGTCTTATGAGCTTTGTTTCAAAGTATGAGGAATCATTCCACTTCTACACCTTCTCAGCTCTCAGATTTTGTATTCTATTGGCTTGTTTTTTTCGTCACGATTTCTTCGGGCTTCCTCGACTCTTCACTACTCGCTTCTGCTCATGTATAGGTGTGTTGTTTTGCTGTAGCCCACCGAGACCACTTCTTCCTATCGTTCACTTTTCCTTATCCCTTGCGCGAGATCCACCACAATTTCTTATTTATTTTCATTTCTTTCTGCTAGAGCCTATGATTTATAATATACTTCTTCTAGAAGCCTTTAAACCTTATTTTTCTTTCCGCGCTGTTCCCTTTTTCTACATTCCCCTTTCAGTGGGTTTTTACTGCACACTTAGGCTTATATAAGGCAACACGGCACTCGAAAATCTAGGTAATCCAATCTTTTCCAATCGATCACTGCGAAACAATTCCATTTTATGGCAATCAACGACCGACTGAGCGAAATCCTTTATTCTTCAAGCAAAATTACTTTCCAATTAGATTCACAGTAATAACAATTACGCCTAGTTGTACAAATCTTTCCACTAACTGGCCTGAACCTGTTGGCGATTGGTTCATTCATGAAACAAAAATAATATTTGTAATCAATCATACACCAGAGTCCGACATACACCTCCTATTTGGCCGAAAACTTTCTCAAAACTGAAGCCAGAAAAGCGCCGATCATGCTTCGGAACCAGTCCCTGCGGTAGAGATCTTACATACAAATGTAACCATGGAGCGAAAAACGCGAGAAGACGAAGAACTTGACCATAACCACCACAACGGGGTATGATCGGATCATTGCACAAACACCAGCAACCGGGCCAAGGTGTCTTTCAGATGCTGTAAGAAGTGAACTCTCGCTGCACAGGTAAAAGCTCTTCAGGTGCACGAAAAGTGGAATCCGTAGGATAGAATGGGTAAAGTAATGCAGAAAAAACATGGCTAACCGACGAGAGACGGGCGCAGAAGTTTCAAAATTGAGCGCTTTCGACTTTGGATCGATTCACCTGACAGTGTGCAAAATATTTACAGTACAGAAAAAATATATCAAGATTGTTCGAAGTTCAGATTTCATTTCTATAAACCAAAATATTTTCTTTTCAAAACAAAATAATAAGGCCAATTAGAGCAATGGGAATAATAATTCATGTTTACATAAAACCATGTCTTGAATTTTACTGATTGAAGTACTTTGTGTCAAGCAAAATGAAATTAAAATTGATCCCAACCATTTTCCTCGATGCCTAATCAAACGGAGGTAAATTCAAACATTCATACCGAGATTTATTCATGCTTTTTATTCCTCAATCACTCGGTCACCCACCTCATCCTGATTCAAGATTCGATCAAGCCTCATTCGGTGTGCGCCAGACGCCAACAGCAGCGCACTAATACTGGTGCAAACCCCAATGGGAATCGAACCAACTGTTGGTACGCTTTTTATGCTTCTCGTATATTTCAGTACCTGTAGGAGCTTTTCGGTCGCACTTGTGCCACTCCGGGCGTTGACTAAACTCGTCTTGGTGGTTCAGCGACAGATTTGCGTAACTTTAACCTATCGAACCACATACTTCTGAACAAAACCATCAATGTTTGCCTGGATGGCCCATCGATGAAATCGGAGTCGTTTCGAGGAACATGCATTTCATGTACTGGAAAAAACGGCCCACGGTTTGGAATTAAGTCACGATTTTGTCTCATGAACTAGTCAGTCATGGAGTTCATGTAAAGTAGCACATGCCAACAAAGTTCGAGTATCAATATTTTTGCTTGAGCTACAATGTTGTTTTTGAAAGCATTTGAAATCCTTCTCATGAATATGGCGTCAAAAAATTGAATCTTACCTTAAACCGGTTTCATCCGATCGCTTGAACTCATATTCTTAGGCACTGTTGATCGATGAGAAAGCTCTAGAGAAAAGCCTAAAGCTTTGCTGTATGTTGTTCCATGAATTGTTTTGCAAGCTTCAGAAAGTATATACATTCATTTCTACGATATTAATACACGTGATTTTATAAGTATGATTCATCAGCTTCGTTTTCCTGTTGAATAACACATGACGTTTGGTCTAAATTACTGTTGAATATATTGAATTCAACTAATTTTTATAAGGGAAAGAGTTCGAAAAACTTCAATGACAGGTAAAAGAGGAACCTGAATAATACAGAGCGATTTTCACTCTTCAACCGAGTTCATTATTCATATAAAAAAAATCTAAAGCTAAATGAACTAATTATGATCATAGAAATTTTATTAAAATAATAACTTTATCGTTGCTTTTGGTTCAGTGAAGTCCAATTCAATTGAACACCAAATTTTCCCATATGACAGTTAGAAAATCATTTTGAACTGTCGTGAGTTTACACTTTCTCGGATGTGTTCAAAACTTTTGCTGAACTCTTCGATTAACGCAAAGCTTGAAGCTTGGGCTAGTTTTACGATACCCGGCACATTTCAATAGCTAAAAAGCTCTCCAAACTGGTATGAGCTTGGAAAGGCTTTATGTGTTCATGTGAATAAGTTTGTTCGGTTCAAGCTTTATCCCACCTTCTTTTATTGTGTAGGAAGAGGCCTTTGAAAGTTTTCTTCCAGTCGTGAATGTTTAGGGTTGATCATTTTATTACTTCAAGGAAATGTGTTGAAATGCATAAATCAATCTTGATTAAAGCTTGAATCATTTACTATCTGGACGTGTTTATATTGCTATTGCGCTCCTAGTTTTCGGACATGGATTGCTTTGACAGCAGTTCGTTCTGAAATATTTCGTCACAATTCATTATTGTCGTTTTCGCTTGATGCCAAACCTAACCCAGTTTCCACCCTAACTGCTGTCAAACCGTTTGTTTGAAGCTAGTTTCGAACCTATGTTAGTTTCAACGTTGTTGAACTGAAAATCGGTTTCGAACCTGGTTTTTATATCAGGTTTGCTCAAATCCCCGTTGCTAAGTGTGAAGCCAACACAGTTTCGTGAAAAGTGTTTGTTTGATGAAACTACCCTGGGTCAGTTCAAGTGTTCTCGAGCGAAAACGACATATGTTTCATTGAAGTATGAAATGAGCGCGAAGGTAGATTACGAGCACTTTCACGGAATAAAGTTGGTAGAGGTACAGGTTCAAATTCGTGTTGACTGATTGGCAAGAAATTTTATGATCTGGCAAGGCTTTTATTGCTACGGCAAGGCAAACTTGACAAAGGGTTCCCAAATGTATAAACAGGAGCGCCAGAAAAATTAAAGCTCTCAATTGGCCTGATATGATAAGGTGTCACTATAGCGGAGAGGCGCTATAGGGCTATTCGTAAAATCGTCTAGAAAAATATACTATTGTCTGTTTTGTTCAAGTGTTGATTTTTTTTTTTTTTTCAATTATATAATTTATTAAGGCACACTGCTTAAGCTCTAAGATGCCAAGGGCTTTTTCTAATTTTAATTAACAAATAACTTAAAACTAGGATAGTATATTAAGATAATGTAATGACTTTGGCAGATCCCGCCTTCAGCTGGCAATCGGCACCGGCCGGCGTACTGAATGTAACACGTTGGTAAGTATCTTGGTATTAGCCGCTTTTTTCTGTCCGTGTGGGTTCGCGGGGAACACCCCCAGGCTACGAATACCAGGCGGGTGGCCCATATTCATCTCATAGACTACAGCGGCCGTCCGTGGGCAATGATGATGATGTTACGGAGGAAAATGAAAAAAAAGAAATATATACAGAGAAGTAAATATTACGGAGAACAGAGTAAAAAGGGGATATGGGAACAAAATGACTAAGAACGACAAAGATCTAATTAGTTGACATCGAGATGGTGAAAAAACGTGGGAGGGGGAAGCAGAAAATTTAGTGACAGCAGGAAGATCTTGTTAGTTCCAATGAAGATGGTGGACAGACGAGGGATGGGGAGATTCGGGCGGATGTTAGTGTCGAACCTGTGGGTGGAGTTTCTTCTTAGCATCAGTCGAGGAACAGGGGTAACTAACGCAGATTACACTTGTATATTAATGTGTTTAAGGAATTTATATATGAGCAACATATATGAAATATCCCGACTCGCCAACACATCTCGAACCGGAACATCAGGTGGTCTACCTCGGGCCCTGAGGGAGTCCTTTAAAACAGACCTGGCGTCACAATACCCCACACATGACCATACGACATGCTCGATGTCCTGATAACCGTTGCCACAGGTGCAGAGACCGCTCTCCATGACCCCAATACGCCGAAGATGTGCGTTGAATGTGTAGTGATTAGACATGAGCCGAGACATAACACGAATGAAATCGCGACTCACGTTCATCCTCCTGAACCAAGGTTTCGTCGATACCCTAGGGATAATGGAATGTAGCCATCGTCCCAGTTCGTCATTACTCCATGTAGTTTGCCAACTTTCAAGTGCTCTTCGACGAGAAATACTGAAAAATTCATTGAAGCAGATTGGTCTTTCATAAATATCACCTTCTAATGCGCCCACTTTAGCCAATGAGTCTGCCTTTTCATTTCCCGGAATGGAACAATGTGAAGGGACCCAGACTAACGATATTGAATAAGACCGTTCAGATAAAGTTCGCAAGTGTTCCCGTATTTTCCCCAGGAAATATGGGGGATACTTTCCTGGCTTCATTGCCCGGAGAGCTTCTATTGAGCTTAGACTGTCCGTGACAATGAAGTAATGGTCTTTGGGCAACGTTTCAATGATCTCGAGGGTGTACTGAATAGCAGCTAATTCTGCGACGTAAACTGAAGCCGGATCACTGAGTTTGTACGAAGCGGTGATGTTCTGATTGAAGATGCCGAAGCCTGTGGACTCGTTGATGTTTGATCCGTCAGTGTAAAACATCTTTTCACAGTTGACTGTTCTAAATTTATTATAAAAAATATTTGGGGCCACTTGAGGGCGCACGTGTTCCGGAATTCCACGAATCTCTTCTCTCATGGATGTGTCGAAAAACACAGTAGAATCAGAAGTATCCAAGAAATGAGCACGGTTGGAAACAAACGAAGAAGGATTAATATTCTGAGCCATGTAATCAAAATACAAGGACATAAAACGGGTCTGAGAATTGAGCTCGACAAGCCTTTCGAAGTTTTCAATCACCATCGGATTTAAGATATCGCATCGGATTAGCAATCGATATGAGAGATCCCAGAATCGATTTTTCAACGGTAAGACGCCCGCAAGCACTTCGAGACTCATCGTATGAGTCGACTGCATGCAACCTAAGGCAATACGCAAACAACGATACTGAATTCTTTCCAGTTTAATGAAATGGGTGTTCGCGGCGGATCGGAAGCAGAAGCATCCATATTCCATTACGGACAATATCGTTGTTTGGTACAGCCTGATCAGGTCTCCTGGGTGGGCACCCCACCATGATCCGGTTATTGTACGAAGAAAGTTAATTCTCTGTTGGCATTTTTGTTTCAGATACCTAACATGACATCCCCAGGTGCCTTTGAAGTCGAACCAGACCCCGAGATATTTGAATGTGAAGACCTGAGCTATGGTTTCACCCCTTAGTTGAAGCTGTAGTTGTGCTGGTTCTCGCTTCCTTGAAAATACAACCAGCTCAGTTTTCTCCGTAGAGAAGTCGATACCAAGTTGAAGAGCCCACGTGGACAAGTTGTGGAGTGTATCTTGTAATGGTCCTTGCAGATCGGCAGTTTTGGATCCTATAATGGACACAACGCTTTCGTCGGCAAGTTGTCTTAGCGTGCAAGATGTGTTGATATATTCATCGATATCTTTTACGTAAAAATTGTATAAAAGGGGGCTTAAGCATGAGCCCTGAGGAAGACCCATGTAGCTAAATCGTATTGTCGACAAATCACCATGTGCGAAATACATGTGTTTCTCGGACAATAGATTATATAAAAAGGTGTTCAAAACCGGCGAAAGACCATGCTGGTGCAGCTTCTTAGATAGGATATTTATAGAAACTGAATCAAAAGCCCCCTTGATGTCTAGAAATACTGATGCCATTTGTTCTTTACGAGCAAATGCCATTTGAATTTCTGTTGAGAGCAACGCAAGACAATCGTTCGTTCCTTTACCCCTGCGGAAACCAAATTGTGTATCTGAAAGAAAGCCATTAGTTTCGACCCAATTGTCTAGACGGAAGAGAATCATTTTTTCGAACAACTTCCGGATACAGGAAAGCATAGCAATCGGCCGATACGAATTGTGATCGGAGGCTGGTTTCCCAGGTTTTTGAATGGCGATAACTCTCACTTGTCTCCAGTCGTGTGGGACAATATTACCCTCGAGGAACTTGTTGAATAAATTCAGCAAGCGTCTTTTGGCGGTGTCAGGCAGATTCTTCAACAAGTTGAATTTGATTCTGTCTAACCCCGGGGCCTTATTGTTACATGACAAGAGCGCAAGTGAGAACTCTACCATCGAAAACGGTGTTTCGTTTGTATTTGATGTCGCGGCGCGGGAGATCTTCTGTTCCGGAACAGAGTCTGGACATACTTTTTTAGCGAAATCGAATATCCAACGGTTGGAATATTCGTCGCTTTCGTTCGTGGTGTTTTGGTTTCGCATTCGTCGGGCTGTGTTCCAAAGAGTGCTCATCGATGTTTCTTTTGTTAATCCGTCAACAAACCGTCGCCAGTAACCTAGTTTCTTTGCTTTAACTAAGTTCTTCATTTGCTTATCTAGCGCTGCGTAATTTCTATAATTATCAGGTGTTCCATATTTTCTGAACTTTTTGAATGCTAAAGATCTTTCCGCGTTCAGTGATGAGCACTCTTTGTCCCACCACGGATTGGGGGGAAGGATGTTAGTTTTCGCGCCGGGTACACGTTTCGTCTGAGCTTGAATCGCGGAGTCGAGAATCAAGCCAGCAAAAAGCGTGTACTCTTCCTCCGGAGGAAGTTCTTGTGTTGTTTCCAGTTTCTCAGACATCGAATTTGCGTAATATTTCCAATCAATATTTCGTGTGAGGTCATACGAAACATTGATTGTCTCCGATGGTCTTAATCCGTTGGCGATTGAAATTACGATAGGTAGATGATCGCTACCGTGGGGATCGGGGATTACCTTCCACTTGCAATCCAACCGTAGCGATGTCGAGCAAAGGGATAAGTCTAGCGCACTTGGTCTTGCTGGTGGTGCAGGAATCCGTGTCATTTCTCCCGTATTCAATATTGTCATATTGAAGTTGTCACAAATATCACAAGTGTTGATAATTTAGTTCCATTTGATCATTAAAATGATTCCCAAAAAAAAGTTGAACAAAAATAGAATAATCGAATGAAACTTTTACAGATCGCAGATAATACAATGAACTTGAACTTATAGTATATAAATGTATTCTTTTCATAATTATTTTACACATTATTTGAAATGTTCTAGACTTTTGCCAAATCGTAAAACATCTGTTTTATTCCTCCTAGCTCCAATGCCTTTTTCATATAACTGATGTTTTCAATAAATTACTAAGCGATTCTTCAAAACATTCCTTGAATATTGAATAAGAACAAAAAAGTTTGTTTTTGGATACACTAGCATCACCTTTTCAGTATTTCACAGTTTTGACTCAAGTTTTTAATACGTCTCACGCTGTTGCTCCTGAACCGGAAGTCCAATCTAACAAAGAGTCAAAAGCAGTATATTTTTGAAGCCGCAAACCCTTTCATTTGAGTCTAAGTTTGTGAAAATCGACTCAGCTGTCTCTGAGAAAATATGTTTATCTAATGATGCCATTCGAATTGAAAATTCGACGGAATTTTCCTTTTTTCGGAAACTTTTAATACAAAAATTTTTTTTCACGTTTATTTTGGAAAGTAAATTTAACGATCAAATAGAACCAAATTTTAAGTTCTCGAACAAAAAAAAGGTTTTTTTTCTGGGCGATTTTACGAATTTTAACCATAGGATCAGAATTCGTAAAATTGCTCAGAAAACCTGTTTTAATCCACCTAGTGGTGTAATGATGCCTTTCTCATATCTCACACATTTTCATATTTAAATGTGTGGTATTCTTAAAAAAAAATTTCTTTGATTCTCAAAAAACAAAAATGTTTGTCCATAAACTAGTATAATCTACAGTACTCAGGTCGATTAGGCTGAGGAAACGAAAAGAGGAACTTCCGAAACCGGAATCTTGGAACCGGTTTATTCGATGTTGATTCGAGAAAAAGGACTAGGATCCTTCATTGAGTCTATGGCTACAATCTTCGGTAATTCATCAAAAACCTAAGAGCAAGGAAAGCCAAATTAATGTTTGGCCGTCTACTGACAATGACTACCGATTGGAATAGTTTTGAGGCAAGTTTAGAAATTATTTTACTTTTTATTTCCGTTGCTTCCGGAATCAGAAACCGATAAACCGGAATCAGAAACCGGGTTGTTAGGTTTGTCTATTGACAATGGCTACCAATTGGAATAGTTTCGAGGCAAGTTAAGAAATTTTGTTGCTTGTTTTGTTTCGCCGCTTCAAATGACGGTATTAAATTTTTAACACACTTCACCCTATAATTCCGGAACCAGAATTCGGATCCAGATGAAATTCGGAAGTTTTATATGAGACCATGAGACCTTTCATTTGGATCTAGGTTTGTTGAAATCGGTCACGCCATCTCTGAGAAAAGTGAGGAAATAATTTGAAATAAGATTTTTTTCACTAATCACACTGTAGCTCCGGATCCTGAAGTCGAATCAAAAGAAAATTCAGGAACTTAGTAGAAGACAACTGTATTTCAGTCTAAGTTTGAAAAAATCGGTTCAGTCGTCTTTGAGAAAAGTAAGTCCACTTATTTTCATTTTTTTGGCACGTATTGCTCTGTAATTCCGGAAGTCGAATTCGAATAAAATTCAGGAATTTTGTGTGGGGTTACAAGACCTTTAATTTAAATCTAAGTTCATGAAAATCGGTTCAGCCATCTCCGAGAAAAGTGAGTGCAAAAAATGAGCTCACACACATACACATATGCAGACATTTTGCGTACTCGACGAACTGAGCCGAATTGTATATGACACTCGGCCCTCCGGGCCTCGTTTCGAAAGTCGGTTTTCACAGTGATTGCATAATCTTTCTATATGAGAAAGACAAAAACCTTTTTTTAATCCACCTAGTGGTGTAATGATGCCTTTCGCTTTTCACTTATATTTACAAAAATATCACCACAAAATTCTGTGAAGATATTTTTTTTCAATCTTAAATAAGTATCCGAAGTCGGTTCGTTTAGTAATTAATTAACATAGCCTACAAATTGAATAAGTTTTGAGCCGAATCTAAAAAAATTTTATTCTTTTTTGCATCGTTGCTCTAAATGACGGTGCGCAATTGTAAACACATTTTACCCTATGAAAGTATGATGAAATTCAATAGCAACCTATAGAACTATGAGATTTTTTATTTCATGAGTGATATTATTTCACACATACTTACACACATACATACACAGACATTACTCAGCTCGATGAACAATGAACGAGTGATATGGAACACTTAGCCCTCCGGGCGAATTTTCACTAGTCAATTTTTAAAGAGATTGCATAAACTTTCTTGCTACCTTTATAGAAAAGCATCATAATCATGATCTTGTAATAACACAAAACAAGTAAGTACAAATTGAATAAAAGTTTTACAAATTTACATATTTTTCATCTGAAAAATATAGATTTAATTGTGGCAACCCTGCACGCTATACGAAATTGAACAAAGCACGCTGCAAACGGAGCAAAGCCGCACGTACCGACGCATGTCAGTTTTGCGTCGTCATTTACAATTACGATTTGAATGTTTTGACACTCATCGCTCTATATATTCGGAACCGGAAGTCGGATCTGGCTGAAATCGCTCAGCATATTTTACGACAATTAGAGCTTGAATTTGAATCATGATTTGTAAAAATCGGTTTAACCTAGAAGTCCCAGTATTTTTTTATGTTCTCTAGCTAACAAGATCTGCCAACTAGCTGAATTTATCAGTAAGTTCTATAAAAATGTGCACCTCGTTTCACCATCGCTCGCTTGTGAAATTGGAAATTTTCACTAATCGCTCTGTAATACCGGAACTGGAAGCTGGATCTGGATCAACTTTTCGGAAACTTTTTAAAGAATTTTAAGACCTTTCGTTTCCATCTTAGTTTGTGAAAATCGGTTAAGAAATTTCCTAGAAAATTGAGTGCCTTTTTCCAAAATTTCCATATTGTATAAGACCATAGGACCTTTCATTTGCATCTAAGTTTATCAAACTCGGTTCTGCCATCTCTGAAAAACGTGTGTGACTATATTTTTCCTTCATTTGGTGTATATCACCTTGTAATTCCGGAACCGGAAATCGGATCAGTATAAAATTTAACAGCAGTCTATAAGGCCGTAAGACCTTTCATTTGAATCTGAGTTTGTGAAAATCGGTTCAGCCATCTCTAAGAAAATTGAGTGCCATTATTTGTCACATACATACATACATACACACACAGACAGTTTGTGATCTCGACGAACTGAGTTGAATGGTATATGACACTCGGCCCTTCGGGCCTCGGGTTTCACAGCGATTGCACAGCCTTTCTATATGAGGAAGCAAAAAAATATTGGCAGCATATATTTGATGTCTTTCATAACTCCTACATTCTAAACTTATTCTTTATATTCTAAACGTTTTCTACGTAGCACATTCCTAACAACGTAAACTTATTAACGAACTACATTCCAAATAACGTTAACTTGTTTCACGAACTGATTTGATTTACGCTCGCTTCATTAAATTGAGGTTTGGGTGTAAAGGATAAAATTGTGAATAATGATTCAACCGTCGTATATCTTCGAATCTTCTTAAAACATAATTAATAACGAAAAGGATTAAAAGCAATATATTTCGATGTGCATGTAATTATAAAAACCGTCTACTTGCAGCTCACATCGTCTGCTGGGTCCAAAGAAAAAAAAATTTGGGAAAGGCTTAGGTTATAATAAATAATGATTAGGTTATATTTAATAATGAGTATAAATCTTTTTCTACTCTAGCTTATTCAGTAATTGAAATTTATCAACAATTTTGGGTGTTTAAGATCAAAGTGAAACACTCTGACTTGAATTTAAAAAAAAATATGTCATAGTTATCAATTATATGAAATTTTTAATGGTTTTTAATTTAATGATTCCCATATATATGCAATACAAAATGTCGCAGCGATGCGACTTTGAAAGAAGTTTCTAGATGCTGAAATTGAGAATCAAATCCTGATGCGATTTCGAGTGTTTTTTTTTGTCAATATGAGAACAAATTGTCATGCACTGGAATCTTTGATTGGATTAGTATTGAACTTGGTAATTGCTACGATATAACCTATAAAACCACTTACCTGTCTCCCCAGTGAAATGCAAAAAAGATAAAAGCAGGGGTTGAATAAAAGCAATATAATAATAATAATAAGCACCTATCTGTCTTTGAATTTCACGATTTAACGATTTCGATTTAGACGGTGTTAGAATCTGTCGGTAAACCTAACCTAATATAGTTTGAATTAAAATTTATAAAAAGTGCTACCAAATTGCAAGAATAAGTAATAAGAATCTTGCTTACGAAGTTAATATTTTGATATGAATATGTCTTATTTCAGTATGGGGTGCATTGATAAAATAACAGGTCAGTGAGACATTTCACGTCCGTTGCTCACTACAGTGTTTGAAAGACTGAATCGTTAGTCTTCAAAACCTGTTACCCCAGTTTACAAGTGTTACCTTGTTGATTTAAAGTTTATGAAAAGGGGAGATGCTATATGTGAACCATTAATTAATTATTTATTCATGTTTATTTTATTTATTATTACTATTATTATTCTTATTATTATTATTATTATTATTATTATTATTATTATTATTATTATTATTATTATTATTATTATTATTATTATTATTATTATTATTATTATTATTATTATTATTATTATTATTATTATTATTATTATTATTATTATTATTATTATTATTATTATTATTATTATTATTATTTTAACTCCTTAAATGATATGCTTAGCTAATTTTTTAACAGAAGGTCAACTATTATCATTGAACAAGTATACCAAAAAGAAGGAATGTTAAAAAAAGGTTCAGAGCATAGTCGTATATTTCGTTCACTAACAGGTAACAGCAAAACATTGAGTTGTATTCGACGCCCAACCTGTCCCATACATTCTATGGTTTTCCTCACAGATCGCCGGCCATTGATTGACGTAAAGAACCCTTCTCAATAACTAAAATAGCACCCAGATATTTAGTTGTCATAAAATTGCTCTCCACTGTGAGAAATTAATACCCGCTCTGCATGGTTCCACAATTTATCACCACGGCGTCAATAAATTCAACAAATTTTACGACTCATCAATAAAAACCGTGCGCTCCATGGTAATTTCGTTGCCTCAGGCATTTAACGTATCTACGTGTCATTACTGTCGGGATGCCGTTGACTGATGGGTTGACTGATGCGTGTGAATGATTTCTGGTAGATTACGATGGGACGCAAGGCATAAATTATCATCGGTCAGATAATTGACGCGTGCGAGAAACCGTATTACGTCAAACAATTCATTATCGGATCACTAATAAAGATGTTCTCAATGTGCCCGATAGCGCTGATAGCAGTGTGGTCGCATCTTATCGCGATCTCGAACAAACACACTTGACTGAGAACGATCTTGTAAGATCGCCCGGTTAACGCCCCGCACAGGTTCGATACGATTTGGTTGAATGTGAAGTGCTCTGGCCCCTGGGGAAGGAACCAGAACAGAAAACGCGCTACGCAATCATCTTCTCAGCACTGTCTCAAGTTGCCGTGTCCTAGGGGCGTGTACGTGTCATTATTGTTATTAATTTTATGGGACACCTTGACTGCACCGGTTAGATGATTGTACACTAAACGCAGTGCCGATTCCAATAAAAAGGATTGATGGCCACGTTTCACGTAAAATGATGCAGATTAATTGCTGTGGGCAGGTATCATGCTTCATAGCAGCAATAATGGTAATTATAAATGGAAACTTTCAATGGTGGAATTGTGCTTTTATCTGCAGCATTTACGCTTCGCCAGGTATTATATCACGTGATTCGTGGTTGCATGGTTGTTAACTACAAAAACCGTTTAGTCCGCCAAGAGGAAATAAAAACGCTATAAGAACAGAAGTTGATTCAATGTTGTTTTGAATTCATATCCTTGAGAAATTCGTGCATCGGAATGCAGTCCCTGAGATTTGAATTATTCACGCTTATCGTTGGGGATACAATTGCTCACGTTATATACGAATAGCGTAAATCCACGCTTTCGAGAGCGTTCGTCAACAACTGCAATATACTTAATGGTATGAGCAGTGAAGAAAATTTAAACGAGTTTTGAGGTGAATAATTCCATCATATTGCAATTTGGAATAAATGTGAATATATTATAATATTTCTTATAATTTCAATCAAGTTCCATTTTTTGTGCGTGTAAAAAGAAGTGAATAAAAAAACGAAAGAAAAATTTTTACTAACTTCTTTTTACACTTCAAAAATCTAAACCCACCTAGTATGCCTTTATCAAATTATTTATATTTTCAAACACATCACTAGAAGAATCCGTTCAGATTTTTTTCAAACTTGAATAAAATTAAAAACTTTCTTTGGTATAAACTAGGTGCTAGGCGGTGGCGTTTTCTTTTTCCGTACCAGCACGTACCTACGCGTTTGACGGTTTTGCATAATTTTGTATGACAATTGAAATTTTTGATACTCATTGTCCTATAATTTTAGAGCCGGAAGTCGGGTCTAAATGAAATTGCACAACATGTTTTTAGACACTGAGAGCATTAATTTGAATAAAGATATGTTAAAATCGGTTGAACCGTTGTTGAGAAATCGATGTGAGTTCCGTTTTTGGAGTTTTTCTTCACTATTACCGGTGCGTTCGGAAGCGGAAACCGGGAACTAGTGGTCCCAAAGTAGATCTACTTATCCACCAACTTACAATGTCTGCAAACTAAATGAATTTACCAGTAAATTTTTATAAAAATTTGCACATCGTTTCGCCATCACTTTTGGAAAAACTCTCATGAAATTGAGATTTTTTTTATATATTGCGCTCAAATACCGGAGCCAAAAGTTGGATCTTAATCAACTTTACGGGGATTTAAAAAAAATTCAAAACCTTTCATTTGCATTTTAGTTTCTAAAAATCGGTTTAGAAATTTAACGAGAAAATTAAGTGCGCATTTTCTCATAGATTTGCACATATTGCCTTGTTATTCCGGAATCAGAAATCGGATGAAGATTAAATTTAATAGCGAGATATGGGATCATAAGACCTTTCGTTTGAATCTACATACGTACACAGACATTTGCTTAGTTCGTCGAGCTTAGTCGAATAGTATATGACATAAATTCGCTCGCAAACAAAATAAAATAAAATCCACGTGAAGGCATCCATTTACCCATCACGGCGTACTCGTCCCCAATTTAATTTATTTGTTGAGATCCGTTATACCCGAAATAACTCTATTTGATTGTGCACCAAGCACATCTACACAACTGAAGAACTGAGCTGAAACTAGCTGAAAGTTTTAAATTAAATCAGTATCTAACGCGGAAAATACATTTGAAAATTGTTACTATCCGGGGAAATGGTGTTGACAATTAAACTACCCCATATACAGCGAAATAGAAAAAAACGAAGTCTCAAATCAGCAATCCACGTGAAAGGCATCCATTTACCCATCACGGCGTACTCGTCCCCAATTTAATTTATTTGTTGAGATCCGTTATACCCGAAATAATTCTATTTGATTGTGCACCAAGCACATCTACACAACTGAAGAACTGAGCTGAAACTAGCTGAAAGTTTTAAATTAAATCAGTATCTAACGCGGAAAATACATTTGAAAATTGTTACTATCCGGGGAAATGGTGTTGACAATTAAACTACCCCATATACAGCGAAACAGAAAAAAAAACGAAGTCTCAAATCAGCATCTGACGGCAAAGCAGAGTGTGAAGATAGTCTTGTGATACGACGTGTAGTGATTGCTGACGGAGGGGTTGCCATAGAAATATGACCAGAGATGTTCATATCCTCTGTGTGACGAAGAGCAAGCAAAATTTCTCCCCTCGCACTGACAACTTCAACGAGAGCTCTTCTCTTTCACATATATACACCACTGTTGTATAAAGTGTGCACGCATCATGAGTGCGTTTGTTTATTTTCTTTTACCTCCTCCACTGAATCGCACTTAAGTGCTAGAGCATTAGCTAATAAATTCTCTGAGGTGGATGCAGATACTTTCACAGAGGTGTACACGCCGGTGAGCACTCTGCTGTATGGTTTGCGTAGAAGAAGCGTGGACACGCAAAATCAGCTAAATAAAACAATTTATCGTAAAATTTTCGGTTTTACTTACAAATTTTTCATAGCAAGGCCAGATCTACTCTCTATTAATTGAAGTTCACAGAAGTGTTCGCTCACCATCACGCGCCAGTGGTCACTTGGGTGTATTTAGACGAGAGCGCGTGAGAGCGATTCATGCGAAGAGAATGTGTTTCACTCGCGCCAGCTGCTTTAACCACAAGCACACACTCAAATGCTGTCTATTCGTCACTGAGAAGAAGTGCCCTTTCCTCTTTGTGCGATGCTTCGTTTTTTGCATCCTCGGTGTGGACAAGAATCTGACGCCAGCGTGTATCACTCTGGTGAAATGCCATATCTGAATATGACTACAATTGAATGCCGTGGCCTCCGAGTACAGCGGATCCACATCCGGATAAAATTCGATAAGTTTCCATGGGATCGTAAGACCTTTCATTTCAATCTAAGTTCGGAGAAATCGGTCAAACAGTCTCTGAGAAAATCGAGTGCACGTTTTTTTACAATTTTTTTTACAAATTTTACCCCGTTACCTCCGAACCGGAAGATTGTTTCGGATAAAATTCGGAATCATGCTCACACACAGA
Organism: Malaya genurostris; assembly: GCF_030247185.1. NCBI lineage: Eukaryota > Metazoa > Arthropoda > Insecta > Diptera > Culicidae > Malaya > Malaya genurostris. The sequence goes on along the minus strand of NC_080571.1, from coordinate 228,082,638 downwards.
CATTGTCTGATCTCGACGAAAAGAGTCGAATGACTCTGTCACAGTCAGGTTTCACAGTGATTGCACTACCTTTTTACTTCAGAAAGGCAAAAAACCTCAACAAATTCTGAGCTGGACAATTTTTATTTGCCTATCAGTATAGTAACAAACATATAATTAATGTAATAAGATTAACAAGGGTAAATTAATGTTAGGCTCCTTTTCATTTATGGAATATTCTATAGCACTCTTGTTTTGTAACAATAACGCTCCTGGGTTGGACAGAATTAAATTCAACTTGATGAAGAATCTGCCTGACCTTTCTAAAAGGCGTTTGTTGGAATTGTTCAACAATCCTGACATCCAAATTGCCTTCGCTCAAAAACAACAAAAGGGATCTGTATTTTTAGAAATTGCAAAAACCATTGCAAGATACCTTAGATAAATTGTCTGTTTGGGCTGTCCATCTGGGTATCGAATTCTCTGCGGAGAAAACAGAGCTGGTCGTCTTTTCAACAAAGCATGATCCCGCGCATTTTCAGCTCCATATGATGAGAAGAATGATCCAACAGGTTTTGACTTTTAAATACCACGGGGTGTGGTTTGATTCCAAATGCACGTGGGGAGGACACATTAGGTATCTGATAACAAAATGCCAACAAAGAGTAAATTTTCTTCAAACAATAACAGGATCTTGGTGGGGTGCTCATCCGGAAGATCTAATAAAATTGTATCAGACAACGATACTTTCAATGATGGAATATGGATGCGTTTGCTTTCGTTCCGCTGCAAACGCTCATATTATCAAATTGGAGCGAATTCAGTATCGTTGTTTGCGAATTGCTTTAGGCTGCATGCATTCGACACATACAATGAGTTTTGAAGTTCTGGCGGGAGTTCTTCCATTGAAAGATCGTTTTTGGGAGCTTTCACCACGACTTCTAATAAGATGTGAGGTACTGAATCCACTGGTTATTAGTAAATTCAAAAGGCTAGTCGAGCTTTAATCTCAAACAAGATTCATGACAGAATATTTCAACCATATAACACAGGAAATCAACCCTTCAAGATATATTCCTATCCGTGACAGCCTCCTAAATGTCCCTGACTCAACTTTATTTTTCGACACATCCATGCAGCGCGAAGTGCGTGGAATCCCGGAACACCTACGCTCGATGGAAATCCCAAAAATATTTACAAGTAAGTTCAGGCATATTGACTCTGAGAAAATATTTTACACGGACGGATCACGAATTCAAGAGACAACTGGGTTTGGTATGTTTAACAGTAATGTTTCGGTTTCTTTTTGACTTCAAGAAATTTGCTTCTATTTATACAGCAGAGTTAGCATCAGTTCATTATAGCATGAGTGTAACCGTCAAATTATCTGTAAACCATTATTTTCTCTTCTCAGATAGCCTAAATAGAATTGAAGCCATTCGCTCAAACATGACTGGCAAGAATGAATCTTTTTTCTTGGGCAAAATAAAACAGTGTGTTAACGACATATTGAATAATAATTATCAAATCATTATAGTCTGGGTCCCTGCTCATTGCTCCATTCCAGACAATGAAAGAGCCGATATTTTAGCCAAAGGTGGTAAAATTTATGAACGACCGATTGCCTTCAAAGAATACTATAGCGCGTCTTGCCAAAGAACACTTACCAGCTGGCAAGCTTCTTAGGATATAAATGATCTGGGTCGATGGATGCACTCAATTATTCCTAAAATATTGACAAAGGTTCAGCAGATTCGATGCGACATGGATGGGCATGCGTGGAGTATCGTGATGTCAGATCTTAACTAATAAATTCCTTGCGTACCCAAGATAGACTATTCAATGTCCCAGTTCTTGCTTGTTGTGACTTTCCATACCTGAAACTTGAAAACCTGAAAGACCATCATAGTTTCAGTTTAATAATTGACCCTTTTAAGCTTAGTTCTGACTCTAAAGACTGTCTCAGAAAGTATGGATGCAACCAAAAGCCGCTGCCATTTCGCAATGGTTCAGAATCTGTCAATTTTTATGGCTGCGTCCTGTTGTTTACACTCTTCTCTAACCACTTGTGCAGTTGTTTATTCGTTTTCATTAGTTTGTTTCGAAATGCGTGGACTTTCAGCAGAACAACGTCGAAAAAATGTGTACAAATGGTGCACAGAACACGGACTGCCACTGAGAAAGATAGCATAAATAGAAGGAGTACGTGAAAAAGCCGTGCGAAATGCAATCAGGAAGTTCGGTGAGGATAACACCTTTGAGGATAAACCGAAAACGGGTCGAAAAAAGGTCCTGCTAACCCTCAGTTTGATAATCGTATACTGAAGGCGTTCGAGCAAAAGAAGGAGGTTTCAGTTCGGGATGTGGCCAAAAAAGTGGGTACTTCGATGTCAAATGTTCTTCGTGCTAAAGAACGTTTGAACCTTCGAACCTATAAGAAGCAGAAACAACCAAAACCGAAACAAGAAGCATCGATCAGGCCGAGGGTTCGAAAGCTGTACCATACGATTCTTGCTGGAAATTTGAACTGCATAATTATGGACGACGAAACCTACGTGAAACTCGATTACAAATCCTTGCCGGGACCACGATATTGTACGGTGTGAGAAGGGCAAGTGGTCTGTCAAACAATTTGTAGCTGCGGTAAGATTTCGAAACCCTTCATCACCACTGCTTCAATGAACAGCGGAATATACATCAAGAAATGTTTACAAAAACGACTTCTACCCATGATTCGAAACCGCAAGGATCCTGTTGTCTTCTGACTAGATCTTGCTTCTTACCACTACTCGAAATCAACGGAAAAATGGTATACTACCAAAAATGTCACTTTCGTCCCAAAAGACATGAATCCACCAAATTGCCCACAACTTTGACCAATTGAGGTATTTTGGGCACATCTTAGGAAACATGTGTCGGCAGCCGAAACCATTTAACAATTCGAAAAAGATTTGAAAAAAGTGTCAAAACTTGTCGCCAAGAAGTCTGTACAGAATTTAATGAGGAACTTTCGCAAGAAGGTGCGTTAGCTAGTCTACAATGGCTAAGTAGCAAATGTTGAGAATAATATTCTTTTGTTGTAGTCTAATATTATCAGTATATCGAATAAAATTTGAATATCTAACACTTGTGAATTATTTACAGCGAAATCAAAGTGCGTTCATACTTTCTGGGGCAGCCTTTTACTGCGTTCAGTCACGTACCCAGAGGGGGGGCCCAAGGGGCCCGGGCCCCTCCCGAAATCAAAAACAGATATATAATTATTTAGAAGGTCTCAGACAATAATGTAATACAATAACAGTTCCATTCGTGCCGTGACTATCGGATCGATCGGACGTAAATTCTGCTTTCTCCAATCGCGTGGTGAATTGTTTTATTCCGTTATCAAGGTCATTCCGTATTCTATTGTGTGCATCAGTGCGGTCGAGTGATAGTTCTAATTAATCCGTTCTCAAGGCCGACTGTGAGCTTGTGTAAAGCAGCACTGCGTGTGGTACCGTTAGCCAGCGCCAGCGCTGGGCGCTGCGTATATATCGTTGTACATTAGAAACAGTGATAAATATATATAGTGATAAAAAGATTGGTTTCATTGGACAGTGTAGTGAGAGACTAAAAACAAAGTGCTTTTTCCTCAAAGAGGTTTTTTGCACTTTATTGAACTGGAATATTCACCGGTTGCCTAGGACCGGGCCTTGTCGGCCGATCACCCTCCGAGAGCTAAAGCTAAGTATTTTTTTTCTTTTTCCCTGTTGTTCAGTACCATTAGATTTTTATTGCCCCCTAATATTTACCCGCACAGACACATTTCCGTGCCATGACAAAAGGCACAGAATTGCCTGACCTTCCCCTAGATGATCAAATGGATGCTTCTGATGGCAATAAATCTCGCATTAGAAGCTATCCCGATGGGCTTGCACTCCCGGCCGGACCGTATGCGGTTTACATCCGGACCAAAGCCAACGGTAAAAAATTGAACCTTCTAAGACTTTCTAATGACCTGTCCTCGCGATACAATACTGTACAAAAAATTGAGAAAGTACGCCCGGACAAGCTTAGGGTCTTGTTAGCCAGTGCAAAACAGGCTAATGAGATCGTTCGAAGTGAGCATTTCACGCGGGAGTATCGCGTATACGTACCAGCTCGCGAAGTCGAGATAGACGGCGTGATCACCGATCCGAGTCTGACTTGCGAGGACGTTCTTAAGCATGGGGCAGGCGGTTTTAAAAACCCCCTACTCAAGAACGTTAAGATACTGGACTGCAAGCAATTGCGTTCAGTATCGACCGCTGAGGATGGGACTAAGTCCTATATCCCATCAGACTCGTATCGGGTGACTTTCGCTGGCTCGGCTTTGCCTAATTACGTCCTCCTGGACCGAGTCCGTTTACCTGTTCGTCTTTTTGTGCCGCGGGTCATGAACTGCACCAATTGCAAACAATTGGGGCATACAGCATCCCATTGTTGCAATAAATCCCGGTGTATAAAGTGTGGAGGGAGTCATGCGGATAACTCCTGCAGTGGAGACAATGAAAAGTGTCTCTACTGTAAGGAGGGGCCGCATGACCTCTCTGATTGTCCCGTGTACAAATTGCGTAAGGATAAAATGAAGCGTTCACTCAAGCAACATTCCAAACGCTCTTTTGCAGAAATGTTGAAATGTGCTACGCCACCTACCGAAAATCCTTACGCTTACTTGTCAACTGACGAGAGCGAATATGATGACCCCCTCGAAGGTACATCTTCGGCTGTCCCTCATAGCTCATCAATTAGAAAGAGAAGAAATAAATCTTCTCAAAAGCTCCCTAGTAAGGGTTCGAAGATGTCCTCTGATGGGTTCCGAAAAATTACAACAACTGGTAGTGATGGCAAAAAACCAGAGAAAAAAGCTCCAGGCCTTGGAAAATTAAATTCCGAGCAAGAATTTCCATCACTTCCTGGGACTTCAAAACCCCCGAAAGTCCCTAAAGATCAGTCAGAAAATTTACCAAATACTGGGTTTGTTAAATTCTCTGATATTGTGGACTGGATCATGTCTACTTTCAATATTTCTGAACCTCTTAAAAGCCTGATAATGGCTTTTATTCCTACAGTTAAAACATTCTTGAAGCAGTTGACTGCAAAATGGCCCCTTCTTTCAGCGATCGTATCCTTCGATGGCTAAGACACCCACCGAGGTCACGGATACAATCACTGTTATACAGTGGAATTGTAGAAGTATCATCCCAAAAATAGATCCTTTCAAATTTCTAGTAAATAATCTGAAATGTGACGCATTTGCATTGTGCGAAACTTGGCTAACTTCTGACATACCATTAAACTTCCACGATTTTAACATTATTCGTCTGGATCGAGATGATTCCTATGGAGGAGTACTTTTGGGGATCAAAAAGTGCTATTCTTTCTATCGCATTAACCTCCCCTCGATACCAGGTATTGAAGTTGTCGCATGTCATGTTACAATCAAAGGCAAGGACCTTTGCATTGCTTCCATCTACATTCCTCCAAGAGCCTCGGTTGGGCATCGGCGGCTCAATGATATCATAGAGCTTCTTCCCGCACCGACGTTGGTTTTAGGAGACTTTAACTCACACGGTACGGGATGGGGCTGTCTTCACGACGATAACAGATCAACTATGATCCATGATATCTGCGACAACTTCAATATGACAATCTTGAATACGGGAGAAATGACACGAATTCCTGCACCACCAGCAAGACCAAGTGCGCTAGACTTATCCCTTTGCTCGACATCGCTACGGTTGGGTTGCACGTGGAAGGTAATCCCTGATCCCCACGGTAGCGATCATCTGCCTATCGTAATTTCAATCGCCACCGGATTAAGACCATCGGAAACAATCAATGTTTCGTATGACCTCACACGAAACATTGATTGGAAATGCTACGCAAATTTGATATCTGAGAATCTAGAAACAACACAAGAACTTCCTCCGGAGGAAGAGTACACGTTTTTGGCTGGCTTGATTCTCGACACCGCGACTCAAGCTCAGACGAAACGTGTACCCGGCGCGAAAACTAACATCCGTCCCCCCAACCCGTGGTGGGACAAAGAGTGCTCAGAATTAAACGCGGAGAGAACTTCATCATTTGTCGAGTTTAGGAAAAACGGAACACCTGATAATTTCAGAAACTACGCGGCATTAGACGCTAAAATGAAAAGCTTGATTAAAGCGAAGAAAAGCGGTTATTGGCGTCGATTCGTAGACGGATTATCGAGAGAAACATCAATGAGCACTCTTTGGAACACAGCCCGACGAATGCGCAACAAAAACACCACAAACGAAAGCGAGGAATATTCTAACCGCTGGATATTCGATTTCGCTAAAAAAGTATGTCCTGACTCTGTTCCGGAACAGACAATCATGCGCGTCGCTTCATCAAACAGAAACGAAACACCTTTTTCGATGGTCGAGTTCTCACTTGCGCTTTTATCGTGTAACAATAAATCTCCGGGGTTAGACAAAATCAAATTCAACTTGTTGAAAAATTTGCCTGACTCTGCCAAAAGGCGCTTATTGAATTTATTCAATAGGCTTCTTGAGGATAATATTGTCCCACATGACTGGAGACAAGTAAGAGTTATCGCCATTCAAAAACCAGGGAAACCAGCCTCCGATCACAATTCGTATCGGCCGATTGCTATGCTTTCCTGTATCCGGAAATTGTTCGAAAAAATGATTCTGTTTCGTCTAGACAATTGGGTCGAGACTAATGGCTTACTTTCAGATACACAATTCGGCTTCCGCAGGGGCAAAGGAACGAACGATTGTCTTGCGTTGCTCTCAACCGAAATTCAAATGGCATTTGCTCGTAAAGAACAAATGGCGTCAGTTTTCCTAGACATCAAGGGGGCTTTTGATTCAGTTTCCATAAACATCCTATCTGAGAAGTTGCATAAGCATGGTCTTTCACCAATTTGAATAACTTTTTGTATAATCTGTTGTCCGAGAAATACATGTATTTCGCGCATGGTGATTTGTCGACAATACGATTCAGTTACATGGGTCTTCCTCAGGGCTCATGCTTAAGCCCCCTTTTATACAACTTTTACGTGAACAGCATTGATGAATGTATCAACACATCTTGCACGCTAAGACAACTTGCCGACGACAGCGTTGTGTCCATTATAGGACCCAAAGCTGCCGATCTCCAAGGACCATTGCAAGATACCCTCGACAACTTGTCGACATGGGCTCTTCAAATGGGTATCGAGTTCTCTACGGAGAAAACTGAGCTGGTTGTATTTTCAAGGAAGCGAGAACCAGCACAATTACAGCTTCAACTAGGGGGTGAAACCATAGCTCAGGTCTTCACATTTAAATATCTCGGGGTCTGGTTCGACTCCAAAGGTACCTGGGGATGTCACATTAGGTATCTGAAACAAAAATGCCAACAGAGAATCAATTTTCTTCGTACAATAACCGGATCATGGTGGGGTGCCCACCCAGGAGACCTGATCAGGTTATACCAAACAACGATATTGTCCGTGATGGAATACGGATGCTTTTGCTTCCGATCCGCGGCGAACACTCATTTCATCAAGCTGGAAAGAATTCAGTATCGTTGTTTGCGTATTGCCTTAGGTTGCATGCAGTCGACTCATACGATGAGTCTCGAAGTGCTCGCGGGCGTCTTACCGTTGAAAAACCGATTCTGGGATCTCTCATATCGATTGCTAATCCGATGCGACATCTTGAATCCGATGGTGATTGAAAACTTCGAAAGGCTTGTCGAGCTCAATTCTCAGACCCGTTTTATGTCCTTGTATTTTGATTACATGGCTCAGAATATTAATCCTTCTTCGTTTGTTTCCAATCGTGCTCATTTCTTGGATACTTCTGATTCTACTGTGTTTTTCGACACATCCATGAGAGAAGAAATTCGTGGAATCCCGGATCACGTGCGCCCTCAAGTGGCCCCATATATTTTTTATAATAAATTTAGAACAGTCAACTGTGAAAAGGTGTTTTACACTGACGGTTCAAACATCAACAGGTCCACAGGCTTCGGCATCTTCAATCAAAACATCACCGCTTCTTACAAACTCAGTGATCCGGCTTCAGTTTACGTCGCAGAATTAGCTGCTATTCAGTACACCCTTGAGATCATTGAAACCTTGCCCAAAGACCATTACTTCATTGTCACGGACAGTCTAAGCTCAATAGAAGCTCTCCGAGCAATGAAGCCAGGAAAGTATCCCCCATATTTCCTGGGGAAAATACGGGAACACTTGCGAACTTTATCTGAACGGTCTTATTTAATATCGTTAGTCTGGGTCCCTTCGCATTGTTCCATTCCAGGCAATGAAAAGGCAGACTCATTGGCTAAGGTGGGCGCATTAGAAGGTGATATTTATGAAAGACCAATCTGCTTCAATGAATTTTTCAGTATCTCTCGTCAGAAAACTCTCGAAAGTTGGCAAACTTCATGGAGCAATGGCGAACTGGGACGATGGCTACATTCCATTATCCCTAGGGTATCGACGAAACCTTGGTTCAGGGGGATGAACGTGAGTCGCGATTTCATTCGTGTTATGTCGCGGCTCATGTCAAATCACTACACCTTCAACGCACATCTCCGGCGTGTTGGGCTTGCGGAGAGCGGTCTCTGCACCTGTGGCGACGGTTATCAGGACATCGAGCATGTCGTGTGGTCGTGCGTAGAGTATCGTGACGCCAGGTCGAAGCTACTGGAATCCCTTAGGGCCCGAGGTAGACCGCCTGAGGTTCCGGTTCGGGATGTGTTGGCGAGTCGGGATAGTTTATATATGCTTCTCATATACCAGTACCTTAAACACATTGATATACAAGTGTAATGTGTTATCCCTCGCTCAGAAAGTATAAACTCCACCTACAGGTTCGACACTAACATCCGCCCGATTCTCTCGATCCCCGTCCCTGTCCACCATCTTCATTGGAACTAACAAGATCTTTTTTTGTCACTAACTTTTTCGTTACCCCTTCCCTGTCTCTTCACCATCTCGATGGCAACTAATTAGATCTTTATCGTTTTCAAACATTTTGTTCCCACATCTCCTTTTTACCCCGTTTCCACAATATTTACTTTTTTTTCTCATTCTCTTCCGTAACATCACCATCATCGTCCACGGAAGGCCGCCCCAGTCGAAAACCAGCATGCGGGCCACCCGCCGGGCCTTCGTAGCCTGGGGGTGTTTCCCGCGGACCCACACGGACTGAAGGATGCGGCCAACATGGATCTTCGCCAACGGCATATGGAAGACCCTCATGCGATATTCAATTCACCGGCCACTACCGATAGCTTCTCGAGAATCCGCTACCGCTACATTACATAATGATACTTTTCTAGTTTTAAGTTAGTCGTAATTAAGATTAGTAAATACCCTTGGCATCTTAGAGCTTAAGCAGTGTGCCTTAAAATTATACTATAATATTGAATAACAGTTCCAGTGGAAAAGTTTAAAGTGTCTGTTAAAAACACCCGTAAATGGCACACCGAGAATTAGCACCAAAATCAGTCTTCAGTAACATTATTTTTTCATCTTTGGGCCCCTCCCGAAACGAAATCCTGGGTACGGGCCTGACTGCGTTCATTAGTTCAACCAAACCAAAGCTAAGTTTGAATAGAAATTATATACTGATACAAACAAACTCGAAATAGTTCATGAAATTATCAACAAAATGTATGAAAACAATAGCTTATTTTATAATTTAAAGCAGTTGATCATTTGGTTAAAATAATATTCTTGAGTAGATTTAATAATAAATGACGAAATACCTAATATTATATTTAAAATATAAGAGTAATATGTTTCATTGAATTCAGATCGTTGTGACTATATTAGAATTATATTAGGATAAGAAAAACTTATGTAAACTGTCTTAAAATATAAACGTATTTATGAAAAAAAATTATTCTTGATGTTTTAAGTTAATCTTATTTATACATTAAATTGTTATCGGGAATCTAGAATGATATTTTCTGTGAAACGATGAGTCCAGTTTTCCGTTGGATTCGGGGCACAATTTAAATAAACTAGAAGAATTATTACGCGTTTTACATCGAAATGCTTTTTGCTTCCTACCGCAGATGATCCGTACCGATTATCTCGCTAAGCCGATAATGAATGTTCAAATCGCAAATCAGATTACTCAAAGACTGAAGCAACGAATTCTTGACAAATCATTTCTCATATTTATAGTCGTAATCGTTGATGATTTGCTACTTTTTTAGTTGAATGCAAATTAACAAATTATACGCCAGAAGCAACGAAAGTCCCGACCAACTTGTCGGAATTTCAAAGGCCTAATCTCGCAAGCAGCGAGCGTTAACCGCAAGGGTGTTAGTTTGAGAAGCACCGCGCCGGAATATTATAATTCAGAAATAAAAAGTATTAACAGTTTTTTGGCAGGCAATCGCTCTGTTCAGCCGCCGGGGTATGTTTCGTCTGTTTTATAGGCATCTCTCTGTCCCTCTGTCTTTATCCCTCTGTATATTATTGTATACACACCATCCAAGTTCCTTCAGTTTTACTGTCTTTCGATTTTGTTTTTCGTTGTGGCATTTTGGGTAGCTCATTAGCGTTCGTGTTATGCTTAAAGCATGATCTTGCGATCTTTGCCCGTCATCGGGTTGACCTGCTGCAAGGGACTTGTGACTTGTGTCTGCTGAAAGCGGTGCACACTTCCCGCTGGCTGACTGGCTGGGACCGAGCGAAGAACCAGGAAAGTTGAAGCAAAGCTGCGATATTATCATTTTAATTCAATTTTGATTAACACAAGTATGTTAGCGCGATTAAAATGCATGAGAGATCTGGTGAAGGAAAATATTCACGAGACCTGTTGGTTATAAAACTGAAAGCACTACACTAAGCAGAACGTTCCATAGTTTTATCAGTTGAGCGTGAGAAAGTGCGTATTATCTGCTTTATTTCATAAATAAACATAATCAAGATTTCTGGTTCCGTCTTGAATGCGTAAGCGTCGCAAAAAGTTAATTCGTGTCAATTTCTTGACCCACCACCTTGCGACGGTCACTATCTTTTCCGCATCAACCTGACCATTTATTAAACATTACGGCAAATCTTTCACCAAACAAAATCGAGCTACTTACCAGCATTCGAGTTGACGATAAATCGTCTCCGTTTGGCGGCACGGTTTGGGACACTATAGATCGCATTCACGGCAGCGACAGTGGCGATGGGTTTGGGCGGGGTTCCAAGATTCCCTCGTGATGCCGGTGGCCGTTGCATCGGTGGAGACAAACTTTTCGGTTTTCGACCGGTGCTGTCAACGGGAGTTCTCGTTCGCGAAAGTGGAAATGAGGGAGGTGCTGATACGGAGGCACTAAAACGACAGGCAAACGATTAATTAGATCTTTCACAACTGATTCGCGCTAAACGGAGGACTTACTTGATAACCTTTTTGTACTTGCAGAAGAAATCCGGCCGGATACGGTTGCGCATCAGAAACAACTCGCAAGCATGCAGGATATCGATGTTGGTTCTGATGTTCATATCACTTTTGTTGTTCAGGTTGAAGGGACCCAACGATTCACCTTGAAACTCGGGAATGTTGTTGAAAAAATCCGACGTCTTGTCGTAATCGGTTTCCTGCTCGTCTGCAACCCTCCGCTCACGCAACGGGGAAGATCCGTTTCGTCTTTCGTCTTCATATTCTTCGCTGCCAACGTCCGTTTGGATGTCACTGGTAAGGCTACTGCAGCTGCTGTCATTCTCTCGACGTGATCTCTGATGTCGTCGTTCCGCTCTGCTCTTCAATCCCTCCGGACTCCTGTTATCCCTCCGACGGCCCTGGACTTCGCGAGCAGAGACACTCGTTGCATTTTTTCCATTGTCATTCCGACTTTTCAATTGTTCTCTGGTGCTCCAAATAGCACTGTCGGTGTCCTCCTGCCCAGGGCTTTTTCCTCCGCCACCGCTCGATGCTGGCCCTGCGGCACTGACTCCGGCCGCACTGGGCAAGCTGCTACCACTTCGACTGGCCTGACAAAATTTCATCTCATTATTCGTCAGCACCAGAAACTCGTCCGCGTTATCGCTGTCGAAAATGTTGCGGTGCAACCGCTTGACATCGATTTCTTTCAGATCGATGATTCGGTTGAATTCATCATATGATCGTAAGTAGTCCTGATGGTTGTTGGCCTGTTCGTACGTTTGGTCTGGCAGCAACATGTCACCATGTCAGCTTCGCATCGGCCGGGAACTGGTTTGAGGAGCCGAATGCTCTTCCGGGCAATCACCCGGTTGGATCATGCGGACTGCGATCGTGGCCGGGAGCGCGGTTAAGCGGTTTATTCAATTTTCGAAAAGAAATGTCATTTGGTATTCGCAAACTTTTGTTTTTATTCTCGCTACTTCTCTGCGTCTTCCGCTGTTGTGCGTCACGAGATTTTACGGTTTTTATTTGATGGTTGAAAATTCAAATTTTTTGCAGTCGATTTTCTCGGCTGCTGCTAATGCATGTAACATGTGTGCGTAGGACTGTACAGTTTTGCTGTGACAAAATGTTGGTTAGGTTCTGAAATTGAAAACATAATTCGGAAAAAAATAATTATTAATAGATTTAGCATGACATTCTTCGATAATGATGCATGGTACCAAAAGAACATGTTTATTTGGAAATGGTTTACCTTTCTCATATAGAAAGGATATGCGAACACTTAAATTAAATTGACTAGTAAAAATTGGTAAAAATGTATAGGCTATATTAGCTACTTACTAAACGAACCGACTTCGGCAATACCGGAACCCAGTTTTCGGTTCCGGAAGTACCGGAAATAGTGGTAAAAAACTCCAATACGGAACTCGCTCAATTTTCTCAGAGATGGCTTGACCGATTCTCACAAACTTTGACTCAAATTAAAGGTATTGTAGTCCCAAATGAATTTTATTCGGATTCGACTTCCGGTTACAGAATTATAGGGTAAAGTGTGTTAAAAAATTTCAAATCGTCATTTACCGTGACGATACAAAAAAAGGAAAATTGATTCTTAATTTGACATAATTCATTTAGGGGTTAGCCAAATTTTGTGCTAGGGCACATAACCGTTTATATTACTTTTTACGTTTCGTCTTTGACTCATCAGTGCAGAGCAGTTCAAATTGAACTGCTTAGTGCTAAACTCGGCAGTTCAATTTGAACCGCTAAGCAGACGTAAAGTTTCTGTTACTTACAGAACACTTTTTGTTTTGCAACGGAGTGCAATGTCTTTTCTGACGTGCCAAACGGAGCTGTTTTCGTGTTTTCGACTATTTCTGGCCGATGCAGGTTTGGTCATTTAGGGGTTAGCCAAATTTTGTGCTAGGGCACATAACCGTTTTTATTACTTTTTACATTTCGTCTTTGACTCATCAGTGCAGAGCAGTTCAAATTGAACTGTTTAGTGCTAATTGTGCTAACATAATTGTTTACACATTGTAATGGTTATGTTAGTTGATACCAAACGAAACTTTCGAATTTTTTTCAAGTTTTGAATAAAATTTTGATGACAGAATCCTCTAGTGATATTCGAACCTAGTTTCAACGCCGTTAAACTGAATTTCGAGTCATTTTCGAACCTGGTTCTTATATTGGGTTTGCTCACTTACCAGTTGCTAAGTGACACTACCCATACGACATAAATACTCTATACTCCATACTCAATACATACATCGTTCAATGGCGCACTAAATGGACAGCACACTTCATCAGTTTCACCGTCAATTGAAACTCAGTAAAACTGTCGTCAGTTTCTCCCTTGAAATAACAGCGAGGAGTATTCATTTAGTATTTTATTATTATGGTTAGGGAGTAGATATCGTCATTACTTCGTATCGCGTAAGGCCTTGTCGTTCGATTGATGATGATCGAGTGATATCTTGTCAGTATTACGGCTATTTATAAAAAAAAACAACACACTGAATTAAATTTATGAATTGATAGCGAACCTCTCGGCAGCCGGCTGTCCGGAGTTTTACTAGTTTCGGAAGGAATTCCGTTATTTAATAGGAAGCACATATTAATACAAAGCACGATAAAATTGCAACGTATTCTCAAAAGCCGGCTACCCAGAGCAATAAACACATGATATTATTGGAAAATTTAATAACAAACAACACCTTTATGTGATGCATGTGGAAGTGCAGATGATTCCTAGGTTTTCTAGTAGCAACATGCATTGAACTAACAAACTTTCCTTTTCAAGTAGATCTGTATTCGGACGGCGTCGGTATTGATGAGCATGCAGGGATCCATGCAGTTAAAACAATGTGAAACTACGTGCTATTCCCAAGCAAGTTGTTTCAGGAAAACATTTTGCAAGCTTACTTGGTTCTGATCAATAACGGAGTAGTAACATACGAGTGGTTCTCTAATGCTAATGCTTAAATAATAAACATCTCTTTCAATTGACTGAGAGAGCGCCTATCAAATGAGCTACTGGTGAACTTTCAGTAGGTTCAAGATAGAAATGCGTTTCACAAAATGTACTTGAATTTATGGCTTTCTCTTTCAACCTTCATTTTAAGAAACTTAGAGACACGTCTCAATGAATGCCAAAAAAAATTAGAATTATCTAATCACGATTGCTCTCAACAATTGGAAAATAAAATGCGAACCACCTCCCCTTGTCATTTTCTGTCATCGAGCTGACGTTCATGCCTGCACACTTAAAAAATTCTGTGATTTCACATTTTATTAGATGCACATAAATGTAGCATCGCAGTTCATGGTAATTTACGTGGAAGAACATTTAATGTTGTGTCTGAAACTACATGGCATGAAATTCAATAAAATAAAAAAACTGATACCACCCCCACGACTTAAGCCAAGAATCATTGGATTGAATCGTCTGTTAATCGACTGAGCCACAGAAGCATGCATCTGCTTGGCTGGTGAAAGGTGCATTATAATTCATACAGTCGCACCTGCTAGCAGAACGCAAGTTACAGTCGAAACCAGTAAAATTCAAGCTAATTTAACATTAAGTCATTACATATGAAATTTTCCGTCATCTGACAAATGATGTCATAATGAATTACATCGTATGATGGATTAAGTCACTTGTAAAATTTAAATTTTTTTGGTGTGTTTTCATTCGAACTTGCTCACTACCGGCGGCTGATACCGTGAAACAGGTAGATTCATTGGCAATTGAAACGGAGTAATAGAAACTTCAACTGAATAGGCATGGTTGTTCAATTAACGATGAATTCAGTGGATCTCATTGGAAAATACTGACAGTGAAAGGTCAGAAATTTCATTCGAAAAAGAAATTTTACCGCACTGCTCAGAGAAATAAGTGTAATTTAATCACAAAATAAGGTAAAATCATACAAGACTCATGCATTTTTGTGAACTTGTGAGTTGTGACTTCATTAGGCTTACAACTTACAAGATCATTTGACTTTACTACACATTAGATGCGTATAAATAGAGCATCGCAGTTCACCCAATTTTTTCTAATACAGAAGATTAAAAATTGTATCGTCATTGAAAAAAATAAGAGAGTTAGAAATATACGTCTTTTGAAAGTTTACTTCGGACGTTACGTTACTATATTGGAAGGAATTAAATAGTTTCTATTACTCACTCTTGATTTTATTGGTACTTGAAATGTGAACATGAGCAGAATATTTAATAAGACCCACTATTAACTACTACGAAAAATTGCGTTTCGGTATATGTACAAACTTACACACTTCGAAAAAAACCTGTGATTTTACATCTCATTAGATGCACATAAAAGGAGCGTCGCCGTTCACGGAAATTTACGTGGAAGAACATTTAATATTGTGTCAAAAATTCCATTACATGAAATTTATTTATAAATAAAAAATGAATACTGATAGCGAGCGCCGCGACTTGAATCGAGAACCATTGGATTGCAAAGCACGTTGTTAATCGACCGAGCTACAGAAGCACACAATCTGCTTGGCTAGGTAAAAATATTTTGTGAATTTACATATATTTTCATGCACATATTTGGAGCAGGTAATTAAACACAAAAATACTTTACAATTCTGTACGTTTCAATATAATTTGATCGCAAAATAAGCGGTAATTGAAAGATACATTTATATTGATTGAAAATTCAATACAATCCAATTTAGTTATGCACCGATGAAGGTTTTCTATCAAAATTTCGACTCAACCCATGTCTATTCCATGTTACTATTGATTTACATCTCGTGTAAATTTCATTATTTCTTTCTGTGAAGTTACAGTCGAAACCAGTAAAATTCAAGCTAATCTAACATTAAGTCATTACAAATGAAATTTTCCGTCATTTGACAAATAAGGTCTTTATGAATTACATCGTATGAGGGATTAAGTCATCTGTAAAATTCAATTTTTTTTTGTGTGTAGATTTGTATCCCCAAACATGTAAAAATGAAGCATTTCTCCAACTTCATAACTAATTTAGCTGAATTTGTCATCGAATTTTTCACAAAAATTTATTTGGTACTATTCCGTAATCCAGACGCAAGAAAAAAAAATCTAATGCGGTGACTGCTTGTTTCTGCCTATGGTAAGTGTACATAACTAAGGTAAATATACCTAACCATACCAAGCTTTGGGTTAACTGTTTGAACGAGGCGTTTGTATACAAAAAGCCGCCTCTTCCGACTGGTCATTGGACGAATTGGACTCCCACATCTCGGTGGTTTCGTAAATATCAATAGAAAACATTGTCGTAACGGGGATTTCGGCTTAAAAAAGGCATAGAAACTACACATTAAAAAAACCTTGTGATTTTACATCTTATTAGATGCACATAAATGGAGCGTCGAAGCTCCCGCAAATTTACGTGGAAGAACATTTAATATTGTGTCTAAAACTCCATACATGAAATTCATTGAAATAAAAAAAAGAATACTGAGAGCAACCGTCGCGACTTGAACCGAGAATCATTGGTTTGCAAGTACGTCTGTTAATCGACTGAGCCACAGAAGCATGCATCTGCTTGGCTGGTAAAAGGTGCATTTACATTCAGACAGTCGCACCTGCCAGCAGAACGCAAGTTACAGTCGAAACCAGTAAAATTCAAGCTCATCTAACATTAAGTCATTACGAATAAGATTTTTCGTCATTTGACAAATTAGGTCTTCATGAATTACATCGTATGAGGGATTAGGTCACCTGTAAAATTCAAATTTTTTGGTGTGTAGCTTCGAGTTGACCGGGCAAACGAGTTAATTCCAGGATATGGATTGGCATCTTTTTCATGGGGCCCAGATAACGAAAAAGTACCTTCAATTTTCATGTTATTAGATGAAATATTTTTCCTTTAGTTGATATCAATTTACAGGCTAAGAGAAGCCAAATTGAGCCAATAAAACAGATGCGATTTAATTCAATTCAAACAAGTTAATCATAAGGCGTACATTTTTAGTTGTTGTTGAGCGTAATGATACGTCCATAACAATATGTAGAATCATTCATCGCACCAAGAAACTGCAGAACGAGTGATTTATATAAGTCAATTCATAGCCTTATAAATAAGTAAATTAGACTTTAAACAAACTATATGAGCTAATAAAAATAATTTCTTTCAATGGCTCAATGGCTCTAGGAAAGCTTATAAATTTACGTCCAACAGATTCGATCGTCAAAACTAACCTATTTTACACGAGATTCATGTACTCAGATATATTTTTGAGCTAAAGAGATAAACAGACTTCCGAAGTTATGTGTTTTTTTAATACTGACTTCCAACGTTATGTGGATTTTACGCGGATTTCCAAAGTTATACAATTTTTTATGCGGATTTCCAGAGTTATGCTGATTTCCGGAGTTATGCAGATTCCTCAGGTTATATGATTTGTTGGTTGGATCTCCGAGATTATGCAGTTTTTATACGGATTCCCAAAGTTATGCGATTTTTATGCGGATTTCCGAAGTTATGCGGATTTCCAAAGGTATGTGGTTTTCCCCCTCATAAAAAGACTTGAATGTTTAATTGCGAAAAAGTTACCAAACCCGTAGCTTCCTCCTATTAATTGAACTACACAATTAAAATATTTGAATCTAAGCTGATTCAATTAGTAAAGGCAGAAGTCTGTATTGTACATAATGTTCCATTCACTCTAATATAAATTTCAATATTTTGTTTGATTTTAAATAGTTTTCAATGCAGCATAAACTTGAAAATGAATTGAGCGTATTGTTCTTTTTACCGACTGTGTTTTACGGCATGGCTGATTGAATTTTACTTGTTTCTCACGTAATTTCCACTTGTCTAGCACTCAGCGCGACTGCCGAAACCTACAGGGTGCTCCATCTTTTATGTCGGTATGTAAACATTGAATAACTTTGAGGAAAAAACAACCAATTTCTATAAGTGATGCAGCACAATGGAACGACTGTTTTCGATGTAAAGTGTCACTATTTCAACTCGTTGTTTTGCTGTGAAGCGATCCATGACAAAAATTGTACTGAATTTATGTTTCCAAAACATATCTGATGCAATCGCTCGGTTGGTAAATGTGAAAGTTGTTCAGCGTTTCCATACCGACATAAAAGATGGAGCACCCTGTACATATACTATTTTCCTGTCAAGTAGATATGTGCTTCTGTAGCTCAATCAATAAATTGAGGCAGTTTAATATCTAAGGACACCCGGTAGAAATTTCACTCTCTATCGATGGTTGCTCTTTTTTTTATTGAATTTCAAATAATGTAATGTAATTTTCCAATCGCATGCAGATCTCTTTTATATGTGATGGATGCTCTTTGTTTCAGCTGATTCTACATACACAGATAAAAAATATTTGCATCTATTTTCATGCACATATTTGGAGCAGGAAATTGAATATAAAGTTACTCTTCAGATCTTTTCTTTAATATACTTCAAAAGCAAAACTAAGCGTGAATTAAAATATGTTGTATAATTCATTTAAAAATCAAGGTATTCTAATTCTACTTTGAGTGGGATTGTTCGTTTACGCTGTTTCCAATCCTGTGCCCGGCATGTGAATCTGTGAAGTAATAGGTCCATTGCATATAAAAAACTTCAGTGTATCTCACCTGCAATTGGAAAAGCAAGCACACTAAACAAACAAGCTTTGCATCTATACCGAAGAGAATTCATTGCAAACTATCATGTTTGGATCCATTCAGACTAAATGAAACGTTTTTCCCTGCATATTTAACTCTCTACAGGACCAGTTCCTAGTTAATCACATAAACACTAAATAAAAACAATTACAATTTGTTCAGTACGAAGTTATGTTAATTCAATTAGCGTCACCAGGTGAATACGCATTTGCTTACAATGTCAGTAGGAACGGAACACTAATCATGAAATTAACAAAAAATCCATAACGGAATGTGGCGCCAATACAATACTTTTTATAGTATTGTGAGTAAAGAAATTAGCTGTGTTATATGAAAGATATTCGTATTCACAAAGTATTTTATCCGCTTTCATTAATCCGAAATCTTCAAAATATGTTGAAAAATAACTTTAAAATTAAACAGATGAAGAAACCGGGAGCGGGTCATTGCGTCGAAAGCTATTTCGCCGAAAGTCGTTTCGCCAAATGCCATTTCGCCGAAAGTCGTTTCGCCGACCCGCCGTCGGAAGCGGCGGCCTCTTGCATACAAACCTGTAACCGCCTCGTTTGCCCGGTCTACTCAAAGCTAGGTTTCTTTGCTTTAGTTAGGTCCGAACGAGCAGTAGCGAGGTCGAACAGCACACGAATCAAATCGATGTGGCGAAGCCGCATTAGATATTTTTTTATTTAGTAAACGGAAAATACCACATACATTTGCTTGGTAGATACCAATGGAATTTCTTTGATGATTAGTAGTCAAAAAGTTTCTTTGGGAACTCCGTTCTGAGGTTCATGAATCAATCTTTATTCAAGAAGTACAATTGTAGGTCAACAAAACGGGCGTTAACGTTGTCATCTTTAATTTGTCTTTATTTTTAATCGATTTCCATTACGATTTTAAAACAATTGCAGGAATCGGCGAAATGACCCTTTCGGCGTAATGGCTTTCGGCGAAATGACATTCGGCGAAGTGGCCCATTCGGCGAAATGACCCTTTCGGCGAAATGACTTTCGGCAAAACGGCTTTCGGTGAAATGGCTTTCGGCGACATGATCCTGATCCTGAAGAAACCACCTATAATTTTAAACTTAAGCAATAGAAGATTTACCTTCTTGAATTTTTAATAAATCGGTTTATATAATTGTCTATATAAAACTATTATCAAAAATCTCCGTCCATACTTTAGCATCTTTTGTGAATCAGCTCACTGCATGAAAAGTAGCAACACTGCATATTAGCATCCTTCTGGAGAACCAGAGCGGATGATCCAAAAGGATTGTTCGATTCTCACAAATGCTTCGGGGTCAGCACGAGAAGGTAGTTCGGTTGGAAGAGCATGATAACATATTTATATCTTGATGTCAAAAAATCATGGCGTTAATTTCACTCACGACCTGTACACAGTAATTTTCATAATCGAATAAGGTATGCCAGATAATTCAATTTAGATATTTAAATTCGTTTTTCGTTCACTAGTCTGTACTTCATCTGACCCGGAGGTCAGTCACGATACGAATCGTGCAGAGCGTTTTTCCGTTAATATCCCACCTTTTCAAAATACATAGTACGAACATTGTTATATATATCTCGGAGGAATATGCGTACGACTTGGGCTGGTAAAATGATTCGCAGTGTAGATGCATGTAGATAAGTAAAAGGTGTAATGCAAGCAACTTCTCTTTTTTTTCTCCGGGATACTTCATCACTTAGCAAGAGAACGCTCAATCGAAGATACGTACGTATTTTCAACCCGACAAGAAAGTGTTCAGTTATGCTGTAGATCCTTTGCCTACATTGTGCATTTTCTTGTATATCTGCCTGCCGACAAGGCGGCTGCCCGCAGGGATTGTTTGTACATTACCAGTGGATGATGTATGATATTTACGTGAGAAATGCGTTAATCCTCCAGAGGGTACACTGCCTTTTGTGAACGATTCGATTAATAACTGAGCCTGGCTTTCTGATGCTATAGCGGAGAGCATCCGTCTATGTGTCATGCTACCCTAGAAACAAAGTTGTAGTCGATCATACTGTTGCATCTATGTTATCAGATTTTTTCCCGGGTAACCTGTCTGATTCGTGGGAACATAAATGTTCAAATTGTTCCCGTACCACAATAAATGTATAATTTGAAAACATCTACATGTTCTCAAATCTGAAATAAACGAATACATGCAGCTATCGCTATATCCAAATAGAATTCTGTGAAATCTGTTTTGAAGCAGGGTTGAATTTCGCAGTGGTCTGTTCGGAATCCGAAAATTGACTTAGGAACGTAGCGGAAATCTCCCCGTTAATCAATTTTCCGATGGTTGATTCCTGTTGAATTTTTTTTGTCGGCGTTGCAACGTATCAATTACTAAGAGTTGACATCTTTCCGGATTTGGCGGCAGGTTTGCAGGGTCTCGCCATGGTACGTTTCGCAACGCAAAACGAAAAAAACGTTTTTAAAAAAGCCTTCAGACAATGATGGTCTTTGAAATCCTCAGCGATCAAACGATAATTTTTCAATCAGCTGTACTCCTAGATCACGCATCTGTCGGTGACAGTTCTTAACAGTTTGAATCACTAAATACAATTTCAAGTCGTCCGCATAAATTAGTATCAAACCATTTCTCAGAGCAAATGAAACATCATAAAAAAATATGAAAAGCAAGGGTCCCAAGTTACTACCATGTGAAACTCCTGAATTGTTCATGAATTGCGATTGATGTTCTAGTATCCAGCTTCATTCGTAAAACTCTACTAGAAAGGTACGAGTTTAACCAATACACAAACTGTGGAGAGAAACTAAAACAAAATAATTTACACATAAGTAATTTGTCATCAATTTTATCGAATGCAACTTTCAGATCTTAGCCAAATGTTGTGCTATTGAGGGTGAAATTTATGAGTGACCGATTGCTTTCAACGAATTCTATAGCGCGACTTGCCATTGCGATATTGATCATGTCGTTTGGACATGCGTGGAGTATCGTTATTTCAGATCTCAACTAATAAATTGCGTTTGCGTACCCAAGGTAGACCATCCAATGTCCCAGTTCGAGACATTCTTGCTTGTCGTGACCTTTTTTACATGAAACATCTTTATCATTTCATAAAGACAATTGGAGTTTCAATATAATAATCGACCCCCCCCTTTTGAACCGGCGAACGACCGCAACTTGGTTAAAGCCGGGTATAAATAAACGATATAAAAAAAAAAAATCGACCCTTTTGAGACTTAGTTCTGACTCCTACTGCGTCCATTAGTTTATCCAATAGCAAAATTTAAATAAAAATGATGTGCTGATAAAAACAAACTGGAGGTTATGAAATAAACAACAAAATGCATAAAAATTTCAGCTTATTTCATAATTTACAGCAGTTAATCGTTTGTTTCAAATAATATGATATTTAAAAAATAAGAGCAATATGTTTTAATAAACTCAAATCGTTGTGACTATATTAGTATTATATTAGAATAAGAATTCTATGTAAAATTGATGCTAGGGCGAAGAATATCTTATGTAAATTGTCTTAAGAAATAAATTTATTCATGGGAAATAAAACTTTCAGATCCATGTAGATGACATCCATATACAATTAGAGCGATTCCATTTGTATTCGAAGGTCGTTTTTTGCAATTTTTATTTGACTCAACAAAGGACAAAGGACAATTGGCAACATTAGTTCACAATTTTGACTCTAGTCTAAATTTTAAAGAATTCTTTGAAAATTTTCAAATACATGTATCTCAAAGCGGCCAATGTTCTAGGTAATTTTTGGGACTATATAGAAAGAATGTTCAATATAAAAAAACTGTTGAATTTTTATTTTATTTTGGAAATTTAACTTAAAAATGGATAATAGAAAAAGCTTATTGCGCTCTAGATCAAGATGGAGAAATTACGGACAATAAATTTATAGTTTTTTGGAAATAAGTTTTTTTTGAGAATTACTGTTTATTTTTTTGAAATGATTGTCGACTCAATTGTAGGAATGTACGCAAATTTCAGTCGCTAGCTGAATTTGCAAAATATTAAAATTCACGAGATTTTATTCACACTTTGACCGAAAGGGGAATTAATTCCATGTATTGTCAGTTACAACAAATTGGGAGTGAAAATTAGTTTAGTCCGTTTTCAAAAGATGGTTCTGGTTGTTATAAATATTGAGCAGTTACGGCTGATGTCGATATTGCTGCATATTACGAGTTCTGTAAAACAATATCGAGTTACAGTATGAACGATATTGAACAATTGGGTTTGATATTAAGTGATTCTTATAATAAGAAAGTAAAAACTACTTAGAACCAAGGATGGCTTTTATCGTATCAAAGAACGCTCAGTAGCAACTCTTCGCACGATTCATTCAGTGCCATAAAAGAGAGACGGATATCATCGCAGGAACAAAAATCCGGCATGGTTCATTTAACATAGAATAGACACCAGTGCGAGAGCGAATTTCTCTCGATGACCTGTCTGAGAATCAAAGGTTAGCTCGCTGCTGTGGGGATTCTCTCTAAAGCAACAAACGGTCGCTTATTCTCGTTTCACGATCCGATTCGGTATGGGTGGACAATTGCGATAGAATCATTTTACTATTGCCGCTTATTCTAACTATGTGCATATAACCTTTGTATAAGCTGTGTCTATGAAAATGTATGTGAATGCTCCACACAAGGGTTTTGAAATATTGCAACCTAGTATGAGAATGATCAAGTCGAATCATCAATTCGATTTTCTGCGATGATTGTAAACTTGCGATTCTCTCTTGGTAAATTCCACACAGCACCAATCATTATCAGACTGTAATTTTTTTAAGGGCCGTGAAATATTCAGAGCAGTGCGGTAAAATTTCATTTTCAATCGAATAATATAGGATGAAAATGAAATTTATGTCCGCTGACCGTCAGCGTATCTCTACTAATTCAGTTGACTTTTGCTGCCATTTTCAAGTGAAGCTCCTAGAATTCATCGTCAGTTAAATAATCGTACCTAGCCATTTGATGTTTTGCTTGTTCAGTTTCAAGTGCCAAGTAGTATAGCTGCTTCATTGTCTTCGCTCTTGGTAGTAAGCAGTTTCGAACGAATAGAATTATAAATGGAGTAAAGTATTAAAAATGAAAACTGAAGGAGGAAACAATTAATTTATGTGTATTCTGTGATTGATATTTCAGCTATCTGATTAGTCTTTCATATATTATCTTGAACCAATTCGAATGTTTACATGAACCTCATTTGAAGGCCGCTCTCAAATTATTGAAAGAGATATTTTGTTACTTCAAGAGATCAACTGACGGTAATTAAACTGAGCCTCGATTGAAGAGAAACGAGTAATGAACTGAATGCTGCTCGTTCGGGCCGTCAGCAAGCATTGTGTGTGTCAAAGAGTAAAGTTTACTGCAGTGGAGAGATCGTCAATGTGTTCCATATCCAGTTTTAATTGAATTGAATTAAGTTTTACTGCACTGATTCAGAGTATGAAGTGGAGCGAAGAAATGTAGAACAATTCTCTCGCGGTTCATGCATTGAGAGCATTTTTGTATTAACTAAGCAGCATTTGCGGGGAGCTTTAGTTCTCTTTTTTAATTGGAAGAAAAGAGCACCTGAAGCGCATCAAATGCTTGTGGATGTTTAAGGTGCTTCCAATGATAAATCATGCAAGGAATGGTTTCGACGGTTCAAGAATGGAGATTTCAGCGTTGAAGACAGGCCTCGATCTTGACAATAAAAAATATACGAAGACAGACAGTTAAATGCATTACTCGATGAAGATCCGACCCAAATGCAAGAGGAGCTTGCAGAATAATTGAAAGTGACTCAACAAGCAGTTTCTGTACGATTAAAATCCATGGGAACAGCGATATACCAAATCGATTTTTTTATTTTCGGGAATAATTCCGTGAAAAAAAAAACCCGGTCAATAGGGTTTTTTCATGGTAAGATTGGGTTTTTTTCATTTTTCTAAGTAAAACACAAATAAATCATATTTCTGGAATTACATATTTATTAAAAAAGGTTTTATTGATTTTCTATAGAATCTGAAAAATCTGTTGAGTCATAATCGCTTCAATTTTCACATTTCTTTGCACAATTTGTAATTATAAGAAAGAAAAATTAACTTTTCCGTTCGTTCGGTGTTTGGGCGATTGCGCCTCTTATTATGTATCCAAAGGATTTCTCTGTCGCTGTTGATGTTTTTGGTGATGAAAGAATTCGAATACTAACTTGAGATAATCCGGTTCTCGGAGCGTATGGAAAGTGAATTATCCATAGAATATATTGTGAATTCATTTGGAAAAGGTTTAAAGTGATTTACACTTGCCATTGATGTGTCGAATCGAAAGCGGTAAATTTTAGTGTAAAACTCTTAAGTCCAAATTGTCGGTTTTTATCAGTATAGAGAATCAATGCAAAACGACGTTGTCATTGTTTCTCATGTAAACTAACTTCATGTGATGAAATTTGAACAGTATAAAATATGTAGAGAAGTGAGATTTTAATATAAAATTATAGAAGTTTATAATTTGGAACGAAAAAACAAAAAAAAACAGATTTTGTTTTTTTTTCAAGCTCTTGGGGAAAAATCCCGATTAAAACCCAAAAAATAGAAACTGGGTTGGAAGGTTTTTTTTCCCGACGGTGCATCACTGCATGGGAATGATTCAAAAGCAAGGCAATTGGATGCCTTATGAACTGAAACCGCTTTAAAAGCAACAATGAAAGGGTTTTTTACATAGATTCATTTTTGGGATGAAAACATCAATATTTTATGCTAACTCCACTAAGATTAAATACTACACTATGCCTGGTCAATTGTTGCCATCGACCTCAAAATTAACACCAAAGCCGAATAAAGACTGTCCCAGAAAGTATGGACGCAATCAAAAACCGCTGCCATTTCGCAATGGTTCAGAATCTGTAAATTTTTATGGCTGCGTCCTGTTGTTTACACTCTTCTCTAACCACTTGTGCAGTTGTTTATTCGTTTTCATTAGTTTGTTTCGAAATGCGTGGACTTTCAGCAGAACAACGTCGAAAAATTGTGTACAAATGGTACACAGAACGCGGACTGTCACTGAGAAAGATAGCAAAAATGAAAGGAGTAAGTGAAAAAGTCGTGCGAAATGCAATCAGGAAGTTCGGTGAGGATAACACCTTTGAGGATAAACCGAAAACGGGTCGAAAAAAAGGTCCTGCTAACCCTCAGTTGGATAAACGTATACTTAAGACGTTCGAGCAAAAGAAGGAGGTTCCAGTTCGGGTCAAATGTTCTTCGTGCTAAAAAAAGTTTGAATCTACGAACCTATAAGAAGCAGAAACAACCAAAACGTAATCCAAAACAAGAAGCATCGATCAGGCCGAGGGTTCGAAAGCTGTACAATACGATTCTTGCTGGAAATTTAAATTGCATAATGCATAAAATTTGGTAAGAAAGCTATGGCCTGGCAGGCAATTTGTAGCTGTGGTAAGATTTCGAAACCCTTCATCACCACTGCTTCAATGAACAGCGAAATATACATCAAGGACTTCTACCCATGGTTCGAAGCCACAAGGATGCTGTTGTGTTCTGGCGAGATCTTGCTTCTTGCCACTACTCGAAATCAACGGTAGAATGGTATACTACCAAAAATGTCTCTTTCGTCCCAAAATACATGAATCCACAAAATTGCCCACAACTTCGACCAATTGAAGAATTTTGGGCATTAACGAAGGCACATCTTAGGAAACATGTCTCGGCAGCCGAAACCATTCAACAGTTCGAAAAAGATTGGAAAAAAGTGTCAAAACTTGTCGCCAAGAAGTATGTACGGAATTTAATGAGGAACGTTCGCAAGAAGGTGCGCCAGCTAGTCTACAATGGCTAAGTAGCAAATGTTGAGAATAATATTCTGTTGTTGTAGTCTAATATTATCAGTATATCGAATAAAATTTGAACACTTGTGAATTATTTACAGCGAAATCAAAGTGCGTCCATACTTTCTGGGACAGTCTTTATTCGTGGTTCGAACATCATATTATGCATCTGGTGGGACTAAAAGGGTGTTGTGTACTATGGGCTGCTACAATCAGGTGATACTATAACGGGCACCACGATCTGATAGGAACTCGGCTTATTTCTTTCGCAGAAATCGAAAATTGGCTTCAAACTTGGATCACCTCTACGGACGAGACATTTTCTCGAGATGAAATAAATACTTTGATTAATCTTATATTTTTTTTATTTTGAAATAAATGTTTTATTTCTCGAGCCCGCAAACTTTGAGTTTTGTCAAACCAAATCTAAAATTGGACATTTTCCAGAAAATGAAACCTAACCTAAAAACCTATTTCGAGTAAACGCTTCAAACTACATCAAACAACAATTGCCATCTACGTGGAACGAGCATATACAGATAGTTCAGTTTTGACAAAGGTTACCTGTGTCAACATTTTCCCGATAAAAAACTAGTTTTGTACACGTGGATTCCATGTGAACTTTATGTTATGTATGGAACCTTTGATGCACGTTTTACTACACTCGCCTTATATATCCAGGTTGGTGGTTCAATGCATAGGAAGCTGGTCTTACAAGCCAGTTGTCGCATGTTCGAGTTCCGACCAGGAAGGATTCTTATTGTCAGTAGGACGGCGAAAAGTAAAATCAAAACTTAGTTAGAACCTTGCTTGAACTCAGAATACGAACATTTTACTTTGGCTCGGAATTCAAAAATCTGAACAAATTTAAATAATAATACACTAAAACCTCAATTTACGCGACTTTTCTTACGCATTTTATTTGAAATAACGCAATTTTTTTTTAGTGTACATCAATGAATTGTTTAGTTTCAAAGAATCTAAATAAGATTGTGAGCATCCAAGAATTGCCTGGAAAACAAATATTGTATATAATCACTCTTATACGAATATTGAGTGCGGTATGTATTCGTAGTACTATTTACAGAAAATTGAGATACTGTGATAAGATCTATAGAAGAACTTGCTCATCCGAAAAGGCCTTATGGTCTACCAACGATGATCCGTCCAAAAACTACCTGAAGTTCAGGTCTTAAGATCTAGCAGTGTAATAAAGTGCAATAACGACCTTACTACAATTGTGATTGCTCTAGGCCATCCAAAAACTACCTGGAGTCGTAGCTCAACGACTATGAACAGCATTGAAAAAGTATTTTTAAACCTCTGAATATTCGTGTAGATCTTAAGACCTGTTTTCGCTCAAGTTCTTGAACGACTGAGAACCTACCTGAAACAGCTATAAATAGACAAGTAAGCAGTTTATAACTCTAAAAGCACGAACCACAAACAAAAAAAGGCGTTAGCCGTTGTAGTTCTTGCTGTGACACAGTGTAGTCCTTAAGGACAATATTCCAAGTAGTTCTTGGATCTTGGAACATTTCTTAAGCTAATTTCCATAGTCTCAGAATATACTCAGGAGGTCCTTAGGCATCGGCCGTAGTAGGATTGTTCATGTTATTTACACTAAAATTAAATGAAATTCGGAAAACCTTTGAATTTTCCGATCTAGTCGAGCTGCGTCGAATGCTGTGTAACACTATGGGCCTTCGAAGCCCCGTTCGAAAGTCGGTTTTCAAGTATATTTAATTTTTTTTATATAGAGAAAGGCAAAAAGCATCTTAGATTGAACCTACAGAGAATTTGTTTTATTCCAAGTTTAATACCTTATGATCAAAAATAAATCGGAATTTTCATTTTAAAGTTCCCGCGCTTGTCCAATCGGTAAACTTTTATTCCCTCAACGTTGGCAACACTTTTATACACATTCTGTCAAATTTTGACGCATATCGTACAATTAGTTTTTGTTTGGCGTCTATACAAAGAAGTTGAAAAATTTTCGTGTGGCGATTTTTATAATGGATGAAAATTTAGAACAACGGCTCGCCTTCGAAACGCCATTCGGTCGATTGTACGATATGCGTCAAAATTTGACAGAATGTGTATAAAAGTGTTGCCAACGTTGAGAGAATAAAAGTTTACCGATTGGACAAACGCGGGAATTTTAAAATGAAAATTCCGGTTCTTTTTCGATCATAAGGTATGTCTAGATTTGAACGCGAACAAGCCTTATTTTATAATATACATAACACTAGACAATGAATTTTTAATATAATAGCAAATTTTTAATATGAAAATATCAAGCGAATCTTTTTGGATTGCCGTTGTAAAGGCGGACTAAAAGTGAATGCCAGGGAAGGTTTCAAATCGTGTGAAGCCAGTAAACATTCGAACCTACACGAAGCAGAATTTTGTGGCCAAAATCGTGCAAGACACTCGACGACCGTGTTTTGACGAAACACAAGAGCAAACATTCGCAAACTCGATTTTAAGCAGCTTCCCGGTCAGCAGATTTACATCATGAAAATGTGCCGGGAAGATTCAAGTTAAAGTCAGCCAACAAGTTCGCAAAGAAGACCATTATTTGGCAAGCGATTTGCAGCTGCGGCCTAAAAACGAATCCATTCGTCACATCCTCCACGATAATAACCCAAGTTTATATCGAAGAATGAATCCTCCTAAACGTGCCGAATTTCGATCAATCGAAAAATACCGGGCAATTTTGAAGCAGCGACTTCAACGAAGCGACGGAACAATCAAAGACATCCAGTAAATGTAGGCAAAATGGAAGAAATGCTCTTGTTTAACTGTGCGGGCTCTATCAAGAGAAATGTTAGGGATTTCGTTCGAATTGGAGCAAAGTAATCATCTAATGTTGTAAGTTAGAAGTTTGAATAAATTACAGGTCACAGGTCTTTTTGTACGCAGAAATATATATTTAAGTCAGCTTTTATGTTTACAGAGTATGCCAAAAATAATATAGCATCGTATTAAAAGAAAGAGTAATATAAAACGGAGTTTAACTTTCTGCAGCTTTTTAGTTCATTTGATGGTACGGTTTCTAATAAATGTTTCCTATCCGGAGTACCATAAAGCAAGGATGAACTTGATTTCATTCGTGTTTTGCATACGGCGCTTCGAAAATGTTGTGAAACATCGTTCCGTAACCTAATTAACCACTCATTAACACTTTTTCCACGGTCGTTCTGCCACAGTACTCATTAGTTCATTATATTTCCGGAGATGAAGATGTGATCCAACCTCTCCGAGAACAAATTTTGTCCAATAACAATCAATAAATGAAACCATCGCTTGAAACTTATCGTCGTATTTCTAGCCCGAACATGGTAACAGAATCCCACATGCAGCGTTTCCTTTGAGCATCATTAGAATTGCGGACTGCACAGCTCAGTGGATAAGGTGTAGAGCCGTTAGAGCACCGCTTGTTTTCCAAATGCCGCCAAAATGTTCACAATTAATTATGCCACCGAGAAACTGTGACGTTAATTTTCATAAGAATGAAACAGACTGGCTGGTTGAAAATAGAAATAAATAATATTAATAGGCCCAACATTATAATCTAATTTAACGGAGGGTAATCTCCAGCAGTTCGGATAAAAAGTGGAGCTAGAAACTGAACCTTTTTTAGTCAAACAAGGCCGCAACCAATCTGGCTCACTACGACTTGAACAGGAATCCAATCGATAACCCAATTAGGTTGAAAATGAGTTCATAATTAACCTTGTCATTTTTAATTGTTGAGAATATTTTCACACACGATCTGAGTCCAGCGGTGGGATAGTTATGGTCACTGGAAAA
Source organism: Malaya genurostris (assembly GCF_030247185.1). NCBI lineage: Eukaryota > Metazoa > Arthropoda > Insecta > Diptera > Culicidae > Malaya > Malaya genurostris. Next base: position 228,051,948 of record NC_080571.1, on the reverse strand, counting down.
AGACATTTGAATGTCTTCATTATGTTACAAACTATACTGTCTATGGGCGGAAAACTCTGATTGCTGATCGGATCTAAGCTATTCTCATGCATTTGTTCTCGAAATCGGTTCCTACTGTCGGAATAAATTGAGACAGCAAACAAGAATTCAATCAACTACTCAATCTTTCCCACCGTGGAATTGTTTTAGCAAGGAAATCAAATAATTTCTCAATCAAACTCACTGCCTTGTCCATCTAAGAGACTGTTTCAGTGTTTTCCGCAAATTACCCACTCCATCCGCGCATCGAACAATGAACAGATCTAAGTGGACCGCGTTCGAGGGCCATCGAGCCAGCACTCTAGTATTTATGTTTATTTGCTTCTTCATGATTGTTACATCGACTCTCTTATGTAGCGAACGACGATTCTTGGCCTGTCATCCGTAGTTTGTTGTCAAGTGGAGTAGGTAGTTCTCTCTAGTGGTGGTCAAAGCATGTTGCTTACCTACTACTTGTCGAACCAGACGGTGGTCAACGATCATCCTCCACAGCTTAACACTGACTCTAGGAACTATGTTTGATCGGTTGCAGCCGCGCACGTATCTCCTCCCTTCTTCTACTGCTGCTGCTAATGCACATTGGCCTGATATTGTTGGACCACCGCTCAATCGAATGTCAGTGCTGGGAATTCCATCGTTACAGCTTTTTTATCGTCACGTCAGCACTTATTTATTCTACATTAACTCGAAGTGCTGCAGGAAACCGAAGGCTAAGGTGTGGACAAACATAAGCCGAAGTGAGAAAATAATTTGTTTTGATTGACCGAAAGATATGCTGTTTAAGAACTATAATTATTTTTCATATTGGATTTAGAAGAGCACTTATAAGGTACTCATAAGGTAATAACATATTTTTATTGAATTTCTAATGGAGGCCCGGAAATAATCACAAGATCATAAAAATTCCAATAACAATAGTCAAGCTTCTAGATATGGTACAAAATTTAATTAGTTTTAGGGGTATTATGGTAGCATTCTTATTGATACAGCTAGTAACGGGAAAAAATGACTCAGTTTTCGATCCCAAAAAATTGTGCATTCAGTGATCACTTTAAAAGCATTCAAAATGTTTCTAAACTAGAACAACAAAAATACATCAAATTTTATTAAATTATTGTTATCGAATTTGAAAAATCATTCGTGAAAACGGAACTTCATGCGAAAATTGGAACTCACTAGTACATGTTACAGTACATGGATTCAATGGAGTCGTTTAAAAATTCCACTCCCTTATCCCTTATGACAAGTAAGCTCACAATTTTCCCTACACAGAAAAAAATTATGAATTTTACAGATGATATAAATGTACAAACGATACAATTCATAACAGCTTAGCTTGCCAAATGATGCAATATTCCAATCGAACAGAATTTTACAGGCTCCAAGTGTAATTTCCACTCGGCAACCTAGTGCCGCTGTATGGAATCATATGTATCATTTATTCTTTAAACAGATATGTGCTTCTGTGGCTCAGTCGACTAACTGGGTTGATTGGTGATCAAATGTCTCTCGGTTCAAGTCGCGCTGTTGCTATCGATCATTTGTTTTTTATTTCATTTGATTTCAAGCCATGTAATCTTCAAATCACACAATTTTGCATGTTCTGGAATATAAATTTGTGTGAAACACGACGCTCCATTTATGTGCATTTTTTTTCGAACTGTATATTCCAACAAATAGTATGTTTAAAAGTTACTTTACACTCTATCAAGTTCTGTAGAAATGTTATGCAACCGTTAAGCAAATACAACCTAGTTTAGACTGCTTTTTACATACCAGTAGCAGACATTCGTTTTCTTTAAAGGTGTGTTGTGTTTTCTTCTTCCATACTAGCACATACCATTGCGTTCCGGTTTTGCATCATCGTTTTTTAGGGCGGTGAGAAAGCTGTGACACTCATCGCTCTGTAATTGGAATTCGGACCCGAATAAAATTTTCTCCGCAGCTTTAGAGACAATATGAGCTAAAATTTAAATCAAGATTTGTTAAAATCGGTTTAAGCATCGTGGAGAAATCGAAGCGAGCTCTACTCTTGGAGTTTCTCTTCACTACTTTTGATGTTTCCGGAACAGGAAATGGGAGACCAGTAGTACCGAATTAAATTTCTGTACCCACAAATTAACAAGTCTTGCAAGTTAGAAGAAAATATCAGTCAGTTTTAGGGGATTTGTACCTGTATTAACCATCGTTTGTAGAAAAATGCTACTGAAATTGAAAATTTTCCACTTATCACGCTTTAGTTTCGAAACCGGAAGTCGGATCGAGATAAATTATTTCAGCGATTTTCAAAAAACTAAGATCTTTCATTTGAATCTTAGTTTGTGAGAATCGGTTTAGCTATTTACGAGAAAGTTGAGTGCACATTTTTCCTAAATTTTCACATATTACCCTGTGACTCCGGAACTGAAAGTAGGATCCAAAAGAGATTCAATAGCAAGCTATAGGATCATAAGACCTGTTTGTAGAAATCGGTTCAGCCATCTCTAAAAAAAGCGAGTGCATATTTTTTCCATGTTTTTTCATTTAAAAATTCCCGCGCTTGTCCAATCGGTAAACGCTTGTCCAATCGGTAAACTTTTAAAAATTTAGAACAACGTGCGTGCATCAAATTTTGTGTTGCAAATGGACTTAAGTGTTCCGAAACGTTGAAAATGTTAGAAAAGGCCTTTGGTGAATCGTGTCTAGGAAAAAGACAGGCATACGCTTCAAAGGTGGTCGTACAAGCTTGGATCATGATGAGATCCCAGGCCGCCCAACAACATCTGTTACAGAAGAATTGAATCGACGAAGCAAATCGTGTTGCAAAATCGTTCTGTACCGATTAGAGAGATTGCTGTGTTGTTGGGCATCTCTTATGGATCAGCCGAACACATTTTAACTGATGTTTTGGGTTTGAAACGCGTCGCTTCTCGGCTGGTGCCAAAAAAGCTGAATTTCATTCAAAAACAGCGTCGTGTTGATGTGGCCAAAGAGATCATTTCCAACGCAGAAAGTGACCCCACATTCATCGAATGCATCATAACTGGTGATGAGGTGTGGATCTATGAATATGACGTCGAAACCGCACATAAATCGACCGAATGGCGCTTCGAAGGCGAGCCGTTGTTCTAAATTTTCATCCATTATAAAAATCGCCACACGAAAATTTTTCAACTTATTTGTATAGACACCAAACAAAAACTAATCGTACGATATGCGTCAAAATTTGACAGAATGTGTATAAAAGTGTTGCCAACGTTGAGAGAATAAAATTTTACCGATTGGACAAGCGCGGGAATTTTAAAATGAAAATTCCGGTTCTTTTTTTTATCATAAGGTACACACACAGACATTTGCTCAGTTCGTCTAGCTGAATCGAATAGTATTTGACATTCAACCCTCCGGGCCTCGGTTGAAAAGTTGGTTTTCACAGTCATTGCATAACCTTTCTATATGAAAAAGGTAAAATTCCTTCTAAATCCACCTAGTGGTGTGATCATATTTCGTTCGAGCATAGCTCAAATTTCAAGAGTTACATTTAAATATCTGTGTGGGGTTTACATAGGTTTAAATTTGTCATATTTATGTTGTGAATAATTATTCTCAAATATATTTGTATTTTTAAATGTTTACCATTTTTTTCTGGATTCAATGTTCACCTTTAAGTGTTTTCACAATTTAAATGTCTATAAAAGTAAGTGAAATTATGTTACTGAAACTGACTTCGAAGCACAAATCTCGACGTGATTGCACTCCATAAAATAGAGCCGTTCTCATTACCGCAACCGAAGATCGAATGGATGGGTAACGTGAGCCTGATTCAACTACCTATCCGAACGAGCGTGAGTTATTCGCAGAGCGGAAAACAAAGGGGATCTCCATTAATCCATCTTGCTCCTATTTATGCCACGGCTAGAGACTTATAAATATGGTAAACATTTGCAACGCGAGGCACTCCATAAAATCCACCTAATAATTTTATTCCTTTCAGTATCGCATTTGCGGCTACCGGTTGCGATGTGGTGTGAATCCTATGTGCTTCTATTCGAAGTGCTCTGAGGGTCGTCAAATAGTTATGTAGGTCTTCGCTTCCGCTCAGCAGTCGGGAGGAGCCGGGTTCGACCGGCCGGCAAGTCGGTCCAGTTCGGTTAAGCTAGGCTTCCGCAGTGGGAAATCTGACCAGAGCCAAGTTGCATTGGTGAAGACACCCGGTGTCCCGCAAGAAATAGTAAAAGATGTGTTCAGCACGTTTGCGGCAACCGTCGTCAGGTAGCTGATGATCTATGCCGCCTGACTTTGTGCTGCTTCACGGTGAAAATAATCTCTGCCGTGTACCTTTCAACGTGAACTAATTGAAGACAGTTCCGATGTGGGAGCGAGCATAAAATGTTACAACAACAACAACGCCGGCCTATTGACAAACGCGAATAAATACATACGAAATAACAGCCACTCGACTTCTGTCTTCGGGATGAATGAGGTGAAACGAGTAGGATCATTCCCCATTAATGTGATGATTCTATTCTGTTGCGACTAGACGAAGCAGTTGAGAAGCGCTTGTGAAAACAAGAAAAACTGGTCAATGAGATATTTAGCTTGTCTTCTATTGAATTTAATTATTGTTGAGTTGAAAGTTACTCTACGAAATACGATATGTTTTGTTCGGACCGAAAATTTAGAGGATTTACAACGGAATTGCTTATTAGTAAAATTAAAGGCATGAATATTGAATCGAGGCGCTACCATTTCATTGTGATCGGACGGCTAAAAAATTCCTAGTTTTAATTGAATACACCATGAATACAAGTGTATCTAAGTTCGTATAAAATATTCATAAAATTATCCCGATTTTTATTCCATGCACAAAATTCGGCAAATCCAAATCTACATTATGCGTATAACAGTTAGTTAAAATTTCGTTTATCATTATATTTATTAGAATTTTGATGACCTTTACTGTAGAGCAGAGAAGCTTGCCGTGAAACGGTTTTAATGCCGTACTATACTAATAGGCATATACGGGCCCCCTTATATCGGGACGCACTAGAACTTTGGGTGGGTGAAAATAAGCTTAAGCTAGTGTCAGTTGGATCTTAGTACTAGCCATGCAATGGTTCTGTACGCTATAAATCGATTGCAAAGTTTGGCGAAACAGACGATCAATTTCAACAAAAGAAATGTAATACCAAAGCTTTGCTTTGCTTAGCTAGTATTGAATATCAATTTCCTAACGGTCGATTTCTTGTTTTATATGATTGATAACAGAAAAGGGCTTACAAAAAAGAAACACAGAGTTATAATTTTTATAATCTGGAAGATCTAATGTAGCACGAGGGAAACAAATACTTTCTGTTGTTATTGAAGCTGATGGAGTATCGGCATTGGCATTGGTTAAATTGAATTTGATACCTATTCCATTTATGGAATCACAGGTTATCGAATATAATTTCACACGGGCACAAACGGGAGACTTTATCTCGATTTAGAATGAACAAAGATGTAGATTGGCGAATGTACCTCTTTTTAACGAAATTCGCAGTGTATTGAACAAATCTGGCAATCCGGCTTTCAACCCTTTCACGACCATAAGATGTGCAGGACGAAATATGTCAGTACAAGACAATATTTTAGCTATTGGGGGTGTAAATTAAGAGAATATCACCAGAAAAACATAACAGGGTGCATAAGTTTCCTATAATTTCATGGCACAAATTTTCCCTATGATTCTTAGAAATAAATAAAAGAAGAGTTGGGTTTATTATATCGTAATTTATTTTTTGCTTTATTTGCTTTAATTGTCAGAATGGTAGAATAAATAGTTAGTTACGGCATTCTACGAAACGATTTCATGTACTTGTGAACCTTGCACATAACACATTTATTATGTGTTCTATTTTCTATACGTCATTTTGCACAAAATTTTTTAGTGCAATAATGATTGATAGTTATTTTTACTTTTTTGTTCAGAAACACATTTGTCGCCTTGGAAATAAGTTTTCTTTAACATTCAGTAGAAAAACATCGATTTAATAGTAATTGAAGAAGGGGTTAAACAGTTCAAGTAGCAATACTTTTCTGGAAGTTTTGCAACTGAAAATAATAATGTGCACGATGTCGACCATGGAATTCCAGAAAATACCAATATACACAAAAAATAGCACATACATTTTCTGCTAACATCAACAATATTTTGTTATCATTATGTTTCGAAAACCAACCGACATCTATCTGAATTATGCAAAGATTGTATGCATTATTTTGTAATATCAATGCAACTTATTACTTACTTATTATAACCTTATTTATTAAGTTACCATAACTTTTAAATGATTATTAGTTCAATATGACAAAAAAATGGTGATTGGTAACTCAGATAACTCTTTGGTAACTAATTATGCTATGAAGAAACCCTAGTAGCAAACATTGTTCTTGTACTGAATTTATTAACTCTTCTCGCAACGATTATGCGATTAGAAAAGCGCACTTTTCTTGTATGATGTGCAACAAGTTTCTTGTTTCATATGTTTCACAACAGTTATATTTGCACAGACGGATCACGAATTGAAAAGGCTACTGGGTTTGGCATATTCAACAATAATGTTTCGGCTTCATTTAGGCTTCAAGAACCTGCATCTGTTTATATAGCAGAGTTAGCAGCAGTTCATTATAGTTTGAGTGTAATCGTCACATTATCTCCAAATCATTATTTTCTCTTCACAGATAGTCTGAGTGCAATTGAAGCCATTCACTCAAACGCTGCTGTCAAGAATGAACAGTTTTTCTTGGACAAAATAAAACAGTGCCTGAACGACATTTTGAATAATAATTATCAAATCACAATAGTTTGGGTCCCGGCTCATTACTCCATTCCAGCAATGAAAGAGCCGATATTTTAGCCAAACGTGGTGTTATTGAGGGTGAAATTTATGAGAGACCAATTGCTTTCAACGAATTCTATAGCGTGTCTCGGCAAAGGACACTTGCCAGCTGGCAAGATTCTTGGGATAAAGATGATCTGGGTCGGTGGATGCACTCAATTATTCCTAAAATATCGACAAAGGCATGGTTCAGAGGACTGGATGTGAGTAGGGATTTCATTCGTGTGGTGTCCAGACTCATGTCCAATCACTATGTTTAAAGTACTATGTATTGTGTAAAGTACTATGTATATTGCCTATGAAATAATCGTATTTATGGAAAAAGGAATTAATATTTGCTAATTGGAAACCGGAGTTGAAACTGCTCAAATGATCTTGTCGTACAGTCAGTTGAAAAACCGGATGTAGAACTTAATCCATTCAGGTTTTTGAGTTTGTTTCACAAGCAGTAATATGAATGAATTTTACAACCCTTACTAAAACGTTTTGAATCAATTGTCTAACATATCTAACAAAATTAACTGATCTGAAGCAATTGTGAAACATGCCAATTATAACAAGTTTTAATTGCTACTTGGGAACACTGTCACTGTCACCTTGTTTCAACCGTTGTAACATAAAAAACATGTTCGTGCTCTTGTTGCAATATAGTTTGGACTTAGTCGTATCAGAACTAGTTGGGGATTGCAACATCACCATAGTAAAAATAACCCCTGAATGTTCACATTTTTCGGCATCACTCGTTTATTTCCGAGCCATCAGAAAGACGATTGCATCATAAATATTTAAACTATCAAAGTCGAAGTTTGAAATATCCTGAGGGTCGAAAAATGGTCCGTATTGGAAACGTACAAGGTGCAGGACTATCCAAATCAAGGCGAACACGCTTAAGAGAATGAAAGTTTCTAGTGAATCGAAATTAAATAATAATTTTCGGTACCCATATTTTTGTTTGTCTCATGGTAATGTTTATATAAATCTTATAATTGCCTAATTTGACAACCTACTGGTAGGATAATTTAGATCCCGGAAAGTTCATTCTGTTTATCGCATTGCCGAATTCCGGTCACAAAATTTCTTGAAAAAAAAGAGAATTGCAAAGAGATTTCTCCTATTTTCTTATGCAGCTAAACTATTGAAAAATATCTCGTAGGAGCAGTGGACGCATTATTTGTGTAGTACTATCTATTTATTTAGGAATAAGGAACAAGTCTAGTGGAGATGAGAATTTATTTCTCCTTCTCCAACTGGCATAAAACCTTCTCGTTTTTTGTACCAACCGAATTTATTTATCCAAATAATACATTGAATTGGCAATAAAAATGGCTATGAAAGTATCTCGGCGAACTGATTTTCGTAGCTTGGAAGGTTGGATGCATCAGTGCAAAGGGGCTGTCCATAAAAGACGTCACGCTTTTTTTTGACGATTTTTGACTCCCCCTCCTTCCTTTGTCACAAATTGTCACAGAAGCAAAGACCCTCCACCCCCCCAATGTCACATGTCACGAATTCGAAATAAATAAAATTCATCTCAATATGTATGACAAACCATACAAAAATGAGGGAAAAATCGATTTATTACATGCTGTCATTAGATTAAAAAATATCCCTAAAACTACAAAATCATCGGAATTATTTTATTAATATCAATTATACAAATTAACAAAAGCATTTGGTTGGAATTGATGAAACATTTAAATCATCTGTTTCATTCCTCCTCCTCCTCCTTGTTTTAGGTAAAGAATAATATTTCCTTAGTGTAGCATACAGGGCTGAGAAAATAAACACCAAAACCTCATCAAAACGATTTGATTTTGAGCTAAAATGATTCTTGATTTATGTAAGTTCAATGCATTGGATGATTCGATAAGCTTTGATGTTGGTGGAGGAAAATCACATATGATCAAGATAAGACATGACATGTTCTACGTCTGAAATCGTTGATCTGCCGCCCTTTTTCAAATGGAGTACAATTTAATAAACTGCATAAGAATCAGATAAGAGAAATTCTTATGATATACGATTATCAATGCTAGAAAATCAAATTACTGAAAAAATGTCAGTGCATAACTTAAGTTAAACCGTTTGAAGGCATCTTTTTCTTTTTTACTCATATTAGGCAAAATTTACTAATTTCGCTGATTTACCCGCTCCTCCGTGCACTTTTGCTGATTACAACAGAAATGATTCCCTGCATCATTCATTTCCGAATTTACAAGAAGAAGCTTTTACATCAACAAATACACGTTTTCCTATAGAATGTAAACGTTTATTGTGGAGATTTTTTCAGGAAATAGGGCAAAGCAGAAATATAATTAGGTATTTCAAAAATGCGCTCATTGAAAATATTGGACGTCACATTCCAAAAACCTCCCCCCTTCCCCCTGTCTCAAAAGGTCTCGTTTTATGAAACACCCCCCTTGCGGCGTGACGTCTTTTATGGACAGCCCCAAAGCAAAACGAATGAATTTTCGCTGAACAGCTTTAATTCACTGCTTATTAGTTTGATAATATGGTGCCCAAACAACGACAGCGTACTAAAGGGTTGAGCAGACAAAACGACAATAAAGCGATTTCAGGCAATATAACAGATCGGCTGAAAAGTTCGTATCGTTTCTATGAGAGGGGGCCACTAGAATTAAATCTATACCATTTTCAGTTAGTACCAACCTTCAAATGATACGTGTATAAATTTGACAGCTGTCTGATTATTAGTTTGTGAGATATTGCATTTTGAGTGAAGCTACTTTTGTTATTGTGAAAAAAATGAAAAAAAAATGAATTTCGTGTGTTGATGAAACACTACTTTTTGATGAAAAAAAGTGCCGCCGATACCAAAAAATGGCTTGATGAGTATTATCCAGACTCTGCACCGGGCGAAGCAACAATTCGTAAGTGGTTTGCAAAATTTCGTACTGGTCATATGAGCACCGAAGACGATGAACGCAGTGGACGTCCAAAAGAGGCTGTTACCGATGAAAACGTGAAAAAAATCCACAAAATGATTCTCAATGTTTACGGTCAGTTGATCGGAAGTTGATCGAGATAGCGGACACCCTAAAGATATCAAAGGAACGTGTTGGACATATTATTCATGAATATTTGGATATGAGAAAGCTTTGTGCAAAATGGGTGCCGCGTGAGCTCACAATCGATAAAAAACAACAACGAATTGATGATTCTGAGCAGTGTTTGGAGCTGTTATATCGAAATAAAACCGATTTTTTTCGTCGATATATAACAATGGACGAAACATGGCTCCATCACTTCACTCCGGAGTCCAATCGACAGTCAGTTGAGTGGACTGCACGCGATGAACCGAACCCAAAGCGTGGAAAGACTCAACAATCGGCCGGTAAGGTTATGGCGTCTGTATTTTGAGATTCGCATGGTATAATTTTCATCGACTACCTTGAAAAGGGAAAAACCATCAACAGTGACTATTATATAGCGTTATTAGAGCGTTTGAAGGACGAAATTTTAAAAAAAAAAAACGGCCTCATTTGTAGAAGAAAAAAGTTTTGTTTCATCAAGACAATGCACCATGTCACAAGTCGATGAAAACCATGCTGAAATTGAACGAATTGGGCTTCGAATTGCTCCCTCATCCACCGTATTCTCCAGATTTGGCCCCAGTGACTTTTTCCTGTTCTCAGACCTCAAGAGAATGCTCGCTGGTAAAAAATTTAGAAGCAATGAAGAGGTAATCGCTGAAACTGAGGCCTATTTTGAGGCAAAGGACAAATCGTACTACAAAAATGGTATCGAAAAGTTGGAAGATCGCTATAATCGCTGTATCGCCTCTGATGGCAATTATGTTGAAAAATTAAAAACGAATTTTGGCAAAAAAATGTGTGTTTCTATTAAACGATACGAACTTTTCAGCCGAACTGTTATGTTGTTGAATTTTTTTGAAATGCGGAACATGAATCCTATTATCTTAGAAGCTTTAGATATGGTATATCCAATATAATGTTGAGCCTAGAATCTAATAACACTTTTTGATTGATGGAACCCATTTCAGGACTGCTGTTATACGTGACCGTGTTTCGTTTGCGAGAGTAGTAGAATACGGAACATTTTGAGGTGTTCAGTACCATACTCTTCAAACAAGTCTGGCGAATAATCTTTTCAAAATCAGCATATAAATCAGTGTAAATGGCGTCGACTTGATGATGTGATTGTATAGATCGAATGGTGTCTGATGTGAACGGCACAAGATTTGTTTAGGTATGAAATCATGTTGTGTGCAGTGATGAGTGTCCAGTACTATTATTTCAAATAGTTTCGATACAGCACATAAGGAAGCAATTCCTGGGTAGATTGAAATAATAGTTTTATCAGTTTTTTTATATACGAGGAAAACGTAAGAATTAGTCCATGAAGCCGGCAAAACTCTGCGCTTAAGAGAAATATTGAGCATTATGACTTCTTGAGAATTTCTTCAGTACTAAAGACAGTATACCAATATGTGCCGGTGTTGTATGAAATTTCCGAAATCGAAAATTTTTTATGATGACAATTTTTTGAGATGACACATAGTCTCGACGTTTCATGCAATTCAAAGACGTTCGACATTAAGAAAATCGATTTCGGAAATCTCATGTACTCTCCCTATGGTGATTTTGAGGATCGAAAATGTTCAAAACTCAACCACAGGGCAGCACCCTTTACCCATAACCGATTTAGTTCAAATTTTGCATGGGGACTTTTTTCGAGGTGCTTAAGCTGTTGAGCACTAACGTTTTAGAAGGGATCCCAAAAGAGCGTTTAGAGGTGATCCCAAAATATTGGCCCCCTTATATATATTACAGCGGTAAAAAACAACGTGTTTTGTCGGTTACGTCACTTATACCATCATATCTCCGGAACCAAAAGTCACAGCCATTTGATTTTCGAACTTGATCAATGACCCAACAAAAGCTTTCAAACGAGCTTAAGCTTCTTAAAATCGGTTCAGCTATTTCCAAGAATCTTGCGCGGTAAAAAAAAACTCTAAGCACGTACAAAAAACCTAATCCAACCTGAAACGAAATCCGAAGAAATTTTGGTCTTTTGTTAATGGCAAACACAAAGAAAACGGATTTCCTTCCAGCATGTTCCTTGAAAATGAAACATCGAAACTCTAAGAGGCACCTGCAACTTATTCGCACAACACTTTTCGACAAATTCAACAAATTCAATTCGGTAAATTCAACTCAGATAATGTGATAAATACTGCAAACATTCATTTTTTTGATGAGAATATTATGGCGGCAATAAGTAAGTTGAAGTCCTCTACATCAGCTGGGCCAGATGGAATCCCGTCTATAGTATTGAAGAGCATTGTGTGCACCCCTCAGAATAATATTCAATCAATCATTGTCGCAGTCACATTGAAACTGGATCACAAATAGAAACAATATATACGGACCTGAAAGCTGCGTTGGACTGTCTAGATCATACGCTCTTGCTTGCGAAACTTGAGCGCCTAGGTGCATCGTCTAGTTTCTCTCAGCGGCTTAAGTCATATCTCGTAGGCCATGTTTTTTCAGTGAAGCTAGGAAATGTCGCGTCACACAACTTCGTTAATGAATCAGGTGTTCCTCAAGGAAGCAATCTCGGACCATTGCTGTTCTTATTATTTTTTAATGACATTTCTTTTGTCATTCCACCAGGATGCAGACTTATGTAAGCAGACGATTTGAAACTGTTTTTTGTTGTGCGATCGACAGGTGATTGCATGTAACATCAGCAGCACCTAAAAAATTTTAGTGAATGGTGGAATATCAACCTCTTAACTACACGTGTGTCCAAATGCTCTGTGATTTCTTTCACACGTGAGAAAAGCCAGATAGTCTGGTACTACACCATTTCTGGGGAAACACTTGAAAGAATAATTGTTTTCAAAGATCTTGGTGTGCTTCTTGGTTGTCAGCTCTCCTTCAGACATCATTACTCGCATAAGGAGTGTATCGATAAGTAGCTAGCAACATTCAAACAGTTATTACTCTGAAATGGCTTAATTATTTGCAGCGTGTTTTGCGGTGACATGTTTGTTTACATGTCAATAACAGCTGTGCAATCGATTGGTTTCGGTATGATTTATCGTTTTAATGATGAGTTGAATTGATCCGGAAACGCGAAAGAAAATTTTGCACACTTGGTGCTCAGAAAGTGGTATCACGTACAATGAAATTGCAAAACGGGTGAAAGTGCACCACACCAGTGTCAAAAATATTATCGAGAAGTTCGGTAAGACCCTTTCCATGAAGGATTTGCCTCGATCCGGTAGGAAAACGGGTCCAGTCAGCCCGGCCGGGACTTAAAAGTGGTTGAGTACATCAGGAAAAACCCATCGGCGTTGACGCGGGATTTGGCCAAGCAGGATTTGGCCAGTCCGGTCCGGTAGGAAAACGGGTCCAGTCAGCCCGGCCGGGACTTAAAAGTGGTTGAGTACATCTGAAAAAACCCATCGGCGTTGACGCTGGATTTGTCCAAGCAGTTCAACATCAGAATCGGGATGATTCAACAGATCAAAGTTCGGAACTCCCTGAAAACGTACGAAAAACAGAAGGTGCCGAAAAAGTCCCTGGTACAGCAAGTTCAGGCCAAAACAAGACGACGAAACCTACGCCAAAGAAGACTCTCGAGCGCTGCCCGGACCGCAATATTCTGCGAAATCGGTGTACCAGGACCTGGACGACGCTGACACCACGGTGGCGATGGAAAAGTTTGAGCAGAAGGTGTTGGTCTGGCAAGCAATTTGTACCTGTGGTTTGCGGTCGTCGATTTTCTTCACGAAGGGCACAATTAACGCCAAGGTGTACGAGGAAGAATGTTTGAAGAAGAGAATGCTGCCACTGTACAGAAAGCATAAGGCTCCTCCTCTCTTCTGGCCGAATTTGGCTTCAGCCCACTACGCCAACTCCGTTCTACAGTGGTTGTCAAAAAATAATGCACAATTCGTGGAAAAGGACATCAACCCACCGAACTACCCGGATCTTCGGCCAATTGAAAGGTATTGGGCAATTGTCAAGCGGAACTTTCGGAAGGAAGGTACAGTGTCCTAAAACATGCAGGAGTTAAAAAAACTGGACAGCTGCCAGCAGGAAAGTCACAAAAGTAACTGTGCATAATTTAATGAAGAATGTCAAGTCCAAAATGCGAGCGTTTCACAGAAATTAGGATTTTCTTCAATATAATCAGTGAAATGCATAAAATTGTAATTTTTCTACAATATATCAAAAACTGATGTCAAAATATGTTTTTTATTTCGCATTTTTATTCAATAATCAATGTCGCTAATTACTTTCCGATACACTCCTTATAATAGCACAGGTAAATAGAAACCTAGGTTTTATTATGAGGAACGCCAATTAGTTTACTGATCCATACTGCTTGCGAGCGTTATATTACGCGTTAGTACGGTCTACCCTTGAAGCCTCAGTGCATATTTGGTGCCCTTACGCCAGTGTTTGGAACAATAGAATTAAAGCAGTACAATCACGATTCCTACGATTTGCTCTTAGATCTCTGCCATGACGTAATCCGTCGGAACTTCCACCATACACACCACTTTGTGGGACTTACTTCCAGAAAGTAGACTTTTTCGAAAAAATTTTTTTGAGATGGCACTAAATCTCGACGTTACGTGCAATTCTTTCGGAAATCTCATGTACTCCCCTCTATGGCGATTTTTTAAGATCGTAAATTTTCAAACCTCAACCGCTGGGCAGCACCCCTTACCCATACCCGATTTAGCTCAAGTTTTGCATGGGGACTGTTTTCGAGGTGTGCTGGTGCTGTGAAAAAATTCGTTATAAGGTGCACAAACACACACAGACAGTAATTTTCCGATCTCGTCGAGCTGAGTCGTTTGGTATATAACACTACGGGTCTCCGAGGCTTCGTTCGATAGTCGATTTTTCTAGCAATTTTAATATCTTGCTATAGGGAAAGGCAAAAATGGGACAAATCTCCTTGAAATGTTTATTACATTCAAGAAATATTCTGAAAAAGACTCTGATGCTGAATTCGTTGAGTAGAAAACATATTTTTTTAAAAGAGACATTTTAAGATTTTTTCAAGGAAATTGTGATCCATTCATCAAATTTCATGTATATTGAAAAATGGTAATGTAAACTTAATGTGTTGTACGGTTTATTTGTAATTTTATACATTTTTACTCTTTTTCAATTGAATGATGAATAAATCGGTTGGAAACACTGATATACTAGCCTACTATCCTAGAATACATACATTTAATTCAGTTATTCTTTGTGAGAATGAACGGATGTTTATAAACAATGGAATGAAAAAAGGTCTTGGTAAGGCAACAAGCGGTTTTTGTCAAATATATGCTAACTTTCAGTGAAGCCAAATGTTTACGCTCAGATTGTGAACTGTCACTTAGGCTATCAGGTTGAGGTTGGCACAATCCTGTTACAGATACATTGACACTCGGCTTAATTGAACTCGGTGATCATTCTATCAGCGAACGTTTAACATCAACTACGTTGGCATTGACACAGCCGTTCAGAATGGAACTGTACATAATGAAGAAATGCCAGCCCATTCTCCAGCTCGAAGGCTGTCATTGCCCGACTGAAAAGGTGCCTCAAGTTCACGATAGACATTGTGGTGCAATTACGCGAAACATAGAAGTCTAAGTGGAGCAGTTGTTGCGAGAGTTGGCAACAAGAACAAAACTAAAACAGCAAAGTTTCCGCCGGACCAGCGAACATACCTGAACATATTTGGTGCATTTTCGTTCACCTCGAACTCGTATTGAGTGTGGAATTTCGATTTTTCACTGATGCTGGACGAACGCGAGAGTGAATTAAGCTACCACAAAGAGGCAGAATTCGAAACTGATGTAAGGTACGGAAGTGGATGAGAAAGAGAGTGAGAGAGAGACAGCAGAACACATATGTATATAACGTTAAATCTTGCCCGACATGGAAATCGTGACAGGAAAATTGTTTCTCCGAGTTTGTTACAATTATTCAAACAAGTTGGATCGGGGCTTCTTTCACTTATTACTTCCAGACTGCTACCAGTGAATTGTCTGGGGGACTTCCATCAGGAATGGTTGGGGACTCCCACAGACCAACGTATTTTCAGTCATGTGGAATGGAATTTAGATTGGCTGGTTAGTTGGCTTAATTTTACACATATTTCAAGATTCCTTGCATTGGGTTGTTCACTGAAGTCTAGTTTCGTATAATGGACCAGCTCGATGAAGTTGATGAAATTCTGAGAAAAATAATGAACGGATAATGGGCAAAACAATGCCGATATTTATTTAGCTATGCATGTTAGCAGAAAGATTTAGACTAGATTTAGGTCAAAGTCAATGTCTTGATGTTACATTTCTTTTGTGTAGGGATGACATGTAGAAAACCTTGTTGAATTTTCTGCGTAGAATTTAATTTCGAAGTCGTCGAAATCTTTATCCTTTGGGTTTAACGGCCCATAATCCACATAAAACAATGATTTTTTAGAATGCATTGGTAGTTCATGCTGGTCTTCACTCTAGATGCGGCAATTCTGATTGATAAGCTTTTTCTCTGAACACAATTTTCCGATAAAAAATTGGATCTTCCTTCAACTTTGCAGCGCCTTTTCATTATTAAATTATAGACCAAACGACGATTCATAATTAAATTATATAATATTATGAACAAATTTGACAACGACACAAGACACGATTCAAGTGATCTGTCAAAAACGGTGTTGCCAAAAAGATACCAGCAAAAAAATCACCCTTTATAATCGTGCAAGTGACGTATCCGACAATTTTTTATCTATGCGGATTCTTTCAGAGTGTGACCTATGATCACGTTCAATTGTGTTATTGCTGATACATTTGGTCTGAGAAATGTTACCCAATATGTGACTTACGCGCTGCTTTTTGAATTCCCCCAATCAATCAGAATGAATTGGTATCATAAATGATCCCAAACTAGTGTCAAATGTTATCTTAATAAAAAACGACAAAAAAATTTTTCAATGAGACTGTGTCGATGACAAGAGAAAGGCATTATTACACCATCGGATGGGTGAGAACAGTTTTTCATGTTTTTATTGACGTGACTATTCAAAATTTATTACTGTTTAATCCTACAAAAAATTGAAATATGTCAAGCTGTTCTTTTGTTATCGTGACCATAACCAATAAGGAAGAATGACTCTGTATTTTAACATAAAATTTCATTTCACCATTTTTTTAATTCTACTCTCGAAGTTAAGGACAAGCTCTCCTTAATAGATTTTTTGATACAATTTGTGTCGTGTTAATATTTTTCGTCGATAGCCATTTACCGACTTGTGGAAAAATAAAATCCAAATCATTAGAATTATTCACTGGACTTCCATTGATCATTTCTTTCATAACATCAAATCTAGCACGTTTAATTAGTTTAACTGAATTAGTTCTCCATGAACCTGATACCGTGATTCCAACTGACGCAATAATGATACAGAAACCCTCGCACAGTTTTTGGAGCTCCTGCCATAAGTATTGTGAAACTCAGCATCTTTTATGGTGTTGTTGTTACCGGTCCGATTGGCTCCGGGTCCTGAACGGACGTGGTGATATATTATAAAAGCCATTTTTGATAATGAAACTTGTTTCCTTATCGTACCTGTCAGATCGTACGAGATTTATTCAGGCAATGCAAAGAGCAACACACCATCTACCGAGAAATTCATCAACCGCAAGTATCAACACTTTCTTCAGCGGTAGCCTTGTGTACCACCGAAAGCCGACCTCAGTTTGAGTGACAATTTTACGAGTCCGTTTCCTCCGTACAGATGTGTCTGACTGATAGTAAAACAAGTGTTTGGAAGATGCTTCGAGTTACAAACATGTTGCTGGTAGATATTTGTAGTCTCACAACGCGATCGTTAAGATCTAAGATGAGACACTCGTGCACTGCTTTCATGATAGAGTTTTAATCATTTGTGACCAAGATAAGTACATAAGGGTAGTTTGTTGTACATTCGCCATGTGCCGGGTTGACAAATTCAAATTGATGGTAAATCTGGTGTGATCAAGCCTAGGATAAAACCTGAAGATTTCTCAGCATTAAAAAACCTGTAATTATCTCAGTTTTTTGGCACTAGTAGCTTAATGGCGTTATTTGTAGCTTAGTAAACATATCATAATATGCAAATTCCGCTTTCGTAACAAAAGGTCAAGTTCCGCATCGAATTAAAGCATTTTTTTTATTGAATTCTTTGCATCATCTTCGAATTGAAATAGTTTTGTGCAATGGACTGAAGATTTTCTACATATTATTCATCGTCATTTTATTCAACGATTTTATATTTTGAGCTGTCTTCGTTTGCCATCTGAAAGTGATTTCAGAACTGATAGCTAGCTAAAAACAAAACATATTAGCAGTCTTTATATTTTTCATTCGAAATCGGTGTGTCTGAAAAAAGCTATGTGAGCTTAATTTTTAAGTTTTTGATCATCACTTTCAGCGATACCAGTTCTAAAGTTAACTAGTTTAAAAGTTGTTTTAAGGTTTATGCCATGTGACTTTACATGACAGGTTGACCAATAGGGTGAGACAAATTATAGATTTAAACTACACCAAACTTTTCGTGTTCCTCTTGGGTTCCGTTAGAGCTATGCCAATTTTTAGCTCGATAAATGAAACTATTGTTTCGCGCTCGAGGTTTAAAGTTTACATGGAAATTAGGAGGGGGAAACTGATTGTTTACAAAAACCTATTTTAATACAGCTCTTGGTGTAATGATATCTTTCTCATATAACTCATGTTTCAATAAATATTTTGAGGTTATGCTTGATCTCGACTGGAGTGATAATTGTGGGAAATCAGGAAAAACGGCTGTCTCAGTCTTGTAATACAAACGAATGTTGTTTACTGTGTGGACCTGTATTTGTATTATAAGACTAAGACAGTCGTTTTGCCTGTTTTCCGACAGTTAATAAATATTACTAAGGGATTCTTCACAAAACCTTTATTTGAGTCTTGAACAAGTACAAAAAAAAATCGTTTGAGCATACATAAGCATAACCTTTCAAATTTACAGTAAGTTTTAAGTCTGGTTTATAGGAATACTTCGTTTTTTGTTGCATTTTTGCTCTACGTGACGTTAAGAAATTTTAAGCACACTTTACCCTGCTGTTCCGGAGCCTAAAGTCACATCCGAACAAAAGTCATTAGCAGTCTATGAGATCATAAAACCTCGCCAGCCGTCTCTGCGAAATTGATCCGTTTTTTTTGTGTGTTTTTGACATCTATTTCCGGTACTTCCGGAACCGGGAACTGCTAACTGACATAGCTGAATTTGGTTTGTTTGACAACTAACAACTAACATCTAGCACAACCTATAAATTGAAACAATTTTGAGCCAAATTTAAATTTTTTTTCCATTTTGTGCACTATCGCTCACAAAGACGGGTTGCAATTTCATACACACATGACCCTATAATTTCGACTGACTAGAAGTCAGATACGGACAAAATTTTGCATTTACATATGGGAACATAATACCTTTCATTTGCATCGAAGTTTATGAAAATCAGTCCCGTCGTTTGTGAGAAATTAATGTGGTTTCCGGCTTGGAGTACACGGTCACTTATTTTGGTACTTCTGGAGTTTGGAACGAAGATTCGGTATACCCAAAGTTTGTGTAATTGGCCATCAACAAAAACCCAAAAATTGAATGATTGTACGACTAACTTAAGATATTTTGCTTGATTTTGCCGTGTTGTGTAAAAAAAAAACACGCTAAGGAAATTACATTTATATTCTTTTCAACCTGTAATTCCAGAGCCAGTCGTATCCGGATGAAATTCGGTAGGGTTATATGGGATTGTGAAACCTTTCATTTGAACCTAAGTCCGTGAAAATTGGATAAGCGGTCTCTAAGAAAATCGATTGCGCTTCTTGTTCATTTTGCACATTTTACCCCGTAATTCCGGAACCGGATCGGATCTAGATGATATTCAACTTATTGGACTATAAGGTCTTTAATTTGAATCCAAGTTGAAGAAAATCGGCAGAGCGATTCTTAATAAAATCGAGTGCACTTTTTCTGACGTATGGAAAAAGTTATGAACGGAAAACCGAAACAGGGTCCGAATGATGGCTCATTCCTTATTATTCCAGCACCACTGCTGCTAGTGGTCTATATTCTTTCTTTTATTGTGCTATAATGGTAGATCTGAGTTTTTCCATTCTCATATAGAAAGGCTATGAAATCGCTGTGAAAATTGACTTTACAACCGGGGCCCGGAGGGCCGAGTGTTATATACCATTCGACTCAGTTCATCGCGATCACAAAATGTATGTGTGTGTATGACAAATAATATTACTAAATTTTCTAAGAGATGGCTGATTTGATTTTCACAAATTTAGATTCAAATGAAAAGTCTTATCACTTCATATAATTTTCCTGAATTTCATTTGGATCCGACTTCCGGTTCCGGAATTATTACAAGGAAATATGTGCAAATTTATGAAAAAATGTGCACACAGTTTTCTCGGAATTGTCTTAACCAGTTTGCCACATACTATGAAGTAAATGAACGGTCTTGAAATTTTTTTTAAATGTCCCCGAAAAGTTGATCCAGATACGACTTTTGGTTCCGGTTTTACAGTGCGATTATTGAAAATTTTCAATTTAATGAGTATTTTCTCACAAGCGATGGCAAACCCAGGTGCACATGTTCATAAAACTAACTACTAAGTTCATATAGTTGGCAGATCCTGTTAGTTAGTGAATATGTAATACAACAGGCACGTACCAAGAGGCCCTCCCGAAATCAGAAATGGAAACAAAAAAATGTTTGATGAATAGTATGACTGATGATCCTACAGATTACACCGTGAGATAGTGGTTTTAAGAGTTTAGTGATTTAAGAAACTCCTCTATCACTGACAGTGTCAAAATGGTTTTCAGCCAGCACTGCTGAGTTTTGGCTAGTTATTTTTAAAGCTCCAGTTTTTAACGAATTTTAGTCTGTTATATTGTTGAATCGATTCAAAATCGTAGTGCACTCATTACCTAACTATCGTCTCTTCATCTATTCAAAACATTCACAACCATTCAGTTACGGATTTCATCGTGATTTTGATTATTCTGTGGCGTTTGTCTGCCGACATTGAAGTGCTCATTGTGTGCAAACATCTAAACAATAACAATCATCTCTAGCAATCATCTTGCTCTCTGCTACTTGTCAGTCTGTGGTGAAGAACAACATGGAGAAGAATTGTTCCAAATGCAGCCAAGTAATCACCGGTATTGATTCTGTTGTTTGTCGAGGATACTGTGGATATTTATTCCATATGGCATGCTCTGGTGTTTCGCGCGCACTTATGGGTTATTTTACATCGCACCGTAGAAACTTGTTTTGGATGTGTGATAACTGTGCTGGAATATTTGAGAACTCGCATCTCCGTTCTATAACTCAAATTGCCGATGAAAAGTCACCCCTAACATTGCTAACGGCTGCTATAAATAATCTGCAAACTGAACTGAAACAGTTAGCGAAACCAGATACTACACTTTCTACGCGCTGGCCTAAAATTGTTCCTCGCCGTGCTGCTAAACGTCCCCGTGGACCCGATTTAGATAAGCAAACAATAGAGTGTCAGTCTGGCTCAAAACAAGTGGAAGCAAACGTTGTTTCGGTTCCTAGTGTTAAACCGACTAGCAAATTTTGGCTCTATCTTTCGAGGATTCGCCCTGATGTGTCTAATGACGAATTTTCTTCGATGGTTCGTGCTAATCTCTCCATGGTTCAGGATCCGGACGTTGTTAAGTTGGTTGCTAAGGGTGCTGACACTAGCAACATGAGCTACATCTCATTTAAAGTCGGGCTAGATCCAGCATTAAAATCAACTGCATTAGATCCTTCAACTTGGCCTGAAGGAATTATGTTCCGTGAATTTGAAGATTATTCGGCCGGAAAATTTCCAAATCTTACTCCGAAAATAGCATCATCTCAAGGAACACCAATGCTGATCCTGACTTAGAATCAATGCGCTCTTTGTCGGACGGTGGGAACCATCTGGTTCCCATCACAGGCGAGTACCTCTCAACTACTTTGACAAACTCAACAATCCATCGTCCTGTGTTCCAGCTTATTACCTCTGTTGGAAATGAAGCCGTCCGCACGTTCTACCAGCCAGATGATGTACCAAGCTTAGCTGTTTGCGCCTTTCCAGGTGAAACATTAACATCTGACCTGGACGAAGAAGTAGTTATTTACCACAAAATGCATTCTCACAATTTTGGCGAGGGCATCATTGCCCCCGTCACAGGCGAGTACAGCTTGTGCGGCACTGTTAATCCCAATACTACTTCCTCACATTTCCAGCGTTGTCGTCCCAATTCAGTACCTGATATTTACAATTTGAGGATGTACTACCAAAATGTTAGAGGATTAAATACAAAAATCGACGACGTATATTTGGCTGCTGTAGATGGTGACTACGATGTATATGTTCTCACAGAGACTTGGCTTGACTCGAGAATAAATTCGATACAACTTTTCGGTGCCGCTTTCTTCGTATATCGAATGGATCGCAACTTTAATAATAGCTTACGCAGTCGTGGTGGTGGAGTATTGATCGCTGTTTCAGTCACACTTACTTCAAGCGAGGTCATCCTGGATTGTTCTGCAACTGAGTCTGTTTGGGCTAAGATTTCAGCTCCAATGAAGAATTATTACATTGGAGCAGTGTACATTCCACCGAAAAGCGACATGATGGTAGCATTATGCAAATACTTCTCGATGCTGTAGAACGAGTATCTTCTCAGGCTAAGGATAATGACGTCATCATAATTATTGGTGACTTCAATCAACCTGGTCTCATATGGACCTCATCCGAGTACGGTTATGCTTATCCTGACCCAACGACCACAACAACGACTTATGCTAACCAAGTACTCCTAGATGGGCTAACATTCCATGGTCTAAGACAAGTTAGCACGATTTCCAATCACCAATCGCGTTTTCTTGACCTCGTATTTATCAATGAGGCTGGTCTATCTGAATGCACTGTAACAGAAGCTCCTAGCGTTATGGTTCCACTTGATGATTTTCACCCGGCGTTAGAAGTAGTAATTTCTGCCAGCAGCCGTTCGTTGCAATACGAAGAATTGATTCCGTTTGATCGCTTCAACTTTCGTAAAACAAATTTGACAACATTGCGTCACTTATTGTTGCAAATTGATTGGAGTACGCTATACAGTTATGTTGATATTGATGCTGCCGTTACCCACTATAATCGTCAATTGCATAATTGTGTTGAGAACTGTGTACCTAAATGTAAACCTCCTAGAAAACCACCTTGGTCTAACGTCACCTTACGGAATCTGAAACGTATTCGTGCCAAAGCTTTGCGTATATATACAAATAGACGTTGTCCTATATCTAAGCATCGCTTCACTACAGCCAGTAACGAATATCGTATCTATAATAAATTTCTATACAATCGCTACGCGAATCGTATCCAAAATAACCTAAGGCACAACCCTTAAAGCTTCTGGTCATTTGTCAATACGAAGAGAAAAGAAGTTGGACTTCCATCTAAGATGATGTATCACGATAATGAAGCTACAACAGCTATTGACAAGTGTTCACTATTTGCTAGATACTTTGCAAGTGTCTTTTCGACTGACTCACCTACTGCCATCGAACTTGAAAACGCTGCTCGTGATGTTCCCGCTGATGTACACCCGAACCTCCATTTACGTAATAATCGGGACTACGTAAATCGAATTATAACGTAAAAAAAGTTTACGTTATTTGGAATTTTCGACGTAAAAAAAGTTTAACTTATGTATATGCATTATTAGATATGTATCATATATTGGATAGTTATGGAACGAAAAAAATGAGTAGGAAAAGGATGTTCTAAGCAGCATCAATTTCCAAGATGGCGACTTCCGGTTTATTGATATTCCTTGAAAACTCTTACAATATGGGTATTTTCGGAACGGGATTGATGAGTAGATGTCGGAAAACGATGTTTGAGGTGGTTCTGAATTCCAAGATGGCGACTTCCGATTTATTGATATTCCTTGAAAACCTCTACAATATGGGTATTTTCGGAACGGGATTGATGAGTAGATGTCAGAAAACGATGTTTGAGGTGGTTCTGAATTCCAAGATGGCGACTTCCGGTTCATTAATATTCCTTGAAACCCTTACAATATGGGTATTTTCGGAACGGGATTGATGAGTAGATGTCGGAAAACGATGTTTGAGGTGGTTCTGAATTCCAAGATGGCGACTTCCGGTTCATTGATATTCCTTGAAAACCTCTACAATATGGGTATTTTCGGAACGGGATTGATGAGTAGATGTCAGAAAACGATGTCAGGAAACGATGTTTGAGGTGGTTCTGAATTCCAAGATGGCGACTTCCGGTTTATTGATATTACTTAAAAACCCTTACAATATGGGTATTTTCGGAACGGGATTGATGAGTAGATGTCGGAAAACGATGTTTGAGGTGGTTCTGAATTCCAAGATGGCGACTTCCGGTTTATTATTATTCCTTGAAAACCCTTACAATATGGGTATTTTCGGAACGGGATTGATGAGTAGATGTCGGAAAACGATGTTTGAGGTGGTTCTGAATTCCAAGATGGCGACTTGCGGTTTATTAATATTCCTTGAAAACCTTTACAATATGGGTATTTTCGGAACGGGATTGATGAGTAGATGTCGGAAAACGATGTTTGAGGTGGTTCTGAATTCCAAGATGGCGACTTCCGGTTCATTGATATTCCTTGAAAACCCTTACAATATGGGTATTTTCGGAACGGGATTGATGAGTAGATGTCGGAAAACGATGTTTGAGGTGGTTCTGAATTCCAAGATGGCGACTTCCGGTTTATTAATATTCCTTGAAAACCCTTACAATATGGGTATTTTCGGAACGGGATTGATGAGTAGATGTCGGAAAACGATGTTTGAGGTGGTTCTGAATTTCAAGATGGCGACTTCCGGTTTATTGATATTCCTTGAAAACCTCTACAATATGGGTATTTTCGGAACGGGATTGATGAGTAGATGTCAGAAAACGATGTTTGAGGTGGTTCTGAATTCCAAAATGGCGACTTCCGGTTTATTGATATTCCTTAAAAGCCCTTACAATATGGGTATTTTCGGAACTGGATTGATGAGTAGCTGTCGGAAAACGATGTTTGAGGTGGTTCTGAATTCCAAGATGGCGACTTCCGGTTTATTAATATTCCTTGAAAACCCTTACAATATGGGTATTTTCGGAACGGGATTGATGAGTAGATGTCGGAAAACGATGTTTGAGGTGGTTCTGAATTCCAAGATGGCGACTTGCGGTTTATTAATATTCCTTGAAAACCTTTACAATATGGGTATTTTCGGAACGGGATTGATGAGTAGATGTCGGAAAACGATGTTTGAGGTGGTTCTGAATTCCAAGATGGCGACTTCCGGTTCATTGATATTCCTTGAAAACCCTTACAATATGGGTATTTTCGGAACGGGATTGATGAGTAGATGTCGGAAAACGATGTTTGAGGTGGTTCTGAATTCCAAGATGGCGACTTCCGGTTTATTAATATTCCTTGAAAACCCTTACAATATGGGTATTTTCGGAACGGGATTGATGAGTAGATGTCGGAAAACGATGTTTGAGGTGGTTCTGAATTTCAAGATGGCGACTTCCGGTTTATTGATATTCCTTGAAAACCTCTACAATATGGGTATTTTCGGAACGGGATTGATGAGTAGATGTCAGAAAACGATGTTTGAGGTGGTTCTGAATTCCAAAATGGCGACTTCCGGTTTATTGATATTCCTTAAAAACCCTTACAATATGGGTATTTTCGGAACTGGATTGATGAGTAGATGTCGGAAAACGATGTTTGAGGTGGTTCTGAATTCCAAGATGGCGACTTCCGGTTTATTAATATTCCTTGAAAACCCTTACAATATGGGTATTTTCGGAACGGGATTGATGAGTAGATGTCGGAAAACGATGTTTGAGGTGGTTCTGAATTCCAAGATGGCGACTTCCGGTTTATTAATATTCCTTGAAAACCTTTACAATATGGGTATTTTCGGAACGGGATTGATGAGTAGATGTCGGAAAACGATGTTTGAGGTGGTTCTGAATTCCAAGATGGCGACTTCCGGTTCATTGATATTCCTTGAGAACCCTTACTATATGGGTATTTTCGGAACGAGATGGATGAGAAGATGTAGGAAAACGATGTTTGAGTTGGTTCTGAATTCCAAGATGGCGACTTCCGGTTTATTGATAGTCCTTGAAAACCCTTACAATATGGGTATTTTCGGAACGGGTTTGATGAGTAGATGTCAGAAAATGATGTTTAAGGTGATTCTGAATTCCAAGATGGCGACTTCCGGTTCATTGATATTCCTTGAAAACCCTCATAATATGGGTATTTTTACGGATTTAATAGTGTTGAGTCGTGTAAATTCCATTATGTTTGCATTTCTCTATAGAAAGAATATAGATTTGAATGAAAATAAAAATTTGTTTAAAGCTCGACATTTTAGTTCTATTTTTAAATAACCACAGTTCTCCATCCAAAAGCGTTCAGTATATGTTTGAAACGTCGACGACCGTATTAGAGAGTAAACACAATAATCAAATTGATTTTGGCAAAAACTCATTGAGGATGATTTTCGGATCTACCTTCCTGTACAAATTTTGGCTATATAAAAGGTTTACTATCACCTCCTTTCGGGTGTAACACCTATTACCAGTCACCATGTGTTACATATATAGATAGTGGAAGGTATCAATGGAGGACTATGACTTAAACAATGAAAACCTTAGTTACTCAATAAATTGAGAATTAAATTAAATAATATTTGTAAAATATAGCCAATATACTTTTGCATTACATAAAACATTGGACGGATTACGATAAATTTTTTATTCATCAAGTATGAAGGTACTGGAGTACAGAGTGAAACACTTGGACTCACAGTATATCATGTGATTTTTAGAGGCACAACATAATTTGTTTAAAGCGACTCTTTCCATTTCGAAAATAATAATACAATATAGGATACGATCAGCAATCCACTAATATTCAAACATTATTTTCTACGCAATATGCACTAAACCAGCTCCGAAAATACCCATATTGTAAGGGGTTTCAAGGAATATCAATAAACCGGAAGTCGCCATCTTGGAATTCAGAGCCACCTTAAACATCGTTTTCCGACATCTACTCATCAAACCCGTCCCGAAAATATCCATATTGTAATGGTTTTCAAGGAATATCAATAAACCGGAAGTCGCCATCTTGGAATTCAAAACCACCTTAAACATCATTTTCCGACATCTACTCATCAAACCCGTTCCGAAAATACCCATATAGTAAGGGTTTTCAAGGAATATCAATGAACCGGAAGTCGCCATCTTGGAATTCAGAACCACCTCAAACATCGTTTCCCGACATCTACTCATCAATCCCGTTCCGAAAATACCCATATTGTAAAGGTTTTCAAGGACTATCAATAAACCGGAAGTCGCCATCTTGGAATTCAGAACCACCTCAAACATCGTTTTCCGACATCTACTCATCAATCCCGTTCCGAAAATACCCATATTGTAAGAGTTTTCAAGGAATATTAATAAACCGGAAGTCGCCATCTTGGGATTCAGAACCACCTCAAACATCGTTTTCCGACATCTACTCATCAATCCCGTTCCGAAAATACCCATATTGTACTAATTTCCATGGAATATAAATGAGGCGGAAATGATTTTCATTGTATGCGAAAACCTCTTTTTACGAAATATTTTCAACGTAAAAAAAGATTACGTTATTTGGGATTTTTGTCGTAATAAGAGTAACGTAAAAAGAGGTAACGTAAAAAAAGTTTACGTAAACGGAGGTTTGGGTGTAATTGATATGGACATTTTTCATATCTCCGAGCAAATGGTTATTTCAGCCGTTAAGAAAATCAAGTCGTTGTATGCTCCAGGTATCAGCGCCATGCCATCCGCTATTTTGAAAAAATGTTCGGACATTTTAGCAGTGCCACTAGCGCATATCTTCAATTTGTCGCTCCAGCAGCAATCATTTCCAACGGATTGGAAACGGTCGATAATGTTCCCGGTTTATAAAAAAGGTGACAAGTGTAACGTCGTTAATTACCGAGGAATCACGTCGCTGGGTGTTGAATCTAAGATCTTCGAATCAATCATCAATACTACTCTATTATCAGCTTGTCGCCATTATATTAGTAGTTGCCAACATGGATTCTTCCCTGGTCGGTCGGTTGAGACAAATCTTGTTTGTTTCACATCGTTTTGCACCGAGCTAATGTCCAACAAATTCCAGACAGACACGGTCTACACTGACCTTAAAGCTGCTTTTGACTCTGTGAATCACGAAATTTTGTTAACCAAGCTGAGCAAACTAGGATGTACGACCAGATTTTGTCAATGGCTCCGAACATATCTCGTTAACCGTAAAGTTGTCGTACAAATTGGAAATACTGTGTCTTAACCATTTGCAAGTATCTCAGGAGTTCCTCAGGGAAGTACTCTAGGACCACTTCTTTTTTCGTTGTTTGTGAACGATGCTGTATTTGTCTTAAGACATGGTGGCAAATTATTTTTTGCTGACGATTTGAAAATATTTCTCGTTATTCGCAAAGAAGCTGATTGCCGTGAGTTGCAACATCAAAGTTAATATGTTTTACGAATGGTGTGTAAGAAACAAAATGGATCTCTGTGTTTCTAAATGTTCCGTCATAAGCTATCATCGTACGAGAAGCATGTTTAATTTTAATTACACCGTCGCTGGCACTCAACTGCAACGCGTTGATCACGTCAAAGATCTAGGTGTTATTCTGGATGAAAAACTAACGTACACTCGCCATCTTTCAGCAACGATTGACAAAGCAAATCGTTTACTTGGATTCATATTTAAAATCTCGAGTGAATTTCGTGACCCACTTTGTTTAAAATCGCTATATTGCTCATTGGTTCGTTCACAGCTGGAATTTGCGAATGTTGTTTGGTGTCCATACAACGCTTTATAGATTCAAAGGATAGAAGCTGTGCAACGTAAATTCGTGCGTTATGCTTCACGGGAACTACCATGGAGTAGCCCGTTGAGCCTTCCACCGTATGAAGATCGTTGTCAACTATTGGGGATTAAAGCTTTAGCTGATCGTCGACGTGCTTCACAAGCCACTTTTGTATCTAAGCTACTACTGGCTGAATATGATGTTCCGGATCTTCTATCACAGATTAACCTGTATGCTCCAGCACGTGTTCTTCGGCCTCGATCATTACTGCACACTGATCTGCGCAATACCAACTATGCTAGCAACAGCCCGATTTTGGCAATGACTCGCCGTTTCAACGAATTCAGCGATGTGTTTGACTTCAATATGACCTCTTTACAGTTTCATCGTCGGTTGTTTAATTATTTATTTATTACCATTTTTAATTAGTTTAATTATTACCATTTTTAATTAGTTTAATTAGTTTATAGTCTAGTTAATTAAGACTTGTTGTCAGATGAGCATTGTCCTAATAATAAATAAATAAATAAATAAAACTACTTAAAATGTAGATTAAAACCGGGACCTAACAGGACAATAACACCTGTCATTTGAATATAAGTTTGTTAAATATGTCTGAAAAATCGATGTGAGTGCCATTTCGACGTTTTTGATTGCTTTTTCTGTTACTTCTGAAACTGGTGAAGTCAACTGGCCCCTCCCGAAACGAAATTCTGGGTACGGGCCTGATTACTTTGGGACTACTAGTCCCCGGTCCCAGAAAGCATCTATAATAGTGAAGAAAAGTGATTTTTCAGCAACGAATAAACCGATTTTCACGAATCATAATTCAAATTAAATCTCTCATGGTCTTAGAAAATTCTGTGCAATTTCATCCAGATCCGACTTCCGGTTCTGAAATTATAGGGCGATGAGTTTCAAAACATTCAAATCGTCATTCAAAATGACGATGCAAAACTGGTACGCGTCGATACGTGCTCCGGCTTTGCTCCGTTCGCAGCCTGCTTTGTTCAATTTTGTATAGCGTGCAAGGTTGCCATATTTATATCTATAGAAATTTTGTACAATCAATTGAATAATTGACTAGCATTAGCATTAGCATTAGAGACCGCCCGTGTGTTGCTACTCCGTTATTGATCTGGACCAATTGAGATTGCAAAATGATTTTTTGAAGTAACATGTTTGGGAATAACACATTGTTTCACACTGTGCGAACTGTATTGAACCATGCATGCTGATCAATACCGACGCCGGCCACGTCCGAATGCAAATCTACTTGGGAGGGAAAGGATTGTTAGTTCGATGCATGTTGCTACTACTAGGAACCGAGGAATCCTCTGCATTCCCACATGCATCACAGGAGAGGATACTTTGTTAGTAAATGTTTTAATAATGTTATCATGTGTTTATTACTCTGGGTAGCCGGCTACCAAGAATGTTGTAAACTATTATGGTTTTATGTGTTACTTTGTGCTGGCAATATAATGCACGAAACAGTCAATCTCCGAAATTGGCAAAACTCCGGACAGCCGGCTGTCGAGTATGCATTCACTCGTTTATGCATCTACCTTTCGCGTTTTTTTAGTCATGCAAAAAAAAACACATGCGGATTGATAAAAAAAAGGTATCATCTCACTGCTAGGTGGATTAAGCACGTTTTTATAAATTAAACTACGTGATACAAAATAAACGAGCGAATAGGATTTAGGCAAAAAAGTTGATTCATTGCATTGAAATATTCTAAACAGTTATTATAAAATCAGTTTAAATCACCAAACAAAGGTCAACAGATTTCACACGCGTCTTGATTCTTTATTATTTCCGCTTTATTAGTTTAATTACTTATTAAAATTATTAATTGGTTACATTAGTTGATCTGGGCAGCCGGCTACCGAGAAAAATATTAATTTACTGTTTGAAATATTAATATCAAGTGTTTTTTACTATGTATTCAATATACCGATATATGTTATCTCTGTTATTAACTTTGTAATATAAACGGATTTGCGCAATGGTTGATTTTTATCATTCATTTTATAATCCTGAAAGACAATCAATAACATGGAAGAAGAAATCATTCCTAATAAAACTTTTCTCCGAAGCTAGACGGAAATTGATAGGTTGAATAAAGAGATAATTAAGTAAAATAGAGTAATCAGAAGTAAAACATTGAAAATATCTGATAACTGAAAGGAAAAAGAAACTCCTGCAATTGTCGCCTTTTATGACATGGAAGCAGGAACCCAGTGGATCTATTCTTGGTTCATTTTTTTCCGCCGGATTCCACACGGCATCTAGGCTGGTACAATCCGGAGAGAGCTAATAGGTACTATAAATCTCCTAGTGGACCCCAGCCCCTTACAATCAATTGAATAATTGACTAGTGAAAATAAGTGTTCTACATCATTCGACACAGTTCATCGAGTTGCGGATGTCTGTGTGTGTAGGTAATGTTACTCATAAAAATAAAAAATCTCATAGTCCAATAAGTTGCTATTGAATTTCATCGTGCTTTCATAAAGTAAAGTGTTTTTAAAATTGCACACCGTCATTTAGAGCGACGAACCAAAAGAGGGTAAAATTCTTCTAGATTTGACTCAAAACTAATTAAATTTGTAGACTCAACTGATTTAATTTGTAGGCTATACTGGTTCCCAGTTCCAGGTTCCAGAACTACCGGATGAGATGATTTGATCGATTTTCATCAACTTAGGCTAAAATAGAAGTTCCTATAGTCTCATAGGTTGCTGTTTAATTTCATTCGGGTCTGACTATCGGTTGCAGAAGTAAAGCATAGCAAGACTATTATTTTTAAGTGACTAACCATGTTCCATAACTCACTTTAAAACTACATGATATAAAGAGATTCTTAGCCGAATATTTTTTAGATTCTAGTTTCTAGAGTGATCTAGATTTTGTGAAAAGTGAATCCCATTCAAACTTTAAACCCCGGGCGCGAAAATATAGTTTCACCTATTGAACCGAAACTTTGTATAGTTCTTATGAGACTCTAAAGAAACATAAAAAGTTTGGTGGAGCAAGAAAATATACCTTTTTTCCATACAACTTTGTCGCACCCTGTAGTTCTATGCCCAATTCACAATTACAGATTAGATAATTCCTTATTCCGGTTTATGGACAGGGAACATACGTTTTCGAAATCTCACACTCTGCCAACGATTACTTCATAGGCGGTACATTTTCTCCAAGATAATACAAAAGTCACATTCAACCTATCACTTTTCGGCTGTAAATGAACCTCTGCTTTTATGAAAAGCGAAAATATTGATTTAATTAATTATACTGATCTCTATCCACATTTACATAATTTACGACGATTAAAATGTTACCTTTTCCGAACGTAACGATCAAACGAAGCGATCTGATGGTGAATGCCATAAACGGATTCGATTCACTAGCCGCTTCATGGCAGTAAAAAATGCCACCGTGCTCTTAAAATGCGATGTGTAGAAGAAATTAGACCAAAACAAAATATCGAAAAATATCGTTCCATTTCTTTAGTCGACTGGAATAGCTTCCAGCGACTAATGACAACAAATGACGAAAAAAAACGTATTTGAACCCGCGGTTCTGGATATGACCAGTGAAGTGAATGAATCAATGATTGCGAAAGAGAAGAATGAAGTAATCATAATTTCCCATGCATTCGTTTTTCGAGAAATTACGTTAGGGAACAACAAATATCAGAAAACTTGAAAATAAACAGGAGAACTGTTTATGCGACGAAATGTTAATTTTATCTATGACCCACTAGCAATACGAGTTACTAATTTTAGTATTACTTCAAATTTTTATAACTCGCGTTATAGTGCTCAAATCTATGAAAACCGACATTCCCAGCTCGAATGTCAATCCCATCCTCACTTTGTGGGGTTAAGCATTTTAACACGGGTCACAACTCACAGAGTTTCTTTGACCGAAACCTGCAGCACGACCAAGCGACCGACTGGAGAAGCGATTATTTAGTCGTAAATCAACGTTAAAATCATTCAGCTTACCGTTTTACGACGCGCCTAATGATGCTATTAATGGATTGTAAATCTAGCCTTTATATTTGGCGCATCAGCATTTCTTTGATGCTGTGTCGGAGATATCACCGTGTTGTCACCTGAGGAAAAAATAAAAGAAATTCGTGGTTAATGTTTTAAAGCTTTCTGGTTTTGTAATGGTAGGATTTTCATTTTAGTAAACCGTTCCGGTTAAGCAATATCACATTGGTTAAAAGCTCGAAACTTTACAATTACAATTGCCAAAACTGAAGGAGGATGCAAACTTATTTCAACAAAAGCGCCCACTTAACTTTGGTTCCTTCGGAACCTGCTGGAAGTGCTTCGACATGTCCTCCACCAGATTCTCCATGTGTTATAAGGTGAAATATAGCGAGAAAGTACACATTGTAAAAAACTGTTGTATTCTTATTATGTTTCGCAAATCTAAAAAATCTAACCTAAAAAAAAATTCAAAGCTCGAATTTCTGTCTTGATTCAACCCCAAGACCATTCGAATCAATTCGTTAAGATTGCAAATGTTCAGAAAATATGCACTTGATTTCCTCGCAGAAGACTGAATCGATTGTAATAAACTTAGATTCCGTGAATAATCTTACAAATAAATGAAATGGGTAATAAGTACAAAAAATTCATTTTTTTAGAGCATGTTTTTACACATGGCGACGTAAAAACGAATAAAGTCCTTTGAAATAATCATATTATTCTTATTATTACGAAAAAAAACACCGATTTTGGATATATCGGCTTCCAGTTTCCGGTTCCGAAAGTCAAAAATCCTTTCTCAGAGACGCCTAAACCGATTTCCGTAAACTTAGGCTCGAATGAAATGTCTTATGAATTTGTCTACATATTCATCCAGAGTTGGCTGCCAATTGCGGAATTACAGGGTTAAATGTGTTTATAATCTCATACCCGTCGTTTAGAGCGGCGATGCGAAAAACGAAAAAGTTCTTCTGAATTAGGTTCAGCTCAAAACTGTCTTAAAGTATAGTTTATTATAGTTGGTGGCCAAACGATTCCGGCAATGTCGATTCCCAGTTCCCGGTACTAAAAGTACCGAAAAGAGTGGTTAAAACTTCAAAAATGGAGCTCACTTCATTTTCTCACAAACGCCTAAACCGATTTTCGAAAACTTAGCCTCAAATCAAAAGTAGACTGAATTTTTATTCGGATCCGATTTGCGGTTTCGGAACTACAAGGTGAATTGCTTTTAAAATTTAGAGCCATTTAGAGCGAGGAAAAAAAATATTCTATATTTGGCCCAAAACTTATTACAAATTGAAAAAGTAGTTAAATAGTCCGTGTTCGAGAAAACTTTCTAGTTTTCATTCGAGATCAGGCCCGTGCGCAGTTTTAACCAATCAATTGCACTCTAAAACAAGATGGAGCAGTGATGAATAAAAAGTTATAGTCATCTAAAAATGTTCGGATTTAAAAAAACTGTGTATTTTCTCGCCATATTTTAAATATAAAAAGTGCTAAAGGTGCGTTCTCGAGAATCAACGGTTTGAAAATAAAACCTAAATTTTTCTGTCGATTTATAATTTTTTTATTTCCTTGAAGAATTTTGATTTATATTTTAATAAAATAAAGGAGATAATTTTTATTATTTAATAATATCTAAATTTTTTCAAACCAATAGAAAAACCATGAATTGAGACATTCCGTTGTTTTATTGATAATTGATTTATTTGCATGTGTTACCCCGCCTATTTGTGGGTAAATGCTTAGCGACGTGATTATTTAATGAGATCCCTTTACGCTATCAACATCAATATTAAATTACTCTAAACTACATATATACGATTCGTCGGAACAGGACAAATGCCACAATTCCGGAACAAGACAAATTCCACAAAAGGAATGTAATGCCAAGACTTTGCTTCGGAAGGGTTATTTCGATACATTGCTTGGAATTAGATCACGAACTCGTGCTACAATAAAACCAACGAGAGGATTATCGATTTTTCTTAAGTGGAATAAAACTAAACCGTTTTAAAAGTTCCCTTACTTACCTTACCTAACAGCTATAGGCTTGGGGTGTCCTTTGCTGTATCAAGCATACGTCTCCACATAACTCGGTCCATGGCTGCTCGTCGCCAGCCAAAGCCAAGCCTTAGTATAACGGTCCTTTTGTGGAATTTGACCTTCTGTTTCAACAGACTTCGTAACCGAGTCTTACACAGAAAGAAAAGATGAAACTTACACGACATGTAAACCGATAATACTATGAAATAGACATCAGTTGAAATGAAAATCTGATTTAAAACCATGATTGATGTAAAATTACATTAAAATTCATTTAGTTTTTCATTGAACAAGACTGTATATTTACCAACCGCTTCGTTTTGTAATGTAAATTTCCATTCAATTGCCTGCTCCAAATATGTGCATGAAAATAAATGTAAAATCACAAAATATTTTTATCTGTGTAGCGTTCAAAATCATTGCATGGCTAATACGACGAAACTTTGTATGCAACTTCAGAGTGGTAAACCATTTGTTATACACGAAGGAGAAGACCGCTACAACGCAAATATATTTTCC
Source organism: Malaya genurostris (assembly GCF_030247185.1). NCBI lineage: Eukaryota > Metazoa > Arthropoda > Insecta > Diptera > Culicidae > Malaya > Malaya genurostris. The sequence continues at coordinate 228,016,435 of NC_080571.1, read as the reverse complement.
ATGTGCGTTCCTAAAATCTTTGTGACTAGGAATCTGATAATTCTGATAATAACGGAATCCAAGAAAAAGTTGTAGGAAATTGGAAGGACATTTTAAGAAATATACACAATACATTGCTGATTGCTTTCATTGCTGAACTTTTGACACAGTTTCTTAACCACAATCTTTTTTGCTCAATCATGGTTGCCCAAAAAAACTTGAGAAAATCAACGAAATAGATAATTTTTCTATGGAGCTTTCTTCAATATCTGCAAAACTGGTAACCCTGCTTACAAATTTGACAACGAGCAAAAACGAAACAAAGAAAAAAAAAACACAACCATATGATTGTGTTGTAGTTATAGATGTCAGAGTTCTGTCAGTACAGAGCAGATGCAGTTATGATCACACTTATGATCCAGCACACTTTCATACTGTGCAGTTCGATTTGGTGTGAACTGTGCAATAACAAAAGCTAAATGCAGGGCAGTTCAAATTAAACTGCTTTGTGCAAACTTAAACAGTTCAACTTGAACCGCTAAGCAGCCGTGAAGTTAATGTTATTTGCAAAACACTTCTTAATTTACACCGAAGTGCCATGTCTTTGCTGACGTGCCGAACGAAAACGTTATTTTCGGTTAATACTGGCCGATTCAGGTATGGTCATTTATGGGAACGGGACCTAAATGACCATACCTGAATCGGCCGGTATTATCTGGCCATAGTAGTAGTCGGAATGACCTGAAAGGTAGGCAATTGGGTGCCGTATGAATTGAAACCAAGAGACGTCGAACTTCGTTTATTTACGTGCGTACAACTGCTTCAACGGCACAAAAGAAAAGGTTTCTTCCTTCTAATTGTTACTGGGGATGAGAAGTCGGTATACCAATGACAATTGAAGTTTTTCTGCACTAAAAGGGCATGAATCTAGCAAAACACTCCACGAGTGTTTTAAATGAAAAACGACATTAGAAACAATCAAATGTGAACTCCTATTCCATTCGCTGCGTAGCCCAAACATTGCAGCTTTCGATTACTATTTTTTCTGGTCAATACAGGTTGGACTGGTTGACCAGCACTTCTCCAATTAGGATGAAGTCAAAAGATTGGAGCGATTTGTGGGTGGCGGCGAAATCCGTCGAGTTTTTGAGAAAGGTTTCCGTGAATTTCCAGAAAGATGTGAAAAAGTGATGGCTTCCGATGGAGAATACTTTGAATATTGAATACTCTTTGTCAATAAAGTTTCAAATTTCGCAAACTTTAGTAATTCATTGGTAGAAAGATATGCCAATCCTAACGAAATGCATTGAACATATCAAGATTGCGACTATTCTAATAATGTCACTAAGACACACACTTTTACCTCTAAAATCAATCAAATAAAAATAATACCGACTTTCTTCTTTCAAGCGTAACAAGCGATTGTAGCCATATGTTAGGATTTGTTTTCAGTTTCCGAATCGGCCACGAACGATAATCGTAATAAATTATCATCCGAATTGAGAATTCATGGAAATCAAATGACCATTTCGGTCGCACGAACGAACTGTCTTCTTCGATTCGTGCATGTCTATCCCATGGTGGTAAGCGATACTCATCGAAATTGGAATCGCGGGAGACTCCGAGGAGAACGAGTTTCATCTTTGTAAGAAAGCAATAAGATTGCGACTGTGGTTCGAGATGGTATCAAGCTTGAATTTCTGTGGGCCCTACCAGCGGTCGATGAATATGATCCGATGATATTTTCATAATTTTCATGATCGTGTCAGAGAGCACTCGTCGGAGTCCGTCTCCATCTCAACAAGTTGCCATGCTAGACACCAATCCGATCGCTAAAGTCTAATATTACATTGGCGATCTTACAGTATCTACGTCGAATAAATTCTTGGTAAGCTCAGCATGTGTCTTTTACTACTCACTTGTAACACTGGAGACGAATGCCTTCAAGAATGATGAATGTTCATTCTGGTAAATCGTTGGTAAATTCAGTTTTTTCTATATGAACCATTTTCAATCCTAAACTCAGCTTACACGACAAAGCAAGTGAAACCGATATATGCACGTATAAACGCAAAACATTCATAATACCAATCGATCCAAGGATCCAAGTCACATATAAACATTTAAATACCAGTTTCAGTATCGATACTTTATTACTCATTGGTTTTATGGTAAATTAAAAGTTTTATTTTTCATAATTTTACGTTCGCACCGATCGGCGATGTGTGGGCACTGATCAGCACACAACGGCAGCGGTAGTACGCACCACCGCACGCCAGGCTAGGAATACTTGTAAAATGTGGAAAAACAAATTGGCTTCGTCTTTAGCTGGTCTGAAGCGGACCACCCAAGTTGGACGATAAATTCAGACTATTATTTTTATAGTTTCAGTCATTCGAGTCGAATGGATTAAAACAATTATAAAATCGGTGTTGGACGAACAACTTTTCAGCTACGTTAAAACTATAATTGATTGTCACTGTTTATCCCCGTTCAATGAAAATGATAATGCATTATGGAACAGTCTGTCGTAGCTCGGAGATGGTTGATTTGACTCGAGCTCTTGTGGTCATCAGGTGCATTATAATTAAGATTCGAGCTTATCTTTTTCGCATCGCTACAAATACGAATAACAAACAAGGAGACCCGAGAACGATAGTAAGAGGTTGATGAATTGATGACTGTATCAATTTGTCCATATTTTAGATAAGTATTTAACGCTTTTCAGCATGGAAATTTGTAAAACTGTCGTGTTATTAATAATGTAACTAAACGAATATTATGATTCTAACTGAAAACCAACGAATGGAAATAACCCGTTTCCGTTCTTGCCATCAGAAAGGATGTTGTATGTGCAATATCCAAAGTGGTTCAAATTGAACTGTTAGGCGGATAAGGCAGTTTAATTTGAACTGCTTTAAGCACTGAGCCTAAGGTGAAACGTGAAGAAAGCTGAAATCAAATACTTCTTTTTTGTACAAACCAAAAACCTAGAAAAGTATGTAGAGTTCATTTTAAAAATATTCTTGGTTTTTTGAAAAAATATTACGAATAAGTTTTTGTTTTCTTTTTTTTGCCTTTTGCTAACATCACTCAGTCCGTTGCCATATATTTAAAATGGTTCGAAAATGGATCACAGTTTGTTGAATTCATTAAACAAATCAAGTTGTTAGAAATTTATCGCGGATCGATTATTCTGTTTTAAAAATGACTAAGTTTCGAGTTTACCTCTCGTTGGATGATTGATGAAAATTTTAATTGAATCAATGGTTTGACGTTTTGGACCGCCTTTGGACAATTTTGGCTTACCAGGAGTATTCGAAAATAAAGTTTTTTTGTGGCTCTTCAAAATATACCGATATCATTCATATGAAGGGGATCAGCTTGTAAGACGGCCGTTTTCAAGCATATTCTGGAGAGTTTTTCGAATTTTTTATTTTGAACAAATTAATTGTTATATTTCATATATTTTTTGAACACATTCAAAGAATCTTAAGAAACTTGTTGAAGTCATTAGCATTAAACATAATATTTTCGGAACTGCATCAATCAACAGAAACAGATCAAATAGAAGAGATTATACACTGCTGTTTTAAGTCTCTATCTGGAATTAAAATAAAATACCTGTTTTAATTCCCCTGGTGGTGTTGGACGAATAACGTTTGAGGTACGTTGAAACTATAATTGATTGTAAACAGTCCCCGTTGTTTTAATTCCCCTAGTGGCCTTTCTCATAATTCTCATAACTAAATTTTAATGAAGAAATTCTCTTATTTTAAAACAGTTTTAACCCACCTGGTAGTGTGAAAATACCGTTCTCTTGTCATTCAAACAGTTTGATTATAACTTTTTGTTTTTTATTAGAGTAATTTCTAACAACAATTATGGCCGATAGTATCTGGAACAAACTCATTCATCTTAATTCGGATGGTTCTCAAAACCGGGATTCAGCACTTACATCGTTTCCAAGACAAGATTCTAGATGACGTAAGCGTTGATGCCCGATTTTGTGAGCCAACCAAATCAATCTGAATGTGCCAGAGATTATCAGCCCAACGTCGTGTCAGAAATTGTCCTAATTTATCATTATATATGGAAGAATTTCGCGCTAAATTGTATTCAGAGTTGGCAACACCCTTATAAATTTTAATTAAACTGGCTGTAAATGAAGACTTTGTCATCAGAAAAACACTTTGCATACTTTGTTTTTTTTCAAAAATTTATATTTACTGCAGTAGAAGAGTTGTTTGGGTTTGGAGAGCATTCCAGTCGCTTCGTTGAAAAAATCAAGCGATCTGCAAAAATTTGACTACAGACAATTTGATATAATTTAATTTGTTATAAGTTGTTTGTACTAGCTTTTAAGTTGTTGTGTAGTTATCATTGATTTTTTGTGATTATTTTTAAAAGATAGTGGTTTTTATGCTTGTCTGAGATAGACATAAATTTGTTTCAACCCAGATGGGCTTTTTCCCACTCTGTTAGTCCATTTAGACATTAATCAGATGGATTTTGTTTTATAAATAAATAAATAAATAAATTAAACAAATAAATAAATAAATAAATAAATAAATAAATAAATAAATAAATAAATAAATAAATAAATAAATAAATAAATAAATAAATAAATAAATAAATATGATCTAGACTTTCTTTTAAAAGGGACTTTTCTTACCATTTTTTTAAATGCTGTAGTCGAAAAAGGATAGATCCTACAAAAAAGTGTTGTATAAGTTGCTTTAACATAATCAGTCAAGTTTTTGAACAAACATCTTATAAATATTAAATATTTTTGACTGTAGGTAGAAACCTAATTACCTATCTTGTAACAACATATTATCCAAATCAAAATTGATTTGTTTTGCAAATCAACTAGGATTTTTTTCCGTATTTTTATTAAAAAACTTCAGTAATTATGTAGAAATCACTCATACAACACTTTTTTGTAGGTTTTGTTAGTTTTTGACTACAGCCATTTGAAAAAAATTGGTAAAAAAAGTTTGGCTCGATTCAAAAGATAGTCTAGATCATTTTTGAAAAATAAAGAGTATGCAAGGTTTTTTTTTGTGACAATGTCTTCATGTACAGCAAGTTTTATTAAAATCTGAGAGGGAGCTGCCAACATTTATTCGAGTTAGCGCGAAATTCGTCTATGTTTTCATGAAACGGTTTGAAAGACAAAAAAGGTGGATTAAATCAATTTTTTTTAGAATTTCACAGTTATATGTATGAAGGTATGAGTAATATGAGAAAGGCATTATTTCACAATTAGATGAATTAAAATAGGTATTTTATTTTAGTTTTTGAACTCGGATAATAAGAACAGCCGGAATCATGGCAGCAGTCGAGAACCTATTATTTATGTTCTGTTTCTGTTAATCTCCAAAAATATTCTGTACATCGACTCCAAAAATTTTCTAAAGATTCCTTATGTATTCGAAAAGTATCAGTAATAATACATTAAACTTGATCATTGATCTCTTTCTGAAGGATCAGGGCCATTTCGCCGAAAGGGTTATTTCGCCGAATGACATTTCGCCGAATGGGTCACTTCGCCGAATCCCATTTCACCGAATGCCATTTCGCCGAAAGCCATTTCGCCGAAAGTGTCATTTCGCCGAATCCTGAAAACGTCTTGAAATCGTAATAAGAATTGATTTAAATTAAAGACAAACGAAAGATGATAGCGTTAACGCCCGTCTTGTGGTCAACAAAACGGGCGTTAACGCTATCATCTTTCGTTTGTCTTTAATTTAAATCAATTATAATTACGATTTCAAGACGTTTTCAGGATTCGTAGGTCATACCATTTTAGTTCCCAAGAAAACTTGTTGACTATTAGCTACTAAGCATCAAAGCAATGGCATAGGTGTATTTACCAGACAAATGTAGGTGGTATTTTAGGTTTGTTAAGTGAAAATGCAAAAATATCTAATGCACCTACGCCACATCGTTTTGGTTCATGTGCTGTCCGACCTCGCTACCGCTCGTTCGGACCTAACTAAAGCAAAGAAACCAAGCATTGAGTAGACCGGGCAAACGGTTACAGGTTTGTATGGACTTTCAGCAGAACAACGTCGAAAAATTGTGTACAAATGGTGCACAGAATGCGGACTGTCACTGAGAACGATAGCAAAAATGGGAGGATTAAGTGAAAAAGCCGTGCGAAATGCAATCAGGAAGTTCGGTGAGGATAACACATTTGAGGATAAACCGAAAACGGGTCGAAAAAAAGGTCCTGCTAACCCTCAGTTGGATAAACGTATACTGAAGGCGTTCGAACAAAAGAAGAAGGTTTCAGTTCGGGATGTGGCCAAAAAAGTGGGCACTTCGAAGTCAAATGTTCTTCGTGCTAAAGAACGTTTGAATCTTCGAAACTATAATAAGCAGAAACAACCAAAACGTAGTCCGAAACAAGAAGCAACGATCAGGCCGAGGGTTCGAAAGCTGTACAATACTATTCTTGCTGGAAATTTAAACTGCATAATCATGGACGACGAAACCTACGTGAAACTCGATTACAAATTCTGGCCGGGACCACAATATTATACGGTGCGAGAAGGGCAAGTGTTAAACCAGTCCCAGACATCGATAGAAGTCGAAAAGTTTGGTAAGAAAGCTACGTTGTGGCAAGCAATTTGTAGCTGGGGTAAGATTTCGAAACCCTTCATCGCCACTGCTTCAATGAACAGCGAAATATACATCAAGGAATGTTTACAAAAACGACTTCTACCCATGATTCGGAGCCACAAGGATCCTGTTGTCTTCTGGCTAGATCTTGCTTCTTGTCACTACTCGAAATCAACGATAGAATGGTATACTACCAAAAATGTCACTTTCGTCCCAAAAGACATGAATCCACCAAACTGCCCACAACTTCGACCAATTGAGGAATTTTGGGCATTAACGAAGGTACATCTTAGGAAACATGTCTCGGCAGCCGAGACCATTCAACAGTTCGAAAAAGATTGGAAAAAAGTGTCAAAACTTGTCGCCAAGAAGTCTGTACGGAATTTAATGAGGAACGTTCGCAAGAAGGTGCGCCAGCTAGTCTACAATGGCTAAGTAGCAAATGTTGGGAATAATATTCTGTTGTTGTAGTCTAATATTATCAGTATATCGAATAAAATTTGAATATTTAACACTTGTGAATTATTTACAGCGAAATCAAAGTGCGTCCATACTTTCTGGGACAGTCTTTATAGAAAAAAATAAACGGAATTTGTCGATTACGTTATTTATACGATCATATCTCCGAAATTTAAAGTATCGATGAATTTTATCTTCAAACTTGACCAAAGATCATATAATCGATTTTAAACGAGCCTAATATTGTTGAAATCGGCTCAGCTATCTCCGAGAAAATTAAGCGGTAAGAAATGAAGCGCCTTCTGTGGGTTACGTCACTTATACCACTGTCTCCGGAACCGGAAGTGGCAGTAATTTGATCTTCGATCTTGATGAATGATTCAATAGTGACTTTCAAACGAGCCTATGCTTGTTAAAATCGAGTCGGCCGCACAGACATTTTCCGATTCCGTCGAACTGAGTCAAATGTTATTAAACACTATGGGACTGCGAGGCTCTTTTCAAAAGACGGTGTTTCCAACCAATCTATTGTTTTAGTATAGATTTATTGACAGATGACTTTTTGGTCAAGTGTTACTTTACAAAATATTTTTTTTTGTGTTAAAGATTTCCCTTCATCTTTAGGGCAACTATAATAACATTTTTATACATAAAATGGTTAAAATTTTAACTCTATACAATTGCATATAAATTGTTTACTCTCAAAGAGCACACATATTTTTCATCAAGAGGATTGAAAAGTTGATAATGTCGAAAACAGGAACGGCTACTCTACAGTAAAAGCACAAACGGTGTAAAAAACATTAATTTTCAACAAACTATGATTTAAATTTGTATGCTGATTCTAACTTATACAGTCACTTCCCTCGCACATCAAACCCGATTTAATATTGAAATGTTTCAGTCATGGCTGTTAATAGAGCAAAAATTAGAAAGAGATAGATGAGCGGTAATAGACAGCAAAATGAGGAGATGCATAACTAGAAAAATAAAGCTACTGGTTGTTAATGAGAGAGAAAGCACAACAAACCAGAATGTGCTGCGTTCAAATTTGGTGTATCGGTTCTACAGTTAATATTGGAACCATCTGTGAAAAGGTGGCACATTTCTTAAATTTGAAGTGCGTTGATTCTATTATCTTGGTCTAGAATCTTTGCACTGTTCAAATCTAAATTGTGTTTAGGGTCAATATTTGTATAGAGAAAAGAAAAAAAAACTCTTTATATAGCCAAATTTTGCCTTCCTCATATAGGGTAATAGTACCCTTATTCATTTCAGCTCCATTAGTTTTCGCGACGCTATATCATTTCACAATTTTCGAACTATTTTTTCTACGGTATTGCTTCTTAGGGCCGAAGCAAAATTATTGTTTTCGATTTTATCACAGTCGAGTAATCGGCAAAATAACATGAAGAATCTACTAATGATATGCCTCTTGGTACAATAGCCCTAGAAAGGATATGCAATCACTGGGTCGAGTGCCATGAAACATGCAGATCAGTTCGTGGAAATCGCAAAATGTTTGTGTGTGAATGTGTGCGTGACAATTGGATTGTTAGAATTGGATTTGATGTTCTTAGAATTGGCAGTAGAGATTTTCACAAACTTAGATTTATACGAAAGGTTGTATTTTCCCGTGATATACTATTGAATTTTATTTGTATCCAATTTCCAGCTCGAGAATTACAGAGTGATAAGTTTGACAACAATCACAGTTCGTGCTCGCATCTCATCCGACACAGTCGAAAATTTCTTACGGTCGAGACGACAGTAACAAAGACAATACAGTATGTAGTGAGCAATAGAGTGTATGAAATAGGAAAACACGATTTAACAACGTCTGAAACTTGGCCTACAAGACCTAATTCAATTTGTATTGATTTCAACCGCTGCAAAGTTAGTCCAGCAATTAATGAAATTGATATCTTACTTAAAGGACGAATGCATCTAGACGCTAATAATGTAACTGAGATTCAATTCACCAAGGCATCTAGTTGTGTGTACATTATGTTTAAATGTGAGAGATATGCAATTGCATTTGCTTCAGTTAACAACGAAGTGCACAGCGGTGAGTGGGACAACATTCAATACAAAATCCCTGTGTACATGATGGACAATGCCATAGGAGTACGCGTGCATGACCTAAGTTAGTTCGGGAAAATATATTGTAGTACGGTGAAATTCTTTCCATCGAACGGGAAGAATGACGATTTTTTCCCCGGTATCCGGAATGGCGTGCGAGTGGTACGTATGCAACTGCGTAAGGCAATTCCATCTTACATCATTTGTGGTCAAGGTGCGATACATCCGTGTAAAACGCTGATTACCTATGAAAATCAGCCAAAACCAAGGACAACCGTTCAGCAACGGTAACTAGTGAACCAAGTACTTCTTCCTCAAAAACGCTTCCAGCATCAATTCAACAAGCAACTGCAACATGTCGCTACGGTGGGTTATATGGGAAACTGGACAAGAAATCATCTACACCCAAGGACAACGGTGCTTCTATTACCGCGTCCCCAACCAACCTCAGTGCTTATAAGACTTAACTTAACTTAACAAAAATGAACCACTCATATCAACAGGAATATCATTTGCAACCAACTAGGTACGTCTGCTTCGGTTAGCAATTGATCCAACGCCTGAAAAAAAACAACAACAAGAATGGAAACCCCCACAACGAGGTTTTCGACACGACGCCTAATCAAAGGACGAAATCGGGAATAGCAAACCATTGACCTCCCCCCTGAACTCAAGTTTCACGAGGGGAAACGGATAACGAATGAACATATTTTGTTTTACCCCGGATTAAAAATCACTTTTAGAAAAATTGTATTAAATAAATTTCATTTTGTTTCCAGTTTGTAATCAGTTGTACTTTATAATCGATAATATTATAGAGATCATACTATATTATTTCCTTGGTTTATATGAATAGTAAATATGAATTGCTTTGAGATTTGCTGGTTGTTAACGAAATTTCATAATTTAAGAAATTTAATTGTTTAATAATTTAACAACAGGGTGGATTCAATGAAATATGCATTCAAGGTAGCAAAACAACGATCACATGTTATAGGATACCAACAAAACTCATATTTGAACATTTAAAAGGAGAAGCACATGACTAATTACTTCGTTAAAATTCTTTGAATGACTAAAAATACTTGAAACATTTCGAAGAACCCCACTTTCAGACACCAGCTTCAATAAACATCAACTTTCACCTCCTAGAGTAGTTTCCAATATCGATCTTAGCTCCTCACATCATGAGCGAACCCTGCTGCTTAACTTATCATTTTACCGCTTGTTGATGAAGTACTTTTCCAATTCACAATAAATGATGAGTTAATGGTCCGAAAGTAATGCTACAGTAGGCGATCGTACAGAAAAACGAACAGTAACTGTAAATAATTAGAGAACCTACAATTTACACGGCAGCAGCCGAGGTGTAGCTTCTTGAGCAACATGCATTAGCGGACAAATAGCCGTGCCGTCCCTCCGCCATCACTGGCTCATGTGGCAACCCGTTTCCCGTAGAACCGATGGACCGTGTCCGATCTTAAAGCACACACACTTTTTATTATAATGGTCACAGCGAACTGAACGCACCGCCGAATCATCCTTCGTCGGCTTTTTTTTCCTGGACAGGTCTGGTCTGGCATGGCGGTTGCACAAAGTTTCTATACCCGCGCTCCGATCTGGCCACGACCACCTTCCAAGGAAAATTGATGATAGCGTAGAAATGCTTGATTACATAGCTCGCCACATTATACTCGGCTACCGCTTTTGCTGCTCACGTTCCGGTCGAGAATATTTTGATTGCCTGCGTCGTTCCGTACAATGAATGTGCCGAGGGTAGGTGTGAAAAATTCAACCGATCACGATCTGATGAGTCGGTGACAGGGACAGTAGGCAGTACCTTCATTTTAAACGCTCTTGATTGTTACCTGAACAATACGAGCATTACAGATTGAAATAAATACAAATCCTGGGTTCATCGATTCCCTAAAGCTTATATATAATATTTCGTACAATCAACAGTTTCAGAGTTACATAAATCTGAAGAAAATACAAAAGCCATACTGAAAACATGTCACAACTTCCATCCAAATTAAGTCTAATGACTTGCTGATATTTTCTGGAACTGCTATTCTTTTTCATAGTGGTTATTGTAATACTTATGATGAAATAGTTGTAAAGGTAATAAGCGTGGCGTATTTGGCTCTACTGTTCTCTTGAAAAAGACTGGTTGTTTCATACAGTCCAACGTTTCGGTCAATGATTTTGATCTTTATCGGAGGAATCTTAGCAAGATTATTGGTTATGACAAAGTTGAACAATATTTGATATTTCACTTCTTACGTTTCGCCATCGGCTCATCAGAGCATCAGCAGTTTATATTGAGCTGCCAATGCCACCTAACGGTTCAACATAAACCACTGAACAAACATAAAGTTATTGGCAAAATACTTATTGCACCGAAGTGCATTGTCTTTACTAACGTGCCGACACAAAAAGGAAACTAAGTGACGACGTTCTGGCCGTCAATAGATCGTAGTTATTTGGATTTTGGTACCGCATGGATACCAGTTTTGTGCTAAGTGCACACAACTAGTTTCACTTTTTACGTTTCGCCTTCTTTGATCCGTTTTTTGGGACAGACGACAATCGAATACAAGCTAAAACACGCACAAGCACTGAAAACAACTGGAATTGTCAACATAAGTGGGAGTCATCAGTACCAACATAACGTTACCAAAAGATCAAAAGCCCGTGAAAATTCAAAATTAGCGATACTTTTTTAACAAACTTCGTATATAAATGACCAAGTAATCACGTTGCGCAATATGATCATTTCCACTGACGACATGTGAGGTCTAGTAGAATAACACGGTTATTTCTAAAACCAGAAATATTTGAAGCCAGTGAAATCTTCGATCAATTTTCTGGTTACACCACTAAGCTACGAGAAATTCGCTATTATCGTTGTGAACATAATTTATAACACCCCCCAATCAATCATTCTGCAACTCAATTCAGAGATATTCTTCTTGCCCCATCCAGAAGCAGAAGCTAGTCGTCATCCAGTTTCATCTTGATTAACCCAACATTGAATCAGGCGTAAGCAATCTATCACATGTCACACAATTAATTCCCCATGGGAACCGAAGACAAATTGCTGGGTACCGCAGGCAACCACTGGTCCCATAACCTACATCCAACGGAGCTGCGGTAACGGCTCCTGTTTTTTAAAGCTTTAAGCCGTAGTTAAGAAATTCCTGGACTGCACGCGACACACGTTGTACTGCGGTTGGCTATCTAATTAGATTTTTATTAATTCGATTTGAGGTGATCGTCGCGCCTAGCTTGCACGCACCGTGCGGCAGTCGGGAATACGTCCATGCAAGCAATCTCCGGCATAATCAAGAAAGAGTAAAAAAATATATTTCAATTTTTCTTCCTATCTTGTGCTCTTTCCCGTGTAGAAATCCTAGCTTGTATTATCTCATTGAGGCAATATGAACCTTAATGATAAGTAATTAATATTGTTTGAGAGCGTGTCCTCTTATGGAATAAATCGACTGGACAAGAAACTCGCTCCTACCATCGCATACTGATGCAGTAAAACGGGGCGTGACCAAACATTGGCCGGAATGCTCAAACTGTTCTATTCCGATTCTTATCAGTAACAGCAACCAATATCTATATACTTATACCGTTATTGATTAAGACCAATTGAAGATTATAAAATGGCTTCCTTGGCTCACGGAACGACCGAAATTAGCTCTGCGTCTAATTCGTACTACTGTTTTTGAATCAGTTGATTTTAACAACAAAATTTTCAAAATAACTATTAAATTAGTTGAAACTTAGAACTTACTTTGCTGAAAAAAATTTTTGTTTAGTTCTCATTTTGTGATTAAAATCAGAAAATATGACACTCTTTATCTATCACCATCATTACTGAAAGACAGCACAAAGAAAACAAAAATGAAATTGGTTTTATTAACAAGTTTCTTATCCAAAAACTCATGAGAAGTGGAAAAGCAAAGCAATCCATTAAAAAGCTACAACGGATAGTCTTGTCGAAACTGCTTGCAAATTGTTTTGATGTTTTTCGCATTTGTTACGATATGTCCATACCTTAATTTCTAAACCCACATTTAAAAATTCCGTAAACTCTTAGCGGAAAGTGCTTTTATTCAGAATTTGTGCGCCTTTGAAGCGATTGTGCGTAATAATGTTTTTACGTGGAACAGTAAAGTGAGTTTCTAATGTTGCACTCTAATTGTATATGTCAAATGATGATTTTTGTATCTTCCAACCTTCCGGACTACGCCGTCTGCTGTACTACTAGTATTCGGTTTATGTTTTCCGAGGGCTCAAAGTTTTCAGTGAGAGAGTCGATTTCGCGAATTCGAATGAAGAAAACAGCTATTTAGAAGAAAAATTTGTAAAAAGAAGTTTATGTTTCGTTTATGTCTTTTCCTCCAATACAACATCGTATTTATACTGGCCAATATAGAAAAGACAACTGCGACTGAAAAATTTCGTTTCGGTAGTAGTGTGCCATCTAGTGGCTAGTAGTCATTACGGTGTTACCGTGTTTTCAGTGACAGGGCGCCATAGAGCTGCAGATTGCAGAAGCCAATTCAAACAACATTTTATTTTTCTAATTCAATTAAAAAGTAGTTGAATGGGAATGGAGTGCGCCTTAACTAAGAAATGACAGCACGTTTAATTGGTGAAGTCAACTAAAACAATAGCCATTTTAAGTAATATTTTATTATTATTATTAAGGGCAGGCCCGTGCGCAGGAATCATCCATGGGGGGGGGGGAGTTTCAAGGGGAGAGGTGGGTGTCCAAAAGGCGAAAAGGCGCCTCATCCACTATATTGACAATGTAAAACGAATTCTTACAGGCTCGTGCGCAGAAATCATTAAAGGGGGGGGGGGGGTCAACCCCTGCATGTGAGTATTGGGCTTTACTCTAGAGAAAAGATGCGCGTTATTGAGAGCGGTGTTAGTCGGTACTTTGGGCACGCACTATACAAATGCGTAACATCGATGACTGCATTTCCAGTAACACTTGACAGAAAGTGGGAAAGGCGCCAAAATTTGAAAAAGAAAGTTGCGTCATCCACAATATTGAAACTGTAAAAAAAATTCTGAAAACGTAGTATGAATTGTCAAGTTATTTGCACTTTAATATAATAAGTACTCCATTGTTCATGAAACTTAATTTTAAAAAAATCTTCATGGGGGGGGGGGGGGGGTTAAAACCCCCAAACCCCCCCCCCCCCCCTGCGCACGGGCCTGATTAAGGGAATGAGAACTAAAAAATCTAAATTAGCAAAAGTATGATTTTTTTAGTTGTCTGAAAAAATAACTAATTAGAATCAGAAAATAACTAATTTTTTCGGCAAAATGCTGATTTCGTTCTTTCAGTGCAGGTTATGAAATTACTATAAAGATCAACATTCGAATCTCTCGTCATATACTATTGGAATCAGTTTGTAGGTGTGTGTATGTATGTTATGTATGCGTGTATGTTACAATAATATGAAGTCGCTTTTCTCGAAGTTGATCGAACGAATTTTCACTAACTTACCCCGGTAACCAATAAGCACATACTAATGCCGCATTATGACAGCAAATAATCACTAATTGGCATTTTAATCGCACTTGCGACTGAATTAAGTCAGGCTTTGGCAAAATATACGGCTGTTTATAGATAATGTTTATTTATGGCAAGTGTGCATTCTTAAAGATAAGTTCTGATATAGAGCTAAAAGCATTTCCGGTGCTCATAAAAGGCTATTTTAATGTTATTATTAGTGCTTACTGGTTACCTGAGTAGATTTAAATGAAAGATCTCTTGGTCCTATAGACAGCTATTGAATTTCAACTGCATCAAACTTCTCAGAGACCACTTAACCGATTAGATTCAAATGAAGGTATATCTTGCTATTGAAAATGAAAATTCATAAAAAATGCAAAAAAAAACTCATTTTAAAAATTCTTTCTGAGTTTACTTTTTTGCATTTTTTGTGTTTGATCATTTATGAACACAAAAAAATTGGTTTAGAATTAGAGTTGTTAACAAAGAGGTTGAGATCTTAGAGATGACTGAACCGATTTTGATTTAACTAGTCGCAAATTTACGGTCTCCTTGGCGGTTTGAGCTCAATTGAATGCTTTTGAGATCGGATCAGTTTGCTTTTCGAGCTATATGAAGTATAATATAACACATGGTTTAATAAGCCCCGAGACTAAAGCAGAGATGGCGCTCGTAGTAAACCAGTAACCACGTCTTTCTAGAGTACTAACCTTTGCTTGAAACGGGTCAAAATTTTAAGTCGATCCGACCAGAAACAGCTGAGTTATCGAGGTTGGAGTAAAGTCGTTTTGTAGTTTGTTTAAAAAATGGAAAAACCGAGATTCGTGTTTTGATAAAACATTGTTTTTAATGGGTAAAAACACCGTGCAAGCGAAACAATGGATTGAAAAATGTTATCCGCACTCTTGTCCATCAAAATCAACGATTTGTCGGTAGTTCGCCGAGTTTAAGCGTG
Source organism: Malaya genurostris (assembly GCF_030247185.1). NCBI lineage: Eukaryota > Metazoa > Arthropoda > Insecta > Diptera > Culicidae > Malaya > Malaya genurostris. Next base: position 228,000,788 of record NC_080571.1, on the reverse strand, counting down.
GTCGTACCGACACAAATGACGCGGAACGCTCGGGTAGACCTGTGGAAGCCGTTACACCGGAAAATGTGAGTGAAGTGACAAAAATTATAATGAAAGATCGTAAAGTGAAGCTCCGTGAGATTGCTGAGATGACACAGATATCATATGGAAGTGTATTTACCATCCTTCATGAAAAATTGAGCATGAAAGAGGTTTTTTCCAAGTGGGTGCCGCGATTGCTTTCGATGGAACAAAATGCACCCTGCCACAATTCGATGAAAACAATGGCGAAATTGAACGAATTGGGCTTTGATCTGCTTCCTCACCCCCCATACTCGCCAGATTTAGCCCCCAGTGAATACTGGCTCTTTGCTGATCTTAAAAACATGCTCCAGGGAAAAAGATTTGGCTCAAATGAGGAGGTCATCGCTGAAACTGAAGCTTATTTTGGAGCGAAAGATAATTTTTTTATAAACATGGTATTGAAAAATTGGAAAAACGTTGGAACCATTGTATCATCCTAAATGGTGATTATGTTGATGAATAAAAAAAAATTTGCAAAAAAAATGTTATTTCCATTGTTAGTCTCGGGACTTATTGATCCATGTGTTATTTATATTGATTTTGTTCTTCTTGTTTTTCAATCAGATCCGACTTCCGGTTCAGGAGATACAGGGTAATTAGTGCGAAAATATCAATTTATTTTGAAAGACGATAACCAAATAAATTTTTTTCAATTTGAAGTTGCAATTCGATGTCAACATTTCATAAGGGCACATAAACCAATGAGAGTTTCTCTTTGTTTACTTTCTCTTTTGTGAATATTTCCTTAATTTTCACGTGTACCTACAAAGTATTCGTGTAGAATGAAAGACAATATCCCCATGTTTCCAACAGTACTTAATATGTAACGAACGTTTGTTTAATAACGCAGATATAGTCGAAAGAGAAAGTCAACAAAGAGAATCTGTCAATTGTTTTTAGGCCCTTTTGAAATGTTGACGTCGAATTTGTCAGTCACGTCGAATGACATTGACAGACTGACTAAAATCATCGTCAATTGTAATCTGTACCGTAGAGGCGACTGTCAAATGAAATACTCGATAGTTCTATGACCAAGTAGAAGTGTACTCAGTCAAAGACATTATTGTTTAGTTACATCGCAATCAAACTGTGACAGGAGAAATGAAGATAATATCAATTGCATCGACTATCAATGAGCGTCCTGACGAGTGAAATATCGAGAGAACTGTAGGGTTGACATACCGGCTCTCTGACATTCAATACATGGTGATTTGAAGAGCCTGGTTGGTAGCTATCTAGTGACATAAGCTATCCAATCTTTATCGTACATTGTAGCTAGTTGATAGTGACGGATATCAGCTCTGTTTCAGTTATATTGTTATTCGACTTTCAATCCCGGAAAGTACCCAATAAATTTAATTGGAACGCACTACGATTTCTCAAAGATGGTTACAATTATTTTTGAAAATTTCGAATTAAATGGAATAGTTTACAATTCTTCATGTGAATATAACTGACCTCGGCTACAGTGATATGCGAATTAACACCACACATAAGCACTTTCACTATAAATAAAGCTTGAGAAAAAGTTCTTTTCAATTCCGAAAGTGCGATGTGTAGTAAGTAAACGGCAATGATCTTAATAGTCATGTTCTACTTAACTGAGTGGGGAGACATGGGTATTGGGTGAAGATCGGTGCAATTAGAAACGGTATTGCTACGTGTCATGCTGAAGCAAGCTAGAGCTATATCATTCAAAGTGGAATAAATTACTGTACTGTTCGATATGATGAGGAGTTATAGAAATTAGTAAATCCAACGGCTCCATAGGCTAGTTCTTCAACTTTGTGACAATCTCGATGACGTCAACGAAACTGATGATACTGACAATATATCATACACCACAACTGAGCGAAGGAGTCGTTGTCGTGGGATTTACGACAGGGATTGCAGAGCTGAAGACTGAATCATCATTTTATGGAATGATATTTGTGAACCTTAAACCTTTTTATAAAACTAGCTCTCATAATCGTTTCCCTATAGACAACCTGTTCCATTTTTTAAAATTTTTTAAAAATAATGTAAGAGTGGTTTTCAAACTTTTATCAGAAATCCGTGTTATTTCCGGAATCCGTATAAAAAGAAGCCGTGTTTAAAAAAAACCATGCGAAAAAACCGTGTAAAAAAAGGCGGGTGAGTAATGTCAGAGACATAACTGGATGTCGTGAATACGAAAAAACTGACACGCTCCCATCACTTTTCCGAATATCAGTTAGTTAATTGATTGTATGAATTGTGCAAGCTTTCCTCTTTTTCACTAATAGAATTTGAAGCGATACACCTACATTAAAGTACAGATTAGTTACATTAAACAGCTACTATTTTACAACTATATATTCCAAACTTGAAACAATTCCTTTTTAATTTGCTAATATAGGAAGCTAGGTACGACAAATTTGTAGTTTATTTTTATTGAAGCTATGAAGTTCGAAGATATCTGATTCTTCTCGAAATTTCAGTACGAGACAATTGCAATGGCCTGGTCTGAAATGTATCTACGATCTTCGGTATGCAAGAGTGATTCTAATAATAATAATGATAGTAATAATAATAATACAGATTAACCTGTATATATGGCAACCCTGTTTCGCATGGCATATTTTCACACGACCCCATACTAGTATAAAGATGTGTTCAACATCATCACTTTCGCTTTCGCATTGCCGTTCGTAATTGAATGTGTTAGTGACGGTACAAATCTGCTTTTCTACCTGTTTTCGGAGCCATCGTTCTGACGGTGTCTCGTACGTACAGAGTAGCTGCTTTAACTTAAATGACGCTATTTCTCACATCACATTTCCTTTTATACGTGCTAGTGGTAGCACGGTAGGACGTCCCCTTTGTTAGAATTCCTTTCCTATACGCAGAACGGGAAACAGTGAAACGATATAAAAGAGAGAGTTAGCAGAGCGGCAGCCAGTAGAGGCGTGCAAAACAGCTCATTTTAGTGAACAGCTCCGAACCGATCAGCTCACCAAAGTGAATCGATTCGATGTATCAGCTCATCAGCTCTTTTAGTTTGAACTTAAATTTCATTTTGTGCGCCGTTTTTCTTATGCACCGGTTTTCTTTCATATGCATGATCGAAATTGACTCATTGATTCGCAATGATGCAATGAATGCAATGCGAATTAATTTATCTTTAATTGATGTCGACTAAATTGAATCTCTTAAAGAGCCGAAGATCCGATCAGCTCGTAGCGTGTTCCTTTCGTCATAATGCAGTGAACTGGGTAGCAAATGAGTGAGCTGATGAGCTGCGGTTCTTTTGAAAAGAGTTGTGAGCTGTCAGCTCACTTCAATGATTCGATTCACTGGAACAGCTCAGGAGCGAATTGCCCATCTCTAGCAGCCAGTAATACTGAATGGGTCGTCGAGCTGTTAACAGCATATTATGGAGGAACAATTAAGGGCAAGGTAAAGTCCCGCTCAAACCGTGCTGGTCTGAAGTGCCCAGTTGGCGGCAGAATCCATCGTTTGCCTCGGAAGGGGAACTACGCCGAGCGTGTCAGTGCTGGTGCATCGGTCTATCTGGCGGCAGTGATGGAGTACTTGGTTGCCGAAGTGTTGGAGTTGACCGGTAACGCTGCCCATGACAACGAAAACGAAAATCATCCCTCGCCATCTGCAGCTGGCCATCCTCTTGAAAACCCCGTCCTTTTCAGGATGACCACATCACTGTGATAAAGAAATATTTAGAATTGCTTTAAGTTTAGCCAGTTCTGATACGCCTGGAAAGTAGAATGCGCAAATCAAGTGGAAACATTTGTTCTAACAATTTTTGTTTTCGGCCGCATACTAAAGTACTCGCGACAAAAATACATATTGATCTGTGGCAACTCTGTTTCGCACGGCATATTTGTAAACTAGTATAAAGATGTGTTCAAAATCATCACTTTCGCTTTCGCATTGCCGTTCGTAATTGAATGTGTTAGTGACGGTGCAAATTATTTTAACTCCCATCTTGATGAATCTTTTGGTAGGAAATATTGAGATCTGAGATGGTTCTCGTGTGTGTCTTGTTTCGGCAATGAGCCTTGCTGGACTTTTTGGCTGCCTTTTTCGGTGTCATTGTGCTGACGGTGTCTCGTGCATTCATATCGGGAAACAATGAGACGACAGGTCCTCGATGTTGCTGTCGTGTGTCTTGTTTCGGGAAGAGTTGCTCATCAAATGATAGGAAAAGTAAACCATTCAACTTTTATATGGATGCTCTTGTATAGATACAGACATCTCGCGTTCTGATTGGCTGGTGCTGTCATGGGTTAAATCAAACAGGTTTTTCAATAGTGTACTATTGAAAAACTTCAATATTGTTGTAATACACGTTCAAGTTGAAGATTTTCGATTCTATTGGTAGTTAGATTATATAAATCCTTCTACAGATCACTGAGCTATGAGCTTTCAAAATACGAGAAAGGCAAACGCGCTATATGAATTATCCTCTTTATACCAAACATTTCAGAAAAGTTTAATTGTGAACTATTTAAGAATATGTCACACAACTGAAAGTTTTATCATAAAATTGTGATCATATTTCCGATGGCATGTAGCAAGAATTATGTTGATTCGTTAGATATAACAGGAGATATTCACGATCAAAAACTTATCACGCTCTCAGAGGGTAAATTTTGAAAAGGCGCCCCATAGTAAAGTAAGTCGTATTCACGACAAAATGACCAAACAAGCCTAGCGTTGTTGAAATCGGTTCAGCCATCTCTGAGAAAATTGAGCAGTAAAAAAAACAATGGCCCAAAAGCAGGGCTTGTATTGTGAATCCTCAAACGAACGAAGCAACAAAAAAAAACATCTGCTGTGAACACTTTGCTTGACATAGCTGAATGAGAGACCTATATTAGAGAGAAACTGGATACGTGAGAGTATATGCTACTGAGCAGACCAATTTCCTTGCCTAGTAAATTGTCTGTGCTGAGAGCTCAGTTAACACATGAACTAAGCAATCCATGGCAATGTGATGAAATGAAGGGTTCGCTCTCGTAGGTATTGTACGAGAAAGAAGGTCTCACTTCACGGCGTGCTACAAGACGCGAAGTAAAGTCATATAGTCATTGTTTACGGTGTTTTAACAGTGTAGGCTTACAGAAATCATTTTTGAAAATAATGTTAGAATACCAAGACAAAAGCAGCTCTCCTTGCTTGGGTTGCGCTGTGTATTTTACCTGACAATGTGTGTGTAAATAGCACAGAGGGTGAAACTCTTTTGTTAATATTCGTTGCTTCAATTTGCAAGCCCTGCCCAAAAGTAGCTTCAAAACTAACTTGAGTTAATTGAAACCGACGACACGACCTGCCACTCGCTTTTAAAACTGTATCGCAAATCGAGCTACCCCTCAGTAACTGGTAATGTCAAAATGATATCTTATGAAAAAAGTTTAAAATTGGGAACGCGGTCAGAGAAATTGTTGTTTTCGAAATAACAGTTACAGTAACCCTAGTTACCATTGTTTATATTTTCAAGGTAATCGTTCTCGGTTTCATTATTGCACATGCCCAATCTAGAGCATCTCAAAAATTCTCATCGTCGACTGCAGATCTAAATCGGAATTGAGAGTTTTTATGGCTTGCTAATTTTGTATTTAATTATATATTCTGTTCACTTATAATATGTATTCTTGTAGCCTCTCTTCAAAGTGCGTAAAGACCCGAAACTAACCGCTTTTGCGTTTATCTACGGCGTGATGCTTAGAGGGTGAAGAAAATCTCACCGTGAGACCAGAATGATCTTCAAACCATTGCATTGTAGTACTCAGATGAACAGTATGACCGCTAATGTTGGTGTTATGCTGCAATTTTGATGATGTTGCTACTTGTTAGATCATTTCGATCGTGATTGCAATTATTTATATTCTTTGAAATGTACGTACAGCATTCACAAATTTTATATGACTTTTTCACCAATATTTCAATTATATAAAAGTCCTACAAAAAATAAATGTTTAGTTACCGGTGAAATATGCTTTGATAACAATTTCAATCAACTGTGATCTGCGCTTCGCTGACATGGATTGCATTTAATGATATATGTACGTAGCTACATGCCGTTGTGTGAAAGAACCAAAAGAAGTGGACGAAACCGTAGGTCGAGTGGCCTACGCTAAAATGCGGAAACGGAGTGTATCTTTTTAATTCTTCCCTCATATAGAATTCATATAATGAGGCCCTTATTACCGGTATCACTTCACGGTGAAAATCAAGTGAAGTGAATGTAGATATTTATCACGAAAGTTGCTTCGGAGGAAAAATTAATTACTTTTATGAGCTTGTGGTTATTACGAACATCACATCATTTTTTTGGAAAAATGATTTTTTTCACTACGTGACTATTTCAGTGTGTGTGATACTGGTAACAGGGAAAATCAAGTGAAGTGATATAAGTGTGAAGTGACAGTGAAAGTGGAAGTGAGAACGGTTATTAGGACCTGAAATTCTTTTTAAACGCCAGTAGAAGACGAGACAATCCATGAGAACGACTTGACAGGGTATTTTGATTATTAGAATGAAATGCAAAATCGCGATTCTGAACATTAAGCAAAAAAACCAAAATCCCGAAACGACATTATCATTCCTGTTGTCATTCAAATATTTTTGATAGATACGTAAATTGCAAACGAAAAATTCAGTGGAGAATATATACGGATATGTTCCATTTAGCTCGATCATCATTACATAGCTTTATTGTTAGCGCCATGAAAACTGGTTTATTCCTGCAATCAATATAATAAGCCTAACTTGAAATAAACTGTTTTACTTATAATACATCTTTTAAAGTATTACCTGTTTGTTTATTATGCTGTGCATAGTTACTATTTCGTAGCAACCACAGCAGTGATGCTTGTAAAATATATTTTTATTATTACCTAGGGGTCTTTCAATACTTCGGTAACTGATAGTGATCGCGCATGAACCCTTTTTATTGCGATTTTTCTTCGAAGTGCCTGGTCGTGTCGTCGTTGAAACCGTTTAGTTACTAAATAGCAACCGACAATTGGACATTTTATGCGGATAAAATGACGAAAAATCTTATATCAAAAAGCTGCCTAATGATATTTTCAGTTTATTCATATTTTGCAGCAGACGACAATTGGCAAACTTGAATAGCAGAGAGATCTTACAAAAAATAATGTTAGTGATAAGACTTTTATTTGGAAAAGTCCTAAATATTTTAGAATGGAAAAAAGGGATTTAGCCAATTGAGACGCTTTATACTACATTCCTCTATTATTCATTCAATGAAAAAAATAAATAAAATAAAATAAGAACTATTCTTAAGTACGAATTGTTTTTAGTCTTTGTTAAGATGTAGAGCCGTCTTGAGCTACTTCTAATATGATCAGTATCTAACGGGGAAAACAGATTGGAAAATTGACATATGAACACAATGATGTAATGAAAACCGCGGTTAGGAGTTAGCTACGGGTTCGAGTCCCGTCTCTGTGGTAACATTTTCGCTGTTTTCATTACATCATTGTGTTCATATATCAATTTTTCCATCTGTTTTCCCCTTGAGATACTGATCATATTATTTTTAAGTAACCTAGTGGTGTGATAATGTCTTTCTCTTGTCATTGACACAGTCTCATAAAAATATTTTTTCCTTGTTTACACGGAACGACCGAAATTAGCTCTGCGCCTAATTCGTATTACTGTTTTTGAATTAGTTGATTTTAGCAACAAAATTTCCAAAATAACTATAAAATTAGTTGAAATTGAGAATTTACTTTGCTGAAAAAAACTCTTATTTTTAGAGAATGTGTTTAGTTGGCGAATATCCTGGACACAAACCAGCAATATTTCAATCCAACACGAAATTCTTTTTGACAACTAATTTTGTTATTAAAATCAGAAAATTTGTTTTTTTTATCTATCACCATCATCACTAAAGGACAGCACAAAGAAAACAAAAATGAAATGGGTTTAATTAACAAGTTTATTAGCCAAAAACTCATGAGAAGTGTCAAAGCAAAACAATCCAGTAGTAGTCATTAAGGTGTTAACATTTTCTCGATGACAGAGCGCCATGTAGCTGCAAATTGTAGAAGCCATTTCAACCATTCATATAGGTTGGAAACAACGTTTTATTTCTCTAATTCAACTAAAAAATTAGTTGAATAGAAATGAAGTGTGCCTTAGCTAAGAAATGACAGCACGTTAAATTGGTGAATTCCACTAAAAAAATAGCCATTTCAACAAATATTTTATTATTATTATTAAGGGAATTAGAATTAGAAAATCTAAATTAGCAAAAGTAATTTCGGTCTTTCCGTGTAATAAACTCATTCTTAATACAAATTAATTCTTGATACAAATTAATTCAGATTGATTCGGATAGTTCCCAAAAGTATGCTTCATTGCTAACGTCACATATTCGGTTAGATTCCCCAATCCAAATGTAGCAGCACTAATATATTTTAACTTGATCTTAGGTAACTTTCTGAAATAATTGAGCGGATGTAAAAAAATGATTTGTCGGTTACATCACTTGTACGATAATATGTTTGGAACCAAAAGAGACAACCATTTGATCTTGAACTCTATCCATAATCCAATATAAGTATCAATCCAAAAATGGTTCAACCATCTCCAAGAAAATCAAGCAATACGAAAAGAAAGTGGGTTTCGTCGTTTACGTCACTTATACCATTGTGCAGGCCCGTGCGCAGGGGGGGTTTTGGGGGTTTTAACCCCCCCCATGAAGATTTTTTTTTAAATTAAGTTTCATGAACAATGGAGTACTTATTATATTAAAGTGTAAATAACTTGACAATTCATATTTTTTATCAATTTATAAACTGACATAATTTGAAAACCCCCCTCCCCCCCACGCACGATCCTGTCAGAATTCGTTTTACATTTTTGGACACCCCCCTCTCCCCTTGAAACCCCCCCCCCCCCCCCATGGATGATTCCTGCGCACGGGCCTGCCATTGTGTCTCTAGAACCAGAAGATGAAGCCATTTGATCTTTGGACTTGGTCAATGACGAGCCTAAGGTTGTTAAAGTCGGTTCAGCTAGCTCCGATATAATTGAGCGGAACGTATTTGGAAGATGCACTCACACACTTACGAGGTCTGTTCAAAAAGTTCCCGGAATTTTTTAATTGCGCGCGTCTGGGAGTCCGGCGGTCAAAATTTTTTTTTATTGTGTTGGTACATATGTCCCTAATGTATGGTGAAATTTTCAGTTGTATTCATTGTTTACATTCTGTCTTGTAGCGGCTAGTGTAGACGTGTTTTTTTGAGCTCGGGGATTTTTGTCTTGGTGACGTTGGGTGCTTCCACGTGGACGATTGTGCTTTTGTTTCGACATCATAACCATACACCCATGTTTCATCACCAGTTATAACCCTTTCAAGTAAATTTGGATCGTCGTTGACGTCGTTTAACAGCTCCTTAGCGATGGTAATGCGTTTGTTTTTTGATCAAAATTCAGCAGTTTTGAAACGAATTTTGCAGCCACTCGTTTCATGCCCAAAACATTTGAAAAAATATGACGGCATGAGCCAACTGATATGTCAACTTCATCAGCAACTTCTCTAATAGTGATTCGACGATCATCCATAATCATTTTTTCCACTTTTCCCACATTTTCATCGATTATTGACGTTCTGGGTCGACAGGAGCGTTCGTCGTCTTCAACGTCTTCGCGGCCATCTTGGAAACGCTTATACCACTCGTAAATACTTGTTTTTTCATAGCAGACTCACCGTAGGCTCTCTGTAACATTTAGCACACTTGGTTACACTTTATTTCATTTTTCACGCAAAATTTAATACAAATTCTTCAATTCTTCCATTGTTTGAATTAACAAAAATCGCCGAGCTCAAAAAAACACGTTTACACCAGCCGCTACAAGACAGAATGTAAACAATGAATACAGCTGAAAATTTCACCATACATTAGGGACATATGTACCAACACAATAAAAAAAATTTTTGACCACCGGACTCCCAGACGCGCGCAATTAAAAATTTCCGGGAATTTTTTGAACAGACCTCGTACACACAGACATTTTCCGATCTCATCGAGCTGATTCGAATGGTATACAACACTAGGTGTCTTTGAAGCTCCGATCAAATGTTTTTTTTCTCCAGCAATTATATTACCTTTTTACAGAGAAGAGCAAAAATTAATTCATTAACCGCCCTTATGAGTCTTGCAACTCCAAAATTTTATTCAAATCTGACTTATACAAGATGATAAGTTTTGAAAATGATACAAGATGATAAGTTTGGAAAATGATACAAGATGATAAGTTTTGAAAATGTTATACCGTCACTTGAAGTAATCATGCGATGAAAAAAATATCGTGCTCGGGAACTGTTTTCAATTTGTGCCTTACAAACTCCGGTTTTACAAGTCAAACATTCCAAATTAAAGTCCACAAAAGTTGGTTCAAGTTAAAAACAAAAAACGATGGTCCCATGTGCTGCTGTAGATTTTCTTCTGGAATCAACTCTAGGTTCCCGAAGTAGATGATCAAGGGTTGAGGGAAATGTTATTTAAGTGATTAACTTGTTCAGTAATCATTCTCTGTAGTTCCGAATAACATATTAAGTATGTGTAAATTTTTCGTTGAGTAAACTTTATAGATAAAATCTCAACCTGAGCTCCAGTACCAGCACAATCAAAACAGTAATTTCTCTATTATATGGCAGTCAACCTTAATCAATAACGCAGTCTATTACAACTGAAATCCGAGCATCAAGCACTTTCCAACCCATTTCGTAATATATTCTCACCGGGGAGCACCATTATTGCAAGAAATACTTACGTCGTCAGTCAACGGGTTCCGCTCATTAACGAAGCTGAACATTTAACACCGTCGGTCGTACGCCCGAGACTCACAAATCTTGACAGCCATGCCAGAGCTAACGATGAAACCCGAAGAACGTTTTTTTTCGGTGGAATCGAGGGCGAGAACTGTTTCAGGACCGGAAGCGAACTATCAGTCTCGATAAAAATTAACACATTATGTGCGTAACCATCGAAACGAGAAGCTTGCTGTACCATTCACAATCCCAGGTAGTCCAGAGAGCTAACCTCTAGAATGCCCGGCAAGGCAAAGTATTTCTCCACCTAAAATTTATTGCCGGTTCAAATTGAAATAATTAGTATAAAAACATAATTTTGAATTTAGATGGTGGTCATAAAACGTGTTACGCTTCTCGTTTCGAAGCTACTAATCCTGTGAACATATGAACACGGGAACGGTTGCTGTGTATGGTTATGTGACCCTAATTGATTTTTTGATGTCTCGTTGCTCATTTCCTGGTGATGATAAAGAAAAATATCATCGCAGAATCTACCTGCATTGAGCGCCAAACGTAAACGGACTCATAAAACAAATAATTCGTTTTATTAACACTCACATCAACGTTAGTGGCGGAAAGAACAATTTCGTTATATCCGTATTCTCAGCTTTTCGCAATAAAAAAAATGTACCGCAAAGGAAACTCAAAAAACGTGCAGATCGAAATGCACAAAAACTTGCAATCCACGTCGAAACCGTTATTATGCATTTTACTTTTACAAGTGTTTACATTATGACGCATTTAGTTACGGCTCTGAAGTTTTCACTTATCGTCCATACAAACTGCAGACGGCCGACGTTGCCCCATGCTGACGGTCTGACTTTTCCTTATTACTTTTTATCGGTTGAATTGTAAAAATAAAATCTTCCATAAAAGGGTTCGTCGCTTCCGCCGCTCTCACGAGGGGGCATACAAGTCACTAGAGGAAAAGAGTGCACAGAAAGTGAATTTTTCTCCGTTACCAATGTGAATCCTTTACCGTCTCCAAACCGATCACTGTGCTAGTCCGGGGGTAAACTTGCATGGAATCCATCGCCAGCAAGGCCACGACTGACGAGTGCAGTTTGCAAAGTGACATGATTGACATTTAGTAGCCTTTTTTTTGCACTGTCGCTCCATACGCGCATTCGTACAGGTCGATCACAACTCTCTCCCAAGTAGGACGTCTACGAATGCACAAAAAATGACTGGATCAATTTTCAAGACTAATGCACTTTGGACACGCTCCACGATTGACACGTTCGTGGAGCGATCAGATTGGAGCCTCGTTGACCCTCAACAAACTCGGACGGCAATACGAAACCGGCTGGCATCGCACTCGTGTTTCCTTTCAATTGATTCAATATTATAGAGTCAACTGTTACGGATACGGTTAACCCATAGTTGAGATATGAAATCGAATCCCCTTTTCATTTTATAAGCTTAAATTGAATCAAATTTTTACAGCCAATTTATTGGAAGTAAGGTCTAGCATTGACGTTTTTTTTTAAAATAAACGATTCGGTGTGTCCATTTAACGCCATACTGGTCATTTACTGATCACGAAGAAATGATAACAATAGCAAGTATGGAACTGCATCCCGTCTCCCGAATGGGAAACAAAAGTCTCAACAACGGAATTCAAGTAATAAATTTTTACTTGCTTTCTTTCTTAATCCGGTAGAACTAATTCCACCGGAGTGTGCATGTTTCTTTTTATGTAAGACCGTGCCCTATCATCCGGTTATAGCCAAACCATTGCGGATTGGAAACCTTTCCATTAAGAAGATAATTGTAGCTCAGACAGGCCGCTAGAATTCCAGCGACCAGCAGGTCTTCGCCCTAGAGCAAACCGCACCCGAAAGATACATGGATAATGCACACAAACACACCAACGCTCACCGGAAGCTATTAACGCCAACAAGATAGAAATTGATTCTTTTTCTCTTCTCGCGTTGCTTCTAATCTGATCTTCCACGCCGAATCTGTCTTTTCGGTGCTTATGCCGGACAGGATTTCAGATCGAGAAGATTTTCAGATCGCGAACAATGAACTTCAACGGCGGTAGAAGCTTTAAACGTGGTAAACGTAAATAAAATCAAGCTGGAATATATATATTTGAAATCGCGGTTTTTTCCAGTATTGCCTTTTACGGAAAACCATTTCAGGCCATTCAGTAAAGATATATTTTATTTTTCAACGTTCCATCGATCACCGGTTCTTTGCACCATCACAAATGAAACATGAAAGGACTGATCTTAGTAAGGCAAGAGAATTAATACGAATATAAAGGGTGATTTTTTAAGAGCTTGAGAACTTTTTTAAACAATAAAACGCATAAAATTTGCAAAATCTCATCGGTTCTTTATTTTAAACGTTAGATTGGTACATGACATTTACTTTTTGAAGATAATTTCATTTAAATGTTGACCGCGGCTGCGTCTTAGGTGGTCCATTCGGAAAGTCCAATTTTGGGCAACTTTTTCGAGCATTTCGGCCGGAATAGCCCGAATTTCTTCGGAAATGTTGTCTTCCAAAGCTGGAATAGTTACTGGCTTATTTCTGTAGACTTTAGACTTGACGTAGCCCCACAAAAAATAGTCTAAAGGCGTCAAATCGCATGATCTTGGTGGCCAACTTACCGGTCCATTCCTTGAGATGAATTGTTCTCCGAAGTTTTCCCTCAAAATGGCCATAGAATCGCGAGCTGTGTGGCATGTAGCGCCATCTTGTTGAAACCACATGTCAACCAAGTTCAGTTCTTCCATTTTTGGCAACAAAAAGTTTGTTAGCATCGAACGATAGCGATCGTCATTCACTGTAACGTTGCGTCCAACAGCATCTTAAAAAAATACGGTCCAATGATTCCACCAGCGTACAAACCACACCAAACAGTGCATTTTTCGGGATGCATGGGCAGTTCTTGAACGGCTTCTGGTTGCTCTTCACTCCAAATGCGGCAATTTTGCTTATTTACGTAGCCATTCAACCAGAAATGAGCCTCATCGCTGAACAAAATTTGTCGATAAAAAAGCGGATTTTCCGAATGGACCACCTAAGACGCAGCCGCGGTCAACATTTAAATGAAATTATCTTCAAAAAGTAAATGTCATGTACCAATCTAACGTTTAAAATAAAGAACCGATGAGATTTTGCAAATTTTATGCGTTTTATTGTTTAAAAAAGTTCTCAAGCTCTTAAAAAATCACCCTTTAATTAAACAAAAACTTGGCGTAGGTAATATCAGAGACATAGCCGCAAGATTGACATAGGACTGCATTCGAGCTGTGTATAGATATTAACTGATTTGATACCGTTTGACCGTTTAAAGATTGCCTTTGTGTTCTAGGAATTAGAGCGGCAGATTAAGACAGTTTTCTAAATATGTTCTTCAACACATGGATCAATAAGTCCCGAGACTAACAATGGAAACAACTTTTTTTTTGAAATTTTTTTTTTATTCATCAACATAATCACCTTTTAGGGTGATACAATGGTTCCAACGTTTTTCCAATTTTTCAATACCATGTTTATAAAAAAAAACATCTTTCGCTTCAAAATAAGCTTCAGTTTCAGCGATGACTTCCTCATTTGAGCCAAATCGTTTTCCCTGGAGCATTTTTTTTAAGATCAGCAAAGAGCCAGTAGTCACTGGAGGCTAAATCTGGCGAGTATGGGTTGTGGGGAAGCAGATCAAAGCCCAATTCGTTCAATTTCGCCATTGGTTTCATCGACTTGTGGCAGGGTGCATTTTGTTCCATCGAAAGCAATCGCGGCACCCACTTGGAAAAAACCAAGGTTGCTGATCCTATCAATGAAACATTACTCGTGAACTATTCTCTTCACCGGCGATGCTACCCGTGCGGCGAGCAGTTTGTATATATTCCGTGTCTGCTTTATTCATTCTTTCCTTCCACTCAGAGAATTGAACCGCTTGGCAAAGCAAGCAAGCATCTTATATGCACTCTGTTGACTCACAGTGAGTTCGTTTCGAAGCATTTAGGTAGAAAGCTATTCGGTGGTGATGATGACTCGCGTTGAGTCGAATTTTCTACTCACGGTGATTCGTTCTCTACGACGTATGGCGGTACAACTGAATGACCGCCCAGGATGAAATTTTATTCCTGTATAAAGCTTATAAGAAAGATGTCGAATCTTTTTGAATTGTCTTCACTGCACATTTCTTCGGTGTTTGCTATACTTTAATCGTGATTTGTAGCGTTAGGGACAACTTTGATACCTACCAGAATATGTTATTGATTAAACATCAAACTGTAAAGGGTTATTAATGGAGCGTTTTTGTGTGTCGTAAATATGTAACTTTCACTCCTATTCCGTAGTTCTATAATAAATTCATTTTGTGTTTCGATCGAGTTCGACTTTTCCAAACAAATTATACCTCATTCGAAATGCCAAATTGGTATTTTTCATTCGGTCGAATGTAGGGTTGTTTATTATGCCTGAGAAGTAATAGTCCCAAGTTTTTGTCAATTATTATTGTTTCTCATGATCGTGACACTATTTATATACCGATTACAAAGCCATTCGACGATCGTTTCCTTAATAATTATAAACATATGTGATGATTGCTTTTAATTTCATGTTAATCATTCATAATAAACTAATAGTATTTGTATTAACTTCGAGACAAGTTGTGTCGAACCAAGTCAACTACCAAAAAAGTTGAGACCAACTTTGATGATAAACACTATCAGTTCGTACAAATACTAGAAGAACCATAAACACCAAATAATTCCGTCACATTCAATATACAGGGCGTTAGAGCTACAATATAATAGAAACTAAAACCGAAATAGAACT
The DNA here is from genome assembly GCF_030247185.1 of Malaya genurostris. Lineage (NCBI taxonomy): Eukaryota > Metazoa > Arthropoda > Insecta > Diptera > Culicidae > Malaya > Malaya genurostris. The sequence goes on along the minus strand of NC_080571.1, from coordinate 227,985,094 downwards.
TCTATAATTTTGTATAAGGCACTAATTTGGAGGCCAACATAAGATTTTACTGAAGAATGATATTTCTATTATTATCAAAAACAAACAAACTCTCTACAGTTACTTGTTGGAAACTGTGCCATGGATAATCGTGCAATGAAGACCTTCCGCAGTTTCCAATAACGAAATAAATATCTAAAAATCAAGTATCATACAATCAAACACAACAAAATTATCTGTCTCGTGACATTAGTGACGTTAAATAAAGTGGAATTAAATGCATATTTTTTTCTTGATCCTATATTCTCTTACTATCTCCTGATTATGTGATAACAGAATTATATTTCATTTGGACTCTTTGTATGTGATCCTTGAAGTATTCACGTAAAAATTTTTTTGATCAACACAGTTTTAAGGTAAATAATACAATGAGTAGTTTCAAAACTGAATGTGTGATATGAGTAACAAAAATTCTAAATCGCACTATCTGACAAATCGATAAACCACGCGGATTGTGTTATTTTTCAAATTGAAATCGTTTCCTCTGTAATATGAATATTGTAAAATGTTATGAAATTGAATTTACAATTTCTTCTAGCGGATGTTCTTTTTTAAAAAAAAGCTAAACCGATCACTTCGGGAGTCAATTGTAGAACATTTTATTTTCAATACATTTTTGACAGCAATATCAGATTGTAATCTTAATTTGATTTCAGCTCATCAATTTCTCAACTGATATCACATTACGTTATTATTTTGCTGTTTGCTTTTGGAAGCAAAACTTACGAGGCAATAGTTTTGTGAAACTCCAAAAATGATAATATTAAATGCAAAAATTTAATGAATGCATTAAAATAGGACTAAGTTAATAAGGCGATACAAAAATGCAAAAGTAAATTTCAATGGAACATCTATTCCTCCAATTTTATGTTGCGTTTTACAAAATGCTTCGACATCCTGTGGCAGTTGGCCGGAACCACAACCGTGATTCTCAATTTAAAAGTCTTAATTTCCTGATCGTAGTACAGTTATTCTAATCGATAATTTGCGTAGATGTATGGTAAAAGATGCTGAATGAGTATTTAGTTAGTAATGACTATTTCTTTGTTAGCCATTCTTCTTAATTGCTTTGATTTTTGCAGAGCAAGCTATTACATGGCGTCTCAGTAGGTTCAAACGTTGTGGAAAACCCTGCACTCCTATTACTTCTATAAATCAAATCTATGCGAAGAAGTGTTAAATTGTGTTTAATATAATAAAAACATGAGAAAATAAATCATCCCTGAAATTAAAAGATTAGACTTGCCTCTATAATCAATATTCAGAATATATTTTTGTCACTCTATTTGCATTGCATATTGATATTGCGTATTGGACTTGATCATTCATAATCATATGTGATTTTAAAAAATATCACTGTAGATATTTCAGTCCATTTTCAAAATCATAAATAAAATAAATATCAAACCAACCCGAAAGAGAATCAAAAGTGTTGCTACAGTTATATGTGGAAAATAATTCCTTTTATTTTATTTCTTATATAAGCCATATAAACTGCAAAATTTTCACTTTACAAAAGTGATTGCCCTCAGGTGATTCAACTCCAGCTTTTTTAAAATCTATCTGCCATTACTTGCCGCAAAATTTCAAAAGCACGGAGTACGAACGTGAGAATAGTATTCGGTGAAATCTGAATAAACTGTTTCATTAGTTTTATTGCAGTAGGAAGTACATTATATGTACATTAGTATACGATTTTAAACGACGTTTTGAAGTAGACTATCAGTTTTATTTATCAGTTTAATTTTTATCCAACCCAATCGTTTCGCCATCTTCCAATAATAAGTAATGATATTACGTTTAAAGTTTTCCAAGCTAATTTGTGATGTTCAGCGCACACTTTTTATCAGGGAAATATCTACGAGACAATTAAACTAAGCAAAATAAAAAATTGCTTCCATCGCATCGCTAATTTTTGTCTTCAATTTTTTTCGTACACTTGCATTCATGATTGCTGGCATTTTGACTCGCAGTGAGTCAAAAATTGACTCAATGTAAGCGCTACTCGTGCCTGATGATACCTGCTCTTGAAATGGTAGAGAATGGCTCACGGCGGAATAGCAACAAGCATGAAAAGCAAGATCTCTTCTCTCTTGCGAGTCGCTCAGGCAGTCACATATTGAGCATAGCTTTTGCCTCGTCCGGCATTACATGCTTTGCTGTCTCCGTTCTTGAATCGTTCGCAGGCGATGAACGTTAATGAGTTGCGTGAGGCGAATTTCAGCAACCCTGGAAAAAACCTTTTTCATGCTCACTTTTTCATGAAGGATAGTAAATACACCTCCATATGATATCTGTGTCATCTCAGCAAACTCACGGAGCTTCACTTTACGATCTTTTATTATAATTTTTGTCACTTCATTCACATTTTCCGGTGTAACGGCTTCCACAGGTCTACCCGAGCGTTCCGCGTCATTTGTGTCGGTACGACCACGTTTAAACTCGGCGAACCACCGACAAATCGTTGCTTTTGATGGACAAGAGTCCGGATAACATTTTTCAATCCATTGTTTCGCTTGCACTGTGTTTCTACCCATTAAAAAACAATGTTTTATCAAAACACGAAACTCAGTTTTTTCCATTTTTTAAACAAACTACAAAACGACTTTACTCCAACCTCGATAACTCAGCTGTTTCTGGTCGGATCGACTTAAAATTTTGACTTGTTTCAAGCAAAGGTTAGTACTCTAGAAAGACGTGGTTACTGGTTTACTACGAGCGCCATCTCTGCTTTAGTCTCGTGACTTATTGATCCATGTGTTACATTACTTTTCGGATCCTGAAAAGGGCCGTTAGTGGCTTTGGAGTCCTAAACAGAATTATTCTGTTACTTATTATTATGTTTATGTTAGAGGAAGAAGGACGTCATTTATAAGTTTGAGCCTTGACCTGGAAGAATAAATCATTACATAAATATAATCGTATCACAAGTCGTACAATCGCTCAACCTTTCATATGTCTCACTATTCTAGTGAAAGAAGCTATCGAAATGCTGTACGGGATTCATTTCTGGCATTCAGAAGGGCCAAATTCCACAATTCTCTACGATATTAAAAACTTTTCGGAACATTTTTTCTAGAACGGGATGCAGACAAATGCTTACTTTATTTACGCTCGTTTGGTGCGAATTTCACACTGCAAACAGTGCACAAAGCTAATCAAATTATTCTAGACTTGCACTAAACTAATGATTTCTACCTCCGATTTGCAAAGGTGTATTCTTAATAGTTCTTCAGATAGCATTTAGAGCCATTAGACTAGTTGATTTTGTATAATGTTACCCATCGTTGTCCACTTTTCGTTTTCTTTTTCTCCAATACTAACAACCAGCAGCTGGATGACGCAATCGCTCTTGCTTAAAGAGAAAAACAAACTGCGAATGTCCAACAGCAGATGTGCTTACAGAAGATCTAGTTGTTAGGTTTGAGGGACGGAACCACATATTCGCCATTGACTGAAGCACCAGTTGAATAATGCCGGGTGTCTTCACATAAAGACTGTCCCAGAAAGTATGGACGCAACCAAAAACCGCTGCCATTTCGCAATGGTTCAGAATCTGTCAATTTTTATGGCTGCGTCTTGTTGTTAACACTCTTCTCTAACCACTTGTGCAGTTGTTCATTCGTTTTCATTAGTTTGTTTCGAAATGCGTGGACTTTCAGCAGAACAACGTCGAAAAATTGTGTACAAATGGTGCACAGAACGCGGACTGTCACTGAGAAAGATAGCAAAAATGGAAGGAGTAAGTGAAAAAGCCATGCGAAATGCTATCAGGAAGTTCGGTGAGGATAACACCTTTGAGGATAAACCGAAAACGGGTCGAAAAAAAGGTCCTGCTAACCCTCAGTTGGATAAACGTATACAGAAGGCGTTCGAGCAAAAGAAGGAGGTTTCAGTTCGGGATATGGCCAAAAAAGTGGGCACTTCGAAGTCAAATGTTCTTCGTGCTAAAGAACGTTTGAATCTTCGAACCTATAAGAAGCAGAAACCAGCAAAACGTAGTCCGAAACAAAAAGCATCGATCAGGCCGAGGGTTCGAAAGCTGTACAATACGATTCTTGCTGGAAATTTGAACTGCATAATCATGGACGACGAAACCTACGTGAAACTCGATTACAAATCCTTGCCGGAACCATAATATTATACGGCGCGAGAAGGGCAAGTGTTAAACCAGGCCGAGACATCGATTGAAGTCGAAAAATTAGGTAAGAAAGCTATGGTCTGGCAAGCAATTTGTAGCTGTGGTAAGATTTCAAAACCCTTCATCACCACTGATTCAATGAACATCGAAATATACATAAAGGAATGTTTACAAACACGACTTCTACCCATGATTCGAAGCCACAAGGATACTGTTGTCTTCTGGCCAGATCTTGCTTCTTGCCCCTACTCGAAATCAACGGTAGAATGGTATACTACCAAAAATGTCACTTTCGTCCCAAAAGACATGAATCCACCAAATAGCCCACAACTTCGACCAATTAAGGAATTTTGGGCATTAACGAAGGCACATCTTAGGAAACATGTCTCGGCAGCCGAAACCATTCAACAGTTCGAAAAAGATTGGAAAAAAGTGTCGAAACTTGTCGCCAAGAAGTCTCTACGGAATTTAATGCGGAACGTTCGCAAGAAGATGCGCCAGCTAGTCTGTAATGGCTAAGTAGCAAATGTTGAGAATAATATTCTGTTGTTGTAGTCTAATATTATCAGTATATCGAATAAAATTTGAATATCTAACACTTGTGAATTATTCACAGCGAAATCAAAGTGCGTCCATACTTTCTGGGACAGTCTTTAGACGGAGTCCTGCGCACTCTATGAGTCTCCTTTCATAGATTATCATAGACTGAAGCTAGCAAACGCCCAACAGGGTCAATTTAGAGATTCGGTTGATTTTGATGTTTCTAGTTTGAACCTATTTTTTTACTATTTAAACAATGTTTACGTAATAACCGTGATTTTAACAACAATCTCACACCTTCTTCAATTCGTTTCGTGAAAGAATTAGAGAAAATACTCAAACAGAGAAAAAGTGTTCGTGTTGTGAAATTGTCTAAATGCACCCAGACGAGCACAGTTCTGAAAGACATAGTCCTACGTCAAAAAGATAAGACAACCTATTTATAACAGGTGTCTGATTTGCTATACTCGAGCTATATTGGTATATTTCTAACGAAATGTTTCATGTTCAATATAATAAAGTTGTTCAATTTAAAAAAGTAGGCTACCTAGAGAAAATAAAAAGAATTTCATACTTTCAAATACATTTAGTACTTCATTCGATCGAATTTTCATTCTAGCCAAGAGTAGATCCACTGGGTTCTTGCTTTCATGTCGTAAAAGGCCATGTGTGTGTGTGTGTGTGTGTGTGTGTGTGTGTACTCACTGTTCCCGGTGATTTTTCACAAACTTAGACTCATATTCTATGGCTATTGAATTTCATTTGGATATAACTTTCGGTTTTGGAGAGAGAATAAGAGAAAAAATTTCCCAATTTCATAAAAAAAATTTCCCGAACGATGGTCAAAAACATGTACAAATCTCATAAAACTTCAACTTTATTATTTATTGTGCAGCAGGGAAAAGCCCAGTGGAGCTTATTTAGTTAAAACTTTTTCTCCAACAGGAGGAGGTATAATGCTTCTCATCTTTTGCATCAACAGATTACAATGATCCAAATGATACATAATACATAATAACTTGAAACTAAAACTTGGAAATTATACAATGATGAGAGAAAACTAATGCTAAATATACTATTTTAGTTACTAGAACAGATCGAGACAGGTGACTGAGAAACAGCTTTTTTAGAACATTACGAGAATGATGAAGGTCAAATACATTTGAGCAATTATTATATAAGCGGCACATACTAGTCATAGGTTCGTAGTAACCGTAGTTAGTTCTAGATGAGAGTATTCTAAGAAATGGGTGAAAACGAAGAGTACGGCGATGAATATCTAAGTGTAACGATTGTCTATACGAGCTTGTAGTAAATCAGCGACGAAGATGACCTTACAGACGTCACGTCGAACAGAGAGTAAATCTAGGTCAATCAGCTAGCAAAGATCTTCGTAGCTCGGAATGTTTAATGGGTCTCTCCACGGAAGACGACGAAAGTAGTGTTCTGGAAGCACCGAAACTCCAAAAATAAAACTTATTTCGACTTCTTAAAAAATTAATAGAAATATTTCAATAAATAGAAATAATTTAAAAAAAAAATATAAAAATGACTTTACAACATTACTTGCAGAATAAGAATAAACAACCACCACTCCGATCCAATAACTCCCGTCAACTTTATTCGGATCTCGAACAGTCACCCGTGCAGTAAAACTTCATTCAATTCAATTGAAACCGAATGTGAAACACACTGACGATCTCTCTACTGCAGTAAACTTCACACTCTGACGCACACACAACGTTCGCTGACGTACCGAACGTGCAGCATTCAGTTCTTCATTCAATTCTCTTCGAAACAAAGCTCAGTTTAACCACCATCAGTTGATCCCTTGAAGTAACAAAATCTATATCTCTTTCAATAGTGTGAGAGCGGCCTTCAAATGAGATTCATGTAAACATTCGAATTGGTTCAAGATAAATGATGAAAGACAAACCATATAGCTGAAATATCAATAACAGAATATAAATAAATTGATAGTTTCCTCCTTCAGTTTTCATTTTTAATACTTTACTCCATTTGTAATTCTATTTATTCGAAATAGCTCACTACCAACAGCAAAGAGACATCGAAGCAGCTAGACTACTTGGCACTTGAACTTGAGCAAGCAAAACTTCAAATGACTAGGAACGATTTTTCAACTGACGATGAAATCTGAGAGTTTCACTTGAAAATGGCAGCAAATGTCAAACAAATGTGTGTCGATATGCAGACGGTTTCATTTTCTTCTGATATTATTCGATTGAAACTGAAATGTTACCGCACTGTCAGTCACACAAACTGTCAACTGCATCAGACGCTGAATTGGTACAGTGATGCCAGAACACGCGTTTTTTTGTCTCTTTTCGAATATGGCGATTCGTTAGCAGTAGAACTGTTCCACTAGAACAATATGCATAATTTTATTTATCTAGCACACATATCTTCTTACTAAATATGATGCTTTGTTTAGTGTTTGTATGATTCTGTCCGGGGGAAATACGAATTATATAATCTGAGTGGGACTCGGGTCCTTCGAATGGCCAAGTCTAAATTTTTCTTAGCTCAGACGTCTTAGATGTTTTTAATTGAATTTAATTGAAACTGTCTAGCTATCTATGGCGATAGCCAGATATGAGATAGAAGATCAGTACAAGACAAGTTCAAATTTTGCCTTGGCAGGATAAGTGTAGCTACAGAGCATAATAAAATGCAAAAATAATCCAAATTAATTTCAAATAAGCTAACTATCGTCTTATTTGCTTATTTCTCTCTCGGCAACAGCTATACTATATGTTTAAAGGTGAATATATGTTTCAAGCCTTAGCAATGCATTTTGGTTATTATAAACCATACGTTTTTTCGAAAAAGTTGTTATTTCCATTTTTGTAGATTATTCTTATAAAATAATTGTCCTTGATATTGCTTTTCGAAGTACGATTGGGGACTCGGTTGGTTCTAAACTTATTGACTACCGAATTTGAGCTGTACCTGACTTATGTCCTTTCTAAATAGATATATTACAGCATTAAAATATCGCGGAGCTAGACGTCGTCTTTAATCGGTGTAATAACAAATAATATATATAATTTATTTTTCAAATAATTAGATCATATTATCCGCTAAGATAAATCCTGATCATTTCCTCTTCCAACTAACACCACTTTTTTCGCTATAATACTACATGAACGTGGCCATCCATTGAGGTAGAAACAGGTGAGGCAAACATAACTCTTTTGTGTTAGTGAAATTAGCTTTGCATCAGCAAGCCAAGTGAAATTAAAAGCCACGTGCTTGCTTTATTCACACCGGTGGCATTGAATCGAAGCATGTCTATTTTACATATATGCTGTCATACCGAACTATTTACAATGTGCATAGCCTATATTCCCGAATAGCCTATATTGCCGCGCAGTTCGAGCGGCGTGCGTCGAGGATTGGAGGGGTTGCTATTCTTGCAGTGCTGCAAGTTCAATGAGATTCAATGAAAGACTTTTGTGAGGGCGCTGCAAATGTTTTGATCACCAACCCAAGCAAGCCATGTGGTCTGCTCCACCTGTTTGCAACAAATTAATCGGGCAACATTGCAACATTTTCAATTCTTCCAACGCTATATTTTGTTTTAAAAATTGTTAGTAATCTTTAAAACAATAATTAGGCGTATAGTGACTGGTACCGTAAATAGAGACACTAGCACTGCTAAAAGTTAGTTACTAAGTAGCTACCGACCATTAGACGTTTTATGCGGATAAAATGCTTATTTAGTAGAAGCAAAAATCTACATCGAAAAGCTGCCTAGTGATATTTTCAGTTTTATTCATATTTTCCGGCAAACGACACTGCCAAACTGGCATAGCAGAAAGATTCTACGAAAAGATAGTGTTAGTGATAAATCATTTGTGTAGAAAAGTCTGGAATGCTCAAAAATGGGTGGGGGGACGGGGTGGCGATTTGGCGAACTGGAGCTCTTTATAATACTTTCCCCAAACCCTTTTACCGCAAAACGGAAGACAGAAACCACCAAAAATAATATTTAATTGAGATATCTATTTTTTGATATATTTGGTCCATTTCGAACTACTGTGGACTGTTCTAAATCGATTGTTGTATTTAATGACATTTGTAAAAAATATTGAGTTAAACATGTTTACTTGTTAAATCATCGACTAACTGCTCCATTCACAGTACAATTATCTGTACTATTTTCGAAATTTTAACGCCTTGCAACTATAAAAATCAAATCGATTGATACAGTTATTACAATGTAGTTTAATGATGAGACGAGCTAATGCAACTTTACCTTCAGGCTAAATTATTGAACCATCTATCTCACTACCGTCCGCATCAATTTACGTTGTTAATTTAAATTTACTCTATGAAGAGATTTATATAACCAAGTCGTATAATATAAGCCCTCTAACCGAAGACGTATTCCAGCAATATGGCTTAATTTCAGTGAGCTTCGGTAATGAACGGAACTTCTTTTGATCATATTCCAAAGGTATTATTGCATTACACGTCGAACTTGCTTGTACAAATCAATCCAATCCAATCATCCAATAACCAATTAACCCATGGAATTTATTCCTTAGGACATTCAAGGAAAAACTGTTTCAGTTTTTTTAGGAATGCCTCTCTACGACATAATAAAAACAACAAAATGCTGGTTTTTGCTCCCGAACATGGCTGGAAAATATATTCCGAAACACTACCATTAAATTCATCAATCTTATTGCAGGAAATCTGTAGCGGTGCATAATCTGTCGAGCATATTTGCTGCACGGACTAGACGAGCGAGCATCGCCGGCCCTTGCAAGAAATGACCCCCACATCAACCAAGATCTCACGAATATCCGGCGGCTATTGTTAATATCCCATCAAACCAGTTCGATCATCAATTGTTCCACCCAACTCGCTGACCGACACAGCCCTGCACAATAAATGCACATGCTTGGCAGCGGTAATCGGTCCACGAAAAACCGTGACGCGCGGAAAGAAAGCCTTCCCGTCACTATTCGCTAGCACTGCGGCCAAACTACACATCAGATCGCATCTCAATAATATCATTATTTTCGCCCTCGCAGGCTTTCCGCGGACAGTGTTTAGCTTTTGGTTTCCTTTTTATTTTTCTTTTTATTTTTATTTTTGCAGTTGTTGCAACGCCCGCCAGTAAACCGCAACATAATGGGATGATTGCAATTTTCTGGATCCGATTGGTGGTGTCCGCTTCAAAGCGCCCGTGGAACAAGCGATAGGCGAGACTCTCCGAGTCAGATAAATGTCAGGAATACAAGTGGATCATGATCGGTGGAAGGAACAACTGACGAGGTAAAACGAACAGGATCATGTACAAGGAACACAGTATTATCAACCAACGGTTAGCAGAAAATCTTCCCAGAACTGAATCCATGGCAACGAACGAGAGAACGTTCACATAACAAAACATTTGGTCAAGCTCAGAGAATGCTTGAAATTGTTCTGATAGTAATAAAATGTTTTTTCAAAGAGCCACGAAGGTTGTTTTAAACATTGCCTTTGGTCAATGATTACAATGAGCTTACGGCGATTCAGGTAGCGACAATCATACGTTATCGGTGAAAAAATTTGAAGTGGGCTGCATTAAAATTCCTTGGATGGAGACTAGGGTGGGACAAAATTCAGATTTCAGCTCCACAAAACTTCTCGTGTTCCTTTTAGGTCCCATAAGAACTATGAAGAATTTTAGCTCGATCAGTGAAACTATATTTTTTGTAGAGGTTTCAGTCTAGAAAAACTTATGTTTTACAAAAAAAAACATGCCTAATTCACCTAACAGTGAGATGATACCTTTTTTTCATCACTCCGCATGTGTTTTTTACATGAATATTCTTCGGTGGCTTTAGTTTTCTTGGCGTTACTTTATTGACCATCGTTTTAAATGACAGTCTGGAATTTCAATCACTCATTACAATGTAATTTCGGAACTGCATGATCCGACATGAAACCATGAAATCATACCATTGAATCTAAACGTGTGACAATCGATTGAGCATTCCATGAGATGTCGAAGTGAGTTCCACTTTAGAGTTTTTCGTCATTATTTATGGTACTTCCAGAACCGGAACCCAGGTACCGGTATAACACAAAACGGTTTGTATGGTTAATAAATTTGAATAGTTTTGAGCCCAACTTAGATGACTTTTTTTTATCGTCATCTCGGTTCGAATTTTAAAAACTCATCATACTGTAATTCCATAATCGGAAGTCGGAATCGAATATAATTCATCTATTTTGTATGGGGCCATAAGTATTTTAATATGAATTTTCATTTATGAAATTCGATTTGGCATTCTTTGAGAAAACGATTGAGCTCCTGTATTCCCTACACTTTCGGAACCCGTATTCGGAAATCAGTATAGGTGAAGTCAGTAAAATTCACCTAAAGTATTGAAAACCATCTCATTTGGTTCAAAATATTTGAAAATCAGTGTAGCCGTCTTTGAGAAATCGTAGTGCATTCCAAATAATTTTTTTTGGATATCTTCCGAAAATCAGTAAAACTGAAATAATCTTATTTTGTCATCGACTTCCAAATTATCAAACCCGATTAGCCCGATTAATTTATGAGAACTTGAAATTTTTGCTTTAATCATCCTGTATCTCCTGAACCGGAAGTCGGATCTGATTAAAAATCACGACTTTTTTAATGGGATCTTGAGACTATTCATTTGAATTATGTATAGATGGAGGAAATTTGTTCAGCCATCTACGAGCAAAATGATTGTCATTATTTTATTTTTGTTACACATCATTCAGTAGTTCCGGAACCAAAAGCCGGATCAAAAAAAATAGTAAGCTAGTATGGGAGCATAGTACGGTCATGCCATCTCCGAAAAAATTGAGTGAAATTATTGATCACACACACATTTGCTGATTTCGACTACCTGGTTCGAAAGGCAGTGTTGGAAAAAATCACAATTTCGAAAATCGCGACTGAAAGTTTTTTAGACAAAAAATCACCGATCAAAAAACTCACTGCAGAAAAGTTCAGTACTGATTTTTTTACAACGCGATTCTCCCTAAAAATGATTTCGCATGGTAAAAAATCAGTTGAAAAATTTCACTAGCAAACATTCTACTCGATGATATTCAAGAAAAAAGTTCGCACATTGAATATATCGTATATGATTCTTGAACAGAAGATTTTTGGAAATGAATTTTCATAGCCGTTGTATCTCAGCCCTTTGCAGAATACATGATGAATAAATTCGTAGATGAACAAAAACTGAACCATTCTGAAAATGTTCAAAAAATGTAATCAATCGGATCAATAGTGCTGGTGTATTTGAAATTTTTTCGGCACTATATCATTAGTAAAAGCAAAAAGTGCTATGATAAATAATATTTGTAATGATAAAAAAAACCTTAATAAAAACAATCACAAAGCTTTTTATGCAGGTGATAAAAAAATATTTACCATTCCATGCCATTTAGATTCAAAAACGTACGCAGAAGTCACAAGAAAGCAGACTACCGCTCTGTCAATTCAAATGAGCCGTTCAAACATTGCGCCTACTGTGTGTTCGTGACTTGCTGACAATTCTCCGCTCAATTTCATGCTAAATAGCGTTTTATTTGGTTTAATCTAAATAGTACAGTGTAATCAGCTAGCTGGAATCAAAACAGTCTTTCGTCGCTATAATGACTATCTGGAATGTGGTAAAATATGTTGTTCATATCAGCGCCGCTTTTACGTATTAATGGGCCCAGGGGCACTAACCCCCACTAGCCCTATGTAAAAGCGGCCCTGGTTCATATTAACCACCCTACGTGCATCGAAAATATTGCAGTCATTATTTGCGAACTTATTCAGTAGAGATTTTTATACTATAATAATTAAATCTTACACGAATCACTTCGGTGGCGAACTAAAGCGTAGTAGAGACTTAGCATCGAAGTATCATCGGAGATTCTTCTCCCTTTCGATTATCTTCTTAGCGATATTTCTTTGGATGAAAATTCGTCATCAAATTTCGCTGACACAAAAAATCACTTGTGATCCTCGAGGATCAGAGTTTTGTGGATGCTGGTTTCATGAATAAAAATGTCGAAAGTGATTTTTTCAGTCACTAAGATTTTTTAGAAATCCTCTCGAATTAATTTTTTCACGAATGGTAGTTAAATGAACTTTTTCTGACCATGATTTTCCCAAATAGGTATAATAAATTATGTTCTTTCAGTAATTATTACTGAAAGCAGTTTAACTCAATATATATATATATATATATATATATATATATATATATATATATATATATATATATATATATATATATATATATATATATATATATATATATATATATATATATATATATATATATATATATATATATATATATATATATATATATATATATGGAATTTTATATATGTTTTGAATTCGAAAAGACGGCCATCTTTTTAATATATGGGTATACCATATTAGAACGATTATTGACATATAGAAAAAGTTATTGAAAGAAAACCAATACAAGGTCCGAGCAATGGCTCATTACTTAATTTATCTAGCACCACTGCTGCTAGTGGCCATAATATGATTTGACTTTCTTTTATTATGCTATAACGGTTGATCTGAGTTGTTTGATGTCTTCAGGATAATTACTCAGCTTAGTATGAAGATTCTTTTTAGGTGACAAACCATGTTGCAATACTTACTGTAAAGACACATACTAAATCCCATACACATTTTAAACCACAAACTTTAAACTTCGGACGCGAAAATATAGTTTCACCGATCGACTTAACGGTTTGCAAAGAACACGAAAAGTTTTGTGGAGTGAGAAAATAAATCTATCCATTTTTTTCCATACAACCTTGTCCCACCCTAATGGATACACTCGGCCGTCGATGGTCTTCCCTGCACATGCACATCCGTTGAAGGAACCAACTGATCGTCTAGCGGAAATCATTGTCAGCGGGATATCAAAATGTCAGTTTTCAAATAAGACATTTCTACTTTCGATTATCTGCGCGTCCACAAAGTGGCTTGTTATCAGTAACCAACCGCATGCTATGCTGTAAAGGGGGAAAACTGTCACCTGTTTGAGTGTCCCGACAAAATTACATACGAGAAAGAAACCAAGCTGACCATCACCTCGACGTCAATACTCACGCCGACACAGTACGTGTAACACGGTTTCCAGTCGTTCGTCCGTCCGTCCGTCCGCACGTCTGCCGGTGATGCCATGATTAGTCACCTGACCGGATTCCCTTTCGACACACAGTCGCAGTCTTGTGTTCAATGAAATGGAAAACTCACCCAGCTCCCCTTCGGTGTCGGTCAGCATACGTCCGTATCGGTAAAATCAGTTTGTATATGGACTGAATACTGATCAAACAGCTTCTATAATTTGATCTATGCTAGGTGGTATGCAAGACAAGATCAGATTTCACACAAAACCGCCACACACTGGTACTGAACAGTTAGTAATAATCGTTCCAATCCGTTTGGTAGCAGTTCGTTCAACCTGTTTTGTTGTAGATCCCACGAGTGCGCTGTCATCGTGAAGTAGATCAAGTGCAATTGAACTACCGCAGCTTCGACCAGTGTCACCGGCAATTTAAATCGTTACTCCATGAATGGTGATAATTGAGGTATGCAGTGAGGTTATTAGAAGATACAGTGCATCATCATCATCGTCAGATGGTATTTTACGAACTTTATATTAGAAAAAATAAAATAAAATATGTTCTAATTTCTTACTTTCACGTAAAGTACCACCAAATTGTTTGCATTTGTTTCATTGGGTGATTCGGGAAGTAAAAAGTTTCTTTTTTTTTTTTTTAAGATAAACGATTTTTTCAAATTTCGATAAAATTTTATTTCACTATCTTTCGCCATCATGCTAGTGATTTTAAAATTCCACGCTTATAGTAGCCCCTGTCTAGTCCCGTTAGCATAAAACTGAAGCAAACGATTCTTAACTCTCTCTCTCTCTCTCTCTCATTTAGATAGAAGTTTACTCCATTTAATGGATTTTGTAACTACCGAAACAAACAACAATCCGATGGTGCAAGATTGGGAGAATATGATGGATGCGGTGGCACATCCCATCTAAGTTGTGACAGTTTCTGGCGAGTGACCAAACTAATGTGGGATGTGGCATTGTTGTGATGGAATACGACATCTTTTCTATCCGGCGTTCTGGCCGTTTCTGCTCGATGGTATCATTTAATTTATTTAATTTTTCATCACACAAATATAGACGACGCACATAGATGCAGTGTATACGGATATTGCGGGGTTCAATTTTACACTGACGAAAAAATATTTATGAATTTCATACACAGCAGAAAAAGCGAGCCAAAAGGTGTTTACGTCGGAATTACATTTTTGTGTGTAAAAATATTTTCAAGTGCTGAAAATCATCCAGAGTATCTTCTAGTTAATTGATGAACCTACTGCAATGATTCAAAGAAAATGTTAAGCAATGTACAGTGGTTTGAATCGACAAAAACGTGAAATTAATTCTCTAGTTGCTAAATCGTTGATCCGATATACGTATTTTTTTGGAGAACTCATTCACAACAATATACCTCGTGATTTGATCACAATAAAAAATGTGCAAAGCCTGCTAGGGTAAGGGCTCCCTATTTCATCTCATTTGTAAGAACGTCGCCTCAAAACCCCGATTTAGACACTAAAATCACTATAACTTTTTCATATTACTACTTCATTCGCATTGCTCCACGTTGAGAATTGATTCACATTTCTTGAAAATTTAACCAATATTCATAAAACAGCTAAAAACACTTATGATGTGTTCACTACTCTGCTCATAATTTCATCTCAATGGATTTTTATCCATCCTATCGTTGGTCCTTTATTCATCCTATAAATTAGCAATGGCGACAGCAATCAAAACAAAATATTCCACTGTTACACTTTCAGGTTCAAAATGTTAGAATTCTAACCTAATTCAGGAATTCAGGTTCAAAATGTTAGAATTCTAAGGCCTAATGACAACTATGAGACAACATACGACATTTTAAGAACCACACGGAGAACCCTTCGATAATAAAATTGCGATATCGCAGTTTTTGATTTTTGCGATTTAACTAATTTCTTTTTGATTCAACCAATATGGTTTTTGATTTGCATATATTCAAGTAGTTGAAAAATATGTTGTTTTGAATGCTGTCAAATGCCGGAGACAGTTGAAAGCAAAACAATAATCGCAATGCAAAATCAACTACTTTTTAAGTTGAAATCAGTTCGCGTCGCTTCAAAATGTCAATGAAAAAAAACATCGATGGTTAAAGCGTTTGGTGAAATTGTGTTCATTCGATTTGAGAAATTTATGATAACAAGTGTTTATCTAACAGCGGTGTTGTGATAAAGTTAACCTTGTTTAAGATGAAAAAGATTTCGTGACAAATTAGAAAATGTTAATGAATGATCATCTCGTAATCTTTCAGGTATGCGCAAAAATTTTATGCTTCAAATTCGATCATTGATTTACTTCCAGCAGACTGTTTTACTTCTAGCTGTTTGATACCGATGATGATGTTCATGCATTAGCAATAAAATGCTTTTTGACATGAATTTAATTTACAAAAGTAACAGGAGCGAAGGGTTTCAAACACACAGAACGCGCTACGATCGAATAGCCGTCGCAAAATTCCAATTCCCAGCGGTTGATGCACCCAAGCTCATATAGATTGACTAAAATTATCAGTGCATTACTTTAGTTCAACCGTTTGAAGGCATCATATTTCAATACTCATTTTAGGTAAATTTAATAATTTCGCTAATTTACTCGCCCCTCCGGGCACTTTTGCTGATTAAAAACGTTTTTCTACATCAATCATTTCCGATCGAATCAGAAATATTTTTTTAGAATTTAGATCTTTACTGATCTCGACTTGATATGATCATGATCATACAAAAATCAAAATCACTTAGTGATCAGATCAGTTCTGATTTCGTAATGACAATTTATTCCTTGGTTAAGATCGGTGGTTTTCCCAGCCCTAATGATATTACATGTCAATATAAAATACTGCTTAAATAGTTTAAACAGTTTATTTGGTGAACTTTAAATAAAAACAAAAAAGTAATTGTTACTATTTAGGCATTAGCCCTTCTTAAAACAAAGCGCAGAGCCAGAGATGCCATTTATACAGATATATCTGTATTGTATAGATTTTTGCGTTCGCATACTGATTTAAATCAGATTACAGATTTTATACAGTTTTTCTATGTACTTTTTTCATATTTACAAATATTTAGAGCAGATATAGACTTTCTATGCAAAGTAATACATATTTTCTATGAAAATATCTGGCATCTCTGTGCACAGCCGATGAAACACATACATTTAACAGCGTTATGTTGATATATAGCGGAAAGAAACCAGTGCTACTAGACTTGTTGATGATAATTAGAAGAAAATAAACAATTTTGTTTTATAACATTATGATAAAACCTGGCAACTTTGCGAAACCAAATGAGATGAAACCAAAGCGCAATCAAGTGAACTAAGTGAAAAACTTTCATCTCATATTTTTGAAGACTTTTATTGCTTGTCGGGTAATTTTTGAAGTTTTTAATCGTTAACTAAACAAGTGGCTAGTGAACATTACTAATTATGAAGTCATCCAGCATTCAATGGTAGTGTAATTGTGCGAAATAGTGATCATGTTTTGAGACGAATCGATTAGTAGATATTCAGAAACATGACGAACTGTAAATCTTACGACGAAAATGTGTCCTAAATTGAAAAGTGAGTTTATTTTAAATGAAAAAAACGATCACTGAAGAATTTAAAACCATATCTTTCAATGGAAAAGTGTGACAATAGCTTTTATAATCATTATAAAACATTTCACAGTTTGGTTCAGGTAGGTTGTAAAATATTATTCATGTTCAAAGTAATGAGGTGACGGGATGAGATGGAAATAAGAGCTCAGATGAAATAGGGAGCCGTTACCCTATGATAAAAATTTATTTTAACAACTTTGTTCCCTTAAGTAATGGAAAAACGATGTCTTCTACAATTAGAACTTCTAACGAGAAAAAAACTTCACCGAAGAAGCTTAGGTCTAACGCCAAAAGTTTTGGATATATGAGGCATTTTCGTAAAAAAACACAAACATTTTTTTTGTACATAACATTTTTCGCAATTATTTTCAATATCTACTATGTTCGAAACAATTACTAAAAACGTAAAATTACACATTTTTGTTGAAAACTGTTTGGCCGTTTCTTTAAAAAGTTACTTAACATTTTAACTTTCATATACATTAACTTTAACTACTTCTAGGAAGCAGGGTCACATACCAAAAGGCTCATACATATACTTTTTAGAAAGTTTAAATCAAGTAATATAAAGTTACGAAGTGCCTAATGTGGCTCTTTTGAATTGTGTAAATAAGACACCGTGGGAAAGACATCCCGTCTAAGGTTGAAAATTGGTGAAATTCAGATTCAAAAAAATCCTACATGGAAAAAAATCTATTCCTGGGACTATGATTAAAAATCATAAAATCATGAATCATGACTATCATGATCATGATTTCATGATCGAAGCGATTGATATCATGAACAATAACACATTTATCATGAAAATGATATCAATCAATTTGCTCATGAAATTCCATGAGAAGCCATATGGTTCAAGATTTTATGATTAAAAATCATGATACCAATAGATTTTTATAGCTTCATGTATTTCTAGAACATTTATGCAAACACCTAACCATTTTACGATCTCTATAAATTGATTCGGATGATATATAGTCTTAGGTGGAAAGTTCTTTTCGACAGTGATTGTATAATCTTTCTTGAATAAAAATTAGTAAAAACTAATATCAAGATTTAAATTGAGTTTTAAATATACTTCTATTAAGCATATTCCCATAAGAAATGATAAACTAACACGTACCTTAACATTTAAAAACAGCCAATTTAATGTTTTCTCACGATACTATCACGATATTCAAGAGAGCCAAAGAAACTGCAATTCGTCCAGTAACATTCAGTACAAACACAATCCGAATGCAATTATCACTTCACTAATGTATCACTAATGCCGAAGAGCTAAATCAAGCAGCTGCAAAATTTATTGCGTCTTCCTCAAATTCCGTTTAATCGCACTTTGAATTCACTGTTTCACTTTCCGGTTTCAAACGAAGCCACTAATAGGCACCTATTTCCGAACTCGGCTCATTGAAAACACACAACACAAACAACTTTCCGCCAGACCGCATCTCAGCCACGGCCAATCCTTTCAAAAAAATCGTCTTCAAATCGGTTGGACGTCCGTGTGACGAGTAATGTGCGCCTGGTACAAAACCGATGCTAGTAGGAACCTGAAATTAACATAAATCACTGTAATAGGGATATACTTCTCGTTGGTTATGGAGTGTGTGTGTAGTGTATGCGTATAATCATGCGCGTAGTTTCACATTTATTAAGTTGTATAGTTCAATATTACGCGCGATTTCGCGATCATCCTAGCACATGGTACTTCGATTTTTCGCGTTGGTTCTTAACACTCCGGTACTCCCCACGCATTGCACCATGTGGTAAATCGGAGCAGAAGTCATGTAAGCTACATTCAATTCGTTCTCTCGTACAGCGTGTGAACTACTTGGGGGTGCATTAATAGAGTGTGGTTAAATAATTTGCATGAAACGTATACTTTGCCGGTATTACATCTCACGATGCAGCGTCCAACGACGAACAGCCAGAACCGAAGAAGAGAAAGATAACCCGGAGATCAGTACATGAGGAAAAACAAGAAAATTACTTTTGCACGTTTGCAAGTACTTTTCTGGTATTGTTGGCGGTCTTTTTTGCCTAATGATGGGAGATCGTGAAGTTAATTTGGCAAAATTATCAATCGTTTTGAGTATGGCATATAACAATGATTCCGCGAAATCATTTATTTATAATTGTACGGTGATCTATAACGACATTTTGACATTTTAGAATATAAGTTATGTGCATTCACACTGATACAAGACTAAACCTGATAGAGTATTAGAAAATTGAACATTCATTATATTTAGGGTTTTGTCGTAAGAATTTTTTCTTCGAAATGCTGATCATCGAAGGGCGAGAGAACTAAGTGCTCACCAGTCCCTTTTTCATACTTCTCCGTTTATCTGTTATGACATTTGGTCAATAGGTCTGCGACGACTGGGTTCTATCGCCTTCTGCGGTAGTATCAGAATGAGAGGATGCGAATGGAATGGTTTGATTTGAATAATAGAGTGTATAGCTAATTTCTGAATTTGTATTTGATACTGTTTAAATTTTGCTTCCTATTGAGAATAAACCTCTATTAGTTTTGAGCTATCACTTTCCCTTGAAGTTAGTTGAAATATACCTCGACAATTCACGTTCGAGTGATCCTTTTGTGATAAGAACCGTCTGTAACAACTCTTGCATTATTCATGGAAGGTAAGAGCGAGATCCATCGTATATTTTCTTCTATCACATCCTCAAAGAATACAACACAAATCGTTATACACGTTAAACTTTTGGCATGTATGAACAAGCACGTGAAAACATCTTTTTTAAACTAGGTTGGGGTTTATGTTTCGACATAAAGCAGTCTTGAACTCAATTTTATACACTACAATCGAACAACAGACGGGGAGAAAAGATGAAAATAATTCGGGTCTGCTACGATCAGAATTAAGGGGTACCACTGTAGAAAAAAAGGGAAGGTCTTTTTTGGGAAATTATTTTGTGGTCCAAAAAATGGAGTAATCCGAATTTCGTATAAAGCACTTTTTAATATGTATATTTAAGTACAAAAAATGATCAAATTTAAAAGTGGAAAAACAAAATGGCGGCTTGGCGGCATTTCCGCGAAAGTGCTGCGTTTTTGACGGTCAGAAGCATAAGTCAAGTAAATCTTGACCAATCGATTCAAAAATTTTACATAATATTCTCGATAGTTATCTCCACAGAGGTATCGAGTGGTCAAGATTGAATCGAGTGGTCAAGATTTACCGGACTTATGTTTCGGGCTGTCAAAAATACATCACTTTTCGCGGAAATGCCGCCAAGCCGCCATTTTGTTTTTCAATTTTTAAAACTGATCATATTTTTGTACTTAAATATACATATTAAAGACAGCTTTATACAAAATTCGGATTACTAAATTTTTTGAATCGCAAAATAATTCCCCAAAAAAGTCCTTCTTTTTTTTCTACAGTGGTGTAACCCCTTAAATTGAGTTCAAAACTGCTTTTTGTTATCGTTCAGATTTCATGTTTTCTAAGTTTTCCCTTTACACTTATTATTTGCTCTAGCACAATACGTTCTCATACCATTTAAACCAGACAGAAAGACCGAAATCAACATTTTTGCGAAAAAAATAATTGATTTTCTAATTTGAGTTAGTTATTCAAGGGGACAACTAATAAAATCTTACTCTTGCTAACTAAGATTTTTGCCTTTCTCATATACAAAGGTTATGCAATCACTGTGAAAACCGACTTTTGAACCGAGGCCCGAGTTTCATACACCATTCGACTCGATCCGTCGAGTACGCGAAATGTGTGTTTGTGTGTGTGTGTGTGTGTGTGTATGTGTGTGTGTGTGTATGTGTGTGTATATGCGTTTGTGTGTATGTAACATTATTCTGCACTTACTTTTCTCAGAGATGGCTGAACCGATTTTTACAAACTTAGACTCAAATGAAAGGTCTTGTAGTCCCATACAAAATTCCTGAATATTATCTGGATCCGACTTCCGGTTCCGGAATTATGGAGTAAAATGTGCAAAAAATTGTTAAAATAAGTGCACCAACTTTTTTCAGAGATGGCTGAACCGATTTTCTCAAACATAGATTCAAATGAAAGCTCCTTAGGTCTCATACTAAATTCCTGAATTCCGTTAAAATCGGACTGTCGAGTCCGGAGTTATGGGGTAAAACGGTCAAACAAACCGATTTCGGCTATTTTTCCAAGAATCGAAGAAAATTATTTTGAAGAATATCACAGTATTATATATGATAGTATGATTGATATGAGAAAGGCATCATTACACCTAAGCGCCTCGGTATTACATTCCTGTAGTGGAATTTGACCTTCTGTTTCAACAGACTTCGCAGTCGATTAAGAGTGTAAAGAACCAGTGCATGGCTGGGGTGCTACGATTCTACTGACACTACGTATCTTTCCAGGTCGGGGCTCGAACATACGACAACTGGTTTGTAAGACCAGCGCCCTATGCATTGAGCCGCCAACCCGGGACATCATTACACCACTAGGTGGATTAAAACAGGTTTTTTAACTCTCATTTCCTTGATAATGATATATGATATTAGAGGTAATGGCTAGCTTTTTAGTTGAATTCACCAAATAAACTTGCTGTCATTTCTTAGCTAAGACACAATCCATTTCCATTCAACTATTTTTTTAATTGAACTAGCAAAATAAAATTAGCATGAATAGTTTAGTTCAACAGAAAGTGTTTATGAATGCAATAATATTTTTGTTGATTTCGATTGAAACGATCAGTAGATTTTTAAAATAATCTTTGATTTTGGCATTAGTTTTAATGATTACATTTTGTTAAAAAAAACTCAATGTAACTTAACTGTTATGTTGTTTTTATTTGAACTTTTGTAGATTTTAGCAATCATCATTCTGCGGTTTAGTAATAGTTTCACTGATTTTAGATAAATCGAACTATTGACCTTAACCACCATTTTCAATAATTCGTATAATTTTGCTTTATTTCAACTGATATTAGAATCCAACTGAAATTTCTAATAGGGCTGACGATATTTTTCAGTATATGTCTCTGACTTACAAAACACTCATGTTTTAATTTATTTATTAATTCATTTATTTAGGAGCATGGAAAAAGCCCGCTTGAGCTGAGATTTTTGTTCTCCTTCTCCAGCAGGCATAAAACTTTCTCATCATTTGTATCAACAGATTACATTTGTCCAAATTATACAAAACCCAATCTTAAATTACCCTTATTTCAACTACAAAGCTAACTAACTACTAATTCATATCGACTAATTATCTTAATAAAACAAGTGGGATAAGTTTCGGAGAAGACCCAAGATTTCGTTTCGGGAAGGGCCCAAATAAAAAATAATGTTACTGAAGATTGCTTATGTACCTAATTTTCGGTGTACCTTTTACGGGTGGTTTTAAAGGACTCTTCAAACTTTCCCACTGAAGCTGTTATTTTTTTACATTTCTATACGTTTACTGTCTTGTTATTTCTGTAACACATGTCTGAGATCTTCTAAATAATTATATATCTGTTTTTGATTTTGGGAGGGGCCAGGCCCCCCTCCTCTGGGTACGTGATTGGTGTTACGAGATAAATTGTTATCAAATTCATCAGAGCAAATATTGAATACGCGACAATTAAAAGATTGTCCAGGGTAGGCGACGCAAAGCAAACTGAATGACTTTGCGTTGAACAGTTTCAATGCACAGCATATCAGTTTGAAAATATGGTGCCCAAACAACAACAGCATACTCCAGTGTAGAGCGAACTAGAGCGCAATATAACGGTTTTAGAGAAGGTATATTCTTTGTGATCTTTGAAACTAAGTTTTGAATCCAATAACACTCCTAGATCCTTGGTGTCTCCCGTTTTAGTACCACTTGCAAAATAGTGTAATCATACGTGATCGTGGTTCGTTTATGAGAGAAAGAGATAACGGAGCATTTAGAGGCTTTCAGTACTATTCTGTTAATGTTGCACAAGTTAGAAAATACATTCAACTGTAACCGCAAGAAATTTGAGTCTTTCGGATCTTTGATAAGATGTAACAGCTTGAAACCGCCGAAATAAATAGATTCATTCATTGCAATGAGAAATACATATCATTTAGATATAGTAAAAATATGAACGGTTCTGAATGGCTTCCCTGAGGAACGATAGAGCTCACTATGAATGATGGAGTAGCGCACTCGCTAATTTTCACGGTCATTAATGCACTGATCCAATCCCATATATTATATAAGAGAATTTCATTTGGTTGTTGTTTAAATTGTTGAAAGCAAACACAGAGGACGGAAATGTATTATCTTTATGTTAATTGGATTGGCAGTTTTTTACATCATCCATACTGGTATTCATAATGAATTACCAAACAAATAAGGTACTACATTATTATATTATATATCAATTTGTGAAAAGTAGCTACATAAAATAGATTGATATATACAGCTAGTATAGAAGACGATAGAATGATATAACAATCTTCTCGGATGCCATAAACGATAATTGATGCGGTCATCAATTTATAATCTCTTATTTATAAAATAATCAAATTATAAATTACACTCGATGACCAGGACACATCTTTTTCACTTGTTTTGATGTAGAAATTACTTTTTTTTCTATTTTTGAATAAATGAAACTCGGGTACATGCTGTACATTTGACAAAGTTCACATAAGCAAAACTATCTCATCAAAATTGAAAAAATGATTTTTTCAGCTACTAAAGCGATTTAAGTCGGCTGAATCATCCGTCTTCAGATTCTACGATTATAGAAATTTCTAACTCAATCAATCAATGTTAGAGACGGAAACTAACAGTTAGTAGTTAAATAACATTGCAGAAAGTCTTCTGTTGAATCCGATGCAGAAAATCAATTTATCGACATCCTTCCCTACGGAATTAGATTACATCGATAAATGAATAGTAGAATTAAACAAATGTCAACAAACAAAATAGGTGAATAAATCGATAGAAATTATTTTGATTTTACAAAATAAGACTAAATCATCTGATAAATATAATTTATAACTCCAATGAAATCAGATAAAATAGGTTTGATTTTTCCTACCTATCAGATTAATTTGAAGACAAAATCTGAGGCATTTCAGATTTTAGAATTGTAATAGTTTTCAGTAGTATATGTTATTCATTCATGAGTAATACTCAAATCTTACATAACAACAAAATTCCAAATTTTTGTTCCACGTTTTCAGAGGAGTGTACGATGGGAAGTCGAATTAGGACCAACCAACTGTACGTTCATAATAGATTCCATCTTTTTCGATGAATGATGAAGTAGCTACATTAAAACAGTTGACGACTGTCAAATTTTTTATTTGATTATAACAACCAAAATTAGCTTCTGCAATATGCAGCTATATGAAGTACTGTCACCGAAAAAAACGTGAACACTGTAATTACTATCAGCCACTAGATGAACAACTACTACCGAAAAGAATTTTGCAGTCGCGGTTGTCTTTTCTATATTGGCAACTATAAATACGATACCGACTTCCCGTGTTATAACAAACACTTTTCACGCAACTGTGTTAGTTTCGCATTTAGCAACGGGGATTTTATCAAACCTGATATAAAACCAAGATTCGAAACTGGCTCGATTTTCAGTTTAACAACGTTGAAACTAGGTTCAACTAGCTTCAAACAATCGATTTGACAGTAGTTAAGGTGGTAACTGGGTTAGGTTTGGCATCAAGCGAAAAAGACATTATGCAATCTGCTATCAGCGTAGCGGACGACAGAGTACATCATTGAAAATAATCCCATCCATCTCATATTTTTGGCAGGAATGAAATATTTGTAAATGGCATCGAAAGTCTGAAGAGTTAATACGAGTTAAGGCTCTTTTCGCATAGTTTTAAGTAGCTGGTATTGTTGCAATTCATGGTTGACAAACAACGAAGATTATTGATATAACTAGGGGTAACTGGGGTAGAGAAGGATTTCTTTTTCGGAACTCAAACGAAAACTAATTTCATGGTTTGGTTTACTATACCAAATGGAATAGGCTATTGCCGAAGAAACAAACCGAAAACATTGCTTTTCTCTTGAGTTACGCAGCTTCGATCGACCATACTCGAAATGGTAATTTTATAAATTTTACTTGCTTTTATCTTCGGCTCATCAGTTCAGACTTGAAGCAGTTTAAATTAAACTGCCATTGCGCCTAGCAGTTTAATTTAAACCACTAAGGAGAGGCAAAGGTTACACAATTCATTTAACACTTTCGTCCAAGCCATCAAAATGGACAATACCCATAAGTGTGTTACATAATCAACTATGCAGATCTTCGCTTGGCCAACCAATGGACCAGCTAAGTTCAAATTGACATTATCGGATTCTGAAGTGATGGAGACTTCTTTGAACAAACCAAACGGAATGTTTTCAGCCATAACAGTAAGAACATGGTCAAGACCTTGGTCGATAAATTCGCTACACTTACTTAGATCATGAAGAATGTATTGACAACCTCCCTGTATACAAGTATCCGGGCTGTATACAAGTCTTTTTACACCTGCATATAAGTGTTAGACATTTCCCACTTTACCACACTTGACCACGGCACCACATTTTGCAAAAACTTTATTATCATTTGTTTAGAAATCCATTAATTACGATGGATTTATAATCCAATGTATGGCTTCAAATAATATTTTAGTGTACTTATCAGGTGTACAACTTTCATTCCGCCTATTTTTTCCAAAATTAAAAGCTTTATTACGAAAAAGTGCTTACAGATGTATTATTCAAAGTATTGTCCGTCGCTAGCGACAACTTTCTTCCATCTTTCCGGCAATTCTCGGATCCCGGCTCGAAAGAAGGAGTCCTCTTTTGACGCTATCCGTGAAGCAATTCATTTTTCCAACTCTTCGAAAAATTGAAAATGTTGATCTGCCAGGTCGAGTGCCATCGAACGGAATAGGTGGAAGTCAGAAGGGGCGACATGTGGGGAATACGGCGGGTGGGACAAGACTTCACATTTCAGCGTTTCCAGGTACTTTTTGACCACTTTTGCGACGTGAGGCCGAGAATTGTCGTGTTGGAGGATGACTTTGTCATGTCGCTCTTGATAATGTGGCCGCTTTTCTTTTAGCGCGCGACTAAGGCGCATCAGTTGCGTTCGGTAGCGATTTCCTGTGATGGTTTCACCCGGATTTAAGAGCTCGTAGTAAATCATACCGAGCTGATCCCACCAAATACAAATCATAACCTTGGCGCCGTGAATATTCGGTTTTGCCTTCGACGAAGTAGCATGCCCGGGCTTTCCCCATGATTTTCTGCGTTTAGAATTATCGTATCAAACCCACTTTTCATCACCGGTTACGATTCGATGTAAAAACCCCTTACGATTTTGTCTTTGAAGCAGTTGCTCACATACAAATGGACGGCGCTCGATGTCCCTCGGTTTCAACTCGTACGGCAGAAAAGTAAAACTTCCCGCAAATGGCGAGAATTGGGCAAATAAACAGACATTTTCGAGCGTTTGTTAGGCACTGTATACACTAACTTTAAAGGCATTATCATCTATGCATTTTGACCAGCCTCAGCCGGTACAGCCACCTATCGGAAAACGGCGGAAGAAAAGTGTACACCTGATACATAAAACAATATTCTGTACACAAGCTTTTATCGTATCAAAAAACGCTCTCCAGCAACTCTTCATACGATTCAATCAGTGTCATCAAAGAGAGACGGATACCATCGCAGCAACATTTAACATAGAATAGATACCAGTGCGAGAGCGAATTTCTCTCAATGACCCGTCTGAGCATCACGAGTTAGCACGCTGATGTGGAGATTCTCTCTGAAGTAACAAATTGCCGCTTATTCTCGTTTCGCGCGATCCGATTCTATACGAGCAGTTGATAAATACGATGGAATTATTTTATAATTGCTGATTATTCTAACTATGTGCATATAACCTTTGTATATGTTTGGTCTATGAAAATATATGTGAATGCTCCACACAAGGGTTTTGAAATATTGCAACTTAGTATGAGAATCATCAAGTCGAATCATCGATTCGATTTTCTGCGATAATTGTCAACTTCTCGATTCTCTATTGGTAAATTCCACACAGCACCGATCATTATCAGACTGCAATTTTTTAAGGGCCGTGAAATACTCAGAGGGGAGCGAAGAAATGTAAAAAAAATCTCTCACGGTTCATGCATTGAGAGACACGAGTTCTTGTAGCATGTTCTAGCGGATTGAAAATGTTGTATACAATATAGGAAAATATCGAGCAGCTTCTGTCAAGCTATCGGCAATCACCAACACTGCCCAAACACAGTAATACTCGATGTAGAAAATTTTTCAAATGACTTTTCAACATCACTAAAAAACTTTGACAAACATTTTTCTTCGCAAGTCGGAATATCATAAAGATTTAGTTATAACTATATGTTAGTAGCGAATATACTTTGATACTTTACCCGGAAAGTAACATTTCACGCTTTACCTCAATTACTCCTATGAACAATAATCAAAATCGACAGCTTATTTTTCGAGTTCCTGGTAAAAGGTGCCCGTCGTGGGTGTATTTATAATCCCAAAACGAACATGTGAGAGGCGTCGACAATCCACATCATCACCCATCGAATAAGAGAGTTACCAACATCGATCACAGATCAAGTCTCTCTATTCGACTTGATTCAATTCGTTTCTCACATGGTTACGATATGTCACCAAGTGATCCGCTAATCTGTCACTGATGTCTGAAAACTCCACCCATCAGACGAACAGGTAAACAAACCTGTCCACTATCCTACTTACAGAATTACCAGAGTATTTGATTGCTATGGAACTGTCACGGGAAAGATTCGGAACTGCGAAACGACAACGTTGCCCGTAAGATTCATTGGTCGATCAGTTGAGCCAGCCGGTATGAAAAAAAAACTGGTTGATCGAGCAATTGGTCGAACGAATGAATTAATTTAATCCGGATCGGACACCATGTAGGTTGCCTGTACGGACAAACGCTCGGACTCTCTCAGAAACTCCAAATTGATTATGTTTGCGCGCGACCTGGCTTGTGAAAGGATTTGTGCTAATGAGTTTTGCCCAGCACTTTTATCGCTCAATTACTATTCGCATTTAATTATAATCATTTTTCAACACTTCAGTGCGTACCGCACAAGTGGACGCACAGAGGTTACTGCATTGGTGTATTGAAGTGCTGAGATCGATTAGGGAGCAGAATAGATCAATTCAATTTCATCTTTCAATCGGTTAACATGATTTTTCATTGTGTTAGTTAATCATCAAAAATCGTAAGATTAAACTCATGATTCATATGGACTTCCACTATTATGCATGTAAAATGAAATGCTAATGATTTCTAATGGACAACATTAAAAAACTTAATTTAGCAATAAAAATATCACAAATTTGCATCAACTTTATTACGTGGGTCTGGTTGAGCCTAATACCTTGTAATCGGAATATTAAGGTACACACCTCATTATCACTAACACTAATGCTAGTGCCAACAGATACATATTAATTTACTGATGCTATTCATTCAATTTCAGTAACAGTATTCAACAGTGACATCACGCGACCAGAATGTTTCGGGGAACCTTTACATTAGAGCAACCGTAGCTCTTATTTTCACCACAACCAAAGCAAACTGTTATTCGAAAGTTGTCGTGTTTGGATAGAATCAGATAAATTGTGACAAAAATGTCAAGTGTGTTGATGTATCACCTTCCATCGTGTCGGATTTGACGTATGCACCGTGGAACTGAATCTGGGACCTTCAATCATAAATGTACGTGTCGTTATTCGGAGACCATCAATCAACTTTTGTGCTGTGGCCGATTTCCTGTGAAACTGGTTCAACTTTCGATCGGTCTTTCTCCAACAAACTTATCTATAGTTGAAAATAACAACAGAACCTGTCATCAAAAGTCAGTGTATTTTTCACTCTCTTTTCTGAAATTCAATACCGATGGAAATAAAACACGCTAAAAGTTTATTGACCCAATTCTCTAAGAGTTCGCTGGCGATAAAAACCCAACTAAACGTTTCTCCTTTCACGCACAATTCCATCGGACAGGAGAAAATATTTAATGTCAATCCACCTCAACTAATTCACCGATAAGGTTTGTCAACGCAATTCAACGTTCGCAACTGACCGACGTAAGCCTATTTTATTTTTCCTGGCTCCGTTTTCTTGGAGCGGTGGCGTCTACCACTTTTCTACATCTTCAACCCAGTCTACGTATGGCATTCCATGCGATAGTATGCGTTGGAGTATATTTCTACCTGGATCGACGGTCGTATCCATTGATACCGACGCAATGCCAAACGAACAGGTCGTGATGGATCAGACGGCAGACACAATCATCAAATCTGTCATACGATTTAATAAGACCTGACAGTAAACATATCCGCCGTGTATCGAAATCGAGGCATGATGTCGGATTATGAATGATGACTGATGAAAAGAAGAAGGGGATTTCGAGGAATTCTTGTCGCCTGAAGTTGAGCAGTTAAAATTTGTGCAGGTTATTGTTCTTTGATAAATTCGGGCTCCGAGCTTCTGCTTTACTTTGTGTTTGGAATAAGTCTCGTAAGAATAAGCCAGGTGCGTCACAAAATTATGGAATAAATCAAAAACTCAATCTTCCTGAACGAAGATCTCTTACGATCAGATTAGCACTAAGGTCTGATGTTTTGTAAATAATCATTTTTGTCTTTCTCATATAGAAAAGCTATGCAATCACTATGAAAATGTCGTTATGTCGTTTTCGTTTTTAAATTGCACTACACCGGTGTAGCGAAAGCTGCACCTAAACCGTTCGTTTTTACCAATTGCACTACACCAGTGCTACACTTTTTCTGCACCGATACCACGTGTGTAGCACTCATCAAAAGTTTGGTGTAGCTCTGTGCAATGGAATCGTTAATTGTAGTCAATGGTTACTGTTTATGTTTTCGTCATTTTTGTTCGTTTGTTCATGCCTCAGTGTAGCACTGCACCGGTGTAGTGCAAATTAAAAACGAAAACACCATTAGATTCGAATGAAAGGTCTCTTGGACCTATAGCCTGCTATTGAATTTTATCCGGATCGGCTTTCCAGTTTGGGAGTAACGAGGTAAAATGTTTAAAAAAAAGGCAGTCGATTTTCTCAGAGACCACCTAATAAATAAAGAACCTACAGCCTCCTGTTGAATTTCATATGAATCCAACTTCCGGTTCCAGCGTTACGGGGTAAAATGGGCAAAATGAACTAAAAAAGTGCATCCGATTTTCTCTGAGACCGCTTATCCAATCTTAACAAGCTTAGATTCAAATGAAAGGCCTTACGATATAATTTAGCTCTACCTGATATTCGGATACGACTCCCGGTTCCGTAATTACAGGCTGATGAGTATAAAATTTTAATTTTCAGCAGCGTGTTTTTATATATGACACAGAAAAATCGAGAGAAATGCCTTCAAACAGCGATTACATTGGTTTGGTTAGATAATGATGAAATGCGTTGATTTTGGATTTACCGGATCATCGTTCGTGGTTCCGAAAGTACCGGAAAAGTGCTCGTGTGCTCATAACCGGGAATAACTTCAATTTCTTATCTAAATCCGGCCTTCAGTTCCGGAAATATAGGGTAGTGTGTATGAAATCGCAATCTGTCATATAGAGTTATAATGTAAAAATGTAAAAATTCTTTTAAATTTGACTCAGAATTGATTCAATTTGTAGGTTATGCTAGTTACTGGCCAAACAAATCGATTTCAGCTACACCGGTTCTCAGCTTCCGGCTTCGTTTGTTTTCATCAGGAAACGGCTGTATTAAACCCGACTCAGACGATCAATCAATTTCGGTCGATGTCAAGATTAGTTTAATAATTTTTATCCGAATAAAGACTGTCCCAGAAAGTATGGGCGCAACCAAAAACCGCTGCCATTTCGCAATGGATCTGAATCTGTCAATTTTTATGGCTGCGTCCTGTTGTTTACACTCTTTTCTAACCACTTGTGCAGTCGTTTCCATTCGTTTGTTTCGAAATGCGTAGACTTTCAGCAGAACAACATCGAAAAATTGTGTACAAATGGTGCACAGAACGCGGACTGTCACTGAGAAAGATAGCAAAAATGGAAGGAGTAAGTGAAAAAGCCGTGCGAAATGCAATCAGGAAGTTCGGTGAGGATAACACCTTTGAGGATAAACCGAAAACGGGTCGAAAAAAAGGTCCTGCTAACCCTCAGTTGGATAAACGTATACTGAAGGCGTTCGAGCAAAAGAAGGAGGTTTCAGTTCGGGATGTGGCCAAAAAAGTGGGCACTTCGAAGTCAAATGTTCTTCGTGCTAAAGAACGTTTGAATCTTCGAACCTATCATAAGATGAAACAACCAAAACGTAATCCGAAACAAGAAGCATCGATCAGGCTGAGGGTGCGAAAGCTGTACAATACAATTCTTGCTGGAAATTTGAACTGCATAATCATGAACGACGAAACCTACGTGAAACTCGATTACAAATCCTTGCCGGGACCACAATATTATACGGTGCGAGAAGGGCAAGTGTTAAACCAGTCCGAGACATCGATTGAAGTCGAAAAATTTGGTAAGAAAGCTATAGTTTGGCAAGCAATTTGTAGCTGCGGTAAGATTTCGAAACCCTTCATCACCACTGCTTCAATGAACAGCGAAATATACATCAAGGAATGTTTACAAAACCGACTTCTATCTATGATTCGAAGCCACAATGATCCTGTTGTCTTCTGGCCATATCTTGCTTCTTGCCACTACTCGAAATCAACGGTAGAATGGTATACTACCAAAAATGTCACTTTCGTCCCAAAAGACATGAATCCACCAAATTGCCCACAACTTCGACCAATTGAGGAATTTTGGGCATTAACGAAGGCACATCTTAGGAAACATGTCTCGGCAGCCGAAACCATTCAACGTTTCGAAAAAGATTGGAAAAAAGTGTCAAAACTTGTCGCCAAGAAGTCTGTACGGAATCTAATGAGGAACGTTCGCAAGAAGGTGCGCCAGCTAGTCTACAATGTCTAAGTAGCAAATGTTGAGAATGATATTCTGTTGTTGTAGTCTAATATTATCAGTATATCGAATAAAATTTGAATAACTAACACTTGTGAATTATTTACAGTGAAATCAAAGTGCGTCCATACTTTCTGGGACAGTCTTTATTATTTACGTACCCGACGTCAAAATGTTCCATGAACTTGACGTTGTGTCCCTTTATATGAATTGCTTAGAATTAATGTTCCGTAACCGTTCCATGCCGGTGATAGTCCCCTGATGCCACGTGTGAATCGCTCTTACATCCCTCATCAGGAAATATTTTGGTCACCGATTTTTCACTAGGGTCGCCGTTCATTTTTCACCGGGCATAGAAACTTCGCCTTTCGCAACTTTTGGTGTTGGAGCCATGATGATTTAACATTTCACTTATTTGCTCAAAAATTTTCATGTCATAACCTTTGTGCTATGACACTAAAAGCCAATTCCTATTGCTATTAACACATGGATCAATAAGTCCCGAGACTAACAATGGGAACAACATTTTTTTGCAAAAATTTTTTTTATTCATCAACATAATCACCTTTTAGGGTGATACAATGGTTCCAACGTTTTTCCAACTTTTCAATACCATGTTTATAAAAAAATTTATCTTTTGCTTCAAAATAAGCTTCAGTTTCAGCGATGACATCCTCATTTGAGCCAAATCTTTTTCCCTGGAGCATTTTTTTAAGATCAGCAAAGAGCCAGTAGTCACTGGGGGCTAAATCTGGCGAGTATGGGGGGTGGTGAAGCAGATCAAAGCCCAATTCGTTCAATTTCGCCATTGTTTTCATCGATTTGTTGCAGGGTGCATTGTCTTGATGAAAAATGATTTTTTTCTCTGCATGTGCGGTCGATTCGATTCCCAACCTCGCACATAGAGTTAGAAAGTTTTTCTGGCCCGATTGACCTTAAGGTTATAGCCTCTATAGTTGAGTTTAAAAAAAATGTTCCGTCGTAATGGGAATTGACTTCAATCTGTTGTGATACTGTAAGTATCGAGACCAAAATAGTCGATACTAACAGTATCGCTTTGATGTGATATCGATAATAAAAATAACCGATTCTTGAAAGAAAATATCGATACCTTGAAGTATCGATTTTCAGTATCGGACATCCCTAGGAACAGAGATGGCATTTCACTAGAGTGATACACCAGGGCGTAGGTTTCAATTATACACTGCGGATACATTTGCTCCGCTCCACACAAAGCGGAAAGCGCACTTCTCAGTGTCCAGACAGACAGACTTTGAGTGCGTTCTTGTGTTGAAAGAAGAATAACATTCTCTTCGCACAAACCGCTCTCACGTGCTCTCGCCTAAAAACACCCAAGTGATCACTGGCGCGTGATGGTGAGCGAACACTTCTGTGAACTTCAATTAATAGTGAGTAGATCTGGCCTTGCTATGAAAAATTTGCAATGAAAACCAAAAATTTACAGATAAATTGTTTTATTTTGCTGATTTTGCGTGCCCACGCTTTTTCTACGCAAACCATACACCAGAGTGCTCACCGGCGTGTATACATCTGTTAAAGTATCTGCATCCACCTCAGAGAATTTATTAGCTAATGCTCTAGCACTTTGGAGCGATTCAGTGGAGGAGGTAAAAAGAAATAAACAAACGCACTCATGATGCGTGCACACTTTATACAACAGTGGTGTATATATGTGAAAGAGAAGAGCTCGCGTTGAAGTCGTCAGTGCGAGGGGAGAAATTTTTCTTGCTCTTCGTCACACAGAGAAGATGGACATCTCGGCCTAGGAAATAGTAGTCAAAACTCAAAAACGAAACTCTCTTAAATTTTCTAAAGACAGCTGAATCGATTTTCACAAACTTATACTCAACTAAAAGGGTCTAAGTCTATAAAAATGGCCTGCTTTTGACTTTTGTTCGGACATCACTTCCGGTTCCGGAACAACAGGGTGAGATGTGTTTAATCATTTAGTGCAAACGAAGAAATCCTAGCAACTTGGGTCAAAACTTTTAAAAACTTAAAAAGTTCTGCTAGTATATGCCCAAACAAACTTTTTTGTTTTTATCCAATATTAAAAAAAAGAATGCCGTAGTAATACTAATGAAAACATGAGTTGTATGAGAAAGGCATCATAACACCACTAGGTGTATTAAAAAAGGTTTTAAAGAAAGGGCTTACAATTTGCTGGAAGTTTGTAGATCTCAAATCTGTTTCATAAAGATATGATAACCGATGTTAGCAGTCTCAATCTTCGTCGTCTTTTTAAACAAGAGGTTCATTGATATATAACACTGAATGATATAAGAAAGACCTTTGCAATTTCGAATACACTAAATACAAAACATGACAAAAAATATAAAAAAAAATAAGTTCGAAATGAAATTTCTGAAAGAAATTATGTTTAAATTATTATGTGGTATAACCTACATATTACAACAATTCACAAATCAGTTAACTCAGTTCTCTAAGAAAACGGTCGAAGTCGATTCATACGGCCATCAACCAGGCTCGTATACAGAAGGGGTTGTAGACTAGTTTTGAGTCAAACGATTTCATATCAAAACTTGTACGTTTTTTACAGAGATTTTTTCTTCTGATTTTCTGTTTTTTTTTTGTATATTTAATATCTGTGCATTGTAAGGACAGTCTGGTTAGTATTTTTAAAAGTTTATTTCTAGCTGATTTCAGTGATTATTAAGTGATGTCTGATGCATGAAAAATGAAATTATTATTGCACTTAGAAAATGAATTGTCTGTGTGGGGCTAAACCGGACAAAAAATGAGACTCATCCGGACACATGATTTTCGACTTAAAATTCTTAATAGATTCTTAAAACATACCTCTGAAGGTATTTTGTATTACTTATTAAAACTATATTTATTAAAATTTTAAGCATTTTAATTAAGCCTTCAATAAGAACTCTGTTTTCGTTCTTTATTTTTGTGTAAAACTTTATAGTACGCTTTACCCCGCAGTTCCAGAAATATTGGATTTTGGGTTGGTCACTCCAGCGCCACTTGATACGAAAAATAATGCGTATTTTTTCAAATCACAAATTGGGAATTGTAGCTGAAGGTTGAAGCTACACAGCGGTATAAATAACTTGGGTGAAAACCTGGTTGTAATGGACGTTTTTTTTTTCGATTTCCAAGATGTGAAATGGATACTTTTTAACAAACGACTAATGGAAATTGATCAACATGTTCTGCAAAACAACTCAATGCTGTTAATTATTAAATCAAATCTTGAAGTACTCCACATCTGTTTTCCAGAATTGGTACACTGACGAATCGACAGTGATCCGCATAAGAGAGAAGATAAAGAATGATGATAGAACATGGACGGGGTGTTTTGACTTACGTTTCACCGAAGCCCGTTTCGTTGAAGAAGTCATGCCGTTCAAAAGACTACTCGAATTGATTACATTTTGCTGGCAATATAATACATAAATACTGGAGCAACCGATACTACGGCACTAAGTTCAACATTGTTATGATCAATGGTTCTTTCGAAACGAGATGACTTACTTGTGTAAAAACACTTGCATTGGCCACAAAACACTCGGGAAGCAATTTAGTTTAACTGATCCCGACGCGGTTTATGCGTCTTGTTATTATTTATTGTTTGCGCAACCTATAATTTCAATCCATCTTTTTGTTACTTAGCTGATAGACATAAGCAACATCGGAAAGCTTTTCCAAAACATGTTATTTTCTGTTGATTCGTGATGTGTACAAAACAAAACAAAAAACGACCGATCTCTTCAAGGGAAGCACATACCGTGCATGGTGATTTATGAGTATCTGAAATACGACACGATAGTATATGGATTGCAGTAACTGCAACCCGTTGCTGCCGGACGAGGAGTACGAGATCTCTTTCATGTACGAGTAGGTACGAGCAGGATCATCAGCAAACGTGTAATGACGATGTGAACTGCCAGTCGCAATGACTAAAACCTTCCGCTGGATTGTTGGGGGCAGATTCATCCCAACCAGCCAAGTGGAAGATTTATGATGGGAAAATAATAAATGAAATTACTTGCGCGCCGACCACCACCCTCTACTGCACAGGAAGCAGCGGCATTCAGATCGGGTAAAAGCCAGATTATGAGCGAGCGAACGGATCCATGCAATGGGTAATAAATCTTGCGACCGTGAAGATCTGCCATTGCATTCGTATGCCAGCGAAAGGTTGCTATTCGAGCCGGCTGCAGTGAATCACACTTTCGAGGTGCTCCGTTTTGCCAAGTTATTGGCCAAATTCACCTGAGCGTAACCTTACACCTCAACCTTGGTTAGGCGAGGTCACAGCTGTTACTCACATTGAGCTGCGGTGACATAACTGAATAGGCAGATTCGCATAATGTTTCGGTCTAAAAGTCACGCCATACTTGATTCGTTTGAAAATTGATTTCTGTGATACCGCTATTTATGCATCAAATGAAAATGAAGAAATCTGCTGGTGTCGCCTTTTTCTTTCTTCTTTTGGATGCCAAAACTGGAAAAACAAAAATCAAGGACAAGTTTCGAGGCCGTGTGAAATCCGGCGGAAAAATAATCAAGAATAGATCCACTGCTTAAAAGGCGACAACTGAAAGAGTTCCGCTTTTCCTGCTTTTGATTATTAGATGCCTTCAATATTTCAAATCTGGAGACTTACTACACTATCACTTTGTCCAAATTACTTTTTTTTTGTTTAATTATTTATTCTTAATGTTTCGAAAGTATTCCTTCTTATCTATTGGTTGATCTTGCAAAATTCCTTCTCTGACTTTAAGTTATTTCTCGTCACTCGATAACATGATTTGCAGGAATCATATTTACTCGTTTCTTCTGTAGTAACCATTTTCAATTAAAAATGTTTTTGTTAGCTTCTTTGGATGCCGGAATAGAAAATAAAAACAGAACCTTATAATGAAAAGTTTTAGTAATTTGAATACTTTTTATACTACCGTGGGCAGAAGGTAATGACTTTTGAATTATATTTCGCGCGGAAACCTTATTCGTCGAAATATTTTTCTTAGTTTGGTATGACTGTCAGTGACATCTGTGCCAAGTGTCACGTCAAATTTTTCATTAGCGTTTAGTGTACGTCTGTCTTTCTGAAGCATTAAAAATGCAATTGGTGATTTTTACAATGAGTGAAATTATTCAACAATAAAGTTCCATTAAATTTTGTGTGCGGAATCATTTCTGGTGCCGAAACGTTCAGAATGTTGCAAAAGCCTCTCGGTGATTATTGTATGTCGCAAGCAAGTGTATTTGATTGATACAAGTTGTTCAACGCGTTGGCGACGAATCACGTCGAGGACCACACGAGGTGCGGTGCACTCCGAAATCCTTTCGACCGGCCAACCAATATCGTTCCGCAATCACCGTATTCGCCTGATTTAGCTCCGTGTGACTTCTGACTATTTGGAAAACTCAAACGACCGCTCCGGGGAAAATGTTTTGAGTCAATTGAAGACATCCGTAAATTGGCTTTAACAACTGTTCCAAGGATTGGAAAAAAACGTCGGTACAAATGCATTAGGGCTGGGGAGGATTACTTTGGGGGGGGGGGGGGGGGACGAAATAGTTTTGGAAGAATAAATAAAGAATTTTGAAATTATGAACAAAGTCTTAAAATTTTTTGCCCACAGTAGTCCATTGACGTTCCGTAAGCTAATTCTAGAAAATGACTTTGAGACTCCAAACTGTTTCCACAGTGCTTATTATTTTACGTGACATTAAATTGAATCACACAAATTTTTATATACATGGAGATGCTTTTAAAATAACCCATGCATTTTGTAAATATATTGACGAATTTTTCAATTTACTTGAGTTAGAAAGACTGCAGATGGTAAAACCTTGCAAATATGACGAAAATTAATTATTCAAGCAATGGCATGTGCAAATTGACGGATAAAATGAATTACAATAATTATTTATCAATAAATATCTAAATCCCACCATAACAACAAAAAATTTCCCACATTTATTCGAATTCGATATTTCATTTTTTTTTCAATCTTACCTCCTACGGAAAGTCTTATAGAGACATTAAAGATCGAGGGTTTTACCAAATTTCTACATATTTTTTGTATGTTATTATTCGGTTCACGAGAGAAAAATATGAAAAACTAAAAATAAAATCAAATCAGAAAATTCATGTTAAGTCAGAAAATTATCACCAAATCGAAATTAGTTCTATACTCGCTACTTGCTCAGTGCAGCAAAGTTGGTCAAAATAGTCTAACGTATCATTTGAACTTTAAAAAAATTGACAAAAGTTTCTGATTTTTTATAGGTTTACTTTCACCCGCACTGACGGAACAACCCATGCAGCATCAATCATAGTAACCCATGAGTCAGCAGACAAAATTTGACAGCTCTATCAGTCGAACACTAATCGTGATCGCAAACACAGTGAAGCAACTCCGTTCAGAAGTGTGCGCATTCAATGAACGGAAACCCATCGCGTCGAAAACGTCGTGCGACACTATGTAATCGATGTGGTATCCATGTGCTGAATATTGATATGGTACCCAATCGAAATAATTTCCAATTGCTGTTATACAACCTGTGAAAACCGATTTTGAAACCACGTTTCATATACCATTCGATTCAGTTCGTCGAAATCAGCAAATGTCAGTATCTTTGTGTGTATGTGTGTATGTATGTATGGTATGTAGAATGTTTTTGCACTCAATTTTCTCAGCGGTGGATAAACAGTTTTTCTTAAGTTTACGTTTCGTCTTCGACTCATCAGTGCGTCAGCAGATTATGCTGACGCAAACCCCCGGATCAACATAATCCGCTGAGCAGACGTAAAGTTAATGCTATTTGCAAGACACTTTTTTATTACACAAAGGAGTGTAACGTCTAAACTGACGTCTCGAACGAAACAAGTTTCGGCTTACTGGCCGTACAGATTGTGGTAATTTGATGGGGAAAAAGCTTGTTTTTACCCCCACATTTTCCCCATCAAATTACCACAATCTGTACGACCAGTAAGCCGAAACTTGTTTCGTTCGAGACGTCAGTTTAGACGTTACACTCCTTTGTGTAATGAAAAAGTGTCTTGCAAATAGCATTAACTTTACGTCTGCTCAGCGGATTATGTTGATCCGGGGGTTTGCGTCAGCATAATCTGCTGACGCACTGATGAGTCGAAGACGAAACGTAAACTTAAGAAAATGGTTATGTGCACCTAGCATAAATGTGGGGGTAAAACCAAGCTTTTTCCCCATCAAATTACCACAATCTGTACGGCCAGTAAGCCGAAACTTGTTTCGTTCGAGACGTCAGTTTAGACGTTACACTCCTTTGTGTAATGAAAAAGTGTCTTGCAAATAGCATTAACTTTACGTATGCTCAGCGGATTATGTTGATCCGGGGATTTGCGTCAGCATAATCTGCTGACGCACTGATGAGTCGAAGACGAAACGTAAACTTAAGAAAATGGTTATGTGCACCTAGCATAAATGTGGGGGTAAAAACAAGCTTTTTCCCCATCAAATTACCACGTTCTATCGGTTACGTCTCCATTATTTCTCCAGAACAGGAAGTGACACCCCATTGATCTTGCTTGCTTCACAATCCTATAGCTGTTTTCAAATGTACTAAAGCTTGTTAAAATCGATTAAGCCATATTGAGCGGAGATAAAAATATGCGTTTTGTTGGTTATATCATTTATTCCATTATATCTCCGGAACAGGAATTGATAACCAATTGATCTTCATACTCGGTTTACATCTTTCGCCTAAGCTTGTTGAAAAAGATAAAAAGCACGGTTTGTCGGTTACGTCACTTATACAATCATATCTCCGGAACTGAACGTGTCAGCGACTTGATCTTTGAGCTTGATGCACAATTCAATAGTAGCTTTCCTCCTAAGCTTGGTAAAATCGGTTCAGCCATCTCCGCAAAAATTGAGCGTATAGAATCAATCTTTGAAAGGTTCACATATTCAAAAAGAAACATACACAGAGACATTTGTCGACCTCGTCGAGCTAAGTCGAATGGTATCTAATACTAGAGGTGCCCAAGGCTCCGATCGACAGTCGGGTTATCCAGAAATTCTATTACCTTTCTATTGAGAAATGTAAAACAAGAAAAAGCAATCTTCGGGTCAGTGCTAAAAACTATTCCCGGTTCCCGGTGTGTGAAC
The DNA here is from genome assembly GCF_030247185.1 of Malaya genurostris. Lineage (NCBI taxonomy): Eukaryota > Metazoa > Arthropoda > Insecta > Diptera > Culicidae > Malaya > Malaya genurostris. Next base: position 227,944,440 of record NC_080571.1, on the reverse strand, counting down.
CTCAGTTTCCGTTTCTGGTGGTACCGAAAAAAGTCTATGGCTGAGCCGCATTTAATAAGCTACACAGATAAAAATATTTTGTGAATTTACATCAATTTGTATGCACATATTTGGAGCAGGCAATTGAATGGAAAGTTACTATACAGTTCTAAGCTTTTTTTAAATATAGGTACAGTCAATGGTAAGTTGTTTAAATAATCTCTCAGTAATATTTATGAATATATGAATAATATGAGGAAGGTATCATTACACCACTAGAATGATTAACACAGGTTTCTGGGATTGCAAGATCTTTCATTTAAAAATTTAAAATTTAGTTCGTAATTTCTGCAAAATTTTGTCAATATCACCCTATGATTCCGAAACCGAAAAGCAGAAGTGGAAAAAATTCATTGGCATTCTGTGGAAAAATGGGACTTTTTCTATAAATCTTAGCTTGTAAACATCGGTTAAGATAACCCGAAGAAAAAAATAATTTTTTTGGTACACACCTACCTGAAATTCTGGAACCGGAAGTCATGGCATAATGCATTTCAGGAATTTTGTTTGTGACCACAAGACCTTGTGGCGAAACATAGATTTGACCATTGTATGTCTTTTTACCATAATATTTACGCATGGATCGTTTAAATATAATTCTAGCAAAAATAGATCGAAAACACAGAATACAACTGTAGTCATTGTTCAAAGTGAAAAAAATCAACCTAGCTAAAACTATTATTCTTTATTATTTTGAAAATATGATCCTTTCGGCTCTTACGGCTTTCCTTTCTTACTCTATATGTGAAGTTGCAACAGACAAGTTATTTGTGATTAATAGTATAGTAACAATAATGTGTTTTTCGCTCATATTTTTTACATCTTTTGATTGTTTTAGCTAATGTAACCTGAAAAGGACTTTTTACCGATAACTTGTTATTACTTTCTGATCGATTATGCGCCAATCACACTTTTAGTGGACCAGTTTGAATCTCATAATTACAATCTACTGTGCGTATATAGTATTTAGTAAAGTATAAAAACCAAATTCAAGGCGATAGTAGAGATACGATCCTGATTACTTAAACTGTATACTAACCCTATGGGCTGGTTCTGAGACTAGTCATTATTTCCAAAAGCGTTACCAACACGTCGCTAAAACAACTTTTAATTTCTTTCGAGCCGTGCCTTAGTCTTTCATCATGCACTTTGTTGCAATTTCTCGAAACTGATTATGATGCACTTGCGCGGCTCACTTCCAACCGGCACCAATCTCGTTCACGGCGTGACCTCTCACGCAGCCGTAGACACTGATGAAATCCGTCGAGAAACCCTTTTTTCCTCGTGTCGCTCTCAACTTGCATTCCTGTACTTCTTGTTTTTAAATAGCCTTCTTTTTTTAAAAGTATCGCACTTTAATCCAGCTTAATCTTAAACACTTTTTTATTTCTTCCGATACACTCTTATTGGAACATTTTCTTCGTCTTATTTTTTCTACCTTTGATCCGGTGCACAATTTTTCTTACTTCGCTTCACACTCATAAATCTTAACTTTTTCTCAACACCAAACAAGTATTTCCCCGTATTTCATCAACAGTTTTCCAATCCGTATGGTTCCCCACAAGCTTGAAGACCGTCGGCTTCCGAAACAACCAGAAACAGCACATACACTCACAATCTGTTTCCTTTTTAGCAGTTTCCTACAACAACAAAATAACGCGATCACTCGACGCAGGGCACGATCAGCGAAATGAAACAACCTTCAACAATAATAAAACCGTCCGCGTTGACCAACGTCTTGCGACTATCTAAAGAAAAGCGTATCAAAAATTTTCTTTCGTGATATTCTTTTTCTGACTGGTTCTCTTGCTCAGTCGTTTTTGGTTCCGTCACTCATTCTCGTCTTTTTGTACGTCTCACTCTTTTATGCTCAGTGGAATCAGCACATTGATCTGAGAGTATTTTTTTAGCTGTTTGCTGTATTTATTTTCTTTCGTATGAAAACAACGATCAAACTCCGATAAGTCACTGGCACGTGATAGTTTCATGTGTTGGGGAAGTTGTGTCAGTACTTGGAGCTCAAGAACATGCTGTGCGGATTCAATTTTTGGTAAATGTGACAAACGAAATTGTCGAAAAAATAATTTCTACGATTAGTCTTCAGTATCTACATAACATTCAACAGCTACTGTACTGCCCATACTTGCATATCAGTCCCATAATGTTAAATCATGGTATTATTACTTGAAATATCGGTAATACATCTTTACTATTCCAATATTGCAACAAATGAAATTATTGAAATTTGCACTGGGACAGACATGAGTTGATATTTTTTTCACATTTTACTGAACAAACCCTCAACTTTTATTGCAATTTCTGAAAGTATATTGAGGATAGATTTCATTCCTCAAGCTAACTCAAAATTGGCGAAAATCGACATGGGACTGATATGCGAGTATGGGCAGTGTAGCATAGTAGGTATTTGGGAGACACAAATTAACGATTACTCCGTTCATTTCTTCTTTTATATATCCGTTGTGCAATGTCTGCACTTGTGAGATGTAATTTACTGAACACCTATGCCCGAATAGATAGTTAGAGATTATATCACTAACAATTGATTTTTTCTAAGTGTATATTTAATTCAACTTCAGACATTCTGGTTTGTCGTGATCTCTAATACCGTTTTCGTTTATTGATCAGAGCAGCCCGAAAGCTGACCCAGAGTCGCCCAAACAACGTTTGATATGTTTGTTTTAGCAACGAGGTCGTTCTAGATCGGACTCCAATCGCGTAGTTTCGCTCTGAAAATTTTCTCGGGTTGCGCCACGCATCCATGCAAGTTTGTTTATTTGTTCTTTTTTTCATGAGTTGTTGTTTAGGGCGCGTACCACGTGTTCGTTTTACTCGGAGTCGGAGTCGCCCGCGTCTAGGTTCAAATACGAAAACGGTATAATGCATGAGTTTCAAATATCATTTTCTAAAGACGAAATTGCTTATCACACAGAGAAAAATATTATGAAAGCAGCTTAATTTTGGTCTGAAATAGTGACAGCAAAAAAAATAGTTTAATATAGCAAATATTGTTACTTGAAACTACAAAACTAGATATCTAATTTGTCACAGCGAATTGGTTTGTTTAAAAAAATATTAAAAATTTTACTCGTGCGTTTTAATCAATTTCTTGACAAACAAGTTCATAGTGAATTAAACTTGCAGAATCAGTTTAAAATAAATTTACTTTAGATGAAGGTGTTTTGAATTTATAAACTTAGCAGTTGAAATGAATGATAAGATATAACCTTAAAATGAATAGTATTTCAATATACGCTTTTGTTAGTTAAAATCATACCTTTTTTTAATCCACCTAGTGGTGTAATAATGCCTTTTTCATACAACTTATATTTTCAAAAACATCATCAGAAGATTCTCTCAAGATCAAAAACCTTCTGTAGGTATAAACTACCATAAGCCTTTCAATTTGTAAACGGTTATGTCAAGTTAACAAAAATTTAAATGTGACAACCCTGCATGCTATACAAAATTGAACAAAGCACGCTGTGTGCTAGCCGGTGGTGTTTTCCTCTTCCGTACCAGCACGAACCGATGCGTACCGGTTTTGCATCATTTTGTTTGACAGTTTGATAGTTTTGACACTCATCGCCATATAATTTAGGAACCGAAAGTCGAATCTGGATGAAATTGTACAGCATTTTTCAAGACAATAACACATGGATCAATAAGCCCTGAGACTAAAGCAGAGATGGCGCTCGTAGTAAACCAGTAACCACGTTTTTCTAGAGTACTAACCTTTGCTTGAAACGGGTCAAAATTTTAAGTCGATCCGACCAGAAACAGCTGAGTTATCGATGTTGGAGTAAAGTCGTTTTGTAGTTTGTTTAAAAAATGGAAAAAACGAGTTTCGTGTTTTGATAAAACATTGTTTTTTAATGGGTAAAAACACCGTGCAAGCGAAACAGCGATTGAAAACTGTTATCCGGACTCTTGTCCATCAAAAGCAACGATTTGTCGGTGGTTCGCCGAGTTTAAACGTGGTCGTACCGACACAAATGACGCGGAACGCTCGGGTAGACCTGTGGAAGCCGTTACACCGGAAAATGTGAGTGAAGTGACAAAAATTATAATGAAAGATCATAAAGTGAAGCTCCGTGAGATTGCTGAGATGACACATATATCATATGGAAGTGTATTTACTATCCTTCATGAAAAATTGAGCATGAAAAAGGTTTTTTTCAAGTGGGTGCCGCGATTGCTTTCGATGGAACAAAAACAGCAACAAGTCGATGATTCAGAAAGCAGTTTATCGCTATTTACTCGCAACAAAAAAGATTTCTTGCGTCGTTACGTGACCATGGACGAAACATGGATACATCACTACACTCCAGAGTCGAAGCGGCAGTCATCTGAGTGGCGCACAGCTGGCAAAAGCCGTCCAAAGCGTCCGAAAACGCAGCAGTCAGCTGGCAACGTCATGGCGTCAGTTTTTTGGGATACGCATGGTGTGATTTTCATTGACTACCTCGAAAAAGGTAAATCGATCAACAGTGATTATTATATTGACTTACTGGTGCGTTTGAAGGAGGAAATCGCAAAAAAACGACCGCACATGCAGAGAAAAAAATCCTTTTTCATCAAGACAATGCACCCTGCCACAAGTCGATGAAAACAATGGCGAAATTGAACGAATTGGGCTTTGATCTGCTTCCCCACCCCCCATACTCGCCAGATTTAGCCCCCAGTGACTACTGGCTCTTTGCTGATCGTAAAAAAATGCTCCAGGGAAAAAGATTTGGCTCAAATGAGGAGGTCATCGCTGAAACTGAAGCTTATTTTGAAGCGAAAGATAGATTTTATAAACATGGTATTGAAAAATTGGAAAAACGTTGGAACCATTGTATCACCCTAAAAGGTGATTATGTTAATGATTAAAAAAAAATTTCGCAAAAAAAATGTTGTTTCCATTGTTAGGCTCGGGACTTATTGATCCATGTGTTATGTTATGAAAAAACATTGCTGTCACTTTGTTTTAACCAGTATAACATAACAAACATATTCGTGATTTTGTTGCAACATAGTTTGGACTTAGTCGCATCAGATAGGTTGCAATTGAATTTCACACCGTCATTTAGAGCGACGAAGGGAAAAATTCTTCTAGATTTGGTTTAAAACTGATTCAAATTTTAGACTATATTAGTTACTTACTTAACGAACCGACTTTGGCTATACTAGTTCTAAGTTTCCGAAGTACCAGAAATAGTGGTCAAAAAGTTTAAAATGAGAATCACTTAATGTTCTCAGAGGTGATTTGATCAATTTCCACAAACAGGCTCAAATAAAGGTTCCTATAGTCCCATAGGTTGCTATTTAATTTCATCCGGGTCCGATTTCCGGTTGCAGAGCTATAGGGTAAAGTGTGTTTAATCATTTAGTGCAACGATGCAAAATAAAGAAAAATTCTTGTTAACTTGACATAACTGTTTACAAATTGAAAATGTTATGTTAGTTTATACCCAACGAAAGTTTCTTATTTTATTCAAGTTATTTTATTCTATTGATATTTTTGAAAATATAAGTTATATGAGAAATGCATCATCACACCACTAGGTGGATTAAAAAAGGTTTTTTAGATTAGCATTATTCTTCTCATACAAATAGGCAACGCAAATGTCAAGCGCTTGGTTTGAGAAATATTGCCGAGTATGTGACATAAACACTGAAGCATGCGTTTGTGAACTTTTGTGAATCAATCTGAATTATTCGGTGTCAAAAATGGCCCCAAATTAGTGTCAAAAATTATTTAATAAGAATATAAAATAAAAATTAATGAGGCTGTTTTGAAGAAAGAGAAAGGCATAATCACTTCACTAGGTGGATTAAGAAGAGTTTTTTTTAATGGCAATGCTAGTTAGAACATATACAATAGACAATCGAAGAACTCCACTTAATTGGACCAAAGCTATATCAACGTTTATGTTCATGGAGCCCGGTAGAACTCATCAAAAAGTTGCCGCTATGTCCATTCCCATTGCGGTCCAATTTGGTGCGGTAATGCGTCGAAAGCTCTCGCCAGTGTCTCTTTTGTTCGGCAGATTGTTCGGCTGAAAGTTATAAATTATGGCAATAATAAGATGCGTAATTCGGTAATAAATTATTTCCCGTGATAGTGCATATTCTTTACAAATATTTTCCTTTCCTCGGTTCATTCAATCTTTTTCGCGTCTTCGGTCGCTCATCTCTGCGCCTGCAAAGGTGTGCTGAACCGTTGCCCACCAGAACGACTTACGATAATCGCGTACTGGAAGCCATTCAAGTTTTTATCAAATTCAATTCATTTCTTGTTGCTTTAGTTCCAGTTCAGGACAGCTCGTTTGGTCATTCGGACTATGGGAACATTTTTCCGCTATTTTTGTTGATTGTTTGAGAAAGAGCTGCAGTAAGCGTGTTGTCAACACTTACGATACGAATTGCTTCAATGCTTAATTGAAGGTGTTGTTTTTGAGACTAAGATATTTAAACAAATGTATCTCTAGTCTAAATTTGCATTTCAGTAAACCAGTCAGTAACGAAGTGATGTGAAGAACTTTGATTGACAATTCTCGTTCCAGTCAATCTCATGGCTTTCACCAACAATTAGATAAGGTGTTGAACTAAAGCTTGCATGATTTCGGTTGAAATAAACACCTAACTTCCGTTTTAGATTCCTAGATTCATAACTAATGCCACCCGCGGTACTCCAACCGTGAAGCGACGCGTAATCCATAATAGACGAAAGCGTCCGGCACGGATTAAGCGGTCAGGGCATTCAAAACTAAACCCGTGACGCTGAACCAAGATTGTGGACTGATAATTACATTAATCGTCTGCGTGACCATTGGGCTAAAAATTTATAGCCCAACTTTTTCCCATCAATTATGTACTTTGATGTTTCCTGCCGAACTGCGCAGTGTGCAATGTTTTCTAAAGTCCAAACGATTTCATGCCCAAACTGAAGTCGGGTGAAAAATGGGATGAATTTATTTCACATAACAACAATGTTTAACGGCAAGTCATAAAACTAGGGAACTACAAGATTCCCGTCGCTAATGGACCACGCTGCGACAACCACGACAGAGGTACACTCCCTGGGCGGCGATGAAAAAGGAAAGTGGATCAGGTTTTACCGGCACAATTATCGTAATCAGTGTGCTACTGACTGAATTAGTTTGACAGCCTTACTCGGTTGAATGAAATAATGGCTAAGAAACAACTCTATTAACATTGGATTTGTGGCGGGGAGGACGATGTTGTTTTTCCCATTGAAGTACTCATCAAGGTACACTGGCGGTGAGTGATTAAGATATCTTTGTTTTTTTTTGACTCTGTAGCATTTTACTGAACGATGATTAAGATTGACATCGTTCTTGGTCTATGAATATATCCGTCATAGTATGAACCAAATAATGAATGGTTTTGTTTTAATTCTTGAGAACACCAGTGATGTTCATTGGAGATGACACAGATTTTGTAGATTTTCAGTGTAGAAGCTAGTATAGACAGTCCATAGAACACTTAGAAACTTAGATATCTAAAATACTGAAATCAGAAAAAAAACTTTTTGACAATCGACAATCGACAATCGAATATTATATCATATCCCACGGAAACACTTCTTTCCTAAACCTTATCTATCGTCAATCGTTCAACCTAGACGAGTACATTTTCTTCACACTTTTTTACATCTAATTTCACCGTTTCTACTTCTGAATTCTCTGTTGATAGGTTACTTTGAAGGGACCCAACGAACCAATTGATGGCAACAGGTGTTTGTAAAGCCATGTCTTTCTCACTTCATATTTACCGATTCGAGAATTTACAAATGAAAAACGAAACTGCATAGCAAAAAGTGGCTTGCTGTCCGTGGATTGCCACCGTCACAGCAGACCGCATAATGACAATATATTTAAAATGTATGTATTTTTCATGTAGATCGCACCGATAATCGCAAACCGTTCTGCTGCATGACACCTCTCGTCGTCACACCGAGTACGTAGGGAGACCGCTTCAAAGAGCTTACCAGAAAGCAAATCCCTCTTACACCGCTACTTCTTACCCGCAACGGGTTCAGGTTGGAACCAGTGATGCCACTTTTCCCTGAAGTTAAATCCGTAGATTTTGCTTCAAGTCTACTTATGCTCGTATATGCTCCATTGAGACGAGCTTTCCGTGCAGAACTCTTTCGACTGACAAAACAACTCACTAAATGCGTCTACATGTTTAGAATGAAAATTAGTAAGTACCAAATACAAAAAAAATCAAAAAGTGCGTAAAATTAATAGTTTTGAATTCCAAGCGATAAAGGCAGACTTAAAAAATAAGTAATCGGTGACGATAGATGTTTGATAATTAGACATGAGGAAAACATATCTCTAACAACTAGGTGACAATATTCAATAATTTTTTTTTTGTTATCTAGAGAAACAATAAAAAATTAATGGTCAATAATTTTTTGAAGAAATTATGTTAAATCCGTAGATTTTGAGTGGTCTATCAGCAGATCCGTAAAAAAGACAGAAATCCGTAGATCTACGGATAAATCCGTAGGGTTGGCATCGCTGGTTGGAACTGATCCAAATCCAAACGTAACATTGGAAGAAGGCTATAAAAAGCAGCTACCTTTTGGGTTTATTCGCATGGGAATCCAGATCAGGCACTTTTTCTCTGGTTATTTAAATATATTGTTGAAGCTTCCAATTTACCGAGTTTTGGTGAAACTGCTGCAGCAGGTGAATTCATAAAAAAAAACTGAATCTGAGTTAGAACGAAGGTGGAACTGATTGTCTGTTATATTCATGAACAAACCGCAAACGAGCTGTTTTTATCTACTGAATGACAACTGATACTGATACTTTCTGAGATTTGATTCCGTTGTTCGGTAATTTTTTTTTTTACGAAAGCATTCGGAAATAAATAGAAATAACATAAATACTTCGGACGATGAATTTAATTGCATAAAAGTTATGCAATTTTTTACCGGAAGATCAGTCTTCGGCAAGTTTTCATTACAGAATTCTGCAAATATATATTAAATTCATGCAGTAAATTTAAATGGTCGCCGAATACGGTAAAAATCATACCGTCAGTATGGCAAAATTATTTTCCAATAAAATTATTTTCCAATAAAATTATTTTCCAATCGTCGTGAAAATTAACTGTCAGTGTTTACTTATATGCAGAAAATAATTTCATATCACTTGTCCACTTGTTGACAACACATATCGTTAGAAGGTAATTTCTAATGGACTCGACGAATTGTGCAGAGTCTGGAAGGCGTTCATAATTCCGGTTAACCGGGACATGTTTTTCTCGATAATTTTTATTTTTTCGTGCAAATAAAACCATAGCCACGACTCATTAGTTTCTGTGAAAAATCCAAATCTGATAAACCTATTCGTAAGTTGAAAAGGGTGAAGCCGGGTTTGCATATAGAACCTGCCCCCAAACAGAAAAACCTATTTTAATCCATCTAGTGGTGTAATGATGCCCTTCTCATATTACCTTTAACATCAAAAATACTACTGTGGAATTTGCAAAAACAATTGTTCATTGATTAGAAATAGGAAAGCTTGTTCGGATTTAATCTAACAAACTCCACAAATCCTGTTTACCCTGTAGTCCCAGAACCGGAAGTAGTGTTCACAACAAATTTAAGAATTCCGTATGAAATTGTAAGACTTTTCCTTTGAACCTATAAGTTTGTGAAAATCGATTTGGCCATATTGAAGGAAAGTGAGTGAGACCATTTCGAATTTTGTCGTGAATACGACTTACTTTACTATGGGGTGCCTTTTCAAAATTTACCCTCTGAGAGAGTGATAAGTTTTCGATCGTGAATATCTCTTGTTGTATCTAACGAATCAACATAATTTTTGCTACATGCCATCGGAAATATGATCACAATTTCATGATAAAATATTCAGTTGTGTGACTTAATCTCAAATAATTCAAAATTAAACTTTTCTGAAATGTTTGGTATAAACGAGTATCAAAGAGGATCATTCATAAGGCGCGTTTGCCTTTCTCGTATTTTTAAAGCTCATAGCTTAGTGATCTGTGAAAGGATTTATATGATCTAACTACCAATAGAATCGAAATTTTTCAACTTAAGCGTGTATAGAAAAAGCATTTAAGTATTTCAATAGTACACTATTGAAAAACCTGTCCCCTTCGACCCATGTACACACCAGCCAATCAGAACGTGTTCTGAGGAAGAGAACAAAATATCTGCTGCTGTACAACAAATCGTTCGAGAAAATGATCCGAACAGTGTTTAATATCGTAGTGAGTTCCACAATTTGGTCCTTCTGAAAGGCAGGAATGAATCCCGTACAGCATCCGGATAGTTTCTTTCAATGAAATGCAAATCCGAAATGAAATAATCGAAATTAAAATTCTATATGCTGCTATTTTTATAGTTGTTAGGACCGCCCATTAGAGAAAAAGCTACAAACGAAATCACGTAAAAAGAAATCTATCAACAAAAATTGGATCGGTTTGGATTCTATCGCCACTGCGAGCAGATGTATTTTGTGTCGTTTGCAAAGCTAGTTTCGCTTTCGGCAAGAGCGATTACGTCACAGCTGCCAGTCATTTGCATTGGTGAAAAAACAACGGTGGAGAGCATTACACAAAATCAGCCCTTCTAATGGCTCTAAAAGTTTTCTAAAGAACTATTACTATTTCTTGCTCGCAAATCGAAGGTAAATATCCTCAGTTTAGTGCAAATCTAGAACAGTTTGGTTAGATTTGTGCACTTTTCGTTGTGTGAAATTCACAGCAATCTTTGTTTTTGCGAAAAATGTGGAAAGGGGAATGCTTGCATAATTCATACAATTGATCAACTAATTGATATTCGGAAGTGTGAGGGAACATGTCAGTTGTTTTCGTATTCACGACATCCAGTTATGTCTCTGACATTACCCACCCGCCTTTTTTAATCACCATTTCCAATTCTTCCGAAACCGGATTCAGATGGCCGGTATAGCCGAAGTTGGTTTGTTTGTAGCAACAAATATGACCTAAAAATTGGAACAATTTTGAACCTAGTTAAACCTAGACCTACTACCTCATGCTCATTTTGATTAAATCAATTAAACGAAATCTAACAAACGAAGCGAACCTGCGTTTCTGTTACTTTTGCATATGTAAGTCAAGCTAAACAGCATGAATCAGCAGCATGAAACATGTGGTAGGATTATTACTTTTATTATTATTATTATTATTCACATCATTACACCACCGGCACGGTATTACTGCACTACCGGCTGTGAAAATTTCATATTTTTTCAAATAAATTTTAATTCATTTATTCGTTTATTCATTCAGTCATACTGACCATAAAATAGCTATAATTTTTATCAATCGCAGCATCGTCTTTCACCAATATTACATACTAGTAGCAGACATCCCTAACCATTTCGATGTCTTTATAGCGTGTACGAAATAGAACAAAGCACGCATCGTTCGATTTGTGTTTTCTTTTTCTTTCGGTGTGGTACATATTGTCATTGTATGGCGATATGTACACTTTCACACTCATCGCCCTGTAACTGCGGAACCGTAGGTCAGATCCTAATGAAATTTCGCAGTAGCTTTAAAGACAATATGAACTTTAATTCAAATCAAGATATTGGAAAATCGGTTCCAGCATCGCAGAGAAATCGAAGTGAGTTGAATTTTTTATGTTTCTCTGCACCACTTTCGGTGCTTCCGGAACAGGAAAAGGAGGGACCAGTAGTGCCGAATTAAGCTTTTATGCCCACAAACTAACAAGCTCTGCAAACAAGAAGAATTTATCAGACAGTTTTATGGGATTTGTGCCTGTTATTGGCCATCCTTTGTGAAAAAATACTAATGAAATTGGTAGTTTTCTACTTATCACGATTTAGTTCCGGAACCGGAAGTCGGATCTGGATAAAATCTTGTAGAAGTTTTTAGAAAACTATAAGACCTCTAATTTGAATCTTGGTTGGTGACAATTGGTTGAGCTGTTTCAGAGTAAATTGAATGCACTTTTTTTCTCTAATTTTCGCATATTAGCATGCAACTCCGGAATCGGAAGTCAGATACAAATGAAATTCAATAGCAGGCTATGGGATCATGAGACCTTTCATTTGAATCTTAGTTTGTGAAAATCGGTTAAGCCATCTCCGAGAAAAGCGAGTGCATATTTTTTTACATACACAGAGAGAGAGAGAGAGATTTGCTCGAACTAAGTCGAATGGTATATGACATTCGACCCTCCGGGCCTCGGTTAAAAGGTTGGTTTTCACAGTTGCATAGCCTTTCTATATGAGAAAGGCAAAAAATTGATATACTCTGTTTGAAAGAGTTTATATTGGAGATGATTTTCCCGAAATTTTAACCCTTTAACAGCCATATTGGTGGATTTAGTTTGGTTCTTCTGATTTTCATTTTATGAAAATTTTTCAAAACCCTCTTTAGCAAAAAAATTGAAAAAAATCAGGAATATTTTAGGAATTATTGGAAACCTTTCTAATTTTTCTAAATGTATTTCATGTGATAAAAAATTTTCAAAATTTTCGATTTATTTTCATTTGCACTTACAGTTTTGGTACCACTCTAGGTTTTACATCAAAAATAAATCATTTATGAGTACATTATGCTGTATTGCTTTCAGATTTAAAAAAAATGTGGATAAATCATTCCAAAAACCATGCGTCTCCATCAAATTGTCATTTTCCGATGAAGACACATGGTATTAAGTTCTAAAATCTTATATCGCATGCTCTTAGAACTAAATACCATGTGTTTCTATCTATAACTTGAGTTCAGGGCTTGAGTGTTGACGTAAATAATAATGATGTAGGGAATGCATTAGTGAACATGGGTGCCAGCGGACGGTTGTAATTCGTTCCTAACTTCAACATCTTGCAGAATAGTCTGGAGGTTTCGAGGTTAGCTATTAGCAGTCCTAAAAATACTATAAGCAGATAGAAATGTCGAAGCGCTTACTTTAATCGAAATATTTATTAACTAAGAATGAATGAGAAACTAAGCTATGTATAAAAATATAGTTTATCGCATTTGCTTGCACTTAGTGGTCTTTTTCAGGTGTTTTATTGGGTATTTTTCCCATGTATCAGCTCAAGCCCGTCTATTCTGTGTCTAGAAGTCGTCTCCTTACAGCTCAGACTATGACCACTCTTTGCCTCCATCTGATCGATCCACCTTGATCGCTATGCTTCTCTTTTTCTTGAGCCTTCCGAATCACATTCAAGAACCATTTTCAAATGTTTGCCTGATGACATGCTCTGCCGATCGTAGCTGTCCAATTTCAGCTGGACGTATGATAGGTAGATCTCCAAGTAGCTGTTGAAAACTATGGTTTATACACCTTTAGTTAATTTCTTGTGGTGACGTATTACTTCTCTTGTATCCGCATCTGCGGTCATAAGTAAACACGAATTCATCAACCACCACGATATCGTCGCCACGCACCATTATTCGAGTAGGAAGGTGTTATATTTTAAAGCCTTCTTCTCTCATATATTTTGTTTCGGATTTACTGTCAGTCCGATCCCAGTTTCAATTATCCGACTGTATTAGCTTAAGCCGTTTGACTTCAACTGTCTTGTTGAACAGTTTAAGACAACTTGGCTATTCATACCATGTGATACAGAACGTCGATGAACAGTTTACCCTGAAACTGATAGTTTTTTAGATTTCGCTTGGTTTCGAATTTTTTTATTTTGCGCTTGGTATCTGGAAATACTTGTTTCTGCAAAAGAACTAAATATAGCAAAAATGTGAGATTAAAAATGACAACAGTGTATTTGTTGATTTATTTGATTGGAATACAATAAATGTAAAATAAATGTAAAATTACTTATCAGTTCATAAATAAAAACTTTAAACCGTATATTAAAACCTAAATATTTGTCAATTCCTTAGTTCTGTTTTATGTTTCTTTCTCTGGTCCTTCCTTATGAAATACAACCGTCCGCTGGCAACATGTTCACTAATGCGTTCAAACGAACTGTTTCCTTACATCATCACTAACTAAATCGAGACAGTCATTCAGTAAAAACCATTCAAGCGAAGAGGTTGTGTTTCGATTGTACTGGCTCGTGAGTTAACGGCTGCTACCGAGACAATTCTAAGCTTCAGGTAGTTAAACTGCCCATAGCAAACGCAATATTCGGGGCGTTTCCCGACTGGAAAGCTAGCAACGAAGGCCATCCCGTTCATACGCACAGAGGTGTAGAGACACAGAGGTGCGAGAGCATAGAAGTGACGAGTCACAGAGGTGCCATCGCATAAAGGTGCGAAGACGAAGGGGTGCAAAGGCACAGAGGTGCTAAAGCAACCCAGTGCTGATCTACCAGGTACCAGAATTTGTACGCTGCGTAGGATCAAAAGAGACGGCATATATCGCGAGGTGCTACACTGCAAGCATCGCATTTGATCGCCACCAAGAGCAAAAGCACTGTACCTGGGGTCAGGTACAGCAAGTGCAGTGGTGTTCACAACGACGGCAGAGCAACTGAGATAGCAGTAAACGACAGAAGACTGCCAATTGGAAACAGCAAAAGACTGCCAATTGGAAATCGTTGGAAGAGCTTCACGTCGTTCTTCACGATAAAGGAACAGAGACATCAGCTACAAGGTAGATTTAATTTAATTTATTTTTTATTTCTTATATCTGAAATTTTACTAAACATAAGTTTTTATTTTGGTATTATTAATTTACAAAAAAAATTTAATGTAATGGATGATCTCATGGAAGATCATCCGAATCCGATTCCGGATACTAGTAAAAGTTTAAATACTCCGAGGGCTAAACATTATCCACAGGGTACCACTGGGCCATGGATAGTCTATCTTCGAAAAAAAGAAAAGATTTTAAACTTGATGCAAATTACAAAGGATTTGACATCACATTTCTCTGAAGTTAAAGAAATCTGTAAGGTTAATAGAGATAAAATTCGAGTTGTAGTTAACGACTTGAAACAGGCAAACGATATTGTAACCTGTAAATTATTTGCTATTGAATATCGAGTTTACATTCCATCGAAGGAGGTAGAAATTGACGGTGTTGTGACTGAAGCAAGTCTGACAGCAGATGATTTACTTAAAAATGGAGTTGGCCGTTTTAAAAACTCCATGCTTGAGGGAGTTAAGATACTCGAGTGCAAACAATTGTACTCAGCATCTATTGTCGATGGAAAAAAGTCTTATCGTCCCTCAGATTCGTTTCGCGTAACATTTGCCGGATCTGCATTGCCTAGCCATGTCTATATCGATAAAATTCGTCTTCCTGTTCGGCTTTTCGTACCGCATGTTATGAATTGCACGAACTGTAAAAAATTCGGACATACAGCTACTTACTGTAGTAATAAGTCCAAATGTATCAAATGTCAAGGGCCTCATAAGGATAATCTTTGCGATAAAGATGTTGAAAAATGTGTTTATTGTGGGGAAAGCCCTCATGATGATCTTTCAGTGTGCGCTGCATTTAAGCTGCGTAAAGACAAAATGAAGCTTTCTTTAAAAGCACGGTCTAAGCGCACATATGCAGAAATGCTCAAAACGGTCATACATGTCTCCCCTTTGGAAACCGAAAACGGTTTTTCAAATCTTGCGGAGCCAGAGGAATCTGACTCTGACGGAAATAGTGAAGATACCTCGTTTGTCACTCCTCAAGGGTCTGTTAAGAGGAGATTAACAAACCACAAAATACCAAAAAAGACACCTAAAATTATACCTTCAAAAAAAGATCCCCGTGTTAAAGCTAAAAAGCCAAATTTAAAACCAAAAACTGTGCCTCCTGGTTTGTCAAATTCACAAACCAATCCAGGAACTAGCTCAAGAAAAGACAATAATCCAGTGGGCTCCATTTCACATTCACCAACAGGATTACTGAAATTTTCGGAAATTGTAGAATGGATTT
Organism: Malaya genurostris; assembly: GCF_030247185.1. NCBI lineage: Eukaryota > Metazoa > Arthropoda > Insecta > Diptera > Culicidae > Malaya > Malaya genurostris. The sequence continues at coordinate 227,928,488 of NC_080571.1, read as the reverse complement.
TCGCTGCATTCAATATTTCTGAACCTCTAAAGACCATCATAACAGCATTCCTTCCAATAGCTAGAACTTTTTTGAAACAGTTATCAGCTCAATGGCCAGCTCTTTCAGGTTTTGTATCATTTGATGGATAATTTATCATCCGCCGCAAATGATTCAATCACTGTCCTGCAGTGGAATTGTCGAAGCATCATGCCAAAACTTGATTCATTTAAAGTTTTGTTGCATAGTCAAAAATGTGATGTATTTGCTTTGTGCGAAACATGGCTTACATCAAACATAGCCTTAAATTTTAATGACTTTAACATTATACGTCTCGACAGAGACTCCCCGTATGGTGGAGTGCTTTTAGGAATTAAGAAATGTTATTCCTTTTATAGATTAAACATTCCTTCGACTTCTAGTATAGAAGTTGTTGCTTGTCAAATAAACATTAAAGGAAAGGACATTTGCATTGCTTCGGTATATATTCCTCCAAGAGCTCAAGTTGGACAACGACAGCTTAATGAAATTGTCGAAGCCCTTCCTGCTCCACGTTTGATTTTAGGAGATTTCAATTCGCACGGAATGATGTGGGGTTCCGTTTACAATGATAGCAGATCATCTCTAATATATAATATTTGCGACAATTTTAGCATGACGGTACTAAATATGGGTAGCATGACACGGATCCCAAGACCTCCTGCACGTCCAAGTGCATTAGATTTATCTCTTTGTTCGACTTCAATTCGACTAGATTGCACCTGGAAAGTATTTCCTGATTTACATGGTAGCGATCATTTACCAATCATCATCTCAATTAGCAGTAACAAAGGCATTGCTAATTCAGTTAATATTCCATATGATTTGACAAAAAATATTGACTGGATTAAATACCAAAGTAATATTTCAAGTGTCTTAACTTCAATGGAAGAGCTTCCCCCACTTGAAGAATATGACTTCCTCGTTTGTTCGATTCTGGAGGCCGCAGAACAAGCCCAAACCAAACGATTTCTTGGTCCATCGTCTAACAGAAGACCTCCAAATCCTTGGTGGGACAAAGAGTGCTCAGATGCTAAACACGCGAAACAAAATGCTTTCAAGACGTTTTTAAAACGAGGAGGAGGAACTCCTCAGAATTTTGAAAAATTCTTGGTTTTAGAAACCAAGTACAAGAACATACTTCGGGTTAAGAAATGCAGCTATTGGAGACATTTTGTGGAAGGTTTGTCAAGAGAAACCTCAATGAGCACTCTTTGGAATACGGCCAGACGAATGAGGAATCGTAACGTAGGAAATGAGAGTGAGGAGTACTCGAATCGATGGATATTTGATTTTGCGAGGAAAGTTTGTCCAGATTCCGTTCCTACGCATAGCATTGTTAGGGAGTCTTCTTCAAATGATGATTCCATTGATAGCCCCTTTTCAATGATGGAATTTTCCATAGCACTCATGTCTTGTAACAATAACGCTCCTGGATTGGACAGAATTAAATTCAACTTGGTGAAGAATCTGCCCGACCTCGCAAAAAGACGTTTGTTGGAATTGTTCAACAAGTTTCTTGAGCAAAATATTGTTCCACCTGACTGGAGACAAGTGAAAGTTATCGCCATTCAAAAGCCGGGGAAACCAGCTTCCAATCACAACTCATATAGACCCATTGCGATGTTGTCCTGCATCAGAAAATTGTTCGAAAAAATTATTCTACGACGTCTCGACACTTGGGTCGAGACGAACGGTTTGTTGTCAGATACTCAGTTTGGCTTCCGTAGAAATAAAGGGACGAATGATTGCCTTGCATTACTTTCGTCTGACATCCAAATTGCCTTCGCTCAAAAGCAACAAATGGCATCTGTATTTTTAGACATTAAAGGAGCATTTGATTCAGTTTCCATTGATGTTCTTTCAGACAAGCTCCACCAACATGGACTCCCAGCGGTTATAAATAATTATTTGCACAACCTTTTGTCAGAGAAACGCATGCATTTTTCACATGGCGATTTGGCAACAATCAGAATTAGCTACATGGGTCTCCCGCAAGGCTCATGCCTCAGTCCGCTCCTCTATAATTTTTACGTGAATGACATTGACAGCTGTCTAGTAACCCCATGTACACTAAGACAATTGGCAGATGATGGCGTGGTTTCAGTTACTGGATCCAAAGCTATTGATCTGCAAAAACCATTGCAAGATACCTTAGATAAATTGTCCGTTTGGGCTGTTCATCTTGGTATCGAATTCTCTGCGGAGAAAACAGAGCTGGTCGTCTTTTCAAAAAAGCATGATCCCGCGCAACTTCAGCTTCATATGATGGGAAGAATAATCGAACAGGTTTTGACTTTCAAATACCTCGGGGTGTGGTTTGATTCCAAATGCACGTGGGGAGGACACATTAGGTATCTGATAACGAAATGCCAACAAAGAGTAAATTTTCTTCGAACAATAACAGGGTCTTGGTGGGGTGCTCATCCGCAAGATCTAATAAAATTGTATCAGACAACGATACTTTCAGTGATGGAATATGGATGCGTTTGTTTTCGTTCCGCTGCAAATTCTCATATTATCAAACTTGAGCGAATTCAGTACCGTTGTTTGCGAATTGCTTTAGGCTGCATGCATTCGACACATACAATGAGTCTTGAAGTTCTGGCGGGAGTTCTTCCATTAAAAGATCGATTTTGGGAGCTTTCATCACGCCTGCTAATAAGATGTGATGTGCTGAATCCCATGGTAATTAATAATTTCGAACGACTAGTCGAGCTTCGATCTCAAACAAAATTCATGACAGTATATTTTAACCATATGTCACAGGAAATCAACCCTTCAAGATATATTCCTATCCGTGTCAGCCTCCTAAATGTACCTGACTCAACTTTATTTTTCGACACATCCATGCAGCGCGAAGTGCGTGGAATCCCGGACCACCTACGCTCTATGGAAATCCCAAAAATATTTTCAAGTAAGTTCAGGCATATTAACTCTGAGAAAATGTTTTACACGGACGGATCGCGAATGGAAGAAGCGACAGGGTTTGGTATGTTCAACAATAATGTTTCGGCCTCATTCAAGCTTCAAGAACCTGCATCTGTTTATATAGCAGAGTTAGCAGCAGTTCATTATAGCTTGAATGTAATCGTCACATTATCTCCAAACCATTATTTCCTCTTCACAGATAGTCTGAGTGCAATTGAAGCCATTCGCTCAAACGCTGCTGGCAAAAATGAACCGTTTTTCTTGGGTAAAATAAAACAGTGTCTGAACGACATATTGAATAATAATTATCTAATCACAATAGTTTGGGTTCCGGCTCATTGCTCCATTCCAGGCAATGAAAGAGCCGATATTTTAGCCAAACGTGGTGCTATTGAGGGTGAAATTTATGAGAGACCGATTGCTTTCAACGAATTCTATAGCGCGTCTCGCCAAAGAACACTTGCCAGCTGGCAAGCTTCTTGGGATAAAGATGATCTGGGTCGGTGGATGCACTCAATTATTCCTAAAATATCGACAAAGGCATGGTTCAGGGGACTGGATGTGAGTAGAGATTTCATTCGTGTGATGTCCAGACTCATGTCCAATCACTACACGTTAGATGCACATCTCCTTCGAATTGGACTTTCCGAGACTAATCATTGTGCTTGCGGCGAAGGTTACCGCGATATTGACCATGTTGTTTGGACATGCGTGGAGTTTCGTGATGTCAGATCTCAACTAATAAATTCCTTGCGTACCCAAGGTAGACTATCCAATGTCCCAGTTCGCGACATTCTTGCTTGTCGTGACCTTCCATACATGAAACTTCTTTATCATTTCATTAAATCCATTGGAGTTCCAATTTAAATTTTATTTTATGTTAAACTGTTTTCTCTTCCATGAGTTCAACCAATAGCCAACTATAGGATATTGAATATAAGTGGTGAACTGATACAAACAATCCTGAAATAGTTATAAGATCATGTACAAAATAAATGTATTTTATTTAATGTAATTAAAATAGCAACTCGCTTGATAAAAACAGTGTTTAGATTAACTAATGAGTACCAACATACTAATATGATATTCGAAATGTATTAGGTTTAAACTACTATGTATTGTGGATGCCACGGCGAAGAAAAACTTATGTATATTGCCTATGAAATAAACGTATTTATGAAAAAAAAAAAATAAATCGAGACAGACATACGGGTGTCTGTAAATAATTTTAGAAATGCAATTCTTAAGCCCTGAACTCAAGTTGTAGATGGAAACGCATGGTATTTAGTTCTAAGGGCATGTGCACATGATTTTAGAACTAAATACTATGCGTCTCCAACCGATGATGATAATTTGTCTGATATTATACTCGTCCGCATTTTTTAAAAATCTGAAAAAAAACTTTTAAAAAGCGTAACGTACTCATAAATGGTTTATTTTTGATGTAAAATCTAGAGTGGTACCAAAATTGTAAGTGCAAATGAAAAAAACATGAAAGCCTTCAACGTTTTTTAACACATGAAATATATTGAAAAAATTCAGAAAAAATAAGAAAGGTTTCCCATATTTCCTAAAATATTCCTGATTTATTGTTTTGCTAAAGAGGTTTTTGAAAAATTTGAATAAAATGAAAATCAGAAGAACCACCCTAACTCTACCAATGTAACGACTTTTCTATTCTATTATTTACTTGATTTAGTTATGACCATTAATAACTTATTTCCGAGATATTGTGATTTTTGTTTTAGAATAAATTGTCAATCAAAAGACAAGTTTTGATCGGAAATATGGACTCATAAATTCATTTTTACGTGTACACCATTGAAGTAGCTTTCGAATCAAGTTTCCATCGACAGATCACCGAGATTCAATTCATGTAATTTTCAATTTTGTCACCCTCTCACTAGACATGCTCCCTGTTTCGTTCGCAGGCAGCCACCGACGGAACTGGAAATTTGGACAAAGCATATATTTAGCGTTTTGTGCGAAGGTTTATACTGTGAAGAACGGAGTAATACTTTTTTCATGCATTACGTAAATCCTACTGATCGAAGCACAGCTGCTACTGAATAAAATGCAAGTTGTAAAGCAACGATCGAAACCGTCCGCCGTGATAGAAAAATTTGATGGATGATATCATTACGGTATGCTGCGAATGATTTGTGAAAAAAATGATCGATTCAAAACCATTTTTCAATGGTGTGCTATTGAAATACTGAAACGACAGTGCCATACATGTTTAAGATAGGTGTTGCATTGAATTGCAAAATTAGAGATGAACCCAAAATATTGGCACCCTAATGGACACTGTGCTCGACATTTTAAGAGGCCACTTCATTTTACTGTTTTTTCATCTCTCGAGCATCTCGAACCACTTTTCTAGTCTTATTCAGCAGCAGCTTAACGATCGTCCAATATTCGTCGATCATGCAAAATTAAAAGCAACTGGGTCACTGTAGTGGTAGCTAACTAAATCTATCCAACGCTTTACTAGAGCCGTTATGTGTTTTATTGAATGAGTTTTTTCAGACACTTTTTCTGGTTAAGCTTCGAGTTCATACACTCATTTATAACGAATACTGAGTTTTTTGTTTGCAGTTACAAATAGCTAGTTAAATCTGAAATTGTCAGAGGAACTTATCAGTAGAAACAAATGTATATCTGTTGGAGGAGTCCCCCCGAGCCTACACTGATAAAAATTTGCACGATCGATTCATTTGTAAACAGCACTTCATGTTAATATGCTTCTTCATTTCAATATATAATCAAAGCGATTTGTTCTAAGATTTCATGTGCAAATTCACTAAGACGCAAGGTTAGATTATACGATACAACGATATACCTTCGCATGAAACGAATGTACACTCGAGTCAAATATAAGTTCCTATGGTCTAAGGCTTTGTTTGTTTGTATCCGAATCGAACTTCCTGTTCCTGAATTAAAGGATTATAAGAGATAAATGTTCCAACTTCAAGAGTATGTTTGCATAAGCCAGTATATAAAAGGGAAATAAACGGCTTAGTAAATTCTTTTTTATTTTCAATTAGGAAGATTCAACCTTAAGATTATTCACCTCTTCGGGCTAGAAAAACTTTCTGATCCTATTTGCGGGGCTGGGAATCAAACCCAGATGGCTACGTGATAGGCATCAACTTACCCATCAAGCTATACCAATCCGCAAAAAGTAAAATTCTAGTAACATCATTTGAGAGTTCTAGGTTCGCTCAAATTGTACTTTCCAATGCAACTGTCGATCGCAAGTCTCACTAAGACGCTTATTGTGATTGAGCACTTCCAAATAATCGTTCTCCGTTCTCGAAAACATGTAAGAATACTGTCACAACAATTTTAAATCTTAGAGAACAGAAACAGCATTTAAACAACTGAAATTACGGATAAGTCTATTATCGAACATACTGTCTCTAAGCCATTTCACATTTGTTTTTAGCTTTTGGTTTACTTTTGGAAGTTAAACGGTTGATTGTTGGACGGGTCATTTCGCCGAACGCCATTTCGCCAAAAGGCATTTCGACGAAAGACATATCGCCGAAGGCCATTTCCTTAAAAGCCGTTTCGCCGAATTCTTCTATTGTATTAATTTCGTAACTAGAATTAATTTGAAATAAAGACAAATAAAAGAGTTTGAGTGGGCCTTGTAAACGAGGTGGCTACAGGTTTGTATGCGGGAGACCGCCGCTTCCGACGGAGGATCGGCGACCAACTGAGCTGGTGCCACCGAGTCATCTTGGCTTCGGTTGTGTGGTTGCGTCACATAAATTATCCAGGAGACATAAAAAGATATACATATTTTTGATGAGCAGCCAGAGTTTGTGAATCAATAATGTGATGTATTTGAAATTACTCTTCGGGTGAAATGATCCTTTCAGCGTAACAACTTTCGGTGAAATGATTCGATCCCTTTTGAATAGTGTTAAATCTAATGTAGAAGCATTAGAGCACGATTAAGGTTTGTGTGTTCTTGTTCAATTTTTCCTCGTGAATACAAAAAAAAACTGAATGGCGGAACTTCATTCCTGATATTTCGTTTCTTACATATTTTGTGCAAATATCCTTCCAATACCACAGTGTCGTCAACCGAACCCGTCTCAATTTTTTAATTTAATAACATAAGTTTAGGCTCTAAGACGCCGAGGGCATTTTCTAATTTTAAATAACTATTTACTTAAAACTAGTATAATTTCAACTGTTGTGGTGATGTCGCATTGGGGTAACAGTGATCTACTCTGGGGAATCCTGCCTCCAGATGGAGGTCGGCAATGGTTGATGGATTGGAATTTATCTCGATGATGCTGGCACATATCGATAGTAGCCGCATCCTTCTGTCCGTGTGGGTCCTCGGGAAACACCCCGGGTCTTGAAAGCCTGGTGAGTGACCCGCATGAAACCCGTCGTTTGTTCAAAATAGATTCAAGCTGTTATTTATATTGTAAACGATATAAATAAATTCAAAAAATGTAGCGTTCTAATACTTCGAGACAAAATTTCGATATTAGTTAAATTTATTCAAATTTTATTAATATGCGCACAATTATATCAACAAAATCGTTTTACCTTTATTGGAAGTTTTTGAAATAACCTTATTTTGTACATTATACGGTGAAGGTCTGATGGAGTCGTCAAACTCAACATGCTCTTGATAATCACGTGTTGCGGCTGCTCTGGTCAACTGCTGTGCGTGCGCAGGTGAAGCGCCACGAAACACTGCGGCTTTCGAGCAACAGATCATAAATTTAAACGAATACGGAACGATTGATTAAAACCGGCACTAAACCGTACCGCTTCTTCTTTTCCCCGGTAGGTTCTACACCCCAAATACGCGAACGGTACATGTTAGCAAGTTATAAATCATTATCCTTGCGGCGAACAAGATGTTAAATTTGCATTAACGATTTGCAATGAGTAGTTGTCTGCAACAGAGATTAATTGAAAAGTTCCGTCACTACAATACGGCTGATCGGTTCGTATATTGTCAGGACCGTCTTCAGACAATTTGCAATCCGCGCTAATGAAAGCTTTGGTAGATATTTCAGAAGTTAAGGGTTTTAACACTTCTGTATAGTATGCATATTTAATATTTTCTGTTTTCAATTTCATGTACAGAATATATTACGTAGCACTACATTCATATATTCAATGTATTCATATAGCACTGTTCGTAACGTGAAGTATCACTCTTTGGATTAGCTGATAGCAGATCAAAGCTGCAAATATGTTATTATTTGAACGTTAAAATTCAATTTTATGTGTTTTCTTACCTTAATTGGTGTCCTTCTTGCAACCTCCTGAAATCTGGAACTCAGATTTGAGAGTTCAATTTTACAGTATTTGATTGCAAACTAATTCTTCGATAAATACGACTTGTCTGTGATACTGAATTAAGTGAAATCTAGCTGTGATGAGTACCTGTGGTGGTAGTTTTAGATATTATATTGCAATTCTACATTTCATTTTCTGTACTTACGAATTTTAAATTTTCAATATCCTACGTACTATACGCTTTAAGATATCAACATAATTAAAACAATTCAACTCACTTTTAAAGATACCAACTTTTACTTTAACTTCAACTTTACCGCTGTTATTTGACAGATTGTTTTCCATCAGGGCCTGTCCATAAAAGACGTCACGCCGCAAGGGGTAGGGGGGTGTTTCACAAAACGTGACCTTTTGTGACAAGGGGAAGGAGGGAGGGTTGCTGGAATGTGACGTTAAATATTTTCAATGAGCGCATTTTTGAAGCACCTAATTATTTTATTGCTTTGCCCTATTTCCAGAAAAATTCTCCACAATAAACGTTTACATTCTATAGGAAAACGTGTATTTGTTGATGTAAAAGCTTCTTCTTGTAAATTCGTAAATGAATGATGCAGGAAATCATTTCTGTTGTGATCAGCAAAAGTACACGGAGGGGTGAGTGAATTAGCGAAATTAATCAATTTTACCTTATATGAGTAAAAAAAAAGATATCTTCAAACGGTTTAACTTAAGTTATACAGTGACAATTTTAGTCAATATATAAGAATTTGGGTGCACCAATCGCTTGGATAGGTAGTAAGCAGATGTGGAATATAAACCACACAAAGAATGAAAGAATTTCAAAAAGTTTGTTTGGTCGGTCGCATCGAAATTTCATGCTTCTTGATGTATTTAAAATTCATTCAGCAATACCATGTTGGCGGAGTAATATCAATTAAACCAGTAAATATCATTAACATATATTAGGTGTACAACATTGCTTCCGCCGTTTTTATTTTTCAAAATTTACAGCTTTATTGCGAAAAAGTGCTTACAGATGTATTATTCAAAGTATTGTCCGTCGCTAGCGACAACTTTCTCCCATCTTTCCGGAAATTTTCGGATCCCGGCTCGAAAAAAGGAGTCCTTTTTTGACGCTATCTATGAAGCAATCCATTTTTCCAACTCTTCGAAGGATTGAAAATGTTGATCTGCCAGGCCGTGTGCCATCGAACGGAATAGGTGGAAGTCAGAAGGGGCGACATCTGGGGAATACGGCGGGTGAGGCAAGACTTCCCATTTCAGCGTTTCCAGGTACTTTTTGACCACTTTTGCGACGTGAGGCCGAGCATTGTCGTGTTGGAGGATGACTTTGCCATGTCGCTCTTGATACTGTGGCCGCTTTTCTTTTAGCGCGCGAATAAGGCGCATCAGTTGCGTTCGGTAGCGATCTCCTGTGATGGTTTCACCCGGCTCTTAGTAAATTGTTATTCATCTTTGAAGGTTTTTTCTCTTCCACCATCATGTTTGTCTTCGACATCGAAAGCACCATTTTTAAAACGTTGAAACCCGGGATATTGATCATGTCGTTTGGACATGCGTGGAGTATCGTGATGTCAGATCTCAACTAATAAATTCTTTGCGTACCCAAGGTAAACTATCCAATATCCCAGTTCGAGACATTCTTGCTTGTCGTGACCTTTCATACATGAAACTTATTTATCATTTCATAAAGAAAATTGGAGTTTCAATTTAATAAAGGCCCCTTTTAAGACTTAGTTCTGATCCCAGCTGCGTCCATGAGTTCAACCAATAGCTAAATTAGAATAAAAATTATGTAATGATACAAACAAACTCGAAACAGTTTATGAAATTATCAACAAAATGTCTGAAAATAACAGCTTATTTTATAATTTATATAAGTTAATCGTTTGGTTCAAATAATATTTCCGAGTAGATTTCATAATTAATGACGAGTTACCTAAGATGATATTTAAGCTATAAGAGAATATGTTTTAATAAATTCAAAACGTTGTGACTATGTTAGAATTAAATTAGGATAAGAATATTATGTAAAAGTGATGCTACGGCGAAGAAAAACTTATGTAAACTGCCTTAAGAAATAAACGTATTTATGAAAAAAAAAAAAACGTTGAAACCACTCCCGACACGATCTTTTACTCAGAGCAGCATCACCGAAAGTTTCTGAAAGCATTCGATGCGCTTCAGTTGCATTTTTTTTCGAATTGTAACAGAAAAGTAAAACTTCCCGCAAATGGCGAGAATTGGCACATAAACAGACATTTTCGAGCGTGAATAATATGAAAACAAGAACAACTGTCACTGAAACGGCGATGACAATTCGTTAGGCACTATACACACTCATTTTAAAGGCATTATCATCTATGACCAGAATCAGCCGGTACAGCCACCTATCGGAAAACGGCGGAAGCAAAGTTGTACACCTGATATGTTGTGATTATCAATAATTATAATGATAAGAAAAACATGTTCAATCATAAAGCATTTCATGCAGCTGATTAACTTACCCTATTTAGCTTGAATATCATACACAGAAGTAACAGCCCGGGTAGAAGTGATTTGCAAACCAATTATTAAAACCAAACATCTCAATGCTTGAAAATAACATTATTTAGTTTGAAATAAGGGTTAAAATACCAATAATCATTGCAAAGTCTACATGAGAAAAGAACAACAAAATATAAAATTCTACCATTGTAACTTCAAAGCAAGAGCAAAACATTTATAGAAGACGATTTTGTCTAATCTATCAAGAACATTCCTTCGATTAAATATCAAGAAAATATGAAGTATTGCTTTGACAGCACAGGAACATTAAGACAAGATATGATGGTAATATTTGTTACTATTTTGATTTTCGTTTACTATTCACATCTACTCGGGAGGAGTGCAAGTTTTGCAAGGGCAATTCAAACGCAACGCCTGCTGTGTACTCAAACCCTGTGTTCCTGTTACTTCCATAAATTAAATTCATGTCAAAAAGCGTTTTATTGAGTTTAATTAAAATAGTGCATCATCATCAGCATCAACCAGCTGGAAGTAAAGCAAAGTCTTTTGTCGCTCTAATCACTATGTGGTGTGAAATATTTTTTTAAACTAATTTTGCATGGAGCATTGCTATTGAGTAGAGAATGCTGTCAAATTAACAATATCAATGTGATTACGATCCAAACGACGACACGACCAGACACTCCGAAGAAAAATCGGAATAAAAAGTGTTCGTGAGCGATTTACCACCAGTTACCATAAATATAGCGACCCCTTGAAAATGACAAAAACTAACTATTCGAGCAACACTGTTTAAGTTGCTATGAGCTAGTTACCAAGGAGCACCAGGATAAATAAACAAACAGTTTGAAACAGTTCTGTATAAAATGTTCATTACGACCTAAGAAACAAAAGTAAACAAACCGAGATTTTTATTGCATTTTGTTAGGAATGTCCTAATACACGCACTACCCGAACACCGTTTCTCGATTCACTATAGATTCACTAAAAAATCTGTCAACACATTTGACGTATGTCGAAATCAATAAAAAATAATCATTAATGCTACATTCGTCAATTGGCAATGTTTTGACCAATCTACCGAAGCATCAACAAAAGTGTATGCGCGGACTTACGACAAAATAGTTTTTCACGAAAAAGCAGATCTAGTGTGATATTATGAAAGTGAGACTTGCTGTAGAGTTGGAGATATTTATTGGGATCGTGTTGCTATTAAGCTTGTTGAAAAATACGCTGATTAATTTGGAAAGAAACTGATTTGTTTCCAATCGTAGAAACCGTTATGAATCCTTCTTCAAACAAAAGCGTAAATTATCAAAACACACTAAAAACGAGTCGACTGTCATTTTTTTCCACTTGATATGCAAAACTAGCTCTTGTTTTCGAGCAAAACTGGCTCTCACACAAGTGCGAGTAACAAAACGACGAATGAACACTATGACTTTCGCAAAACGACGTAACTAACAGAAGCAAAACGACTTATGTGTCAAGTCAACAAGGATAAAACGACCTATCATACTGTCCAATGTACATGATCAAATTACAAAACGACGTAAGTGTCGTTTTTGCCTAAAAGTTATCTTTGTAGTTGAAAATTGTGAATTAGTCACTATGATACGTTGCACGCATACAAATTGGACGATTTAGTGAAGAGATGAAGTTGTTTCAATTACTCATTTTTAAATAGGATTTAAAATTGTGCGATTATTTTTCAACATCGCTTTTCTCGGTTCAGCTGAAATGTCACATACGTCGCTTTGAACATTTTATGCAGAGTTGTGGAATAATTCCACATTTCATGGTTGTTAAAAATCTTGCAAAAAACTGCTAAAAATAACAATAATTCATTCGAGGGCTGAATTGTATATGAAGTTTGTCAAACGCCGATGCTTGGTGAGTGTAAATGATATTCTAATTCGTATAAATGAATTTCTAATCGCTTTGTGTTTTTAGTTCGACCTCGAAAAAAGTTCTCTGGAACCAAATACTTAGGAAGCAAAGCTAAAAACTTTAAATGAGATTGAAAAGTCCCGATTGAGTACGCAAATGCAGAAAATACTTGGGACATATTTACTTTTAGAGCGTTATTTCATGGAAGAAAGCGTCCTGAAAGCGATAATTTTGTACAGCATTGAAACGGGGCAGCAATGCTCCAGCATGTTGGATGATGTATTTTTCATTATTCGGAAGTGCATTCGACGTGGAACGTGGAACGTGGAACGCAATCGCTAGACGGAGTGTGTGCTCTTGTTAATAACGCTGCTAGTTGCTTGGAACTAGACTTCATAAATGCTTTGAAATCACCTCTGAAATCTGATTACCCTACCGGTTACATACACACTTAAAACCATTTCTTGAGCTCGGCATAATAAAATGCCGAAACTGATCAGCAACACGTAAATTTGCTGATTGCTCAGTAATCAATACGCATGTTTCTGAGCTTCGTTAAATGCATTCACTGATATTTCGGTAAAATGCTTCACTTTGCTGAAATTTGGCATAATTGCTTGCTGAATTTATCAGTAAACAACAGATATGCCGACATCAGCAGAGACGTTTGCCGAGATTTCGGAATATGCGCTAGCTGTTTCCGAGATTCAGCACGACAGCTGTCATTTATTGCCGCGTTACATTTTCGCTTCGCATTGTGCGATTATTTTCTAAGAAAATTCTCGAGTGAAAAAATGGATAATCTTCGAAGAAGCGTAGAACCACTTGCAAGTAAAAATATTGAATAAATATAGTGACATGTTTCGCTTTATAAAAAGCGACTTTATCAGAGCACTCGCGATTATAAGGGAAAAACACCCAACACGGGGCTCAAAGCGTTCTCGAGACAAAACTTTGAAGGGTATGCGAAAAAATAACCCAATGCATGGAATAATTCAATAGATCAAAGTAAGTTTATTTTTTGAACAATACCGTATATGCATCATTAAATATTGAACATTTTTGTAAGCCAAAAATCAATATATATTTTTATTTTCATATTTCCAGCTCGACTCGAGGTGGCCGCATCTGGAAACGCCGCTTTTTATTTATGCTACATGTTTTCAGGTAGGCTTTAAGCACTACTGGCAACAAATTTGTAAGCCTCCTTTAAGTTGTAATAAAATGAATTTTTTATCCTGAATGGCGTGTTTATAATGTTGAGAAAATACAAACAAAATTAATTGACTAGATTTTTAATTACTGATGATTCGGTAATTTATTTTTTTCATTTTTTCGTTTTATTGGATTGCCGAATATTCAGTGAACGTTTCACTGAGCAAACAGTAAATCTTATGCTGACGATTTCGGCAATATTTGACGTTTGTCAAATTTTAGGATGCCGAGACGCTCAGTAATTTTATTTTTGCCGAGATGATTGCTGATTACTCGGCTGTGCGAATCTCGGCATTTTTTTGCCGAGACTCAGCTAAAAAATTTAAGTGTGTAGGTCTAGCCCAATCGGCACTTCAAAGTTCAATTTAGCAAGGGCGATTACAAACTAGTGACGTTGAACAGGCACGTGCAAAATTTTTTTAAACCTCGTTTGCATCCGTGGGTTGACCAATTTATCAATCACAATCACAACCTCGCTGAGGAAGAGTTGGCATCGTATGAAGCTGGGGAAACATTTATACAATGCCTTATAGTGCAAGTCCACGCCTTATTAACGGCGTTCAAAACTGCCCTCACACCAAGAAATTATGATGGATTATGATTATTCGGTTAGTATCATTAGTAGTGAAGTTACAAGTCGCCTGAAGCGAGTTATCAAAAAATCTACATTCATTCGGCTTGGTGAACTAGTTTTAGTTTTTTTGCTTAGTTAAATGAATATATTCCCCCTGAAGATAACACACGAGAAGTTTTTTATTGCCTTAAACAACCAAAATCAAATTTTTAGTAGTGAATAATTTGCGTTGCCGGTACGGTACGCCACTACGAATTACATATTCGTTATGAGACAAGTACTAGAAAAGTGTCGAGAATACAACGCGCCAGCTGCAAAGCTGATGATTATGCAGCTGCCAAGCTGCAGATTATGCAGCTATGGCAGATCTCTGAAAGAATAAATTTAATACCTGCCAGCGGGCCAACTACACTCAGTGGTTTCGTTTTAAGTGAGAATCTCTTGTTTTTGTTTACATTTATTTTGTGGTTACCAAGGCTACTGGTAACTGTTATTCAAAATCAATAATTTACCAACTTGTGTTGCCAGTTCCAACATTTTTTCAAGCGATTCCATTTTGACATTACCAGTTACTGAGGGGTAGCTCGATTTACGATACAGTTTTAAAAGCGAGTGGCAGGTCGTGTCGTCGATCCAAACTTATTATTTTCATGAAACTTTCATCTAGCATTTATTTCTCTTATACCGTTTTCGTTTATTGATTAGAGCACCCCGAAAGCTGACCCAGAGTCGCCCAAACAACGTTTGATATGTTTGTTTTAGCAACCTGAGGTCGCTCTAGATCGGACTCCAATCGCTTAGTTTCGCTCTGAATATTTTCTCGGGTCGCACCACGCATACAGCTGAGTTTGTTTATTTTTTCTTTTTTTCATGAGTTGTTGTTTAGGGTACGTACCACGTGTTCGTTTTACTCGGAGTCAGAGTAGCCCGCGTCTAGGTTCAAAAACGAAAACGGTATTAATCTAGTATTCATTTTATTGCGAATGAAACAACGGTTGTGAAATCGAACATGGGATGCATCCAACGAGAATATATGTTGAAACTACTTAACCCGTGCCGTAACGAAACCGGTATTTTCCCCAACTCTGTTGATAAGGAGTGTTAGAAGAGCATTTCCCAAAACTAAAAAATTGACAATGTTCCATGATTTTGGAAAAGTCTCATTGACACGCGTAATCCTTAGTTATAAATTTCTGGAGGATTGCTGTTATTACTAATTTTCACACTCCTCAGCGGGGGATCAACGATTTCAGACGTGGATCATGTCATGTCTTATCTTGATCATATGTGATTTTCAAATCAAAGCTGATCGGATCATCCAATGATTGAACTGACATGAATCAAGAATCATTTTAGTTCAAAATCACTATCGATTTTGTGTGACGGAAGATCCGTACCGATTTTGATCGATGTGATTTAAAGATCACTGATCACTGATCGGAGGTTATCTTTATTGGGAAAGATCACAAGCGATCTTCTTAGGCAATGATCTCGATTTGATGAGGTTTTGAACTTTATTTTCTCAGCGCTGTATGCTACACTAAGGAAATATTATTCCTTAGCTAAACAAATAATATATCTATGTACCCCTAGGGGTATTAAAACAGATGATGAAATGTTATCCTTTTTTTGGACGGAATTGGATTGTATGTTTATATTGATGATCATAAGGAAAAATATACATGAGAAATAGGTAATGAAAATAAATTAAAATCATTGACAAATATAAATAAGAGATTAGAATCATTAAAAGTTGGAAATTGTCGATAGAAAATATGATTCCAATGTTTTATGCATCAAATGCCATCAAAACTTTTAGCATTTAAAGTTCCTGACAGGATTTCTCGCATATTGACCCAACACCGAACAAAACTCGTCCATCAGTATAGAATCTACTGCAGATGTAAGCAATCCTGAAAAATAACAGACCTCTTCCCAAGGCTGATTCGGAGGAACGTGGAAGTCGTGAATCCCGAATTATTCCAAAATTTTAACAATTCTCTAATAAAGCAGCATTGGGGAGTAAAAAATGAACCCAAGCGTAAGCGCGAACGCTCGTGGAGAAAAAGGTAGAAAGGAAACTGAAAAGGTTCACTGATGCGGTCGAAACTAATTCCAGATTAGTTGAAAAGACTCAAAAACCAAAATGGGGAAGTTTTTTCACGTACTTACATAATAAAAATGATGCATACACACTTTTTTAACTAATGAAAACGTTTATTGATACAATTGATGTGTTTCACATATTTTTAAAACTCGGCCAACCTACCCCGGCTCTGAAGTTGGTTGACCGATTTTTTCTCCGCATTTGATTTTTAATAACTATTTTCCTGATTTTCATACAGGAATGAAAAAAATTACACATGCGCTCAGAAGGTATCTTTATGACAGAGCAAAGCGTTTATCAAAATGTCTAACCAGAAAGCGTACAGAAACTCCGAAAGCGAAACTCGGCCAACTAGCCCCGGTCTCCCCTATTGACCGAGAAGACTAGTGTTTGTTGTCTGATGAACAGAGAAGATGTTTGGAGATAGAGTAGCGGTCGTGAGGCGGCTAGGATTTAGATCATTGTTCGATGTACGCTTACCAACACGGTGCAGCTGTATAACTGTGTCTACCACAGCTCAGGGCGGCGGAAATGGTAAAACGCGTATGCACGGATTGCATAAGAACGCAGGTTCGAGTCCAGCATTTGAGGGTATAATCTTTGCTGTGAGTTTCTCATTCATTTGGCTGCTTCAATATTTGTAATATAATTCAATATAAAGTTGGAAATAGAAGATCTTATTATCCCTTATCCAGATCCTACTTCCAGTTCCGGAATTATAGGTTTATAAGTGTTCGAAATTTCAATCCGTTATTCAAGGTGACGACACAAAACCTCTTCTAAATTAGACTCAAAACTGTTTCAATTTGAAGATATTATAAGTTGATGGTCAAGAAAAATAGTGTGAAGAATTCCGCTGTCTTACATACGAGAATATGAATAAAATGAGAAAGACGTCATCATAACACTAGGTGGATGAACACAGGTTTTTTGATTGTTGATGGAAGTAGTAATCGCCAAAGATTTCCTTTTCATTTCAGTTGAAAGAGAACACGTAAAGAAGAAACTTCTGAATATAGCTGTTTATCAGTACCCAACAAAAAGATAGACTATAAAATGACTGATGAAATTAAAATTGCGAAAAATATTAGGATGGAATGAAACAGTGCATTTCGCAACATTATTTCACATTCCAATCGGTAGACTAGAAGAGAGATTAGATAAGTGAATATGCTTGATTAGTGCTTGCGTGCGGAATGGTATCACTAAGACGAGACTGAAATCAGAATTTGAAAAAATATGGATCATACTTTTTATACAGATCTGTTATAAACTTGAAGTGCTCTTACCACGGGCACTGCCTAGAATCAAGCCGGCCCTGGATCATAAACAGGAGCACTTTGGGAAGTGTAAGAATTCAAATATGCAAATATCTAAGTCAATGATTTCGGTTTACGAGTCGCATTGTGCAGTGATAACCGATATGCTCAAGATTTTTGTATTCTTACGTATTTGCAACCGAAACACATGCATACGACCCTAAACGTTACCTAATGTTTATTGCTCGAATCTTTACTCGAAGTACGCAAGCACGCGTGTAGCGAATCAATTTCCTCATGATTAATAGGATGGCATGCAGCCCAGCATCAACAACCGATGAAGCAACTTAGCAGCAGCGGCGGGAAAAGAAAGAAAATAACCCCATCATTAACACCCAACCTCGGACGCAACGCAAGAGAAGCGAAACCATGCATGGCTGGCCACAAAGTGCAGTTCGTACTCTTCCCGGTTGGCACTAAGATGCAATTTCTTCCGTGACCGATGATGGAAGAAAAGGTGCAGGCATCATTATCAATCATCAGTGGGTGAAGTTGATTCGCACATAATGAAAAACACCAGGAAGAATGGAGTGAAACACTTTGTATTATTATAGCTAATGAATTAATAGATACTCAGACTAAACTCTGTACAACAAGCCAGCACGAGCATTTCTGAGTGCACCGTCCATACTAACATAGCAGTTAGCTGCTCAGACTGCGCTTACTGAGACGTCAGTCTGCAATTAGCTCATGCAAGACAAGCTCATTAACCTTATTACATCAGCGTTCCAACGAAAACGAATGTAGTTTGATAATTATTTTTCACATTCATTCTTTTTCTGTGATCTATGTTTTTGGAATTTTTGTTTAGGAATTAAAATACTTTTTACGTTTGGTTGTTATCGTTTGTCGCGTTCAATGTGCTACAAAATGTGTCCCTTTGAAAGTTGTGTTTTTGCCTTTCTCTATAGAAAGGTATTAGAATTGCTAGAAAACCCGACTTTCAAACGGAGCTTCGAAGACCCATAGTGTGTATGTGTGTGTGTTTGTATGTATGTGTGTGTGCACTTTTCCAAGATATTTTTACAGCTCAATTTTCTCAGAGATGGCTGAACCGATTCCAACAAAATTAAACTTCGTTCAAAAGCTCCTGTCAGTCCATTGATCAAGTTCGAAGATCAAATCGCGGTGACTTTTGGTTCCGGAGATAAATGACGTAACCGACAAAACGCGTTGTTCTTCTACCGCGCATGTTTCTCGGAGATGGCAAAACCGATTTTAAAAAGCCTAGCCACGTTTCGAAGCTATTGTTAGGCCACTGATTAAGACGTATCCGACGAAACACGTGTTTTTTTATTTCAATATGATACGTGGAATTTTCGAGATATGATTTTTTGAAATTTCGCGTTTTCAAAAAAGAGCCTTTATTCAACAGTCTATACTGTAAAATCTAATAAAGATACAAAAATTCGTCCAAGACATGAAATGTGCACCTTTTCCTTAGCTTTCAAATAAGAGATTCCATAAAACAACCTTTAAAGTTAATATAATGAAAGAAGTTAATAATTAATAAACAAAAAAAAATCAAACTTGGGTATAAAATTTTTTTTTATTTGTTGAAAAAAGAAGCCTTAGGGGTTTAACTCGATCTTGGCAAAGTTTCAGAGTGGAAAGATCGATACTTTAGGAACAGTGAGTTTTTCAATTACGACCCGCACGCGTGGAGCGGATACGGATACGGGCTTAACGTGTAGACACATGTCGCGCCACAGATCGAATCCTAAATTTGTCAGTTTATTGTCAGCAACGTTTCAGGCAGAAAGCGAGAAAAATTATCACAAAGGATTTACGTAAGGAATAAAATAATGGTGACATAAAGTTTTTGCACAGTTTCAATTTTTCTATGATTTGATTTAACTGGTTTACAAAAACAAAATACTTCAAACGTGTCCTGGGAAGAGAAAACTTTCTTTTTTAATTCCTTGTCTCCGTAGGATCCGTAGTACTAGCCATGCAATGATTCTGTACACTAAGAATCGGCTGCGAAGTCTGTTGAAACAGAAAGGCCAAATTCCACAAAAGGAATGTAATGCCAAGACTTTGCTTTGCTCCGTGCGGTGAAACGATTGTGTTCTAGAAATAGTTTTACATGTTCCGAAACGATTTTTAAGAAATTTCTGTGCTTGTACATAATCTTCCGAACATTTGTATATGACTGAAATAATGAGTAGAGAAGATGCTTTCCTAGCCCACTCGTACAATTCATTCGCGGTCGAAATTTGACAATCATTGATCATTTGTAAACTTGCGCGACGTGTCCTTCTTTTGTTATTTCTTCCAGCACCGTCACATGGCCCTTTTCCATGAGCTGTCGCGTGAAAATTCCACTGTACTAAACGATGAAAATCATGCTCGTGATGAAAAATATTCGCAGTGTTTTACATTTTTGAATTGCTGAGGAGCGCCGTCAGAAAAATAGATGCACTTGCGTATATGTGGATAGTATTGTGAAAAATATTGATTAAGAGCTTCGAGAAAAACATACACAGCTATTGCGTTATGTTTCTTGCAATCAGAAATAATTACTAATGTTTTATGATCGATTTTGCTGTTTATTTTATAATAGAAAACATTGGGGGTTGTTCCTATGAAAACCATTTATGGCGTTTTGAATAACGAAGGCGTAATTTTCCGCAAAATCGCAAATTATTAAAATATTCGTCACTGTTCAAATTTTTTACACATTTGAAAAAATTGGTTTCGAGCAATGAAAGAATGCGTGTGCAGCTCAGCCATAGCCGAAGCAGAAAAAAATCAACGCGGGAGAGCTCGGATCGGTCGGATCTGCATAATGCGGATAGCCTGTTAAGCCCTCATCCGAGCGAATTGCGCAGCGGTTGCTAGACAGCAAGATAAAAACGTGCCATAAAACGATTTGAAGCTTTAAGGGCTGAGGCCAGTTGTTAGCGTAAAACCGTGTCGCTCGCTGTGCGTATTACATTTCTCTGCTCTCTCGTAAATGTGTAAAAAGACTCTCGATGTGGCCGAGTAGCCAAGAAAGTTTTGATATTTTCGGTTACAAGTTTGACTACATCACATAAAATCCAATAAAGCTACCGCTTGTTTGGCAGTCTTGCTGAGCCGATTTTATTTCTCTCTCATGTTTCGTTACGTTACCAGGATACAAGAGCAGGAAAAAATGGTGCCGCCATAGAAATGGACTTACCATTACAAAAATAACATTCACTTAATTTTTATCGCGACAACATATATGTTTTTATGCACTAATCGCATCTAAACTAAATTATCTAGACATTGTCATTATAGATTTATGATCCATGCTTTTGAAGGCGAGATATTCAATGAACAAGTTGAAAGTTGCCGTTTTCAGTTATGCAATTCTTTCTTCAGAAAAAAGACTTTCCCGACCGCTAAAGTCAAACAATAATTCTGAAATTTTCACAGAATAATCTAAACTAAATTTCTAAGAGATTGTCTGTTGGGTTTTTTTATATTCGTCACCGTTTCTGAGAAAATCAGATTTGAAGCGTGAAAATAGCCCTTTAAAACAGCCTAAAACACACTGGCCTCAGCCCTTAATTGGTATGCTCTGATCTTGTGTCATGCAAGCTCGGAATTCCATGTTATGTCGTTTCCCCATGAGAAATTGACAACTACCCCTGGATAAATTTAGGATGCTAAAGATTAATTTCTAATTTATATTAGATGATCGCGATTGATAATGAGAAATAGTTTATCGCTTCAACCGAAATCGCAGAATGGCAGAGAAACTTAACGCTAAAAAAACTGCTTGCATAAAAAACTTGAACACAAGCTTGGCGAAGAGAAGCTTAATTATCGAAATCGCAAGTATGTACAAAGATATAATTGCATGCATTTGGGATAATGGTGTAATTTCGTCGGTTATAAAACAAATGCAAATCAAGACAAATGATGTTCGGTGTTGGTTCGGATTGATTGAACTTTTTGATTGTAGATCATTAGAAATTTTGATTGTCTTGTTCCACATCAATGGCTCGAACAACCCCATGGGGCTGATCCTTGTAGTTTTTATTTTAATTTATTTATTTATTTATTCATCTTTTATTACATTTATTTATTTATTTGTTTCTTCGTTTATTAATTATTTAATTAATGAATTTATTGATGCACTTGGAGCAGAGAAGAGCCCACTGGAGTTGATCATCTCTCCAGCAGGTATGAAACCTCCTCATTATTTGTACCAATAAATTATTCACATCCAAATGATACAAAAATTAATCATAATTACATACATGATGCACTTACAAACTAACGTGATATACTAAACACTCACAAACATACGTACACGAAACATATGAATTAGAAAAAATTTCATTATTTTTCAATTTATGTAATCCTTTTTTCGAGCAATTTGGGCTTTCATTCGTTCCAAAAATGCAAAGTAATCCGAGCTGTTGATGGTTTTACCTTTTTTCGCGGTAGTTCACGAAAAGTATGCCATGACATTTCCAGAAAACCGATAACTTATCGACCCATTGAGCCACCCCTTCGGAGCACTAATGCTGGCTTCAGTCGATTGCAGTGTACTCTGGTGTGAAATGTGGTTTTTAGCAAATCAATTTGTTTGTTCTCTTTTCAAAATACTCTATTACCGTTCGACTTGACATTTCTGAGATCCATATAATACGCCAAGGATCTTTAGCATAGACTGTTAGCTAACGATTTTGAATACTTTTTCCAGTCTTTTTAAACAGTTGTAACGGAATCCGCTGACATGTTTCTACAAAGATGCTTTTATCAGGGCCCAGACAGTTTCAACTGATTCATCTCGTACATTTCAACTCTTTTGGTTTTGTACAAGACTACAGTGTCATTTACGTAATACAAAGCAAAGCTTTATTGGAATTTCACCTTCTGTTTCAACAGACTTCGCAGCCAATTCACAGTGTACAGAACCATTGCATGGCTGGTGCTACGATCCTACTGACACTACAAATCCTTCCAGGTAGGGGTTCAAACATACGACAACGTACGTAATGCACTGATGTCAAATCCAGACTGAAAATGTATTGGATTAGGATGTTTTCATCATGGGTAGTAGACGCTGCTGTAAGCATTCCCGTATGCTGTCATCGTATCTGCTATCACAATTGGATCCGAAAGCATGCCACACACACAAACTGCTTGACAAATCGTTACCTTATTACCAATTTTTCCAGTGAAAAATTAACTCACCGGCATCCTCAATACTTTGTCCAGCACGGACCGTGCAGAGCTACACACCCGGAAGGGGCTTATAATCAAATCTCACGTATTCGACAGATGCGTTTTTCACTTCTTTTTGGTTTTTTAAGCTCTCAGATCATTTCGTGTCTTTACTCAATCAACTCTTGGAGGTTCCTTGCTGTTTGGTCACATCATCGTTACCCTCTCCGCGAATGAAAACATGTACGATTGTTTGATCCAGGTTTTGGTTCGGAGGGCCAGATTTACGCTTACATTTTTCCTATGTCCGAATCGTATTAAGAACTACTCCGATCCTCAAACATTTTATTGTCGTCAAACTCACTCAGTGAAACGTTGGGGATAGTTCACGATCTTCTTGCGCTTTTTCGCAGTCTTCTCTTTTGGGGAAAACAAAATGCACCGGAATTTGAGACTGGCAGATTTACAGCAATAATACATACTAATCGAAAGCTGTTGAAACGTCATCTAAAAACAATATAGTCCCATCGAAATTGTTCCTAGACTTTCTGTCTCGCCCTTTAGACGTAGGAGCCGTGAACATTTACCAGTCGACACCGAAAGTCCGGCCTATTACGCATCAGCATGACCAAACACGCTTCCGAAGTGCGCTCGCTTTCGAGTGTTCGCCCCGGAGTCAGCATGCGTGGTAGCCCAACGGCAGGCTAATTGAGGCTCCAGAATCCTCTACAGAATCGACTGACCAACTCAATTTCAAGTATTTGTTGACATTGCCCTGCACAATTAAGAATATTTTGGGGATTTACGCAAATATTCGAAAATTGCACATATTACAAGAATAAAATTAAATATAAGATTGCTTCATAATTCTTAATCTTCTCATACATTATGTGACCAACATTGAGTTGTTTTAAAATTTCTCACTTATTATGCAAATGTCTCCGTCAATTACGTTTTCGATTCAAATGGTGTTTATTTCATATTACCATTACTCGCCGCATCGGATGTTCTGCCACTGCGGATTTTGACAGCAGTGTTAAATGACTCCTGCGCGAGGGGCTGATAGTTCATGTTCACGATTATCACTGCAGAGCATGTTGGCGGCTATTTTCACCTCACCTAGTAGTTGACCACGTGTTCAATTACCCGAATTCTTGTGCATTGGATTCTGTTAGTGACCGAGAAAGTCTCCCCATCCCAACTAGTATTACAAGAAAGAAAGGTTTTGATAGCACTAGAAAATAATAAAATGTGTAGTGCAGCGTCTCAGCGTCTAATTCGTTTCCCGAATGTGTTTCAAGGAAATTCAACAAAAACAAGTCATTTTTAAATTTTTATCAGTAATCATTGTTTTCAATAAATATAATTTGCTTTTGGACGCAAAACAAGTTAATTCCTATCAAAACCAAACTTACTTCTACTAACTGGTAAAGTTATTGAAATTTAAAAATTTTATACCTTTTCATTGTTACCACTGTTTCTAAAACAAAGCCCACAGAGTTTTGCCTTATCTGAAACATCAGCTAAAAATTTTTCGCTAGCGCCGAAATTATTCTGCTAATTTCTGCATTTAGTTTTGGAAGCTAAAGAACGAAATCCTTGATAAAGCATAGTAGTTGAGAAATAACACGCCCTCGATGATGAAAATCCGGCTTCTCCCAAACAACCTACAGCTTTCCTGTTTCAACCATAATTATGAAATTCTGATAGTGAGACTAAACCGCAAATCATCTCTCATTTTTTGTTATTTCGAAACGGTGTATTTCATACAGTCGTTTCAATATTGCCAGTGATTACGAGATCTTTCTTTTAAAGAACGACAACCGAATAATCAAAATACTAGTTGAAGTAGATGCAGCATTATTCAGATAACACATGACTCAAAAAATCTCCGCCATACTACTCCTTCTTGGTACGTACATACTCATGAAACATTATCCTAAAACAACATCACATTAAATATCTTCTTCCCCGCAACATACACTTTCGTTTAAATTAATTTTTATTTCTCTTCCACGCCTTACATTAAATTTTTCAACTTGTTTCACTCACGTTCTATCAATACATCTCGATTGGCCATTTTCGCTGTTTCCCTTCCCGGCGTATTCCACCGTCAAACGAAACGTAATGTGACTGGTATGGTATGGTGCCGGATCGAGGCAAGGACCTTATCTTGACCCCTTCAACCTGTGAGAGCGAACTGTTGTGCCAATAACAACAGCAACGGTCACTGCGGCGGCGATCGCGGTTTGTCCATGGGCCAATGCTGCTAAATCACTTCTGAAAAGCTCTACCACCCTGATCGACATCCAGTGCTGCTCTGAAGAGAAGTGTTTTCCAGAATTGATTGTGTCGTTTATGTGATGCAGAAGTAACTCACTCTCAAATTATGCTGATACACTCACCTCTCTTCAAATAAGATTAGTCTCTCAGCTCGAGATGATTGAGAACTGCTACGATATCGAACTGTATTAGAGCACGTTGCGAATAGTCTTCATAGATTGCGTATGTAGGATTTGATTATCGTAAGAAATACTGTAAAGTATATCACGGATAGATCTTTAGAAACATACGGTTGAACCCAATAAGATAGACAATAGAATGCTAGGATATTTCGTTCTTTAATGAAAAAAGTGAACGTCACAAAATCGATAAATTAGTGTCAGAACTTCTACCGGAAGTAGAGCTATATAATCCTATGTTCTTTCGGACAAGTTCAACCAACATGGACTTCTAGCGGGTATTAATAAATATTTGTACATTTTGTCCGAGAAGCGCATGTATGTTTGATAAAAAAAACAGTGTTTTTGAGTAGGTTAACTAATGAATAGCGAAATATCAATATGATGATTGAGAAAAGTAGTAGTAATATGTTTTATTAAACACTAATCGTTGTGCCTATATTGAAAATATATAAAGTTTAAAGTACTATATGTTGTGGATGCTACGGCGAAGATAAACTGATGTAGATTGTGTAAAAAATCTTCGCATTTATGAAAGAACTGCAAATTTTCGATAGGTGATCATTCCATATTCCACTGAGATTCATTCAGCAGTTAAACTACAAGAGACAACCCCAATATTCGAGCTGTTGACGTAAAACTACACAACTCTTGACAAAACTGACAAAATTGATTTCTAGAATATATAAACAAATCACATTACATCAGGTTACAAATTGTGTGAGTTATGTTGTGGAAATTAAGAATGTTAAAAACCGTTATAAAAGGTTAAATTGTTGCGGTTAACCGAGTTACGATGCATTACTTTATGAAAGTTTTTTTATTCAATAATTGCTTTATGAAAGTTATATGTATTACGAAGAGTTATATACGTCGTTATATAAAAACGTTACTGTTTTGTAAATTATAGGTGTCACGAAGCGTAACATGCGTTACTTTTTTGTTAGTTATAGGCGTTACGAAGCGTTACATGCGTTACTTTTTTGATAGTTATAAGCGTTACGAAGCGTTACATGTGTTACCTTTTGTGAATCGTTGGCGTTACGAAGCGTTACTTTTTTGTTAGTTATAGGCGTTACGAAGCGTTACAGGCGTTACTATTTCGTAAATTATAGGTGTTACGAAGTGTTACTTTTTGGAAGTTGTACATGCGTTTCTTTTTTGTAAGTTATAGGCGTTACGAAGAGTTACCTTTTGTGAATCATATGCGTTACGAAGCGTTACATGCGTTACTCTTTTGTTAGTTATAGGCGTTACATGCGTTACTTGTTTGTTAGTCATATGCATTACGAAGCGTTACATGTGTTACTTTGTAGTAAGTTATGGCCGTTACGAAGCGTTATATGTGTTACGTTTTTGTAAATCAGGCGTTACGAAACGTTACATGCCTTACTTTTTTGTAAGTTACGTTACGAAGCGTTACATGCATTACATTTAAGTTAGTTGTAGGCGTTTCGAAGCGTTATTTACGTAACATTTTTAGTAAGTTACAGGTGATACGAAAAGTTACATGCGTTACTTTTTTGTGAATCATGGGCGCTACGAAGCGTTACTTGTTTGTACGTCATAGCCGTTACGAAGCGTTACATGTGCTACTTCGTAGTAAGTTATGGCCGTTACGAAGCGTTACATGTGTTACGTTTTTGTAAATCAGGCGTTACGAGGCGTTACATTTTTGTTAGTGATAGGCGTTACGAAGCGTTGCATGCGTTACTTTTTTGTAAGTTATAGGCGTTACAAAGTGTTACATGCATTACATTTAAGTTAGTTGTAGGCGTTTCGAAGCGTTATTTATATAACATTTTTAGTAAGTTACAGGTGATACGAAAAGTTACATGCGTTACTTTTTGTGGATCATGGGTGCTACGAAGCGTTATATGCGTTACTTTTTTGTGAATAATAGGCGTTACGAAGCGTTACTTTTTTGTTAGTTATAGGCGTTACGAAGCGTTACATGTGCTACTTCGTAGTAAGTTATAGCCGTTACGAAGCGTTACATGTGTTACGTTTTTGTAAATCAGGCGTTACGAGGCGTTACATTTTTGTTAGTGATAGGCGTTACGAAGCGTTGCATGCGTTACTTTTTTGTAAGTTATAGGCGTTACAAAGTGTTACATGCATTACATTTAAGTTAGTTGTAGGCGTTTCGAAGCGTTATTTACATAAAATTTTTAGTAAGTTACAGGTGATACGAAAAGTTACATGCGTTACATTTTGTGGATCATGGGTGCTAAGAAGCGTTATATGCGTTACTTTTTTGTGAAAAACAGGCGTTACGAAATTATAAGCGCTACGAAGCGATACAAGCGTTACTTTTTTGTAAATTATAGATGTTACGAAGCGTTACTTACGTTACTTTTTTGTTCGTTTCATTTTAGTTAATTGTAGGCGTTATGAAGCGTTACTTGCGTTACATTTTGTGAATCATAGGCATTACGCAGCGTTACTTATTTTAGTTATATGCGTTACGAAGCGTTGCATACGTTATGTGGCATGTGTTTTTGTATAAATTTACACAACGTGTTACATGCGTTAGTGTTTTGTGAATTGTAGGCGTTACATGCGTTACTAGTTTGTGAATTACAGTAGTTACAAAGTGTTACATGCGTTACTTTTTTTTGTGAATCAGAGGCGTTACGAAGCTTTACATGCGTTACTTTTTCTAAGTTATAAGCGTTATATGCGTTTTTACCTATTTTATATATATAAAAAATAGGTATAGAATTCGCTCAAACTTTCGAAAAATTTTCCGAGGCGCGGAGGGCCGAATGACATATACCAATCGATTCAGCTCGACGAACTGAGCATATGTCCGTGTGTGTGTATGTGTGTGTGTCTGTATGTGTGTTGTCAACTAAGAGGTCGAGATCTCAGAGATGGCTGAACCGATTTTGATCAAACTAGTCGCAAATGAAAGGTCTCCCCGTCACCCAAAACGCTATTGAATGGTTTTGAGATCGGATGTTTACTTTTTGAGTTATACAAAGTTTTATGTCAAAATTTTTTTTGACAGTATCTGTCACAATTGACCTTGAAAACAGAATATGTTTTAAGACTTAGATTCCGCACGGTAATACCTATCCAACAAGCCATAGAATGTTAAAATCCGTCCATTTTTAACGGAGATATCGAAATTTTTCTGTAAGCGACTTTTCCCCCTATTCCAGCAGTAGGAGTTTTGAGCGCTGTATGACAAAGAAATGCTTGGGAGCAACGGAAAACACGATTTTTTATACTGTTACATACAATTGTTTCTAAGTACCAAAAGGATTGTGTACAGCATCCTTTTTCATGACATTTAGCCTCGGACCGATTTTGGCACGGCTCGTTTTTGGCAACATAATCGTTCGAATATGACATATATAAACCAGATGATGGCAGAATTTTTTTTAATTATTTTGTTTTAAACTACTTACAGCAATAAATCCTGGAACAACATAACATCCATATACCATTCGAATCAGTTCGTCGAGATCAGCAAATGCGTGTGTGACAAATAATTTCACTTAATTTTCTCGGAAAATTTCTTTTCTACAAATTCAGATTCATACGAAAAGTCGTATGCTCCCAAACAAAGTTCCTGCATTATGTTTGGTTCCGACCTCTGGTTCTGGAACTACAGGATGATATGCGAACGAAATCAAAATTGTGTAACTCATTTTTCTCGTAGATGGCTGAACCGATCTAAGATTCAAATGAAATCTAAGAATCATCTAAGATTCAAATGAAAAGTTTCAAGGTTCTATAAAACATCTTGCTTTTCAGTCAGATCCAACTTCCGGTTTCGGGGATAGTATAAAAATGTCTATTCCACATAAATTAATCAGGTTTATCGGGTTAGCAGATTTGGATAGTCGATAAAAAAAATTAACTTTTTTCAGTTTTAGTGGTATTCAGTTGTCGATCAGAAGGCACCTAAAAATTTAATTCGTGCTATGATCTCTCAAAGATGTCTTAACTGATTTTCAAATATTTTGAAACAAATGTAAACTGTACAGCTACTCAGGTGAATTTATCTGACTTCGGCCATACCGCTTTTAGAATTCCGGTTCCAGTATAAAAATTAATTAATTTTATCCAATTATGACTTCCGGTTCTCGAATTACATGATGATGAATTTTTAAAATTCAAACCGATATAGAAGATGACAATCCCGAAAAGCTTCAAAGTTGGACTCAAAACTGTTGTAATTTATTCGTCATATGGCCATACGAATCGGTTTGGGTTATGCTGGTTCCTGAATACCGGCTCTGGAAGTACCTTAAATTTCCGTAAACTCTAGAGTGGAACTTACATATCATGGCATGTTTAATAGATTATCACACTTCTAGATTCAAATTCGATCCGATTTGCAGTTTCGACATTACAGAGTAATGAGTGATTAAAATCTCAAATTGTCGCTTAAAACGACGGTCATTAAAATGATGTCATGAAAACTTAAACACCGAAGAATATTCATGCAAAAAACACATGCGGATTGATAAAAATAGGTATCATCTCACTGCTAGGTGGATTAAACACGTTTTTTTGTAAATAATAGGCATAACGAAGCGTTACATGCGTTACTTTTTTGTGAATCATATTAAATGTGAATCATCATAATTTTTGATTAAATTATATGCGTTACGGAGCGTTACATGCGTTACTTTTTATTAGATTTTAGGCGTTACGAAACGTTACTTTTTGTAAGTTACAGGTGTTACGAAACGTGACATGTGTTTTTCTGTATAAATTTACACAACGCCTGATATACATTAGTTTTTTGTGAATTGTAGGCGTTACGTCCGTAATTTTTTTGTGAATTACAATAGTTATAAAGTGTTACATGCGTTACTTTTTTGTAAGTTAGAGAAGTTTCGAAGCGTTTGTTAAATTTACTGTAAATAAGTTTTAGACGTTACGAAGCATTACAAGCGTTACTCTTTTGTAAGTTATAGGCGTTACGAATCGTTACATGCGAAACTTTTTTGTGAGTTTAAGGTGTTACAAAACGTTACATGTGTTCCATTTTCAAAAGGTATCAGCGATACGAGATGTTACATCCGTTACTGTTTTGTAAGTTTTGTCTGTTACGAAGCGTTCCTTTTTGTAAGTTATAGGTATTAAAAAGCGTTACAAGAGTATCGGTATCCCAATTTTAACATATTGAGAAGTCACATATTTGCAAGTCTACTGGTAATGTCAAAATTATGAAATGATTAGAAATGATTCTACAACAACATGGAATACACTGATCAAAATTAACACGATGACATATCTTATCGAAACGAAAACTTTTATCTCATTTTAAAGGAAAATGAGCATAAAGATTATACAATGGAATTAATTTTTCTATTCATAGCATGAAGGAATCATTAGTTATTTTCTTGATATGAGAGTATTCAGTAAATTCAAATGTTATTTCGCATGATTCAACGGTTTCAATATTTTTATTTACGCGAGATTGCCTTAGTTAAGCAAGATTCTGCAGATGAGAAAGATATCCTGCTGATGGATCCCGCACATACTTATTTAAGGCTAGAAAGACGAACGTTAGCGCACTTCGAGTACATTTTCGGCTGATTCCATTATTATACGCCAGAGAAAAGAATGATTACCCGACAATAGACTGAAGTCAGCACGAGTGTCTCGAAGGACGTCTCAATGGGACGGAAAGATCACGATATCGGTTTTTTGGGATCAGTATAGTATACTTTTGGAGGACTACCTCAATGCAGAAAAAAAAACCAAAAGAGATATTCATGATTTAGTTCTACCCATTCTTGTACAGGGTGAGTATGGCGCCCCCCATAGTAAAGTAAGTCGTATTCACGACAAAAGGGCCGTCCAAACAGTAAAAATACAACAAAGTTATAGTTATTATTGTAGACTTATGTAGTATGAATTATCTCATAGTTCTTTAGAAATATAAAGACTGTCCCAGAAAGTATGGACGCACTTTGATTTCGCTGTAAATAATTCGCAAGTGTTAGATATTCAAATTTTATTCCTGATAATATTACACTACAACAACAAAATATTATTCTCAACATTTCCCAAAATTACTCAATTGGTCGAAGTTGTGGGCAATTTGGTGGATTCATATCTTTTGGAACGAAAGTGACATTTTTGGTAGTATACCATTCTACCGTTGATTTCGAGTAATGGCAAGAAGCAAGATCTGGCCAGAAGACAACAGGATCCTTGTGGCTTCGAATCATGGGTAGAAGTCATTTTTGTAAACATTCCTTGATGTATATTTCGCTGTTCGTTGAAGCAGTGGTGATGAAGGGTTTCGAAATCTTACCCCAGCTACAAATTGCTTGCCACACCATAGCTATCTTACCAAATTTTTCGACTTCAATCGATGTCTCGGACTAGTTTAACACTTGCCCTTCTCGCACCGTATAATATTGTGGTCCCGGCAAGGAATTGTAATCGAGTTTCACGTAGGTTTCGTCGTCCATGATTATGCAGTTCAAATTTCCAGCAAGAATCGTATTGTACAGCTTTCGAGCCCTCGGCCTGATCGATGCTTCTTGTTTCTGACTACGTATTCGTTGTTTCTGTATCTTATTGTTCTGCTGAAAGTCCACGCATTTCGAAACAAACTAATGAAAATAAACAACTGCACAAGTGGTTAGAGAAGAGTGTAAACAAAAGGATGCAGCCATAAAAATTGACAGATTCTGATCCATTGGGAAATGGCAGCGGTTTTTGGTTGCGTCCATACTTTCTGGGACAGTCTTTATTATTAGTTTTAAAAAGAACCAATTTATAGAATTCAGGAATTGGACTTGAGTTCAACAACTAAGCAGGCTTAAGATTCATTTGCGATTTAGTTCTAGAACTGAATTCTGAATTTGAATTCCGAAACTGAATTCAGCTACGGCATGCAGGCTCTGCATTCTGGAAGTAAATTCTGATACTGATTTAGAAATTAGAAACTAAATTCTACACCTGAAATTTAGTTCCAGAATTCAGTTCCAGAAATTAATCCAAAATTCAGTCCCGAATCCAGATATTATATTCAAAAGCTGTATGGCGTGATGGGTAAGTCGATGCCCTTCACGCAGTTCACCTGGGTTCGATTCTCAAACCCGCACAAAGGGCCAGAACATTTTCTGGCCCGTAGAGACGAATGACCTTAAGGTTGAAACCTCTATAATCGAAACAAAAAAACGATGAAAAGTTAGTTAAATATTATGGAAGTAGTGTTCCTTCAGACTAAACCGTGACATGTTGATTTCGAAAGTACCGCAATGGCCGAAACTTCACTGCCGATTGTGTCCGCAGCGACAGGCCCTTCGATGTGGTTACGCAAGACAATGCATGAAAATACATGGAATGGTGTGTTGGCCGACAGGAAAATGAAGATGGTCTAGGTAGCTGACGTCGAAAGGATTAGTACCAAGGTCAACGGGAACCGCGCATTCTGACTCCGGAGCAAAAACACGAATGCGAGCTCACTTCGAAAGCTTGTTCGGCCATGCTGAAACGGGATCATGTGTATTTTTAGCGTCGATTGGTTGCTGATTTGGAAACCTGGATCCACTCTTACACGCCATAGAACAAATTGAATTGAGTTTGTTAGATTTGCATTTGATATAGAAAAAGTTAAAAATTATAATATAGAAGAAGTTAAAAACTATAGGATATTGAATCTCGGTGCAATATCCAAAAAGTCGTTACACAAATAGTGTAAACTTTGCGTCTGCTTAGCGGTTCAAATTGAACTGTTAGGCGCAGATGGCAGTTCAATTTGAACTGCTTTAAGCACTGTTGAGCCGAAGGCGAAACGTGAAGAAAGCTGAAAAAAACTATAAGTTACAGGTAGTAAGTTTAGTAAGGATAGAAAATTGAGACAGGCTCGGATCTAATTGCACATTACCGGGATTTTTCACGTTCTGCTGTGTCCGAAAAATACCCGGAATCGATAAAATAACAAGGTTCGAAAATGGCTTCAAACAAACGGTTTGACAGCAGTTATTGTGAAAACTGGGTTAGGTTTGGCATCAAGCGAAAACGATCTCTTAGCTGTTCAAACCTCGGTAGTAGATTTTTTCTGTAAAAATAACAAATATCGTTCCATAATCAACGTATTCGGTTTATTTTGGCTCCGTGTAACTAAATTCGTAACGTTGCTCTAAAATTCATGTGTTTCGAGTGTCGTAAACAACAACTCAGTCTGAATGATGTTCTGATAAAGTGTGCTGAACTAACTGAGATGATCAAAGTTCTTGGTGATGCTGTTGGTGGCTTCGAAGATAAGCTTCACAATGTTGTAAAAGCTGGTATTTCAGAGGCTGAACGATCTCTGCTCACGCATGTGAAATCCGCTATCAAGAAAGCAGTAAAAAGTGAAGTGAGTGCCACCAAAACAGATATCTCCAAGACAAATAATTCGTATGCTAACGTAGTATCTGGTGAAACTGATTTATCTTGCTCTAAACCGAAGCGAAGTAGTACGAAAACAGTAGCTGGCAACTTAACAAAGCACAGCAATAATGGTTTTCCGACAATTATTGAAGGTGGTCTATTAAGATCTGGAAAACGCCGTAGAATTGATCGAGATGTTGCAGACGACCCTGAATTTGATTCCAATTGCTCCGATTTCACTGTGAAAACATCCAGTTCAAAATCAAAAGTGGTGAAAGAACTGGAACAAACTGTTATTTTTAAACCTAAGACATCACAGATTGCTGACATAACCAAAACTGACATTCGAAGTAATTTAGATCCAACCACGTTTTCTGTAACCAACGTGAAGCCCAAAGATCATGGAGCGGTGGCCGTAAGGTGCATCTCCAGTGACCATGCCTCAAAACTTGCATCTACTTCTAGAGATCGGTTATCAGAAAAGTATGACATCGAAATTCAAAAACCACTGAAGCCTAGGATAAAAATTATCGGAATATCTGAAGACTTCGACCAAAATGAATTTACTGAAAAAATAAAAAAGCAAAACAGTCTGCCTGAATCGTGTACTATAAAAATCATTAAATTTTATAAACGAGAGCATATTCGGAATAATTCTGTTGCAGTAGTTTTTGAAACTGACGCCCGCACCTATAATTGCTTGCTGAAAATGCAATATGTGCTCATCGGTTGGGATCGTTGCCGAATTTATGAAGATGTCGATGTTTTCCGTTGTTACAATTGCTCCGAGTATGGTCATAAAGCGTCCACCTGCAATAAGCCTATTTGTTGTCCAAAATGTGCCGAAAACCACGTAGTTAAGGATTGCAACTCTAATTACGAGAAATGTGTTAATTGTATAAAATCTATCGAATCGTCACAATCTACCGTCGAAGCAACTGTAGCTTGCCACCCTGTATGGAGCATGGAATGCCCGCTTCTCCTGAAGCGCCTAAAAATGGCCAAGCTGAGAATTGACTATTCTTAGCAATTAGTTGATATTCTGGACTCCTCATGTTCGTATATCAGTGAAAACCCTGGTTTGTCAGGTAAAACTCTTGCACGTATATGTCCCCCCGAAGTTAGGATTGATACTGCACCATCGCTGAAAGAGATGTCTCAATTACAGATGTTACATCAAAACTGTTCACTTCGTCCAGGAGTATTTGTCGATTTTCCTGAGAGTAATAAGGAAGCCAGTGCCAACCCTGGTTTGTCAGGTAAAAACCAATAACGTATATGTCTTCCCGAAGCTAGCCTTGATACTGCACATAAGTTAAAAAGAATTAAACCGTTGCAGCCTGCATCACACAACAACCTAAACGGTATCTGGCTGTATTATCAAAATGTTCGTGGTTTGCGCTCCAAAATTGATGCTGCTTTTGTAGCTATATGCGACAGCAACTTCGATATCATTGTGTTGACGGAAACTGGACTTGACGATCGGATTGAGTCTATACAGCTATTTGGCAGCTCATTTAACGTATTCCGCTGTGACCGGAACGAAAATAACAGCCTTAAATCTAGCTTTGGTGGAGTTCTAATTGCTGTATCGGATCGCTTCACTAGTATACGTGTACATGTAACTCATGAGTCAACTTTAGAACAGGTTTGTGTCTCGGTTTGTATTGGAAGCCGGAAATTGCTACTTTGTGCAATATATATTCCACCGGATAAAAGTAGAGATGTTCCTACTGTTGACTCTCATATTGCATCAGTCCAAGAGTTATGCGACAGTGGCTCTACTGACGACATGGTTTTGGTCTGCGGAGATTACAATCAACCACGGTTAATTTGGATATCTGATGATGATAACATCCTTCCTGACAACATATCTCAGTTATCGCCTGTTAGTTCTGCCTTGTTAGATGGAATGGATTTCTTAAATCTAAAGCAGTTCAATCTACATACTAATCACCTAGGGCGTGTGCTCGATTTGGTTTTCGGTTCTGATGAACAGGAACTATGTATTGAGGAATCAGCTGCTCCACTTCTACCCATTGATGCTCACCACCCTCCATTGGTTATTTCGTTCCAACAACCTACTGCAGCACCCTCATTAAGTGTTGGAGTTAGTGAAGTCCAGCCGCTGAACTACCGCAAAATTGATTATTCAAAGTTGGCAGAGTATTTATTCAGCCTTGATTGGCAATCATTATTAGGATCATCTAACGCTGATACAATGGCAATTATGTTTTGTAGTATTTTACAAGACTGGCTTGGAGCTAATCTTCCTGTCACACGTAGACCGAACTCCCCGCCTTGGAGTACGCCACTTTTGCGTTCATTGCGCCGAAAACGAAATGCATGCCAGCGCAAACTTCGCCGTAGACGTTCGACTGTTACTACCCATGATTTTCATGCCGCCAGCACTGCTTATCGGAACCTTAACGCTGTCCTTTACAGATCTTATGTTCTGCGAGTTCAAGCAGGCTTGCGACATAATCCTAAAGGCTTTTGGAATTACGTTAACTCTAAACGGAAAACATCAAAAATACCTCCTAATGTCTACTTTGAAGATGTGACTGCATCTTCAACTGCGACCGCTTGTGAATTGTTTGCGAAACACTTTGCCTCTGTTTTCGCTTCCTGCTCTGCTACCGAGTCTGAGTTGACTTCTGCCTTAGCTACTGTACCGCATAATGTTGCTGATTTGAGTACCTTTTATGTGTCACCGGATATGGTACTTAATGCTATCAAAAAACTTAAAAGCTCGTAGTAATCTGGGTTCCCTGCTGTTTACTCTCTTTTTCAATGATGTGGCTACGGTTTTGGGTGCTGGATGCAAGCTTATATATGCTGACGATCTCAAGCTCTATCTAGTAGTAAAGTCGATTGAAGATTGCTATCGATTACAAACCGTATTAAATAGTTTCGTGGAGTGGTGTCGCTCCAATCTGCTGATCATTAGCATCGCTAAATGTTCCGTAATGACATTTCATAGGAAGAGCAATCCGA
Source organism: Malaya genurostris (assembly GCF_030247185.1). Classification (NCBI taxonomy): domain Eukaryota; kingdom Metazoa; phylum Arthropoda; class Insecta; order Diptera; family Culicidae; genus Malaya; species Malaya genurostris. The sequence goes on along the minus strand of NC_080571.1, from coordinate 227,891,663 downwards.
TCATCTTCAGTTACAGTATTGATGGTATAAACCTACATAGAGTCAGTGAAATCAGCGATCTCGGCGTTATTTTTGACCACAAACTGAATTTTAACTCTCATATAGCTAACATAACTAAAAAAGCGTATAGGCAACTGGGATTCATTTCAAAAATATCCCGCGACTTTACTGACCCATATTGTTTGAAATCACTTTATTGCTCTTTAGTCAGGCCAATACTTGAGTTTGCATCGCCAGTTTGGAATCCACATCAGCTAACTTGGAGCTTGAAACTTGAAAGAATTCAGAAAAGGTTCATACGATTAGCGCTCAAGAATCTACCATGGCGTGATCCGCAGAACCTTCCACCATACAAAGATCGTTGTCAGCTACTAAACCTTGAATCATTAGAACGTCGTCGTCGTATACAACAAGCCGTAACAGTAGTGAAAATCCTGAATGGTGAAATTGATGTACCCGAACTGCTATCCCGTATAGATCTACGAACCTCTAGGAGAACTCGCGATGTATCGTTACTATCGACAAGATTTCATCGCACAAGTTTTGGATATCACGAGCCAGTTACTTCTATGATACGCACTTTTTCACAAGTAGATAGTGTCTTCGAGTTTGGCGACTCATCAAAAAAATTTGCATCCATCATACGCAGACTACAATTTCTGTGATATATTTTATTTTATTTAATTTTTGTATGTATTCTGCTTTTAATCAACGACAATTATATTAGTGTTATGTGTATTATGTCATTATTTTTAGTATAGTTGAAAAGATAGTGGTTTTATGCCTGTTTGAGAACTATGCCATTGGATGTGTTGGTAAACTCAAATGGGCTTTTTCCCACTCAAATCATTTAGACTGCAATGTCCGATGATTCAAAACAAATAAATAAATAAATAAATAAACTGCCGGCTGCTCTTCAAACTCAAAATGTCTCTGCGGGTAACGCGTTTCAAGTCGATTAAAGAGATAAGAGCCGAAACTGAAGGTCATACCGGAGGAGGACTATTTTACATGTTTCGAGAACTGAAAAAAACGTTGATGATTTAGAAAAATAAATGAAGATTTTTCATTTTATAATCACATTCTGGGTATTTTTCAGACACAGTAGTATATTATGCCTCGGAAAAAATCCCTGCAAGGCTGAATAATAAAGTAAATCTAGAAGTAAAACTACACATCTTTCCGTGTTTAATAGCATCTTTATTATCTACATTTTCATTTCGATACCAAAATATTATATTACATTTGATTTACAGTGGTCGAGAGTTCTATCAATGTTTTAATCGGCAAAATACGGCACATTTGTTTGTTCGAAAATCCGATCACAAGATGTAAAAGGACGTCAAATTCGAACAAAACCAATGTACACTAAACGTTATTTGCTTTCAATTAGTTGCTACTAATGTCTGCCAGTAGCTTATAATCGTTTTCCGTACTCACTGTTTCAGTTGCTTCCACGAAGTGCCGGGGTTATTTTTTTCTTAGTTATTTATTTTTCATATAAACGTATTGAGTCGTTTGACAAAGTTTTGACTACTATCGCGTAATTCCATCTTACTAGCTATTTTCAACGACAAAAGCGTTCAATCATGCTCTCTAACAAACTGTAAAATTGATTGAATAACAAATATCACCTCTGATTGGTTTTATTAATTACAGACCACGTCATTCATGTCAGCTCTTATAATGCATAGTACATAGTCACTCTAGTCCATTCGCATCCTTTTTAGAAGTTATGTTCCGGTCGTTCAATCTTATTTCTGCATACTAAATATAAGCGATTATAACGATATCGACTATGTTTATAAGAGAAAATGACTTCTTCTGAAGAAGGAAAAATGTTTAGTTGATTTGTTTGTTCAGTACGGTTTCCGTTGTTCAAGCTTATTCTCATTTCTAGAAATCCTTATCACCAAGTACATACAAATAAAAAATTACACTTTTTGTATCACGGTTGATTCAATCGACCACCATTGCGTTGAGTTTCTGTACTGGATCGATAGGTAAACAACTGAAGAAGAATGAATTTCATCGCTTGTACAATTACATGTAGGTTCGCAAAATAAATTAGGTCCTGCCTTACACATAAGGTACTAAAAGTAATTTTCAGTGAGCTGAAATAGAAGGATTGGTTTGATTAGTCACTTCAGTATAATAATTCCAGTGTTACGGTTAGCGTAACGTATTGTAAAATATTTGTGAGTACATTGAATGTGAAATTCGTTTTATTCTTAGAAAATAAATATGTGAAATTAGTTAACATAAATTCTAGTGTCCAACTATACTAATGAAGTGTGCTGATAAGTGTTAGAAAGTAATGTTACAAGCATTCACTAAGCGAGATATTTTAAATGTTATTTTAAAACAGAAATTTTAAATTTCACTTGAGACATTAAATTTACAGCTTTAAATCAGTGATATCAAAATGATAATTCAAGGTCTATCCGCACTAGGCCGATCCGAGCACAAAAAAGTCAGGTGCCGGATAGATCAGATCGGTTGGATCGATCTTTAGTTCACGAAGCGAATTTCAATGCAGGTTACTATAACCTAGCACCGTTGGTAAGATAAAATGTAAAAGACGATAATCACAGCCTTATAACGTGCAAAATTTTCATCTATATAGATTTAGATTTTGTCAAGAGATGTCCTTGTAAACAGGGAACCGTCGGAACTATTGTGTCATTTTTACCTTTCTTTTTTTTAATAAATATAACAATAAGCATAGAATTCGCTCAAACTTTGGAAAACATTTCCGAGATCGACGAACTGAGCCAATGTCTCTGTATGTGTGTGTGCAATATAAAGAGACGTGGATCTCAGAGACGGTTGAACCGATTTTAACCAAAGTAGTGGCTCTTTGGAAGTATCTACACTATTGTTTTTAGATCTTTTAGATTACTTTTCGAGTTATACAAACTTTTATGACAAAATTTGCAGTCTTTACTTATATCTTTCAAAATTGACTTTAAAAATTAAATATAGTTTCAAATGTAGACAACTTATCGTAATACCAATTAAACAAGCGATAGATTGTAAGAATCCGATTTTTGTGTAATCGATTTTTCCGCCATATCCCAATAGTAGGCACGATGAAATGACGCTTGGAATCAAAATTAGACACAATTTTCAATACAACCGTTTCTGAGTGACTGAAAGATTGAATACAGGACTCTTCAGCATAGTTTTTGACTCAATTTGTTTTTTCAGCATAGTTGATTTTTGATTAACAAAATTATTCGACTGTAACATGTTAAAGGACTATTCTCATATTTCAGTTCCGTGACGGTTCAGTTAAAGTGCCTTCAGTGCGACGTCAGTCGTTTTTTTATCGGAACCCTTCCGTTCCGTTTCCGTGCTGTTTCCGTTCCGGCACAGCAAATGCAATGACATACCGACTTCAGAGAAAATAAAAAATATCGGTGACGACGAATTTGAGTTTGCCGGATGGACGCTACACTGACGGTGAGCTGCACTGAAACGGCACGGTGACGGATAGGTGTGAATGCGCGCATAGAAAACGAATGAAATAATATCAGTATCCGTGCACGGTGTCGTGCCGGCACTGAACCGGACCGGATATGTGTGAATAGTCCTTAATCCTTATATTGGAAATTCTGCATTATCCTTTTATTATAACCAATACATTTTTATAACTAAATCGACTGCAACTATCTTCAACTACAGCCATCGAGAGCACGAAATTTCCATATCACTCATATATATTATTTATTTTAATAAAGCAATCGATTATCATACTTTCTAGGCACAATTTCTGAGATACAAACGAATACTGATGCAAAAAACATGTGAATCGATAAAAAAGGTATCGTCTCACTGCTAGATGAATAAAGCACGTTTTTTACTGTACGAGTAACATCTTGTTCCAAAAAACCAAAAAAGTTTGTGTCATATGAAGTTTAGTTTAGTTATTGTCTTGTTGAAGATTACGGAGGACATGCTCCATCGATTGCGACGTTGCACAGTGGTCCCAATCATGTCAAAACACACGTTTTTTATTTGTGCACACGTTTTGGGGTTAGTTTTGGAACTTTCATGTCTTCAGAGGAATTTCTGTTTGAACTGGTCCGCTTCTTTTAAAATAATCAAAGTTGTAATTAATCCACCTACAAGTGAGTAAAAAAATAATTTTGCATACAATACCAGATAGAGCATTTATGTCTTTATTAAAATTGTAGATCATGTTCAAACAAGAAAACATGCCGAAGATATAAACACTTTAAAATGCATTGGTGTCGAGATATGATGCACTGTTTATTAGAAAACTCCAAAATTAAGTATTTCCATCATAACTTTTTTCAATGAATTTTCAGAAATGTTCTTCAATTATATTTTAGTTTCCAAAATACATATTTTTGTCAAAGACTGCATATTTTTAGGTTCACAAACTAAAAGGTTTTTGACCAATTAAATACAAAATACTACATATTCAAGTATGAATATCTCGAAAATGTATAAATATGTGGAACCAATTTCAACAAAGTTTGAAAGTATGGTCAAAACACTTTTAGAAAAATTAGTAGTCACAACTTAAATTCACTTCAATTTATATGAAAACACACTTTTTAAAAGCATGTTCTAACATTACCTAATATGTATGTAGCACCTTAACATACAGTATTAATTAACCTTGCTTCTTAAATTCAATATTGATCAAAGTAAGCGAGAAAATAGGAGCAGAAAAAACAAAATAAACAAGAACGAAAGATCTCCAATTACAATTGCTTACAATCAAAAATGAAATACAAACCGCTAAACAGATTTACAATATCTAATTGAAGAAAACATTGAAAACTTCGTCTACTTTGGGAAATTCTTTTTGCTTTTGTCTGCAGTTTTCAATTGCTCTTATTTTCTCGCTTACTTTGATAAATATTGAATGTAAGGTGAAGAGTTAATGAATACTGTGTGGGTGTTAAATATATATTAGGGAATGTTAGGACATGCTTTTTTTAAAAGTGTGTTTACATACAAACGTAAGCGAATTTAAGTTGTGACTACTAATTTTTCTGATAATGTTCTGATCACACTTTCAAACTTTGTTAAATTGGTTCCACATATTTCCACATTTTCGAGATATTGATATTTGATTATGTAGTATTTTATAACTAAATTGCTCAAAAACATTTTAGTTTGAGAACTTAAAAATATGCAGTCTTTGGCAAAAATATGTATTTTGATAATTAAAATCTAATTGAAGAACATTTAAAAATTTTGAAAATTCATTGAAAAAAGTTATGATGGAAATACTTAATTCCAGTGCGGTAAAATTTCATTTTCAATTGAATAATATAAGATGAAAATGAAATTTATGGCCGCTGACAGTCAGCATATCCCTACTAATTCATTTGACTTTTGCTGCCATTTTCAAGTGAAGCTCCCGGAATTCATCGTCAGTTGATTAATCGTACCTAGTCATTTGAAGTTTTGCTTGCTCAATTTCGAGTGCCAAGTAGTCTACCTGCTTCAATGCCTTCGCTCTTGGTAGTAAGCAAATTCGAACGAATAGAATTATAAATAGAGTAAAGTATTAAAAATGAAAACTAAAGGAGGAAACAATTAATTTAAGTGTATTCTGTGATTGATATTTCAGCTATCTGGTTGGTATTTCATCTATTATCTTGAACCAATTCGAATGTTTACATGAACCTCATTTGAAGGCCGCTCTCACACTATTGAAAGAGAAATTTTGTCATTTCAAGAGATCAACTGACGGTGGTTAAACTGAGCCTCGATTGAAGAGAAACGAGTGATGAATTGAATGCTGCCCGTTAGGGCCGTCAGCAAACATTGTGTGTGTCAGAGAGTGAAGTTTACTGCATTAGAGAAATCGTCAATGTGTTCCACATTCAGTTTCAATTGGATTGAATGAAGTTTTACAGCACTGCTTATTCTACGGTTCTCTAATAAACAGTGCATGATATCTCTACACCAATGCATTTTAAAGTGTTTATTTCTTCGGCATGTTTTCTTGTTTGAACATGATCTACAATTTTTATGAGGACATATTATATTGTATGCAAAATAATTTTTTTAACTCCCTAGTAGGTGGATAATTACAACTTTGATTATATTAAAAGAAGTGGAATTTTTCAAACAGAAATTCTTCTGAAGACATGAAAGCTCTAAAACTAACCCCCGAAGCAAAAATAAAAAAACGCGTGTTTTGACTGTGCGTTGGTTCAAGTGATTTAAAAAGCACAGGTCAACGGAAAAAAAATCCAGATTGACAATATTGTTAAACGAAGGCAAGATCCAAACTCAAAAATAAGTAGCGAAATAATTAAACGTTACTCGCCATGCTATTTCTGATCATCTACACATCATCTACACACGGGAAAAAATCCGAATGTAAGAAAATGGATTCCTCATGAGCAAAATGATAGACAGCAGAGAACGCGCAAAAAGGGTGAGGGGTTTCTGTATCGCATGGGTTGACCCTGTCCATCAACAGAAACTGCAAAACATAATTGTTTCGAAAAAAAGTAGAATCAGAAAAAATATCACGTTCTACGAGCTTCTCAAATCAAGGAAGGCAGTAAATACTAATGGTAACCAAAAGAAAATAATGAAATTAAATCAAGCATTGCTCGAAAAACGATTACCAGACTGGAGAAAGTAATTTTGCAGAACGAAAACGCCTCCTCACATCTAATACATCAAATTTTCGCCCCACGCGCCATGCTCTCCAGGCTTGGACCCTCCCGACTATCATATGTTTTTATCGACGTCTCACACACTTGCTGAGCAGCACTTCACTAGTTATGGAGATGTGGAAAAATTGATTCACGATTGGATCACTTCAAAAGATGAATAGTTCCTTCGATGTGGTATTCGTGAGTTAGTTGACATATGAAAAACAAATGCTTAACCTTTCAAGGTAACAGCTTTCAGTATTGTATCTTGGACCTCTTACTTACAATCAACATTCATTTCCATTCAAAACGCATTTCGCATTATTAACTGGCACATCTGGTAACAGCGTAATTACCATTATTCATCTTCACAGCAAAAAATCGTGTAAATTTACGTCTTCCGACATATTCCACTGTCAAAACTGACACATTTTTATGATTGATTTAACACAAGATTCGAGCATTTCGATATATTTTATGGGCTGAAACATGAAATTTCACGTGCCTGCGAGAAAGGTTGGGTATGTTTGTCACAGATTTAAGTCACCTATGTAAACTCAAATCATTGCACAAATTATGTTTTTTTATAAATTCAGTAATGTGGGCAGTTATGATTTTAAAATTAAATTACTTTCCCTATTTATGTGGCTAGCAACTTCAAACAGGTGCCGCAGCTCTCAACCTGAAAAAACCAAAATGAATAGGATAGCGAATTCATACACAGCACAAATTTATGAAAGTTATATGAGACGCAAATTCACATATGACACAATTCATAAGCACGTAATTCGTAAAATGACTGAATTTTACAAGAATGATTTAAATATGTATCAAACATACCGCACCTTTAAAGCAGACGTGTAAAATTTACATGTTTCAGCCCTTAAAAATATATCAGAATGCATTTAAATTGTGATAGAACCACAGTAAAAGTGAGTCATTTTTGACGCGCGTATATGTCGGTCTCAGAAAACGTAATTTTACACGAGTGTAGAAATCCGATAAAATCAAAGTGTGTGTTGGCCAAGAATATTACGCACATGCACAGCAAAAATCATGAAATTTGCAGATGACGCAAATTCACATATGACATAATTCATAAGAACGTAATCCATGAAACAACTGAATTTTACAAGAATAACAAGCATACCTCACCTTCCAAGAAAACGTGTGAATTTTAGCACATAATAATATGCCAGAATGCATTAAATATAAGTTACATTTCCTATAAAATTGAGTCATTTTTGACGCCCATATACATATGTCGGGCTCAGAAGATGTAAATTTACACGATTTTTTCTAGTTTTCTAGGTGTGCTGTCTTAATCCTTTAAATTAGTGAAACCAGCAAATTTATCGATTAAGAAAATCAGAATCAGAACTAGTTGGCTCAAGTGACACGTTCCCCTAGTTATTTGGAGATTTGTGCCTTTGATCAATTGAGCACTATTTATACATTGAGCGGTCGTACCAATAGTCATCTCATTAGTGGAGTTACTACGTTACATATTCCAGATTATTCGACTTCAATCTGTTAAAATCTGATGAAATTGGATACAATATCTTAGCTTTGGCTCCAACTCTAACAATATCGCAGAAAAAATAGTTCAACAATTGTTCAACATTGCTGTTATGGTGACGCGAAAATTTGAAGCGAATGAACCTATTTCCATCTTACCCTTAAAGTCCATCTATCGATCAGACACAGCAGATTTTACTCTAACTAATGGTTTTCGTATATGAGATGACTACTAGAACTGATATTTAAGGGGGTACTTTTACCCTATATAAACATTGGAAAAAGAATTCACTACTTTTTCAACAATTGGAAACTAACAAAAAAAATATAATTGGATCATTAATATTTTTGGATATTATTTTGTTTTAAACTAGTTATGAAAACCAACATTTGACTTAAATTTAATTCAAAGCATTTGCAAAATCTCTAGTAGAGATGGGCAATTCGTTAGTGATTGGCAATCTAACACAAAACTATTTTTTTCCTGACCATCTAAACCTCAATATTTGAACCTTAGGATCTATTACAAGAGCTGATCATTTGGAAATGTAAGAAAATTAATTCTTTGATAACACGGTCATGTTTTGATTTCTTAAGATGATATGTAGATAAATATCGAGATCCGGAATTTGTTTCGGTTCGGTTGAGGTTAATTTGAATGCGCGAAAAACACTATTTCTCATCATAATATCGCATATTTTGTTCAGTTTGCGCATCTGTACGGTCCTTCAAGTAACATTTCATGATGTACGCGACGAATAGAATCATTTTAAAATGATCAACATAACATTTTCTCCCATGCTAAAATTGGAACTGCAAGTTTTCATCTTTTAAAACAGAATCTTAGGTGCTGCAAAAATAACAGAGATGGAAAATAATTTTCCTCACACTAAAATTAACTTTTCGCTTGAACAAATGACGTTGTAAATAAGTTGTAAATGAGTCTAAATTGGATTTCCCTTGTATTTGACAGATAAACGCGCCTCTAGCTGTGAAACACAACGTTAGATCACCCATCGGCTCAAAGGAACTCATTATTCTGGAAGAATGAGTAAAAAAACCTACACAGTTCGAAAAAATCTTGTGATTTTACATCCTATAAGATGCACATGACATTCACACAAATTTATATTCAAGAACATGTAAAATTGTGTGATTTGGAAACTACATGGCTTGAACTCGAACTCGCGTAAATATTGCGTCATTTGAAAAGTTAATGGTTGTGAATTGTATCGTTTTGTAGAATTATGTCACCTGTAAAATTCATAGTTATCATTATGGCTAAGTAGCAAATGTTGAGAATAATATTCTGTTGTTGTAGTCTTATATTATCAGTATATCGAATAAAATTTGAATATCTAACACTTGTGAATTATTTACAACGAAATCAAAGTGCGTCCATACTTTCTGGGACAGTCTTTATTTGCAAAGATAAACTGATTTAATCAACTCCCTGATATGGGTGTTGCTTCTTGTAGCCAATATGATGTTGTTATATTTTGTCCGGATCTGGTATTGAAGGTATTTTCAACAAATATTTTACTGAAAAATCCAAGCTCGTTTTCTGCTGATTTTTATTCCTATTTTTGCGCTGAAAAACGAAAGACAAACACGAGAAAAAGTCCTAAGGGCAAATGAGAGTTTCTCTTTGTTTACTTTCTCTGTCGATTGTTACGGTCCTATAGGCAATCCCTCTCTCTAACTTTTTACATATAATAACGACTTTCGATCTGTAGTTAAGAAATTGTTGAAAAATGCAAAAATATACCGTAATAATTGAAAGAGAAAGTAAACAAAGAGAAGCTGTCATTTACACTTGGTACCTTTTCTAATGTTTATCGAGGAAATATCCGAATAGATTTCTGCACGGAGAACTCTCCGATCATAAAATTGCGATATCGCAGTTTTTGATTTTTGCGATAGTTGATTTAACTAATTTCTTTTTGATTCAACCAAAATGGTTTTTGATTTGCATATATTCAAGTAGTTGAAAAATATGTTGTTTTGAATGCTGTCAAATGCCGGAGACAGTTGAAAGCAAAACAATAATTGCAATGCAAAATCAACAACTTTTTTAGTTGAAATCTGTTCGCGTCGCTTAAAAATGTCAATGAAAACAACATCGATGGTTAAAGCGTTTGGTGAAATTGTGTTCATTCGATTTCAGAATTTTATGATAACAAGTGTTTATCTAACAGCGGTGTTGTGATAAAGTTAACCTCGTTTGAGATGAAAAAGATTTGGTTACAAATTAGAAAATGTTAATGAATGATCATCTCGTAATCTTTCAGGTATGCGCAAAAATTTTATGCTTCAAATTCGATCATTGATTTACTTCCAGCAGACTGTTTTACTTCCAGCTGTTTGTTACCGATTAGCAATAAAACGCTTTTTGACATGAATTTAATTTATAAAAGTAACAGGAGCGAAGGGTTTCAAACGCACAGAACGCACTGCGATTGAATGGCGCGTTTGAATTGCCGTCGCAAAATTCCAATTCCCAGCGGTTGATACACACAAGCTCATATAAATTGACTAAAATTATCAGTGCATAACTTTAGTTCAACCGTTTGAAGGCAGCATTTTAGGTAAATTTAATAATTTCGCTAATTTACTCGCCCCTCCGGGCACTTTTGCTGATTAAAAACGTTTTTCTACATCGATCATTTCCGATCGAATCAGAAGTATTTTTTTTAGAATTTAGATCTTTACTGATCTCAAAACAAACAAACAAATAAAACCGATTTATTTTTCAACTAACAGAATTTTGTTTCAATAACAACACCAGTTATTTCAACTAAAATAGTTGTTGAAATTGAACGGTATGTGTCCTCACTAATTGACAGCATTTTTTTTCAAACAGTTAAATTAGTTGTTTCAACCATCGTTTCTGCTAATCGAAAAACAAAAATGACAGTTTAGTTAAAACAACAATCGATTAGTTGTACCAAATTTTAACCATTCGAATTCAGAAAATCAACTAATATTCTGGTTGAAATGGGATCGCGGGTGGTTCCGTGTGAAAGCAAGCAAGCATTTCACAAATGTGTTATGTGTTAAGTAGCAAACATTTTTGCGTTGTGTAAAGGTTTTCAAGGTGATGAGAAGTAGCCAGAAATCTTCCTTTTTTTATCCACGATTCATAACATTGTAATTGTTTTGCATTTCATTCATGTTTTTTTCACAATTTGTTAGTTTTTTGTTTGGTAATCAAGTGTATAGTACTTTGCATTAAATTCACTCTTTAAATAAACAACAACACTCCAATATTAGCAAAAACTTCAATCAACACATCATAATTGCATTGCGGATCATTTCCAAAAGCACCAATCACTTACATTTTGGAAGCATCAAGTAATGCAGCAGTAGCGCTCCAAAAGACAATGTCGACACCTACGAGTGAAAATGTGAATCAAAATTGTGCCAATAGTCGCAAAAATACTGCTATACAGTCATATTTCGCTAGTTTAGTAACCATACAATCGAGGACTAAAACACTTGAATAGTAGTTTAGAGAACTATTACTCGTTTTTGATTTATTGTCGTAACCAATTGATTAAAATTCCAAATGAGAAGAGCGCAACTAGCGAAGTATAATTCTGTTCAAAAATTAAATCCAATAAAATGTATCGTTTGTATGAGCGTTTTGAAACCATTTTTTTTTGTTTGAAGTTGGATGCAAAGCCTTTCACGATTCCTATTTTTGATGAGCGGGTGATACTTGCGGCAATTTGTTAAAGAATCATTTGAGAATTTGAAAAATTCCCTTCCGTTAGGAATGATATTAGTTCAAAGCATGAAATTAGTAACATTATTAGCAAGAAAATTCTTCGTAGAGCATCTCAGAATACTGGACCGTTTCTATTTCGATTTTTTTGAGAAGTTCTACGTTCTGATTTAACACTGATTGTGAACTGTTACATGGCCCAACAATGTAGCCGTTCCGTTTTCGCTTCTCAATTACTCAAAAAAGTTATTTGCCTTCTTCTGCGAGTAATAAAATCACACCCTGTGCGAGTGAAAAATAATCAAAAAGAGTGATTGAAGTGTACTACAAGAATACCACGTGCGTACTGGAATTAGAAATTTTTGGTTCCTATACCAAACTATAGTATAACACATCCTTACTCGTAAGTTTTTTTCTCATTTTTAAACTTAGAAAATGTGCATGTCGAAATAAAGATTAGAGTAAGATAAAAACCATACGAATTTTTTAAATAATTGTCTATTGAATAATTTAGTAGAAGTATATTCACAGTGATATGATAATGAAAAACATCCTAGGCTGACGTATTTTAAACTAATCCAAATTCATGTTTTGAAAGAGTACACTGCATATTAAAGTTATAACACCATAACTGATGAATAAGGAAAAATAAAATCAGTCAATCGCAATGTCTCCCTATTATTCGATACAATCGTTCAGTATATCGCTATCATCATCCTTGGTCTCGAAAGAGCGATACTCCGATTCAGCCGAGTCGCTGACGTCATCCGCGCCCAGGGAATCACCTGTTGCTGAAGCCATCAGTTCCACCACGCTATCACCACATCCAACCACAACAACAGCCGGTATTACTCCGGATTCCAGTGCAACAGTGGAATCGACTATACTGCTACCGGTACTGGTGGACAGTGTAGCGGTGGACAAAGCACCATCAACAACGTCAACTGCTCCAATCGGTTCCTGGATCGATGAAACCCGTTGGTCTGTATGACGGGTGAGAGCCGTGCTTGGCAGTGGAGCCTGTCGAAGGGCGTTATGTTAATGCTGACTGTCTGTGCTTCTACTACAATGGGTTAGTACAAACGATGACAATTGTAATATGCCTTTATTCCAACATTAGACTTATGAAACGTGTAAGTGAGGAGTAATTTGTGAAGCAAGCATAATTATATTCGTTACAATTTACCGATAAAACTGATAAATAATTATTTTAGAATATTTTTTTCACAATTTAATTTCATTTTCCGTATTAAAAATGATCGACTTCGAAATAAGTCATATTTACTATCAATAGAATATAGTCATGCAGTAAAAAAGCTCTATATTTAAACTGAGAAAATGCTAACAATTACCGTCGCTATTTTAATCACCCTCCTAGATTAGTCTGGATATGTTCTGATTTATTATAGATGTTATCACGAGATGTCATCTGATTAGATTTTCTAAATAAATGTAATGATATGATTGCTCGGTTCAACAGTAATTTAAAACAATAATCAATATTTGTCTATAGTATAAACTGGATTTGACGATGAGATAGATTAAAATATCAGTATATACTCCCAAATAGTTTACGTCCGTATCGACTGTTCGACAAACACATACTATCGAACAAATGCTAACAAGTCATTCTTCAGGGTGACAAGTGGATTGCGATGTCAATTTCCCGATTTTTTCCCGGTTTTTCCGATGTGTGAGATAAATATTCCCGATTTTTGGAACAGTCTCAAATCGTCTATGTTCAGTATTTTTATATATTTCTCACATTCAAGCTTCAAGGAGAAGTCCCATGTCCAAAAGATCATCGAGAGTTGAGATATGAAGTATTTTTCCGGTATCTCAATATAGAAATAGGAAATATTCATTATGACAAATGCAAATAACACTGGCAAAAAATCCGTCATATAAAGAGGTTATGCAATCACAGTGAAAACCGATTTTACCTCCAAGGTCCGGAGGGCGTCATATACCATTCGAATCAGTTTATCGAGATCAGAAAATGTCTGTATGTGTGTATGTATGTATATAACATTTTTGAGCACTAAATTTTCTCAGATAAAGACTGTCCCAGAAAGTATGGACGCAACCAAAAACCGCTGCCATTTCGCAATGGTTCAGAATCTGTCAATTTTTATGGCTACGTCCTGTTGTTTACACTCTTCTCTAACCACTTGTGCAGTTGTTTATTCATTTTCATTAGTTTGTTTCGAAATGCGTGGACTTTCAGCAGAACAACGTCGAAAAATTGTGTACAAATGGTACACAGAACGCGGACTGTCACTGAGAAAAATAGCAAAAATGGAAGGAGCAAGTGAAAAAGCCGTGCGAAATGCAATCAGGAAGTTCGGTGAGGATAACAACTTTGAGGATAAACCAAAAACGGGTCGAAAAAAGGTCCTGCTAACCCTCAGGTGGATAAACGTATACTGAAGGCGTTCGAGCAAAAGAAGGAGGTTTCAGTTCGGGATGTGGCCAAAAAGTGGGCACTTCGAAGTCAAATGTTCTTCGTGCTAAAGAACGTTTGAATCTTTGAATCTATAAGAAGCAGAAACAACCAACACGTAGTCCGTAACAAGAAGCATCGATCAGGCCGAGGGTTCAAAAGCTGTACAATACGATTCTTGCTGGAAATTTGAACTGCATAATCATGGACGAGGAAACCTACGTGAAACTCGATTACAAAACCTTGCCGGGTCCACAACATTATACGGTGCGAAAAGAGTAAGTGTTAAACCAGTCCGAGACATCGATTGAAGTCGAAAAATTTGGTAAGAAAGCTATGGTCTGACAAGCAATTTGTAGTTGCGGTAAGATTTCGAAACCCTTCATCACCACTGCTTCAATGAACAGCGAAATATACATCAAGGAATGTTTACAAAAACGACTTCTTCCCATGATTCGAAGCCACAAGGATCCTGTTGTCTTCTGGCCAGATCTTGCTTCTTGCCCCTACTCGAAATCAACGGTAGAATGGTATACTACAAAAAATGTCACTTTCGTCCTATAAAACATGAATCCACCAAATTGCCCGCAACTTCGACCAATTGAGGAATTTTGAGCATTAACGAAGGCACATCTTAGAAAACATGTCTCGGCAGCCGACACCATTCAACAGTTCGAAAAAGATTGGAAAAAAGTGTCAAAACTTGTCGCCAAGAAGTCTGTACGGAATTTATTGAGGAACGTTCGCAAGAAGGTGCGCCAGCTAGTCTACAATGGCTAAGTAGCAAATGTTGAGAATAATGTTCTGTTGTTGTAGTCTAATATTATCAGTATATCGAATAAAATTTGAATATCTAACACTTGTGAATTGTTTACAGCGAAATTAAAGTGATATTGAGTGCTGTTTTGGTAATTACGCTCCCAGCATTCAACATAGCATTATTACCAATACAATACTTTCAATACGTTTTTGTTCCAGAGGATTTGTTTGATAGAAGATATAAGATATCAATAATCCTTGGAACTACGTTTGAAAATCTCATCCACAATTTGTTCAAACGTTCATCTTCTGAACCGACAGCACCACCCAGCTCAATGTCATCTTTACTTCGCCACTAATTTTATTCGTATCCAACAATCATTAGCCCTCTTAAAAGACGAAGACTTTTAAGAATTTTTAATAATTTGATTAAACATGTTACCTGAGATTACTTTTGCAATCATATTATGCATGCTTATTCTGAAATTCAGCAGAAGCTTCCAAAATATCCTTTACTTGTTGGATCAGGAAAATCATGATACTGAAAATCGTTACTAGTGAATTATTTCCCGGATTTGCCCTAAAATTCCCGACTTTTTTCCGACGAAACCGAATTCCCGATTGTTGCTCCGAATTTTCTGGTCACTTGCCACCCTAATTCTTGTTTTCACTCGAATGTGTACGAACGCGATTCCTATGCAAAAGAAGGATCGGCATCGCAGGTAGTTATTAGCAAGATTCCAAGCATCAAAAAAGTGACGAATGCTACATAATAAATAAATATTGTACTCAAGATCAATTTAATTCATGTCGGTAAATAAAATTTTGAAATTAAACTTCGTGCAAAATAAAAAAAATATGTTGCATTTTACTTGCAATTTTGCCATGTACATATTTATTACATGTTCGAAGGCTCTATGATTTTCTTAATGTTTTATTCAAAATACAAATTTATCACCTTCACATTTGATAAGGGATTTGTTGGTAATTGTTTGAACTGTTTTCAATGTATTCGAACTATTGTTCGCAACATTAAACTGACGAATCCAAACCAACGCATTTTCATTCGTACGAATGATATTAAAATACACGTATCGTTCGAAAGTAAACCGGTGTACATTCTAGCGTTTGGTATATGGTTAATCAACCGAATTTGAGTGATTTCATCATGGCTTAGCATTTATTTGAAGAAGTTTACTGATATTTGAATATTTCGTGGCAAACGAGTAGCGTTCGAATTCAAACAAGAATGAAGGTGATTACTATTACAGAGCCGATTATGAGAAATTTTATGTTTAAAATAACAACGAAAGGGTATTACAGTCAAAAATTCAACCCGAAACTTAACGCACTATTTTCATTGTGGACTGAAAAAAAACCTGTATACCCGTCATTTCAAAGATGTGTATGTAGCATAAAGCCCACTATTTGACTTCCAGATTTGTACTTCAAAGCAACGCGTCAAAAAGTTGTTCGCACGCCGTGAAAATTCGAACTACTCGCACGAGAAGTTGACAAAATTTTGAAGGTTGTCGATTCAACAGTCACCAACGTAATAAAAATGTTCGGAGAACGCTAGTCGACAACCACGAAAATATCGGGCAAAATCTTAAAGCACAAGCAGCAAATTTTCACACAGAACCCCAACCTCTCCAACAACCGATCAATCTTTCCAAATGTTAACGCAATTATAATATATTATCATTTCATTCGAAAACAAAAATTTTCAATTACTTTTATATTGTTGCAGGCGTAATCTTATTGTTTGGATTTGATCTACAAATAATTTCATCCACAAATAACAGATATACAGGATAGAACAAAATTTTTCAAAATCCTGTGTAAATGTCAAATTTTTTTATACGTTGAAAATAAGGAGCTCCTTACCGCCATTCACCAATTGTCCGCCACGCTGAGTGAGCGAATTTCGCACACAGTTCATATGCGAGCCTGTATATCTTTTTTTTTTTTTTTTTTTTTTAAAAATAACTATTTATTGGAATATGAGTTAAAATTAAATTATTAAGATTTAAATTGGGTGTTCAGCCACAAGTGGTGACTTTTCAGCCCTGTTATATATATATATATATGATTTGGTTATTACCATGAAGACATCATTTGCTTCCGCAATTCTGAGATTTTTGTGTAGGGAAAATTCTAAACCTACTTGTATTGTGTAATGGGGAAAAGGAACTTATATACTAACTTACTAACTAATACAGAGAGCGAATCGATTCAATTGAAGATTGCATCGATTTTTGTCGGAATTTGCTTATAATATTATGTGACATTACATCTAATGGTTCTATATTTGTGAGTCTGTGTAACTCATTTGTACTAAACCAGGGAGGACGCTTCAGAATCATTTTCAGAATTTTATTCTGAATCCTTTGAAGCGTTTTCTTCCTGGTGGAACAACAGCTTGACCAAATTGGTACCGCATAAAGCATGGCTGGTCTGAAAATTTGTTTATAAATTAACAATTTGTTTTTTAGACAGAGCTTAGAATTTCTGTTTATAAGAGGATATAAACATTTAATATATTTATTACACTTTGCCTGGATTCCTTCAATGTGATCCTTGAAAGTGAGTTTTTTGTCATACGTTAAACCTAAGTATTTAGCTTGATCAGACCATGTCAATTCCAAGCCATTCAATTTGAGAATGTGATTATTGTTTGGTTTTAGAAAAGAAGCTCTTGGCTTGTGAGGAAAGATAATTAATTGCGTTTTTGCTGCATTTGGTTTAATTTTCCATTTTGACAGATAATCACTGAAAATATTTAAACTTCTTTGTAGGCGACTGCAGATCACTCTTAGATTTCTACCTGTGGCTAACAGACTTGTGTCGTCACAGAATAGCGATTTCTGACAACCAACGGGTAGATTTGGAAGATCAGAAGTGAAAATATTATACAAGATTGGAGCTACACTCGAACCCTGCGGAACACCGGCTCGTACGGGTAGCAATTCAGATTTACAATTCTGATAGCTAACCTGAAGAGTACGATCAGTTAAATAATTTTGAATCATTTTGATCAAATAAATAGGAAACTGGAAATCAGACATTTTTGCTATTAAACCTTTGTGCCAAACACTGTCGAATGCTTTTTCTATGTCTAGAAGAGCAACTCCAGTGGATAACCCAGAAGATTTATTTGATTTTATCATGTTCGTTACTCTGACAAGTTGATGAGTAGTTGAATGTTCATGACGAAATCCAAACTGCTCTGGTAAAAAAATTGAATTCTCATTAATATGAGTCATCATTCTTAACAAGATAGTTTTTTCAAAAAGTTTACTGATAGAAGAAAGTAAGCTAATTGGGCGATAACTTGATGTTTCTGCTGGGTTTTTATCAGGTTTTAGGATAGGAATTACTTTAGCGTTTTTCCATCTTTTTGGGAAGTAAGCTAATGAAAAACACTTGTTGAAAATTTTAACCAGGAGTCTCAAGGCAACATCGGGAAGATTTTTAATAAGAATATTAAAAATTCCATCATTACCAGGAGCCTTCATGTTTTTGAGTTTCCTAATAATTGATTTAATTTCATCAAAATTCGTCTCAATAATGTCATCGTGTGATAACACTTGGGTTGAAATATGATCATACTTCAGTGAGACTTCATTTTCAATAGGACTCACAACGTTTAAATTAAAATTGTGGACACTCTCGAACTGCTGAGCTAGTTTTTGTGCTTTTTCACCATTTGTAAGAAGTATTTGATTTCCTTCCTTGAGAGCAGGAATTGGTTTCTGAGGTTTCTTAAGAACCTTAGAAAGTTTCCAGAAAGGTTTAGAATATGGTTTAATTTGTTCAACTTCTTTAGCGAAATTTTCATTTCGCAAAAGAGTAAATCTATGTTTAATTTCTTTTTGTAAATCCTTAACTATGTTTTTCATAGCAGGATCACGAGAACGTTGATATTGTCGTCGACGAACATTCTTCAACCGAATGAGCAGTTGAAGATTGTCATCGATGATAGGAGAATTTAATTTAGTTTGAGCTTTGGGAACTGAAAGATTTCTAGCTTCGATAATATAATGATTCAAATTATCAATTGCTGTGTCGATGTCCGCAGAATTTTCTAAAATAGTTTCATGATCCACGTGATTTTCAATGTGAGATCTGTAATCCAACCAATTAGCTCTATGATAGTTGAAAATAGAACTAATTGGATTAATTATAGCTTCGTTGGAAAGTCTGAATGTTACAGGAAGATGATCTGAGTCAAAATCAGCATGAGTAATCGGTTCACTACAAATGTGACTTTGATCTGTTAGAACCAGATCAATTGTAGACGGGTTTTTCACGGAAGAGAAACAAGTAGGATTACTGGGATGAAGAACTGTAAAGTAACCAGCTGAGAGTTGATTATGAAGTATTTTACCATTACTGTTATTTTGCCTACAATTCCACTGGACATGCTTAGCATTTAAGTCCCCTATTACGAAAAATTTCGATCGATATCTTGTAAGTTTTTGCAAATCGCCTTTAAAGAAATTTAATTGTTCGCCGGTGCATTGGAATGGCAAATATGCTCCAGCGATGAAATAAATTCCATGAATGGTTTCAACTTCGATTCCCAAGCTTTCAATAACTTTAGTATTGAAAGAAGGTAAAATTCGATGTTTAATTTGCCGTTGGACAAAAATGGCAACTCCACCACCAATTCCAGTAAACCTGTCAAATCGATGAACCACATAATGTGGATTACTTTTCAATTTTACATTTGGTTTAAGAAAAGTTTCTGTCACAATGGCAATATGAATTTTGTGAACTTTGAGAAAATTATAAAATTCATCTTCACTCGATTTCAAAGATCGAGCATTCCAATTTAAAATATTCAAATAATTATTTAACATCACTGTTAAATTTTAAATTCATTATAATATTATTTGCAAATTTCCATCCGATTTGAAATGCTTCAAAAAGTGATGAAGTCGAATTCATTTGGATGATCATTTGAAAAAGTTGATCTTGTAGGTAGATCATTTTATTTTCAGTTATATCGCCTAAATCGACTTCATTTAAAGAAGCGAATGGCATTGAAGGAATATTTGTAGGTAGACTGCCATTAGAAGAAGATGATTTGGCCGGTCTACCTATTAATAAATTGTTTTCGTTAGAAGAAGAACTGCAAGGCGGTCCTGTGTTTTGATTATTTACATTAGAAGAAATAGGAGATAGATTTCTACCTAATATACCAGCATAACTGACATTAGAAGAAGATGATGACGAGGTCGATCTACCTGTCAATAAATTGTTTTCGTTAGAAGACGAATTGGCAGGTGCCTTAGAAGAATTTTCAGGTATATTCTGTAAATTTAAGGTCGTTGATTTGACTTGTTGTCTAAGCGAACGAGCGTTTAAAATTTTTTCCCTGACAGGACATTTCAAATAATTGGATTTATGATTTCCATTGCAATTTGAACATGAAAATTTATCAGTGGTTTCATTCATTGGACAAACGTCTTTCGAATGCGATTCACCACAATTCAAACACCGTATATCCATATGACAATTTTTGGTTCCATGACCGAAGCCTTGGCAACGACGACATTGCGTTAAGTTAGCAATACGATTATGCCGTTTATAATGTTCCCAATGAATTTTAATGTGGGAAATGAAACGTACTTTTTCTAAAGTTTTCAAATTGTTTACATCACTTCGATTGAAGTGTATTAGGTAAAGTTCATGGGAAATTCCAGAGCGTGGTTTAGAAGTACCATTCGCTCTTTTTTTCATAAGTATTACTTGGGAAGGGGCAAAACCAAGCAATTCTTTTAGTTCGTTTTTAATTTCATCAATACTTTGATCATTTGATAATCCTTTCAAGACAGCCTTGAAGGGTCTGTCTGATTTTATATCATATGAATAAAATTTATGAAGTTTTTCGGACAAATATCGAATAAGACGTTCGTAATCTTCCAATCCATCCACCAAGACTCGACATTCTCCTCTTCGTCCGATTTGAAATGAGACTTTTACTTCCGGGAGAAAAGTAGAAAGCTCAGTACGGAATGCTTTGAAGTCGGAAATCATCACCGTCACTGGTGGCATAGATTGATGTTTCTTCCCAGAACGACAAGCGTCCATTTTGGGAATTTTTGAAGAATTTTCTTCTATGTCACTACAATCGGATTCAGGAAGAATCTCGTAAATATTGTTAGACGGCATAGGATCAACGGAAGGGAAATCCGTCCGTTGTCTTTTATTTTTACATTCAGATTCTATAAGATCGTGAATGTTATTAGAAAAATGTTGAATAACGGATTGTGATTTATTCCGTATTGAATTATTTTTAGCCTTAGGCTTGTTGCCTTTCCGGTTGGACGCAGGCATTTTTGAAATTAATGAAATTTTAAATTAAATTAACTAGGCTAAATTAGTCTTCGATTAGACTCCTAGCTAGCCTTAAAAAAGGCTGATTAATTTCTTAGTCACTCTAATATCACTTAGTCACTCTAATATCACTCTTTGTATCACTTAATCACTTAGTTAGTGATTCAGGTAGCCTTGAAAAAGACTGAAGCCTTGAATCAATGAAACTCTAGGTAGCCAGAAAAAAATTCCAGGAGCCAAGAGCTATACGCGTGCGGTGCGAACGACTGTTCAACACCGACTGAGCCTGTATATCTGTTTTCTGTGTTTGGACTGCTGGATACACCTCATGATAGAGAAAGGAATTGAATCGATCATAATACTTATACTAATAATACTTATTTTTATTAAGTTTGTACATTTTATAATACAACAATATACAATTAATGACCTAATAATTATCACCCAAATTTTGAGTTATTCTTGCATTTTTACTAAATTCACCAAAAATTTCTAAAGCTTCTCTAGAAGTTATCAAAATCTATTAAATACGTTGGTCCCTCATGTGTACCGTTTGTGCTAAAGTGCACATGACTAGTTTTTATTTTTTACGTTTCGCATTCAGCTCATCAGTGCGTCAGCAGTTTATGTTGAACTGCTAACGCCATTTAACGGTTCAACATAAACCGCTGAGCCGCAAGTGGCAATGATTCTAAACGTCTTTATCGGGAGAATGATGGAAAATAAAATGGATTTTCTTCGTAAAGCGGATCAAATGAACAAGTTTACTAGACTAGTTTACTATCTCTTTGCATGCTGGAATTTAGCCTCTGAGGTGAATTTTTCGCAAATTTGTACTTCCGCAATGCATGACATTTACCTTTTTTTGAATCTGTCTTTCTTTGGTAAAGAGCTAAGCTGATAAAAATTTTTTTTTGACTGAACTGACTGATTCTCGCAGTAATTAAAAAAAGTATGACTACTTAGACTTTAAACAAAGCCCCCCCCTCGTAGATAAACGTTGACTTTTATGAATTCCGGCATCCTCCACCAAGAGAGAAAAGAAATCACTCAAAGTGCGACCGTTGACTTTTTTTTTCAGTACAAGAGTTCGAATACGAATGTAAAGAAGGAATGCTATGCAACCATTATTTTTTTTCGTACTCACACATGTACCCTCTTCTAAAAAAATCAAAGAACGTAGTATTTAATTAACCAAAATCATAATAGTTGACATTTCGAGCTTCATCTCTGCCAAAATTATGTGTTTTCAATTAAAAAACAAATTAGTACGATTGATTTCAATTGATTTTGTGTTTTTTTTTCTCGCAATCTGAATTGTAAAATGACATGTTAACTTATACACATTACTACTACAACGCACGAACAACATTTTTGTTAACGTTGTTGTTGACTCTTGTTTAAATCTAATGAATTTGAAGCACTCAGGTTTTTAATTTAATTTTTTGGATTAAATTGAATAATTTTGTTGTTGCCATTAGTTACATTCACAGTTCGTACATTTCTATTCGTGTAGTGAAATAGTGCAGACTCCTTGAAAACCATTTTCCACAAACAAACCGTGTAAAACTTTCATGTGCGTTGCCAATCAAGGGTGGTGCAGTTCCATACACTAGTCTCCACGAGAGAAAGATGAAATGTGTATCGATTGATAATATCGTATAGCGATTGTTATTTCTACTGAAGGACACGTATCAAAAACTCGGATTGGACATCTGTTATCTGTGATGATAGTAACAAAACATGCAATCGACTAGACAAACCAAGACGCAACACAATGTTTAACAAGGCCATGTGGACGACTATTGAACAGAGAGAAAATGAAAGCCATGCAGCGAATGGGCAATGGGCAGCATTAAGCAAAAGGACTTGTAAGTAATGAATAATATAGCCATGAAATTTGTTTTCTAAACAGTCAAAACTTTATTTGCATTTTTCGTTTGTTTCACGTTTCGTTATTTTTCTTATGAATTTTGTCTAAATATAACATAAAAAATGTAAGTCCTTTCCCTTAATTAATCATGTCTCACTACGTTTTTTTTTTTCAGCTGCTGCTCTATCTATCATATACCTTGCCGGATTGATAATTTTAAAAAAAGAAGCACAAGCAAAATAAGCAGCATATTCGCCAACTTTGCTCTCTTTCTCGGCATCTTTCACTCGTCATCGTTGAGTAGAAGAAAAGCTCTCAACAGCATCAGCTGCCGAAATCGTTTAGTTTTGTTTGCGTATGGTTTTTAACGTTTTCGTAGGTTGCATCGAGTAAGACGAGCGCCAAAAAGAACGAAGAAAAAAAAAGGAAAATACTATGAAGCCAACAAGCAAACTTCAAATAGTGATATCGTAAAAGGCTTTCAAGCTACGCTTTGAAAGATGGATACAACGAAAATACAAAAGAAAATATTTTGTAATATTGTCACAACCTGCTACCCTTGTAGAAAGCTTAGTTAAAATGTGAAATTGGTTGATAAATGCGCATAAGCTCATTGATGTATGATGACGCGAGAATGAATAGAATGACTGAGAATGATTAAATCAAGTCCATCAATGATCACATTGATATTCTTTTCAGGTCTAATGAAAGCAAACCAATGCAAACTTTGTATGAATTCTATCCCAGCAAAAGCATCCTATCCCTAATGGCTCTACCGTAGATGCAAATGAGTGACCGTGTAAGTGATTCTTATGTGTGCAAAAATTGTGAATACTAGTTGTACTTTTCACAAATAAAAATTTACCGTAGTATTACTACTGATGCTTTCCGGCTGAACATCCTCGGTCAGCTCATCCTGCTCCTCTTCGCAAACACTCTGATAGCGCAGCCGGTCCGGTTCACTGTCATCAATACCGACACCGGCAATAGCGCCGTATGCCACATCCTCATCATCCGTCACACTGATATTGCGCTCCTTGTAGGTGCTTTTCTGTTGTTCCACCACACCTGAGTCAATCATATCCCGGCTGGTACTGGTTTTGATGATTGCCGAATCTTCCATCAACTGTGAGGTAATTTGTTCGGTTTGTGCGAACGAGTCGATCAGTAATCCGGGCGTACCAGCTGTTATACTTTGATCCGTAATAGTCGATGACGAACGGCTCAATTCCGCCATTTTGCCTTCAATACAAGATATACTTCATTAGAAAAGTCCGTTCATTCAATACATACAGAACTTTGTCTATGAAAATAAAATAGTATCTCTACCAAAACTTACTTTTCTCCTTTTTATGCGAGTGCTTGTCTGGATCAACACTTTTCAATGTACTGCTACCGCTACTGCCGCTGCTTGGCAAAGGTTTTACCTTAACACGGTAAAAACGAGTACCACGTGATACCTTGTATCTATTCTCGTCCTTTCGAGCATGGCAGTAGTCCTTATCTATAACTGTACCAACACAGCAGATAATTTTCGGCGCATGCCCGGCCACTAGCTGCGACAAGTTGAAAGCCGCGTAGCTATCCGCATGCAAAAAGTACAACACCGAAGCATTCTGAAATACGATCGAATCGTTAGCAAATATATATGTTGAGTTTAAAACCACACCCTTAGCTACCTGATAAATTGTGTACTGATCGTAGGTTGCGTTGTAAATAATCATCACAGTGTCTCCTTTAGAACACGATTCAATAGAAACTGTTCCGATGAGTCGGCTTCGTTGCTTATCCAGCTCTTTCGTAATTTGCTGCTTTTCGAGTTCCAATGTTTCGACTCGTTCCTTGAAGTTGATTTGATTAGTGCACAACTCCGGATCCGTCAGCGATTGGATGGTTTCGATGTATTGCCGATTTTCCTTTAACAAATGTGTTTCCTTCTCTCGCAACTCATCAAGCTGACGTTCTTTTTCTTCTAAAATTCTCTTATATACATCTTGACTTCCGAGAGGTGTTCCCGGCGAACTACCCATGGAACGCTGCGATTGAACGGGTGGCTGTGTCTTCGCAGATTGAGTGCCTTCCCATCGGAGCCGTTCTTCCTCGACAGCAATTTTAATTGCCTGTTCCTTCTCGCGATTAAAATCTTCCCTTGCCTGCGCAAGCAACTGCTCATGACTGACGATGTCTATCATGTCTGGCCTTTCGATCTTTTCCAAACTAGTATCCGACGGGGACCGATCCATACTGGTCATCAATTTGTATCTACATCGCAACGATTCGATCTCGGTTTTGTGCTTATGTTCTAGTTGATCCACAGCTTCTTGAATAGCTTTCTTTTTGTCGATGTCTACATCCGCTAGCTGCCTTTCCAATTTACTAACAACCTCTTTCATTTCGGCAATCCTTTCATTCAGTTCTTTCTTCTCACTTTCATACTTGGAAACCGTCTCAATGTGACTGCCCTTCATGATCGAGTTATCCGACCGAAGCGACTGAATTTCATCATCCTTCTGGTGTACGCTTTTCCGTAGATCGTTCATCTCTAGCTCGTGGTCAACCGTCAACTGTTGAATGGTTTCACGTTCCCGGTTGCGTGCCGCATCCTGAATAGCGACCCAAGATCGATGAATTGCCTCCAGTTGGCTACGGAATTCAGCCCGATTCGTGGAATTCTCCGTCTTCATGTCGACCAACTGTCCACGCAGGAAGGATATCGATGACTGCGACAGCTGGTACACGTTTCGCAGAAGGGATTTCAACTTTTCCACCTCCAACCGTGTGGTGCCAAGATTTTCCTGGAAAAAGTTTGATGTTTTCAATAATCAGAACAATTGATATCTGATAAGGAGCAGATAGTAGTATTCTTTATTTTTAGCTTTTACATCGCACCAAGTTGTATCTAAAAATGACGAGTTTCGAGCCAAATCGGATTCGAAGTACGCAGCTTTCTCGAAGATTTTATTAAAACTTTCTGGGCATGTAGGTTGTGTCACAAAAAGAAACTTTGTACACTATTTTTTTAAATTGATCTAGACTGTGTTTTGAAAAAGACCGTCATAATGTTTGCATTAAAAAAATGGACAAAAATAGCCCATTTTCCATGAGTTTACACCTTCACTATGCAGCATCCATCATATTAACCCATGAGTCATCAGTAGACAAAATTTGACAGCTCTATCAGTCGAACTCTAACCGTGATGGCAAAAACAGTGAAGCAACTCCGTTCAGAAGTGTGCGTTATTTGCTTTGAATGAAATTTTGTCCCGATAAAGGTAACCGTCCGACCGTCCAAATATTGCAAGATGAGCTTTTTCAGAAAGGTTTTTCCATTAGAAAACAATTGGTAAAAATTGGTTTGGCCTTGTACAATAAGCAGTCTAGATCAATTTTTGAAAAAGAAGTATGCAAAGTGGCTTTTTATGACAAAGATTACATGACCAGAAAGTTTCATTGAGATCTGAGAGGGTGCGGCCAGCAGTTGTTCAAGTTGGCGCGAAATTCGTCTTATACTAACAATATTTTTAAATCCATGATAAAAATTTTGATTCTGTCTGTCAGTATTCGGTAAGTTTTATTCATCATACGACCGATAAGTATATACAGTTTGAATGTCGTGTCGGTCAAATCAAAGTTTATACGAAAAACGTGATTAATCCACCTAGTAGTGAGATGATACCTATTTTTTATCAATCACCATGTGTTTTTTGCATGGATTTTCTTCTGTGTTTTAGTTCTCATGACATTATTTTAATTATCGTCGTTTTAAACGGCAAATTGAGATTTCAATCACTCATTATCCTGTAATGTCGAAACTGCAAATCGTATCGAATTTCAATCTTAACGTGTGACAATCACTTTAGAGTTTTATTATCTATGGTACTTCCAGAGCTGGTATTCAGGAACCAGCATAACCCAAAATGATTCGAATGGTCATAAATTAATACGCCAAATAATTTACATCTTCTATATTGGTATGAGTTTTGAAAACTCATCATCTGCAATTCCAGAATCGGATAAAATTCACCAATTTTGTATGGGACCTCCTTTAATTTGAATTTTGGTTTTGAGGTTCGATTTGGCCTTTTTGAGAAAATGATTGAGCTTTGAGAAACGATTCGATACTGGAACCGGAATTCTAAAATCGGTGTAGCCGAGTTCGTTGTGCGAATTAAATTTTTGGATACCTTCCGAATCGAAAACTGAATACCACTAAAACTGAAATAAATTTATTTGGTTAACGACTATCCAAATCTGCTAACCCTCTAAACCTGATTAATTTATGTGAAATAGACATTTTTATACTAATCACCCTGTATCCCCGAAACCGGAAGTTGGATCTGACTGAAAAGCAAGATGTTATATAGAATCTTAAAACTTTTCATTTGAATCGTAGATCGGTTCAGCCATCTACGAGAAAAATGAGTTACACAATTTTAATTTCGTTTCACATATCATCCTGTAGTTCCGGAACCAGAGGTCGGAACCAAACATAATTCAGGGACCTTGTTTGGGAGCATACGACTTTTTGTATGAATCTGAGTTTGTAGAAAACGGCTGAATCATCGTTGAGTGAAATTATTTGTCACACACGCATTTGCTGATCTCGACGAATCTGGGTGTTATGTTCTCCCAGCATTTATTGCTGTAAACAGTTTAAATCAATATAATTATGGAATTGCTTTCAACTCGAAAATGCTGCCATCATCTGGTTTACATATGTTATAGCATTGTTAATATTATCCAAATAAAAAAAAATCCGTTTGGATTACGTTCGTCTGCAATCCGTCTGGCATGGCGTTTGTCACTTAAGATGTAAAAGATTAGAGATAGCCCTACTTCATATTACTGCTTGTGAACCACGAACCATCTTCTGTTTGATATATTTCACAATCGATTTTTGCTAAATGATTGATCATATTTTCAATTACTGCAATAACTTTGGCTTCTGGATTATGGAATGAACGATTATGGGTATTCGAGTAGAGGATAAATAACGTTTGCATTCAAAAAATGGTCAAAAATTACTGATTTTTCAAGGGCTTACCTTCTCCCGCACTGACGAAACTACCCATGCAGCATCAATCATAATAACCCATGAATCAGTAGACAAAATTTTACAGCTATATCAGTCGAACTCTATCCGTGATGGCAAAAACAATGAAGCAACTCCATCCAGAATTGTGCGCGTTCAAAGAGCCACGTGAAAACGAACATCGTGCGGCACTTTGTGAACACCGGATACGTCCGTTCTGGCATTTACAACATTTTGGCACTATTAGGCAATAATCAGAGCACCGAAAAAAGCCCAATTCCGGACGGCCGACGACCCTGAGCGACGAGAAGCTCCAAATGAAGTTAAAGAAGAAGAACGAGAGAAAAGTGGCTACATCGCTGCGTACGCTTAGCTGGGAGGTCGATGCAACCACCCAAACAATGAGAAAGTACCTGGCAAACATGAACATACATGTCAGGAAGCGGAAGTCGCGTCCATTGGTTTTGGAGCTGCGTGCAATGACTTAGCTGAAGCGGATGAAGAAGATGATCAACTCGATTTTCCCGGCGAATGATGACGTGGCGATGATGATGGACATCTAAACCTATCTCACCCTGGATGGCAATGACGGAATGAGCTCCGAATTGAAGTTCATTTCACACACCAAGTTCCACAAAAAGGGGCCACTAGGGCTCTTCTTTTGCTCCGGACTGGTCGTGAACGGAAAAATTTCTAGTAAGAAATGTCTGCCATAAGTTGCATCGTTAATCAAGAAATACTATAAGGGCGAAGACGTGGTGTTCTGGCCGAATCAGGCGTTGGCCCACTGCTCGAAGCGATCGTTGGAGAAAATGGAACGGCTGAATATCGATGTGGTACCCAAGGCGGCGAACCCGCCTAACATCCTCCAGCTGCGTCCCATCGAAAATTTCTGGACTAACATGAAGTCTATCATCTACTCCAACAATTTTGTCGCGAAACTGAAGGGGAATTGATTAATAAAACAAGGAAAGAACTCAAAAAATACCCCCGTGCATGTTTTCGTCCGCCATGGCGAATGTAGATATAGATTATGGCAAAGGATTCGTTTGGGCAAAATAAGTGAATTGTTAACAAATCGCTGAGCGAATGGTCTGATATTACACGATTCTGCTCAATATTGTTACTTTATTCCATGCTTGTGATTCGCCATAGGTTCGTTAACAACATTCTGTCAAAATAAAATCCATGGCATCTCACGTCACGGAAGTATTTTTGTGTAATTTATTACACTGCAGATGCGTTCAATTCTTCTAAGTGGTACCTGTATTTTATATGTGTACGATTGCTAGTGCGAGTGAGTGCTCATTTGGTGTAGCATAGTTATATATAGATAAACCATATATGAGAACCGATTCGGTCATTATATAGTTACTCAAATATAGAAGCAAAACCTAGCCAGACAAACGAAATCGAGTTCCACGACTAAACATGTAGCTCTACTATAGCCATAGAAATATGTACTCGATCTTTACCACGTGGTCTAGCTAATGGCGCCACAAAAAAAAGAACTAAACTAAACCATTGATAACGAATCTCATGTACCTGCAGCAGCAGAATGACGGTTCCCTCATCATAACTGTGCCCTGGATGGGATTTGTTCAAACTATCTGCAATATTCTGTCTGATTTCTTGCTGCTGCATTAATAGCTGTCGCTGATACTGCTCATTAAAACTTGTGGCGCTTGAAGGCAACGATTCATCGATGTAGAATTCCGAATTGATAAATTCTCCATCCTCGGCAGAGCCGAACTCTAACATTCGGCCCTGCGAGTTGGATCGCTCTATCGACGAACCTGTCGTACGAACACTAGCGGAGGCGCTTTTACTGCTAGAACATGACAGCGAAGGCAAAACACTACCACTGCCGCAGGTCATGTTGTGTTCAGCACATTTTCCTGGCGGATTCGGAGAAGCCATGTTACCGCCAGGACACGATGCACTTTCGATTTTACTATTCCTATCTCTAGTATCATGACTGGTGTACAAAAATGTGTTAGTTGATTGAGTTTGAATAGAATTACACTGCTTAGCGAATGCAGTTTCAGTAAGAGAGCTAGGATTAGTAGTGGCAGTATTTTTGTTTAGTCGCACCTCTGTCAGTGTTTCTGCGCTCGTCTTTAGCACTCGTTCGGTTGAGGTGGCCATGCTGCAAGTCTCCACTTTCGATCTAGTTTTATGCCGGCGATCAATCGGACTTTGTCCCACTTTTTCAAACTCCTCCGTATCGGTTTCCGATTCACATCCCCTGAAATTCAGTGTACCATTAGTCAGAGTTTCAGCTACCAAATACAATAGCGTACTTTTCTTCGTCTTTCGGTTGTGCTTGTTCAGCATTACCAGAAGATGCTGCTTCATCTTCTTTGACTTCCTCCTGCAGAGCACTGTTTTTGCTTTGATTGGTCTCAGACGATTTAGATGAGAAGAAGTCTATCACAGAATCCATATTCGGTAGTTGATTTTTCTCTGTGAGCTCAGGCAAGAAGCATGAAAGCTCCTGAATATCTGTAGCAAAGGAAAAACAAGAAAAATAGTCGATCAAATTGGTTTGTATATAAAATGAAATTAGCTTACCTTGTTTGTTCAACCTCGGTAGACTAGAATCAAAAGTAGGTGGGGCCTGGATAGCGTACGATGGCGGCATGTCGTCCATACCAGGGAAAAGAGTGCTAAGAAAGTGGCCCTCAAATTGCGAGGTAAACTCGTGCCGTCGCATGACTTCCTCGTTGTGGATTGTCAGAAGTCGGCACGCTAATTCGGAAGCCCACTGAAAACGAACATTATATGTCACATGGTTGCGAAAGAAACGCACAACATTCAACTTACTCTTAGAAAAGAATTTGAGAATATTCTACGACGAACCACTTCAGTCACGGCACTTACGTACATACAGGGAGCCATGTGAATTTGCTCGATTATTCCCAGATGCTTTTGCAGACGCTTCAAACCAGTGTGATAAAACAGCAGACTATTGTCAATTTCATACACTCTTGTTTCGACGTGAATGATATACCTGATCGAAAAATATTACGTGAAAAATTCTGCTACACCTTTTTGTTAGCCTTGGTTAACTTACCGTAATCGATGAGAGAGGTTGCTACCCAGTTCTTCCTTTGCCTTGGCACAACGACGCCGTATATCACGCAAAAGATTGTGGTTTTCCTGCATCAACATCAGCTGTTTACGGTGATACAAACAAAGATCCGGCAAAATTGACGTGTCACCCAGCCTGTTTGCTTGGTTTTGGTTCTGCTGGAATGATTGAGCAAGCTCGTTCTGATCCTGCACGATCTTTTTTGCATCAAACATCAATCGCTCCAATCCACAAAGACGTGCCTCTAGGCCTTTGATTTCTTTCATATCTTCCTACATAGCAAAAAAATGCGAAGCAAGTTACTAAAATATCTAGTCTGGACTCCGACTGAAATATGATACTCACTCTTTGAGACAATTCTACCGCCTTAACGATGTTTTCCTTGAGTTGCGCCATGGTGGCATTCTCGAATTGCTCCATCCCGCGGAGACATTCATCTGCCATACGTTTTAATGTACGCTGTCCTTCAGAAGCGGAGATCCAGTCCAGTAGCGAAATACACTTTGCCTTATCTTTCTCCGATAGTTTGGTTTCTTCAGTAGGCGCCTCATTTTCCAACTCTTTCGAAACGTTTTCTTCGGGTGATACTAAAGGAGATTTCTCCGGGACTCCACTGGTTTCGCTCCCAGCACTAGTACTCGTTGGATCATGATTGCTAGCAGTTTTACTGCTGGTGGTAGATGAGCTTGTGATCGCATTGCTAGCGTCAGCGTAGACTTCATCGAAAGCACCGAATGGACGTGAATCAGCATTTTTCATTAGCGTCGAAAGAATTGGAACCTCGGACAGCTGTTTCAGATCCTTGTCAAATCTACAATGGCAGATGATAATAGGTAATAAATTTCAACAAGAGCTATGTAGCTAGTCAAATTACTCGGATAAAATTGCCACATTCTCTTTGTAATGTTGTCGATGTTCGTCATATCGACGATAAAAATCGGTAACCCGTTCCTGGAATTCGGCCACCACATCCTCCATGTTGGCAACCACAGCTGCCCAACCTTGTTGCTGCAGGTGCTGTTCGTGCACCAACGTATCGCAGGTTTTAGCTTCCTCCTTGGCCATTTCACAAATTTGCTGGGCTAATTGGGATCGGCTCACAACCGTACTGTACGCAGCCGGTAGCTCGAGGCACTTGTCCACCTGCAGTTTCAGATCATTGTCTGGAAGAGGAAAAAAAGTGTTATATTTTCGGTGGATTATGGATAAACTATAGACTATGGATCATACATATATACAATCCTCTAAACAGACTCATATTCAATCTTTTAAATCTTTGTAAACAATTTCATACATTTAGAAATCGAGCCTTCTAAGACCTTGATTGACTTTTGCAGTATTAGGGTATGGTGTTTACAAGGTGTTGGTGATTCCGAATCTAAGGTACTAGAGTCGAAAGCCAGTTATCGTATGATCAAGCCTCAAACTGGGAAGATTTTCAGTATCGGTAGAATCGAAGCATTGTCAATTAAACTCTCGTACGCCGTTTGACAGTCTGGGGATTTCATAGCTCAATAGTGGATGCGAATAATTCTAAGGTTGTCGGCCAAGAAGGAAACCGAAATCTTCTTCTTGATTCTATGAAAGCCACTAAGGTAGAGAGGATTCTAAATTGAACGAGTGAATAGCCTAACTTCTTAGCCGTTGTCATAACAAATTGCAATAAACGAGAAGCTTTAACTGTAATTCAGTTGGTTTTGTGTTTGAATGTTAGCTGTGCATCTAGGAAAACTCCGAGATAATTGACGCACGTCGATGTAAAAAACCTAGCCTTGGTATTACATCCCTTTTGTGGAATTTGACCTTCTGTTTTCACAGACTTCGCAGCCGATCCTAATCATCTAAGACACTAAGCATCCCTTCCAGGTCGGGTTCAAACATACAAGTACTGACTTGTACGATCAGTATCAGTGCATTTAACCGCTATCTCGGGTTAACGTTATGTCGATGTACTAATGATGAATCCTCCGAAATACTATTCGAATTTGGAAATCACTTCTATTCTTTGTAATCGTAACGAGCTGTTAAGATTGCAAGGAATAAAAACGATTTACAAATTCGAAAAGTATTTTGAAGCTTTTATCGTGGTTTACTAACGTATGATTGGATTCGCGCCAATCTTCAAATCTCGGGTTACTAATTGGTCCAGACACACCTCAAATACGACGAATACTATATGGCATGGGATAGGACTGACTACTCCGCTTTGCTCAAGGAAATCCATATCAATGTCCGACTTACGATGCAAACAGTTCTGCTATTGGTCTTCAGAGATCATTTAATCGTTTGTCATCTGCTTTTGATTTTAATCTGTTACGCAATAGAATACACGCTAATTTTGTGTATATTATAATAATGATCAGGACCAGTGCTGTGAAATTTCATTCAATTCAATTGAAATCGAATGTACACACACTGACGATCACTCTACTGCAGTAAACTTTACGTTCTAACACACTATCTTCGCTGTCGCAGCGAAGGGACATCATCCCGTCCTTCATTCGTTTATCTTTCTACTGCAACTCAGTTTAACCAGCGTCAGTTTATCTCTTCAAGTAACAAAATATCTCTTACAATTCAATGAGAGAGCGGCCTTCAAGTGAGGTTCATGTAAACATTCAAATTGGTTCAAGATAATGGATGAGAGGTAAACTAGTCATGATAACTGAAATATCAATTACAAACTAAACAAAAAATAGTTGTTTCCTCTTTCAGTTGTCATTTTTAATATTTCGAAACGCATCTCAATACATTTCAAACAGTCGAAATGATCGATTTCAACTTACTGGTGATAATTGAAGACTCAAATGAGAACCATCACCCAATGTTGCACATATGCTTCGTGTAACTAATTCAGTCATCCACCTTCGGCGCGGATATCCTTTTATTACTTACACCCATCTCGAATAACGTTGAACTATTCACTACACGAAATAGAGAAAGGTCAAAATGAATAAGCAATCATCGTAGAGACCTAATAAATTCATCATATTCCGTGAGGTAGCAGCAATGGGGGAGTGCTGGATATAGTTCATAACACACACATAAGACTAATACAGAGTACTAATGCAGAGGAAAACGTCTTAATTTGCTTGTCGTGAGTTAGGTTTAAACGATGATCGCTGCATGAATATTTGTTCCACATTCGCGTTAAGTCATTCTGCAAAGAATAGATATTCATGCGAGCAACGAAGCAGCGTCGGCTTCGTTCGCACTCGAATATACGGAGTGATCATCGAACGAATATCAGAGCGATTATCGAACAAAGGCGAAGGGAAGCGAACGATGATCATTGGCGTTCGTTGCATTTTTGATATTCGAGCAACATCGCCGCCACCCTCTATTTATCATTATGGTCGGAGAGAGTTTTGTGTCATCGAGTTGATGTTTATTCGCACTTGCTCACTACCCACAGTGAAGACAAGGAATACAATGGAACAGGTAGACTAATTTGCACTACAAACTGAGCAAGCAAAACTTCAAGTGACTAGGTACGTTTATTCAATTGACGATGAATTCTGAGAGCCTCAGCTAAAAACGTAAAATTAATGAGAAGGAATTTGTTGACAGTCGACGGGCATGAATTTCATTTTCATCTAATAATATTCGATTGAAATGAAGTTTTACCGCACTTATTAGGACCACATTGTGTCGGTTGATTGAACATATAACTAAATGAAGATAACTAATTTCCATTGCATAGGAAACTGGTCTTCACAAGTCAGTGGTTGTATGTTAGAACCCTGACCTGGAAGGATTCTTAGTGTCAGTAGGATCGTCACACTAGCCATGCAATGGTTTTGTAAGTAAAGAATCAGCGGCGAAGTCCGTTAAAACAAACTGATCAAATTCATCGGAGAAAAGGTGATACCGAGAATCTACTTTTTGTTGAGAGAAGATCCTCTCAAAATTTTCTTTCACCTCTAGCACTGGATCACACTAAATCGCTAGAGCAGAGCTCTAAAACTCTCTGAGGTGGATGCAGATATTTTCACCGAAGTGTCCATGCCGGTGAACACTCTGGTTTACGGTTCTCATAAGAGAAGCGAAAGGCACAGAAAAAATATAATTTATCGTCAAATTTAAGTTTTTCCTTGCTGCGAAAAAGATTGTCACAGCAAGGCCAACGCTACCTTCTATAAATTTAAAAATTAAATCACAGAAGTGTTCGTTCACTAGCACGCAGCAGTGGTCACTTGGGTGTATTTAGGCGAGAGCGCGTGAGAGCGGTTTATGCGAAGAGAGCCACACCAGCTTCTTTAACTACAATCACACATTCAAATGCTGTCTATTCGACACTGAGAAGAAGTGCGCTCGGTGGCATACCCAGTGTTAAAATGAAACTTTCTCTTTTCTGTTTTTTTTTTCGAGATAAAAATAAGCTATTTTCGTTGTTTCCGGAAGTGAAAGTGGAAATCTCAGTTCGGTGGGAAAGTTATAAACATAAATTATGCCAGGGCTTCGGCCATTGTAAAACAAATTGTCATATGGACATACGCTGTTTAAATTTTGATAATTCGCTTGCTGTTCAATGAACGCTTGCTGGCTGTGAACCTCAGATGAATTGTCTTATTGTGATGGAAATCATAAAACTAATTATTAACTACGTCTTAATAGACCAAAAAATTGAATTCTCATGTAATAAAATTCATTTTAAAATCATTAGGGCATGTTCAGGAGTGTTTTAGTTCTAGATGCATAATTTATGTCAGTTACAAAATTTAAATCTGGATTTTATAACAAGCAAAACTGGCAGCTCCAGCAGTGTTTTACTCGTGTTTCAAATACACAAAAAATAGAACGGCATCGTAGACCAGTTTTAAATTTGACAGAAGAACTGGTCGAATAAATAAACTAGAACGGCTTGCTGGGGATACGTTTATTCCAGTTTCTGCTCTATTATAGATATTCCATATAGAACTTCTAGCTGCTGAATTTGCTCTTAGGTGTACATATTTCTAAGATTAATAAAAAACGATTCGGCTGCTACGATGGTTCACAGCCTAAGATTCAATACTGGTCCTCAGAAACCAGTCTCAGCTCTTAAAAAAGGAACTCAAAAACTCCTTGCAAACGGTGGATAAGATCAAAGTCGATAACTTCTCCAATTTTGTGAGTCCTATTGTCTAAAACTTAATAAAAATCCAACAGAAGCGTCCAAATTATCCTTATTTCTCCAAATGAGCTTTCATTGTGCTGTTATTGATAACAACTAAGGCTGTGAACCATTTCGCGGTTAATTTTAACTTTTGGTTGAAATCTGACACTTGAAAGCTCTGATGCTTCCTGATTGGTTTAAAACTGCCTTAAAAATCTTAAAAATCATTGG
Organism: Malaya genurostris; assembly: GCF_030247185.1. Lineage (NCBI taxonomy): Eukaryota > Metazoa > Arthropoda > Insecta > Diptera > Culicidae > Malaya > Malaya genurostris. Next base: position 227,854,887 of record NC_080571.1, on the reverse strand, counting down.
ACGAGACATGTTCCACTTTATGAAAAAGTGCGGGTAGGTAAAGTCAGAGACATAATCGGATTGACGTGAATATGAAAAAATTACGCTAATTTAAAAGTATCTCACAAAAAGCAAAGTCTTGGCATTACATCCGTTTTGTGAAGTTTAACCTTTCTGTTTGAACAGATTTCGCAGCCGGTTCATAGCGTACAGAATCATTGCATGGCTTTAACTACGATCCTACTGACACTAAGAAAGTATCTAACACTACTTGCGTATCCTGAAGTCACCAAACCAATATACACAATGTAATGTAATCTTTTATCCTTACTCAGTATATAAGGCAGAAACGAAATGTTCCTTATTATTTCAAAAAAAAAAGAAAGGTAAACACACTTCATAAGTTTTCCTCTGACACTGTTTGACACCATACATTTCAGAAAGCTTTGATTTTGGTTGTGTCATATAACTGAAAATCATAATAAATTGCTGATCACATTTCCGTTGGCATGCAGCAAAAATTATCCTAATACGTTGGATACTACAAAAGATGTTGACGATTAAAAACTTATCACTCTTCCAAAGGGTTAATTTTGGAAAGGCGTCCCATAGTAAAATTAATACGTTTTCACGTCAAAAAAAATCATGATGCTGTTACTCATATTTGAGCTAGTAACATTTTTCCCGAGTTTTCACTAAAACTCCCGATTTTCCCGGTGAAACTAAATTCCCGATTTTTTCCCGGTTTTCCCGATATTTTCGGTCACTTACCACCCTGCATTAAAGTGAGCACCAACCACATACCCTGCTTGAAGGAGGGGACAAGGACAAGGACCGCCTGGGTGTCCCGGAGATGTTTTGAAAGAAGAAGGTCGGTTTTCAAATTCGATTTGTTCTGAGAGTACTTTAAAAGGCTGAAATGCATAACGGCCGAAAACACTTGAATTGCAGGTTTTTCGATTAGTGATTGGACGACTCGGACTGCGTTACCTCGTTGTGGTATAACAACTAGAAAATAAAGTAAAAAGGTGGCCTCGCCGCCTTGCGTCCTTCTAATGCGAGGCCAAGCGATAGCTCCTAGCTTTAAATAGACCGGGATTGTTTGTGTGCGGGGCCGCCGCTTCCGACATTATGCCAAACAGATTTATGCCTAACAAAAGTTATGCCAAACAAATTTCGGCCAAATGACGCACACCCAAATTCGGCACCATCTAGAGCCAAATTTTAAAAAAGAATGCCTCCAGAAGCACCTGCTGCCCTTCTTTCGGTCCCACGAAGGTGTCAAGCTAACGTTGATGTTCTTAAACCAATGGAGGCAAATTCGCCAAAGTTCTGGGTGATTATTAAATTAAAACTTCAGCAAACAGGGAAGATTTTTCAAAATGACAAGAATTTGAAGAAAGAGTCGATGAAAAGTGCGGCCATTTACCCTAGGAATTTACCTAGGAAACAATCAACCATGCAAGAAATATAGCTAATTAATATGTGTGTGTTTATTTCCTGAATGTTTCAACAATATCCGGCTTAAAATGAATTGTTGTGATCATTTTTGTCTGTTGCTTTTTTTGAGTACAGTCCTTATTAGCAGTTCGAATTTAATTGCCATGCTAGCAGTCCAACACAACCCCAAAATTTACTTTGCCTAAATAGATTTTCTGATGTCTCAGACGTGAACTGGTCGTCAATAGAAAATGAGCATTTAGAGTGCCACGGTAACAAAGCAACAGTTTTGTACAAAAAAATCATTTAAATCCATTGACAGCCTTCACATTTTCGTCTTCGATTCAGCCTGACATTAGTAATCCAAAATTGTGGCTCAATTGTCTAAAACTGTATCTGCTAAGCGGTTTGAGCTGAACTGCCAATGTCAGTTCAATTAAAACCGCTAATGCTCTGATGAGTCGAAGATGAGATGTGACAAAAATGAATGTTATATGTGCTTTGCACAGAAGTTAATTCGTAATGAAGAACCACTAAATGTACGATTTTAGAGAACTGACTTTGCAAATTGCATTTAAATGGAGCGCCTCTTGGATAGCTAAAAACGAATTTCGTCCACTAACTTACGAATAGTTTCGTGATAAACTAGATTTTGTTTCATTGATAGTGAGTGGATCCCTAAATAATTAATAAATGGAGCACCTAAAGGATTGATTTATATATTTCATACAAATCGAAAATCTTCGATGCGTTGTTCGAGAATCCATAACAGAAACCGTAACATCAAATGGAGCTAAGATATAAAAATCTGGCAACAGTACACTCACCAGCCTCTATACTTGGCCACGGTTGCGGTTGATTTTTGGCATCCGTACTAAACATGTAAATCGGGTTAGTGTCCGTGCCGGCCGGATAGTTGCACACTCGGTTGTCGTCCAGCAGTATCTCACCGCCACTGACGAGCAGTACAACACTTTGACGTGGTATGCCATGATGCCGTTCAATTGTTTCTTTGAGCGAGCGTACACTGCAACAAGATACAAACAGGAAACCGTGTTAGTTTTTTGAAGAAAAAAAACGCACTTTTTTTTAACAACGTACTTCTCTAGAGCTTTGCTCATCTCGAACGTCAGCATGCGCCCGATATCGACGTGGAATACGTACAACATTTTAGCGGTTTGGGTTCACTCCGGATTCAGTCCCAAAACAGTGGCACAGATCGGTCAATAGGCCTTCAACTAGCAGAAACTACCGCTAAGCGTATTGAGGCATTGAAGGCGTTGGAAACGCACCGGTCGCTCGTAGATGATGACCGTCGAAGTTGTCGTTACACCGTACGCAGATAAAATACACTTGCGTACATTTATTCTTACTAGGCGTTTTCGCTAGGTAGGATGCCACTGGGCCACTTCTAGAGACCCTAATGCAGATTGAGGTTAACACGCTTATCTTCCATCCGGTGAATAGCACTAGTGAACAATGGAAGTAGTGAACTTAAAAGGGGCTCGACGTAGTTTACCGTGCAATCAGTGCTATCTATTCCTCTTCCTTTTTGGTGAATGTTAATCCTTACTGGTTTCCTAATTCTCACTTTCTGCTATAGGACGTACATTATCACTATATGTACAAAGCAGCCATTGAGAAGCACACGAATGTAGTAGTATTTTTGCAGGCTTTTTCGCCTACATATATTGGTGCTTTGTGGTACCTGAAAAAGAAAAACAAAATGCATTACTCACTGCTGGCATAATGTTGAAAAACCCCCTCGAAATGCAATGTTTCACCTGCTCGAAAACAAGAAATCAATAGCATATGCGAATAAATGTTTTCAACAAATAGACCAAAACATTACATCATATTTTACATCCGAAAAAGCATCCTAGGAGACCTATTTTCGAAGTTTATCGGTGCTACGGGCGCTCGATCAACACCCTCACGCCTACGTGCCACTAGATAAACGTACTTCCTCTGTTCCGCAAACAAAACTCCCGAGCCAGACACTCCGTTCGACCTCGTTGGCGGCTATTTCCTGTAAGCTCATACGGCTCGCTGTTTGCGGGGCTTCTGAGACGTCAATCACCTGTCCGCGGACTTTGTGGCCCCACGCTGATGATGATGATGATGATGATGATGATGATTTCATTCCGCATCGCAGACAACAAAAATCATATGCTTCACAGCCGCAATATATTTTTTTTTTGTTTTTGCTCGCGACGTGCGGGACGGCAAGACACCAGGCAGCGCAGGTTCACTCATAACTCAGACAAAATGCGCTGTGACTGGCGGTTTTGTTATTCTTTGTTCAATCCTGCTGGAGCATCAGGCTACAGGCCGATCAGAATGATTACCGATGGTGCAACATGAGTAGATTTCAAAGTGCAACATGGTGCAACATGAGTAAATTTCAAAATTTCAAAGGGTTCAAAGTGGTAAATGGGCCGCCGAGAGGCTTTATTAGATGCCTTCTCTTCTTATGCGTAGATGTTTTTACGCGCATAGCTTGCAAAAAATATCAGATCTATTCCATTGCGATAATTGAACGGACGGCATTCGGTCAGCAGAATCTATTTATGGTTGAACTGATAAGGGTTTTATCGCTGACCTAAATAATTGTCGCTACGTTTGTTCTGATGGCAAGATAAAGTATAGAAACAACAGAATCGCAATATATTACATGATGCCAAAATCGTTATAAACATTTGCCGTTATTTCGGTTAAAGGAATCCCAAAGTTTGACGTACTTCACAAGCCTCTATTGTTAAGGCCATCATCCAAGTACCAGGAAATTTTCTATGAAAAAATAGAAAATTTTACCAATACATTTGGAAAACATTTATCTATCTGCATGGCGAAAATGGTTGGAAAATTCGGAGGATTTTTCAAAAGTTTTCAAAAATAACTTCGAGTAGTTTTGTTATCTTTCACAATTATTTCGAAAAACAATTCGACGACATGATAAACTTTTTCAAATAAACCATATTTGGGCTACAAGGATTACATTCAGACACATTTTTGGGAAAGTTTTCTCCGCTTTTCATGGAAATTAAACGATTTTCATAGAAGCGATTTCGTTGTCTTTTGACTATTTAAAAGCACTAAATGAATTAGAAACTATTTTACTACTATACTTATTCAAAATAAAGACAGTTTCGTAAAGTTAATTTTTATCTATTCTTTACGTTTCGTCTTCGACTTGTCAGTGCAGAGCAGTTCAAATTGAACTACTTAGTGCAATTTGAATATATTTGTGTTTCGCAAAAACGTTAACTTTATGCGGACCCTGTCAGCGAAATCAATCTTCAGTCCAGCAACGCCATCGCACGGCATCACATTCAACATATGATGTAAATTGTATGGGCGCGCAGTGCTGCTATTTTGGCGTGCACGTATTTGACATTTCTCTCCCCTACTTCTATGTACGAGGTTCGATGCGGACTCGCTTGAGGGTGCCATGCTCGCTAAAAAGGATGTTGTCAATGATTTGTTCGTGAAATGTGAGAGCTGGATATCTTGTTAATATTATGTCTTTGCTTTATGCCTGCTTAGTGGTTCTAATTGAGCTGTTTAATTTGAACTGTTCTGCACTGACAAGTCGAAGACGAAACGTAAAGAATATTAAAAACAATGATGTGCCCATAGCACGAAAACGGCTTTTAGCCAAACCCCAAAATCTTTTCACAGAATAGAATTTTCCAGTCAACTGAAAGAAATCCGCTTCTATTTGAATGTGTGTGTGATTCAAATTTAAGCTGTCATTGTCCTAAAATATGTTTGGCAATTTCATCCAGATCCGACTTCCGGTTCCAGAATTATAGGGCGATGAGTGTCAAAACATATAAATCGCCTTTCAAAATGACGATGCAAAACTTGAAAAATTGACTAGTGAAAATTGGTCCGGAGGGCTAAATGTTCTATACCATTCGACACAGTTCATCGAGCTGAGCAATATCAGTGTGTGTATGTGTGTGAGTGTGTGACAAATAATGTCACTCATAGAATAAAAATTCAATAGTGGTCAAAAACTCTGCAACGAGACTCACTCAAATTTTTAAGTGATCATCATTTGATCGATTTCCACAAACTTAGGCTCAAATAAAAGTTTCTATAGTACCATAGGTTGCTGTTATGTTTCATCAGGGTGCCACTTCCGGTTCCAGATCTATGGGGTAAAGTGTTTCTAATCATTTTGTATGAAGATGCAAAATAAAGAAAAATTCTTATCAACTTGATATAACTGTCTACAAATTGAAAAGGTTATGTTAGTTCATACCCAAAGAAAGTTTCTTATTTTATTCAAGATTGAAAAAATAAGATTCGTGACAGAATTTTCTAGTGATATTTTTTGGAAATATAAGTAATATAAGAAAGGCATCATTACGCTACTAGGTGGATTAATAAAAGTGTTTATGTAAACTTTCAAAGTTATGCGTTTTTTATACAAATTTTCAAAATTATGCGTTTTTTATGAACATTTTTGAAGTTCTGCTTTTTTTTCTATGCAAATTTTCAAGGTTATGCGACTTTTTCAATCAGTTATGCGAGTTTTATGCGAATTTTCAAAATTATGTGTTTTTTATGCAAATTTTCAAAATTATGCGGTTCTTTGAAAATTATTGAAGTTATGGGTTTTTTTATGCGAATTTTTAAGGTTATGCGATTCTTTTTATGAAAACTTTTAAAATTATACGGGTTTCTATTCGAATTTTCAAAGTTATGTGTTTTTTATGCGAGTTTTCAAAGTTATGGGTTGTTTTTATGAGAATTTTCTAAGTTATGTGGTTATTTAAGTAAAATTTCGAAGTTATGCGATTTTTCGGGCGAATTTCCAAAATTATGCTGTATTTTATGTAAATTTTTGAATTTATGCGGTTTTTTATGCGAACTTTCCAAGTTATGCAGTTTTTTAATGCGAATGTTCGAAACTCTGCTGTATTTTTAAGCGATTTTTTTTGCACCGCATAAAAAGACTTGAAAGTAGATACGCTATAAAAACACGTACTGTTCAAACCAGATTAGTTGAATAGTGTAGCAGTAAAATGTTTCTTTTCATAATCAATTAAAATACAAGCCACCATTCTATTGCTTCAAACCTGGTATATCAGCTCATATATAGGGTGATTTTTTAAGAGCTTGAGAACTTTTTTAAACAATAAAACGCATAAAATTTGCAAAATCTCATCGGTTCTTTATTTTAAACGTTAGATTGGTACATGACATTCACTTTTTGAAGATAATTTCATTTAAATGTTGACCGCGGCTGCGTCTTAGGTGGTCCATTCGGAAAATCCGCTTTTTTATCGACAAATTTTGTTCAGCGATGAGGCTCATTTCTGGTTGAATGGCTACGTAAATAAGCAAAATTGCCGCATTTGGAGTGAAGAGCAACCAGAAGCCGTTCAAGAACTGCCCATGCATCCCGAAAAATGCACTGTTTGGTGTGGTTTGTACGCTGGTGGAATCATTGGACCGTATTTTTTCAAAGATGCTGTTGGACGCAACGTTACAGTGAATGGCGATCGCTATCGTTCGATGCTAACAAACTTTTTGTTGCCAAAAATGGAAGAACTGAACTTGGTTGACATGTGGTTTCAACAAGATGGCGCTACATGCCACACAGCTCGCGATTCTATGGCCATTTTGAGGGAAAACTTCGGAGAACAATTCATCTCAAGAAATGGACCGGTAAGTTGGCCACCAAGATCATGCGATTTGACGCCTTTAGACTATTTTTTGTGGGGCTACGTCAAGTCTAAAGTCTACAGAAATAAGCCAGTAACTATTCCAGCTTTGGAAGACAACATTTCCGAAGAAATTCGGGCTATTCCGGCCGAAATGCTCGAAAAAGTTGCCCAAAATTGGACTTTCCGAATGGACCACCTAAGACGCAGCCGCGGTCAACATTTAAATGAAATTATCTTCAAAAAGTAAATGTCATGTACCAATCTAACGTTTAAAATAAAGAACCGATGAGATTTTGCAAATTTTATGCGTTTTATTGTTTAAAAAAGTTCTCAAGCTCTTAAAAAATCACCCTTTACAACAAATTTCTTAGAAAAACACTCTTTTGGATTGTACTGGTTTTTCACTTCTAACAATTTTTAGTTCTATATTGAACTCAATACTTTTAGAGCCTAGAATGCTGCAACTATCGAAGTAATCCAAAAATTGAATACTACTTGCCTTGCCTTTCGACATCCCTCACACATTTCCAACGGCTTGGATATTTTCATTTGCTTGAAAAACTGACTGTATATAGTGAAAAACTAAGAAAACTATTAAAAAAATTGAACGTGTTTTAAGTTGTAAATTGAATTTACAACTTTGTAATTATACTTTCCGTTTCATTAAGAGCTTTCAAATTGTATCAGTATAGCAAAGTGTATCAAAATTGTTGAATTATTTCTGAAAAGTGTGTGGAAATTTTTTGAGAAAATTTTATCTGAATAAACTCTCCATAGACTAAAAATTAGTTTATTTAAAGAAAACATACTATGCTATCGCATTTTTTTTCAAGATAATTACATTTTTCATAGCGAATTTAGATAACATTCGGAAAATTTTCCGAATTCTCCAATCATTTCAGCTCTGCAGGAAAATAAAAGTCTTTCAAAGCTCTGTATGTTTTTGTTTTGGCAAATTTTCCAAATTGTTACTTGGATGATGACCTTAATGTCTGAGGACAGAGGACCACGTGTTGAGTTTTAAATCGACCACGTGGCTCGCTCAATTCCCTTTGCGCATCGTATTTCTCTTGTACTCTCTCGTATATGAGCAAACTGTACCGGGTTGCCAGCATACATTTTATTATTTTGATGAGAAGTTTTATCACATTATTCTATCGTATGGTTTCACAGAAAAATACAGGATTCCAATGAACAATGAAAAAATATTCAACTTTCACAAAGATTGAATGTATGTGTGTTTGGCAGCCTTGTCGAGTCAATTTTATTTCTCTCTCCTTTTTCGGAATGCTATCAGGAAACCAAAACGAAAAAAAATGGAGGATGCATTGAAACTGACTTTGTTTCACAGAAAAATACAAGTCTATTTTTATCGCGGTAACATATATGTTTTTATGTACTAATCGCATCTAAACTAAATTATCTAGACTTTGTCACGGTAGATTTATGATACAAACCTTCGAAGCCGAGATATTCGATGAACAAGTAGAGGTATGCATTTCCGAGCGTTCCAATTTTCAGCAGTTCTTCAGTCAGAAAGAAATACAACACGTTAGCGGTCGTGAATCAACTAAATTTCGAAGACATTGTCCGGTGGGTTTTTCTATATTCTGCACCGTTTTCAAGAAAATTTAATTTGAAACGGGAAAATAGCAAAAAACCTACCACTTTACGGTACTGTCCTCAGCCCATGAGAGGGCTCTCTACGAAACGTTATAAAAATGATTTTTTTTCTACAGAAAAAAATCAGTAGACGGAAGCCTTTTATAAATAAAATGAATCAATATTGGATGTAAAAAAATCGTCTTCCCGTCTACGCGATTTCGTTCGAATTTGGAGTAAATGTAAATTATGTAAAAATTTTCTATATAAAATTAATTATTTATAAAATTTATCAGGAGGCTCGTCTCAAGTGCATGAACTTTAAAAAATGTATACATCGTAAATTTTTAGCAATCAAATTTTTTTGTTTTTTTTAAACCTGTTTTTATCCCCATAGTAGAGCAATTGATGATACTAAGAAGTTCTTCAAAAAACTATTAATTAAATTTTAGAATAGGTTATTTGGGTGCGATGCGGTGTCCTAGTGCTATTCTCAAAAAAGTATAATTTCAATGTGTTGTTTGATACGTATAGTTAAATATTTGGTTTAAAAAGTTATTTTTAGTGGTAGTGCAGATGTGGCAAGTGTTTGTTTAGTAGTGAGAGTTCTATTTATTGAATAGTATTGATCCGCGAATCTAAAGATGCTCAAGCGGCGAGAACTGAGAATTTACCGGCCCAAAATTCAATGATGTTAACCTGTTAACCGATCGAAGCCCCGTTTGCATGTCATTTTCGGTGTTGGCGGATTTCTATGGAGCGTGTGAAACTTTACAAGTCGATCGTGTCATTCAAACTGAAGGTCTAGGGTTTGTTCTGCAAAGGACCCATTCGCGATTGTTTTTATTTTATTCTTTCAGTGATCGTGTTTCATCTCGCGTTGTTGACAGCAGAGCGAGTGGGCGAAAAGGATACTGGTGAGATCGTTCCTTGGAGATATTTTATACTTTTCTTACGTATTATATTTCTCCTGAGTATCGAAAATCATGTTTTGTTGAGATCATATTGTTTATCCAAACATATCCGGATATCTTTCCCTCCCTACTAACAAATCTCCTATCCCGTGATGCTCGTGGAGATACAGTGGTACCAGCGGTCTCTAGAAACAAGTATCGGACTAACATTCCTTCCTTTCCCTCAGTAGCACAGCCTTTGGTCATAGCCAGCGTCGTTATTGATCATTTAATAAAAAGTAAGGAACGAGTGGGTGTGTACAGTGAAAATAATTTGCTTCTCCCAAGCTTCATTTTCTTGGTTCATTGTACATTTCCACTTATTCGCTCAATCACGAAGTGCAACTACGGGCGATCTACTTCAGCTCAGCTCAGCATAAACCAGCATAACATTTTTCATTTAAAAAAAACCAAGCTAAATTTGAAGAACTTTGCAGATTTTTTCCAGAGAAATCAAGTGTAATCTGTTTTTGATTTTTTGACCACTAATTCCGGTACTTCCGACTCTACTTGGGAACCAGTTTAGCCGAAATCGGTTCGCATGGCCAGAAAGTAACATAACCTACAAATTGAAGCTGTTTTGAGTCAAATTTTGTAAACAATGTCCTTGTTTGCATCGTTACTCTAAGTGATGGTTTGAGATTCTAAGCACACTCCACCCTGCTGACTTTCGGAACCGGATGAATTTCAATAACAGGTTGTAGAACTGTAAGACCTATTATTACTTCGTATCGTGTAAGGCGTTGTTGTTCGATTGATGATGATCGAGTGATATCTTGCCAGTATTATAGCTGTCTATTGCAACAAAACAGAACACAATGAAATAAATATATGAATTGATAGTGAACCTCCCGACAGTCGGCTGTCCGGAGTTTTACGAGTTTCGGAAGAAATGTCGTATTTTAGTAGAAAGCACATATTGATACAAAACGCGATAACGTATTCTTGGTAGCCGGCTATCCAGAGCAAGAAACGCATGATAATATTATAAGTAATAAGTAGATCACATTATATACCTAGATAAATTCTGATCATTTCCTCGCCTTACTTATACCACTCCTTTCCTGTAACACTTGTGATGATGCAGAGAATTCCTCGGTCATTAGTAGCAACAATTGTTGAACTAACATTCCTTCCCTTCCCATATTGACCTGTATGGGCGTGGCCATCTACGTTATTGATTTGTCCATGTTCTAAGTCAGTTAAGGTTGCACGTTGAGCATGATCTACGACTCCCCAAGTATCATGCATTTGGTTCAATATGCAATTTCAACTGGTTTCTAATCAATCACGGGAAACTCACGCGCGGTCAACTAAGCTAAGCTATTCTTGAGGTACTCCTAAAACATAGTTTTTGAACGCTTCAACAGCTTCTTCCGAAGTATTGAATCTCTCTCCACGCAGTTTATTCTTCAAGGAAGGGAAAAAAATAGAAGTCCTTAGGTGCCAAGTCAGGACTATACGGCGGGTGGCCCATCAATTCGACGTTTTGGATGCTTAAATATTTATCCGTTTATACTGAGAAAACAAGCCACAATTTTATTTGAAGTGTTTCGATCACGAACAACTTTTTCTGGATTTGGTTCTTCTTGGAACATCCATACAGTCAACTGCTGTTTAGTTTCGGGCTCATATGAGTGAATCCATGTTTCGTCACCTGTGTAGATGTATACACCAAATTTAAGCACCCCGATTGAATTTTTTTTCCAACATTTCTTTGCACCAATCAACACGAGTCTTTTTTGAGCGATTGTCAAATTATGTGGGATCTAACATGAACAAATTTTTTCACAACCACACGTTCATGCAAAATAAAATATAAACTTTTCACACCAATGCCCAAGGCTGACTCCATCGCACAGTTCGTCACATGCCAATCTTCGATTATCAAAGTTGTCACAGCATGGATGTTTTCTGGTAAAACGACTGTTTTTTGACGAGATTCTTTGAATTCATCGGCAAGCAAACTACGACCACGATTGAATTCGTTATACCAATTTTTACAGTCGCATAGGATGGTGCTACACTGCCAAAAGTCGAGCTAAGTTGATTGGAGCACTCTTGTCTTAATAATCCATGACGAAAATCGTAATAAATCATTGCGCGAAAATATTCACGATTCTATTCCATTTTCTTGCTGGGTTAACATTTTCAACTTACTGTAAACAAAAAAATAGCGCTTAAATGACAGAATGTTCTGAAGATGGTAATGGTTAAAAATGTCAAACTTCATTATGGAAACATCAAATCCACCGGGCAACACTTAGTGTTGCCAAGGTTAAATACATAAGTAACTACCTACGTAGATCAAATATCCATGGCAGTTCTACAGTAATGTCCTTAGCAAAATCTATCCTGCATCCGGGAAGCATCTTTCTCTTCCAGTAGGAAATGCATTCCAGGAATTCGGATGTGGAACTACAGTTAAAAGAGATTAGATTTTATACATCCACAGAAAAACTAATTCAGTAGCTTACTTCCGTTAAGTGGCTGTCACTGTCAGTGGCGTATCTATTTTCAACATTTTTCTTATCATATAGGTAGTGCGCGCCTTAAATACTATGAACGTACACTCAGAAAAATATTATGGTAACAGTTACTATATAGAGGGTCAACCTGACCATGCCAGTATAGTGGTTTTCAGCCGACTATTAAATCAGATGATTTCAACAATAGTCAAGTTCATGTTTACTATAAATGTTATCGGCTCTAGAATAGTAATATTGAACAGTATATTGTATGAATAACTAATACGATTGAGATGGTTAGGCTAACCATGACCGAATCTTTATTTACATTGTAGTTTTCGCTATAACCAGAGCCATGGTATTTTTAACATTTCACTTCTAGTTATTTCGAAACTAAAGGCAGTGGTTGATTCAACAATGCTGAAGATCAGCAGAACATGAGCTAATGTTAAAAAGTTTTATGAATTTGAATTCTAGAACAAGAACAACAAAATAGTTTCATGGAATTTTATTTTATTTTCACATCATATTAAATGATGACATGCCCAGTGAAATGTTGAATAGCAACGTGGACACTGAGGAGCATTGTTTGGTAGCAGCAGTTGGTCAAAGGCTCTGATGTCCGGTGGATTTTTTCCTGAAGCAGGAATGAGCAGCATGAAAGAAATTAATAGCCAAGTCCAGATGTAAACCTCGTTACCCACCTGCGATATGTTGGATGTTATTGCTACAGCGACCGATAATGAATAATAAATCGTATACGAGACGTTGATTTCACTGGAAAACGTAGCCGTTGCCGGAAAAATGGTTGAAAAATTGAATTTCAATGACGGAAACTATTAAGGCTACAAACTTTACTCACCTGCAAGACCTACCAAATTACACAAAGTCATCATATAAAATATTTTTTTCATATCAATCACTGATGTGTTACCCACGTACGAAATTTGCTGTTATATTGTAACTTTATGTGACAATAACATAGAACATTCATTTATTGACAATTTGTATAGTCAGCACAAATGAAATACATAGTCGGTTAAAAAACAAAAAATACACGATAATGTGATTACTACATAAATTCTGTTGATATGGACTACATGAATAGTGTTTTCAAACTTCATAATCGTCTATCAAACCATGTATCTATTTATGGTAACATTATTATACTGTGAACATATTCACATGGTAGCAATAACTATTTCGCTTCTCATATATCAAGGCTCAAGAGCAATTTCACCTTACTAGAAATTGTGAGTTTAACTATTTGTTCTTATATTTGAGATGACTACCATTGTCAGTATGACCATGCCAGAAAAGTCATAAATACAAATAGTTTAGTCAAGTCGTAGTCTTTGTTGTCTAGTAATTTATACAATACTGATGGTGAATAGTCATATATCATGCTCTTTGCTACTATTTTAGCGTATAGTAGAAATGACAATGAAAAACAGTTTGCGGTTACTATGGTTCTTTTCTCATTGTAGCGTAATTACACACTGGTGACAACCACGCGACCACAACAGCATACGATGATTTTATAATAGGTAGTTGTGTCGGCCAAGTGTAAGAATATTATAACGGCGCCGTGCCTGAACTGAACCAGATCGGAAATGTTCGAAAAGTCCTTCAAACTAATGCAAGAAATTAGAAATATTCAAGGTAGCAAAATGAAAAACCATCTCATTTCGTGTTAAGTTCTAGTCAATTTTCTCCTCTACAAAAGTTAAATTAAAATATTTCCGATCCACGTCAGTTTCAGTGGCACGACACCGTGAACGGACGATAATATTGTTCCGCGCCTTTCATTAAACACTTGTTCGGCTCATGACCGACACGAAACGACGACGGACTAGTATGAATTAGAGTGCCTATAACCAGAGTAACGACATCTCATCCGTAATGCTGGCAACAATTCAAAACTTTCAATCCGAAATGTTGGTAGTTCCACCAGCTTTACATTGTATTCAGAGATGCCAGATATTTTCATAGAAAATCTGTATTGCTTTGTATAAAAAATCTGTATTTATCTGTATTCACTAAAGGAAGGAAATTTCGGAAATAAAATGATGTTTAAAGATGTTATTCCATTAGGTTATTGTTATAGAATGGTAGATGCAAGGAGCATTCCTTTATATCGTAAGTCCTTGCCGCACTGACAAGAACATTAAACGACGAAATTTAATTGTTTTTGGTATCAACCACAATTGAATTGTAAATCCATATACTTTTTTCGTTTGAAAATGATGACTTGGAATTCAAACGCCCAATACGCAACGTCAAGTCAGGTCATACAACTGTTCAGTCTGACAATAAAGTTTCATGACGCTGCACGAAAAAATTTTCATTTTAACATGGGCAATCAAACACGCTCAGACGGAAAAGTTTCATTATTTCTTTCTTACTTTTTGTGGTATCTGTATAAATCTGTATTTAATTTGAGAAATCTGTATAAAATCTGTACTCTGTATTAAATCTGTATGCGCATGTAAAAATCTGTATAATACAGATAAATCTGTATAAATGGCATCTCTGATTGTATTCGACATGTACACGCTTGAAAATAGTTACTCAAAAATGAGTAAGATCCCACTCATCTATAGAAAAAGTGGAACAACTCTAATTTAGAGTAACTCCTTAGTTACTCAAATTTGAGTTCTTCCACTGGAAACGATTTTTGGGTAAAATCTACTCATTTACTGAGTAATGCTTTATTTGCCCATGAGCCAAAAATAGAGTAATTAGTTAAATTCTGAATGAAAATTTATTCCACATATACCAAATTTGCGTAAAATTGCTCTTTTTTTAATTGTATTGTATTAAAATATTTAGTTAATTGACACGCAATACATAAAATAATCATACTGTGTTTATTTATTATTCCGATTTTTAACTTCGAGATATCATATCAAGTGGCGATCGCTTGGAGTAGTGTGTCAAACATACATGTCAGTACTGTTCAGATACCAATCAGACACTTGTTCCTCATAAATGACACACTTGAGCATATTTGTTTCCATTCTGAAGCACAGTACGGATCCCTTCTGGACACGATAACTGCGTCGATGGCACAACCAAGAGGACAGTCTAAAAATTGTGGTTTTGCAGAAACAACACCGTTTGTATTAAGCGACTCACTCTTGAAATACGCGATCTCACTAACAAAAAATAGAACTTGTTGCTACAAGTGGTTATTACAGCTTTTAGACTGATCTTGCGAATAGTAACATAAAACGAGTTTTTACGTTAAACTCAAATTTAGAGTAAGAGTTACTCATTATTATTTATGGTAACTACTCAATTTTTGACGTTTCCATGTATAGTTCGAAAATGAGTAACTAGTACTCAAACTCTGAGTAACTTTTTCTAAGCGTGTAGTTTGCTCGATTGGAACAAAGCTGTCATTCCACTCTGGCTATTGCTCACGTATCCGTCGTTAAAATGTTCCGTGAACTCGACGTAGCGTCCTTTCATATGGATTACTTACAATTCAGCTGTTTTTCAAAGAACGGCGAATCTAACATTGACAGCAAATGGAGAAAATCATCGATGAATGTTTCGACTTTGGTTTCAAATCGTGTTTAGAAATTATCGTATATTCTCTGATCAATTTATGATTAGTCGATGAATTGTTAGTCTTCAAAAGGCACGCAAATGTTACCACTTTCCTTCTATATCCACTGAATAAATCATCATAAAGAGTTTCGCCCTTTTTCGATTTGTTTACTTTTATACTTGCTGTGTGAATTATAAAGATACGCCCTTGCGCATTTTTCATGAAATTGGTTGGTTTTCGCTACTAAGACAAATATGTGAGTAGTTTTATTGTCTCTTACTATTTCCAGTAATAAAAGGTTCGGTAACCATCTAAAATAAAGAAAATATATAGTTTCGCCCTTCCTTACTAGCAATTGAAGTATCGCCCTGTTTGTTGGCATGGAACACGGAGGGCGAAACTTGCGTAAACAGATGGAATGACAGTTTCACCTTTTATAGTTCTTTGTATTACTAAGATTGGGATTTTTGTAGAATACGAATTTTTAGATAAAATTGTAGGATTTTGAAGCATTTATTGGTAGGAGAGAGAACCTCGATTTGTTTACTTTTGTAAGATACGTCCTTCTTTGAAAAACAGCTGAATTAATGTTGTTGTTCCGTAATCGTTCCATTCAGGTGATAGTCGCTTGATGCTGCGTGTGAATCGCTTTTACATATTGTTTTGTTTTCATCAAGAAACGAGTTGGCCACCCATTTTACAATAGGGCCGCTTTTAATTTTTCACCGGGCATAGAAACCTCAATAGGCACTCTAGTATGAACATACTCATTTGAAATGAGTGAAAAAGGCTTGGTGTCCACGTGCACGGCGCCGTACCGGAACTGAACCGGTTCGGAAAAGGTTTGAATAGACCATAAAACTTAAACAGCTTAAGTTCAGTTATGGTTTGACTTTCCATGCTGCATTGCGATGGCAGATGCCACATGTCATAGCAATACCCATAATTGATATATGTTGACGATTTTTTTCGTTTTAGCTCTAGTATATCAGGTAGAGTGAGTAAAACAACGTATTAGTGTATAATGTTTCTATTTTTTAGTCCCAGTGTTATAAAGAATAAAACGTATCGAGTAAACAGAACTTGTGCTATCAATACCACGTTGTTGAATTACGTCTTCAAAAACGGTGTGGTAAATTTAGGTTAACGATTACTCAAAATAATCACATCAGGAACCGTGTGACGTTAATTGAATGATATCAGATCCCAAATAATTCTTTACTCTTACGCGGAAAATCAACTAAAACCCACACTACTCAATTGTGTTCTGCATTTCTCAGTAATACAACCAACATTCGGGTAGCACATTGTCTGTCTCAATACTTATGTTTCGTAATGACGAATATGAATACCTAAGTAGTAAGCGTCCTTCAAAATTCAATACAGTAAACAACTTCGCTTGATTCGCAAATCAACTGTAAAATTACGGTCAATACAATTCATTAACGCATTATCAATCACAAGCGTAAGAATCTAGCGAAAGCTGATCAAAATGTTGCATCATTCTACTAGGAGAAGGGACTCACAAACGGATCCATACGACATAACTCGTTATTCAAATATTAAACATGAACAACACACACGTCTGCGTATTTGTACATGCCGCGCATGATAACGAATTCTCACAAACGTTACGTTCCAATTACAAAATATGCGCGATAAATTCAACGAATTCGTCGTCATTGATCACTTCTCCTCATTATCGCCGCCGCGGCTGCAGTACTTACGGTCAACAGCTGTTTGTCGTGTATATTGGGCCCGACGTTGAACACACTACAATCCTATTTACTTTCCAACTGAGACACGGTCACCAGTTTCTGCGCCACTTAACAATATCACGTCTACGACCAGTCGATCCTTTGTTCGAGTGTACTTCTTTCACCGTTCCACGGTTGATGACGATTATATTGCACTGTCAGCCTACAACCGGTGATGACAAATTTGCAAAGACGGAATTATTTGTAAACATCGTACAGCAGTGACTCGTTACTATCACTCGCTTGTGCAGGGATTAAATCGCAATCGCGCAGTTCCGAAATCAACCTATTTTTTCAATGCGCTAATCAGGCAAAGTTCATACTGATGTTTGTCATTGCAATCCTGAAGTTAGGTGTAAATAATTACTTATTACAACAGAGTACACTCGAGTTCAAACGATAATAAAACACCAAACCCAGAGTGTTAAAAATAATATAAACAAATTTTCACTGGTTGTTCGTGAGATGCTTAAACAAGTTATTTTTCTCTACGTCTCCGATCAATGAGTTACTATGAATTTTGAACTATCAATGAATAAAACCTACGATAACTATCCGTTTTTGCTACAATCTGTTCACTCATTCATACACATTCTGCAGCTCGATTCCAAAATATAATAATAATAATCGCAAACGAAAGACGCAGATGGCGTTTTCTCTCTACTGGTGTTATTTCCATCAGCATGAACGAAACGGCAACTGAATGGCTGTGAGAAGGCAACACGCAAAAACAGCGAAGGAAGCAGGAAGCACCACACAAACCGTATTATAGTTGGAAAAATATATTTTTCACGCCATGAATTCCGTTCATTAAAACACTCACTGCTGCTTGTCAACTATCGGAAAACACTTCCCGGAACATAAACTAACACTAGATACCAAAATCAATCCGAAAATTCTCACCTGAAGAAGGTATTTTTTCGTCGTTTTACGAGCAATGAAATGTAAGAGACTTTTGCTTTTCAAAATGGATAGCAAGAAAAATAAAATTATTATGAAGCAGCTTGTGAACACAGTCGATCAACCGAACGCGAACAAAGAATGACAGAGAGCTAATGCAGAACTTTCAACGCATGAGCAGGAAAGCAACAATCAAAAACAGCTGACAGCTCTGATTCATCGATTAGCGGAAATATCGATGATCGAGTGTCAAAAATTCTGAGCTCGACATTACACGACATCGGAAAACGCCGTAATATTAGGTTTTTTTTCCACCAAGGAATGACGATTCAACCAGGAAAATATTTTTTGAATTAACCGTTACAATATGCCGAAAGATATTTTGTTAAGATCAAATGAATTTAAATTCAGTTGTTTAAATTAGAAGAGGGTTTCATATTAAAAACATATGCATAGGCTTCAATTGGACATGCATGTAAATGTTTGCAGACAGCATAACCGACGACACGACCAGGCACTCCGAAGAAAAATTGGAATAAAATGTGTCTGTGAGTGATTTTCCGTCAGTTACCACAAATATAGCGACCCCTTGATAATGATAAAATTAATATTTTTAGGCAACACTGTTCTGGTTGCTATGCGTTATTTGTCAAGAAACCGCAATTACAGAAATAAACAAACAAATAGGAAAAATATCCCGATCCATTGTCAGTATCCACGAAAATGCAGTCATGTAATTCCAAATCTGTTGCAACACAACACGAAACTGAATTTTCAATCATGTATATTTGCTAATAATCAAGTAAAATTACTGTTTCTAGAACTCGAAAAAAAAAAGGTGGAGCAGGATGTTTATTTCGTCTATTATGCATTCAATTAAGACCAAAAATATTATTTCGTAACACTAGAAGAACCCTCACAGAAGTTTAAATCAATGGAAAAAGAACGATAATGAAATTCCTGCGTTCTGTGATGTCGATTTGAAACACCATTATTAAATTTAAGCTATTTTCAAAGATCCTTTATACATTGAGTCAGTAACGAAAAAATGCATTTATTTATGTTATTTCTCTGCTAAATCATGCTAAAAAACTTAATTGTTATTCATGAAAATTTTTATTGAAGAGGTGTTTCAAGTCTTCTCAAGAGAATTTTACAAGAATTATCCAGATGTCATACTAAAACTATTCTAGGGTTAGCAAAAGTCATAAAACAAAAGTTTGTCTCAATGGCGTGAAAAAATAGTAATACTGACGATACGATCTACTTATAGGAAAGTTTTAGTCGCATAATTTGAATATATTATGAAAACTATGTAATAGTTACAATACATTATTGAATGTTTCTAATGAAGATGGTGTGAGATGCCGATGTAGTTGATTGGTAACTGCTATGCTATCAAATTTCCGGTGCATACAATTACTGGTAGTGCAAATAAAATGATATATATATCGGTATCGCAAAAACATAGCGCTTCACTTAACTTTTAAGGGCCGACTCTTGTTCTTAGGTACAGTGGTAAAATGCGCGACTGGTATATCGATTCGGAGTTAGTTTTGTTTATCTACATAAACATGCCTTTGAACAACAGTATCCAAGGTATCTGTTATTCGAAATCAATAATTTATCAAATCGAGTTGCCAGTTTTAACAAATTTTCGAGCAATTTCGTTTTGACATTTCGAGTTACTGAGGGGTAGTCAGATTTGCGATACAGTTTTAATAGACGAGTGGCAGGTCGTGTCGTCGGCATAACGCTGGATAATTTAGAAAGATTTCAAGCAGACAGTAGCTCTCATTTCACGAAATTTCTAACGAAAGAGTATTAATATTCACACCATACAATAGAGATAACATTTCGATTACTTGTAAGGCTGACTGGAGAAAAATCACCAGGAATTTTTCCCCAAAGCAAAGATATTACACTCAAACTACACTTTGTCATCGGAGTTTACGTGACGTTCTCAACAACCATCGGATCATGATTGAATATGAAATGGGCCGTATGTCAGAATCATTACTGTTGTCACACATTTTTATGTGTCACGTACTTACTTGAATTCATTATGTCAACCATATATTCATTTTGTACTCGGATGCAAACGCAATATGACGTCTGTTGAAAAACCTAGAACAAACTGCATAGACGAAATCTTTTTTTGATCTTTCTACGGTATTTAATCAACAGTTATGAAGTCTGGCTAATTTCTATTATACTTTCAGATCTAATATTAGTACCTAGCAGAAGTATAGTTCATTAGCAAATGTTATTGAGTTTACTAAATGACTCTACGAAACCAAACCTCAACAACTTATTTGCCTGACAAATCGGAAATACGCGAATTCTGTGTACCAAAAATACGAAACTGAAACAAAATTCAATTTTTATTTTCTATAGTTCAAAAGGCAAATCCCCTAGATTTGGTTCAAGCATATTAATTTTCTAAGGAAACTGTGCATCGAAAATTGTCGTCTATCACAATACATGCATCTTAACCCTTAGAATGATTTAATTAGTTTTTAATACCTATATTCGTTTTTAAGATTCAACATAGAACTTAATAACAATTACATGAAAATAATGTGACTATTACGTAAAACTCTGGTAAAAAGTAAGTTCAGATGAAAGTTATTTTGCTGTACAATTTGAATGAACTTCGTGTAAATTTCCCAAAGTTATTCTACAGAATCTACGAAAAAGTCACGTAGGGATTACGTGATACAAATTTAGACTAAGAGTTCATCAGTTCATTCTGTGCCACCTATACTTTACATAAGTATTATAAGAACAGTTATATGGATAAAAATCACTGACGTGAGGATTTTTTCTGAGTGTAATCATATTAACAAATTATCCAGTTTTCAAATTTCTAAACTGGACTCAAAACTACACAAATCGATAGTCATTATCAGTAGGTAGCTAATCCACAGACTAACAGACAGGACACTCAAATTGGATTCATGCAGATTTAATAAATATTGCCATGGAATTTCATGCAGATTTAATAAATATTGCCAAAACTATATACAGAATTATTCCTACTTCTCATCCGCAACACAAAATCGAACCCGTTGTGTTACAATATTTACCTGCTTCTGGTCTGGCGCCACTTAATTGCGGGTGAAAATTACCAACACAATCGAAAATAGTGTAGATGAACAACGTTGAGAAAAATAAATGGTTACCTTCCAACATCGCTAAAAAAAATTGAATATATTATCAACGTAATCCAATAATTTATTGTGACGATTCATTTTCAAATATTATGATGAAATCAGGCATCCCTGCAAGCAGCTGATCGGTGTTAACAAATGAGGGGGAACCAACTAGTAAAAAAAAATTTACATAACACAAGGGGTGTACCGATAGTAAATAGTTCGCGCAGTACAATATAGATGGAACTAGTGCATCACGAAAATTTATATTTTTAAAAATGTACTCATACTGTCATGTCTGTTAGTCTGTAGCTAAACAAACCGAGTCCGGCTATCCTGGTTCCCGGTTTCCGATTCCGAAAGCACCGGAAATAAAGTAATATATTATAACATGAATCTCACTCACTTTTCTCTGCGATGGTTTGACCGATTTCCACAAACTTAGGTTCAAATGAAAGGTCTCGTGGTTTCATATGGTATTACAGAATTTCATCCGGATCCGATTCCAGAGTTATAAGGTAAAGTGTGTTAAATATTGCACACTGATACTTGAAGCGGCGAAACAAAAACCGCAAAAAAATCTAAACTGGCCTCAAAACTACACCAATCGAAAGCTGTTATTAGTAGGCAGCTGTACAAATCGATTTTGGCTATCCTGGTTCCCGGGATTCGATTAACGACGGAGATAGTGGTCATATGCCCAAAAATGGATCTTATTCACTTTTTTTTCAGAGATTGCAGAACCGATATTCCCAATCTTAGGGTAAAATGATAGGCCTTATGGTACGAAAATTTACACCGTAGTTAAGAGTATGATGTCATATCGTATAAAATCTTCAAAATTTTAATTAAATCTAGTGGAGTTTGTACGTCATGTTAGTTGACGGCCACATAAAACGACGCTAGTTCTCGAGTTCCGGTGCCGGAAGTCCCTAAAATAGCGGAACACACTTCCTTTTCTCGTCTTCTATTCTGAAGGTTATAATAGTTAATGCACAAATAATTCCTTGGTTTCTTTCAAGAATCGAAGAGAAACATTTTGAAAAGAATACCACGGGAAAAAATCAAAATTTCGAAAATCGCGACTGAAATTTATTACAAGTGATATTTAGACAAAAAATCATCGATCAGAAAAATGACTGATCTGATCTGAACTGATCTCACATGGAAAAAAATCAATGGTGAAAAGTTCACTAGCGAACATTCTGCTCGATGATATTAAAGAAAAAAGTCATTGAATATATCTGATATGATTCTCGAACAAAAGATTTTCGGAATTTTGCAGAATACATGATGAATAAATTCGTCGATGAACAAAAACTGAACCTATCTGAAAATATTCAGTGTGCGTAGGGTGGTTGATAAGTGAATCAACAGTGATGATGTTTTTGATATTCATTCGGCAGTGGTGGTGGTGGAGTAATATTATTAATAAAAGCAGCACGCGCTGTAATTAATCAAAGTTAGAATGATAAAAAACATTAATAAAAACATTTACAAATCAAGTTATACAGCCGATTAAAAAATTTAGCTAGAATAACGTACGCAGAAGTAACAGGAGCGCAGACTACCGCTATGCCAATTCAAACGCGCCATTCATACACTGCGCCTACTGTATGTTCGAGACATACTGACAATGCTGCGCTCCTGTTACTTCTATGAATCAAATTATTTCTAAATAACGTTGTATTAGGTTTAATCTGAAATGTGTAGTTGTAATCAGCCAGATGGAATTAGCATCCACTGTTTGAAATGTGGAAAATATATCATTGTTCATATTGACCACCCTACGTGCTTCGAGAATATCTCAGTTATTATTTCTAAGTTGCGAATTTATTTAGCAGAGATTTTTTTTATGAAACTATAATAATTTAAT
The DNA here is from genome assembly GCF_030247185.1 of Malaya genurostris. NCBI lineage: Eukaryota > Metazoa > Arthropoda > Insecta > Diptera > Culicidae > Malaya > Malaya genurostris. The sequence goes on along the minus strand of NC_080571.1, from coordinate 227,831,520 downwards.
CTTGCACAAACCCCTTTTGTGTCGAACTGAAGCGTAGTGGAAATACTGCGTCGAAGATCATCAGAGACTCTTCTCCCCATCGATTATACAGGGTCCGACACTCGAAGTGTAACCAACTTCAGACCGCTCGCGCAGCTGACGCACGGGCATCAGCTCTCTAGAAATTTGCTAAATGACAGTTCGGAGTTGTATTGTTTACAAGCGCAAGAAAGCATTTTGCCAAAAGTGAACGCGAAAAAAAAATCAGTGATGGATTTAAAACGTAATAGTGTGATTGCTTTATATTTAGATGGAAAATCACAACCAGCGATTGTTCGTGAGCTCAAACACCTTAAAGTGAATAAAGTTTTTGTTTATCGCACCATAACTCGTTTAACGAGTCTCGTTACAATAATACTGGTAGCATCGCAAAACGTCATGGAGGTGGTCATCAAAAGACTGCAACGTCATGTGAGATGGTTCAAAAAGTGAAGAAGCGACTTGAACGAAATCCTCGACGAAGTGCCAATCAAATGGCAAAAGAACTGAAAATATCCGACCGTAGCATCCGCCGCATACTGAAAAATGATCTGAAGGTCAAGCCTTACAAGATCCAAAAGGCGCATGATCTCACACCGAAGCAGCAACAAGTTAGACTTGAGAGAGCGAAGGAGTTGCTTCGTTTGGCCGAAAGCGGTCAATTTCCGTACATTGTATTTTCTGACGAGAAAATTTTTCCAATTGAGCAATTCGTAAACTCTCAAAACGATAGGGTTTACTTGACCGATCGTTAATACGAGAATTTGAGTCATCGATTGGCCACCAGGAGGCAGCACCCGCAACAGATAATGGTTTGGGCCGCTGTAACCGCAGATGGGCGCTCTCCAATCGTTTTCATCGAGCCTGGCGTCAAGGTAAATGCGACATATTATCGGGAAAGTATTCTGGAGGTTGCTTTGAAGCCGTGGGCAGACAAACATTTCGGTGGCAGACCATGGACGTTTCAGCAGGACTTGGCACCGTCTCACAAAGCTCGAGTGAACCAAGAATGGCTGAAAAACAACGTTCCGAACTTCATCACGTCCACATAATGGCTCTCGAATTCACCAGATGCGAATCCAATGGATTATTCTCTTTGGGCCATTTTGGAGAGCAAAGTCCGAACTAAAAGATACACCAGTCTCGAGGCGCTGAAAAAAGTTATTGTCCGCGAGTGGGCCAAAATACTTGCAAGTCACATTCGGGCAGCTTGCGATTCGTTTTTTGACAGTCTCAAGGCCATAGTCAAGGCAAAAGGTGGTCATATCGAGCAAAAGTGAATTGATTCTGTATTTTGTATTATTTTTACACATTTTGTACTTTGAATAAAGTAAAAGTAATTTTCCAAACTGAATTTATGGCCTTTTTAATTGGTTACACTTCGAGTGCCGGACCCTGTATCTTTAGCGATATTTCTGTAGGTGCAAATTCGTCATCGAGTTTCGCTGATATTAAAAACCAACAGCTGAACTTCGACGTTAAGAGTTTTGTTGACGCTTGTTTCATGAATGAAAATATCGGAAGTGATTTTTTCAGTCACTGAGCTTTTTTTAGAAAAATCTCTTGAACGAGTGATAGTGAAATGAAGATTTTCTGATCAAGATTCTCCCAACACTGATGAGAATATGATTGATATGAGAAAGGCATCATTACACCACTAGGTGGATTGAAACAGGTTTTTGACATTGTCTTCTGATATTTACTGCTAATGTAATGTTTCATACGGGGAATATCAATAAGGAGCGGGTAGGGTCTAATACTTTTGAAAAATCATTATTTTTTTCTTTGCATTTTCTTATGGTAAAACATTTCAAGAATGTTCTGTGAAATTTTCAAGCCTATCGGAACAAAACTCAGCAAGTTATCGGCTGTTATCTTTAGTTATCTCACACTGCGAAGAAATAAGAGCTCGGCGCACAGGCATAAGATTTCTGCTTCAATTGAGTTAAAAGCTTGACAAAATATTCTTGAAATGTTTCATTATAACAAGATACGAAAGAAAAAATATGATTTTTGAAAATGACCCTGCGGGCTCCCAAGAGTAATAAGTTGTTTAGTTCGATTTTATAAAAAAAAACTAAATGCGTTTTTCTCGAAAGCAAGTTTTGAAAGTCCGTGGTCCTTCAGAAACTTTTTCAAATTTTGCACACACTTTCTACATGTAAAATACCAGACCCAAAGTTTTATTTTGATTGGAATTAAATAATGTATTTTTTACATAATTTAGTTTGTAAAAATCGGTTAGGAAATTTCTAAGAAAATTGAGTGCACATTTTCTCATAGATTTGCACATATTGCTTTGTAATTCCGGAACCGGAAGTCGGATCGGGATGAAATTCAGTAGCGATATATGAGACCATAGGAACATTCGCTTGAATCTGAATCACCCTGTACTTCAGGAACCAGAAGTCGGATCGGTATAATATTCAATAGCGAGCTATGGGACCATAAGACCTTTCATTTGAATCTGAGTTTGTTAAAATCGGTTCACCCATCTCTAAGAAAGTCGAGTGACATTATTTGTCACATACCAGGCCCGTGGGCAGGGGGTGGAGTGCATGGGGGTTTTACCCATCCCTTGAACCCTCTCTTGAAGCTGGTATATAAAACTCGGCCCTCCGGGCCTTCGTTCAAAAGTTGGTTTTCACTGTGATTGCATAGCGTTTCTATATGAGAACGGTAAAATTTTTTTCAAATTATCGATAACTCGTTCGTCGCAACCAAAGCAGTTTCTCCTTATAAGACAGATGTAGCTATGAATGCAATGGCCAAAAGCCACACGAAATTGATGACACTAAACTATTTTCGTCCGAACATCATGATGAGGATGAGCGCATTTACCATCAACAGATCCCTACGTTGTCATCGAATCAAAGGGATGCTCTCATCTGTATAGATATCAGATTTCCGACACTTTCATCTCAACGGAAAACCATATCTATTTGCTCAGCTTGTGTCGAACATCGATTGAATTTGTTGGGCAAATATTTATGTTTGCCCTTGTACTTTTGCCGCTTAATGTAATCATAGGCTTTGTTTAAGCATAGGATTAAAGCAGACTTGGGGGAATTAGGCTACTGAACTAATTACTCTTGGGCTGATGACGCTCGGAAGAGAACTGCAACTATGTACAAACGATGACCACGAACATACATTAAAAGAATTAGAAGCATAAAAATAAAAGTTCCAGACTAGGAGAACCAAATAATGGAAACAAATAACAATAGAACATTGATGTGATATCGTCACGTATCATTTCTTATAATCTAAATGTTTTCCAACGATTCCTTCAGACACCCTATACAAGTTTCTATGATTGTCGTTCACCGCAGGAGAGATGGATTCAGAGAACACGCGAAAAAGACGCAACAATAACACTGCAAATGAACCCATCATTAAACGTACTCCAGGATAGGCACCGCAAGCCCAACGTCTCAGAGGCTCTCACCCTAACGGGCAGAGCGCTTCAATTGTGTGTTCCCAAGAAAAAGGGGTGAGTGAAAATATGCTACTACTATATAAATACTATACCAAGTGCTTTTAAATTTGCTTTTGTTGTGCGTAAAATGTTCAGGTTCTCTTTGATGGTGTGAAAGGATCAGGATAATCGAATCTACTGGGCCGTCAGTCTGGAACTGCTGGTGACAGGATGAGAAGCGAGAGTAACACAACGAATATGACCAAAGTGTTAATTCAATCAGCCTGTGCATGCACGGCGAAAGGGTGAGTAAGCGATGGTGATCGTTTATTATGATGCTTTATCGATGGAAAATTGGTGCGACAAATCTAATACATGGTTGGTTATGTAGCGGGGCGGAAAATCAACGGGCGATTCAGTAACGTGGCGATTTTCTGGTGAGATTTTGACGTGAGAGGTAATAATTACGGTGATGATAATCTGACGTTTTAAAGCGTTTTAATTTTTTTTTACATATTTTTTGCCATGCATTCAAACTTCAATCAGGGGATGGAAATGACCCAACCCAAACCTCCCAGTTTATGGAAACTTGGTGAAATAGAGAAAATCTCATACATTGGGTCAACAGTTTATGCTTACATATAGTTTATTCGTTCATTCTGCAGCTTTTCCATTTTTTTGCATTTTTGTTTTTGGCAAAAACTAAATTGAGCACAAAAATTCTTCGAATGATATGTTTACGTTTCGTCTTTGACTGATCAGTACATAGCAGTTCAAATTGAACTGCTTAATGCAATACTCGGCAGTTCAATTTGAACCGCTAAGGGGTTTCGAATGAATTTTTGATTCTCTCAACTAACAACGCATTCTTGTAAAGGAGTTCTGAATCGATTGGAAGAGCTAGTAATCGGAAGGATCAGAAGTTTTCATCACTTATTATTCAAATAAAGTTTAAGAACCCTCAGATCACAAAATTACAATATTGCAATTGTTGTTTCACACCCTGGTTGTTTCAACTAAAATGTTGTTAATTTAACTAACATATCTGTTGATTTTGTCATAACCATCCAGGTAAACGAAAGTGTACTTAAAAATATGCTGCTAAAGTGAAGTGGTATTGTTTGTATTTTCTTTAAAGTGCATCTGTAGCATTAGGCTTACCGGCAACATTCTTGAAAACGGAATCAAAAAAGATCTTCCAGCGAGCCATTCTGCAAGTGGAGGCGCCTTAAGTTCAAATAACTGAATAATTGGTTAAAACAACTGAGACATTTTTTGCTTTCATGCATACAGGTATCTTTGCTGGGATTGTGTCATTGTCGAACAACATTTTGTATTTTTTTCGTGGAAAAATATTGAGAAATAAGTCGGTGAAGAGGTATTTTCGAGAACGCTTCTTAAAAATCATGATTTGCGGTGTCCACTGTATCTCAGCGCAGACTAATCAGAAGTGAACAAACGAACGCAGCATAGTTAGAGTAGAAGTTTTACTAGACCCCAACGTTTCTGTTTGTTTTTTTATTTTATTTTCGGTGGTTGTTCAAAGTGAAAACTAAGATTTTTCACGAAAAAATCCGCTACTTTGTTGCTGTTAAACCTCCTCAAAGTAACAAACAACGAAAAGGAAAACGTTGGGGTCTGGTTTTTTATATGTAGGAAGCGCGTGAAAAATTTGAAAAAAATTGTTGTAGTAGTTTTTGAATGACGATGGACACGGACTTTCAAAATCTGCTTTCGAGGAAAACGCGTTTAAAAGTTTTTGTCTATAAAATCAACTGAACTGCTCTGCACTGATGAGTCAAAGACGAAACGTAAAAATAATAAAAACGGTTATGTGCCCTAGCACACAATTTGGCTAACCCCTAAATGACCAAACCTGCATCGGCCAGAAATAGTCGAAAACACGTTTTCGTTCGGCACGTCAGAAAAGACATTGCACTTCGTTGCAATACAAAAAGTGTTCTGTAAGTAGCAGAAACTTTACGTCTGCTTAGCGGTTCAAATTGAACTGCCGAGTTTAGCACTAAGCAGTTCAATTTGAACTGCTCTGCACTAATGAGTCAGAGACGAAACGTAAAAATAATAAAAACGGTTATGTGCCTGTTTTATTCTCCTAATAATATCTGTTACCAAACCGGAGGGAATTTCGGGATATCACTGAGAACACGTCTTTACTAGTTAAGATTTACAGAAAAAGTGGCCAATATATTTATCATTTTGCTTTAAACAATTTCAATTTGTTTCCTGCATTTTGGTGGGTCATACTGATGGTTGTCAATCGTATCAACCATGATATATATATATATATATATATATATATATATATATATATATATATATATATATATATATATATATATATATATATATATATATATATATATATATATATATATATATATATATATATATATATATATATATATATATATATATATATATATATATATATATATATATATATATATATATATATATATATATATATATATATATATATATATATATATATATATATATATATATATATATATATATATATATATATATATATATATATATATACAATTTAAATTCAAACAATTATTAATCTTAGCTTATTCTTTTTTCAGATCGGACTGTGCATCCAGAATTCAATTATACAAAAAATCTGTTTTCCGTCTTTTTCCTGGTTCTCTTCGAACGCCTTGGGTAGTCTCCCGGCAAGTTCGCCGTTGAGGCTTTTCGTTTCAGACCTCTAGCCTTTGCCAGAGTTTGCTCCGAGAATCCCCGGAACAATTCATCATCTGAGCCGCTTCCGGCTCCATTTAATAACTCCTCTTGCTCCAATACTGCGAATCTATCAGCAACTGAACTTGGACCCATCAGCACATTCGATCTTGGCTCCGGGTCTCGATCCTTATAACACCTAATTTTCTTTCGGTGCGCCATTATTGCCACGTTTCCAAGCAAGATCTGGAATGTATTCAACGAAAATTGTCTTAGAAAAGTTCTGTTAGGTATATGATGATGATGATCTTTGTACCAAACAGTATCCCCTTCCATCAGATCATCCAAGCTGTCATTTGACCTCTTGTTGATTTTAAGAAAATCATTTCTTTCATCATCATCAGGGGATTGTGGTAAATTTAAATAATTTTTTAATGACATTTAGGATTTCACAAATCAAGTATAGTCTTTGGTTTATAACTAAAAACTTTTTCAGAGGGGAATTGCCCGCTACTAGTCACTATATTATTTCTATAGTTCATTAAAAATAAGTTAATCTGATTCTCCATATCAACGTTAGCCAAATCCGGCTCTAACAGAAACGTTTTTAATACTTCTTTAGTTGTTCTTACAAGTCTTTCGGCTTGACCGTTGCTTAAAGGGTTATATGATGGACTTTTCAACACCTTAACTCCTTGCCTTTCTAAAAAGTTTGTAAATGAGTATGAATTGACTGGAGGACCCCCGTCATATACCAAAACATCTGGTAATCCAAATCTTGCAAAATAAGTTACCAACTTCTTTACTACCTTCACACAATCCGAGCCCTTTTTCATCAAATCTACCTCCAACCACTTCGAGAAACAATCAACAGAAAAGTGTGGTGAGAAAAATGAAAAAAATCGATATGAATTCGACTAAAAGGTGTTGCAGTAGGTGTCCAATGAGACAAAACTTTTGTTTTTGGCACTACTACCATGCTACTGCAAACTTCGCATGTTGTAACATAATTTTCAATATCTCTGTTTATCCCAAACCAGTACACTTGTTTTCTTGCCAACTGTTTCATTTTAACCATTCCCGCGTGATTGGCATGTAAAAGTTTAAGTATCCCACTTTTCATTTTCAGTGGAATTACCACCATATTTTGATACAATACGCATCCGTCAACTATCTCCAAATCATTCTGATTGGCATAAACGTCTAAAAAGCGTTTGTCCAACTTTTTCGGCCAATCCTCACGCATAAATGTCATAATCTGTTTTAAGAATATGTCGTCCTTTGACCCATTGGCAATCATAGAAAAATCAATTGGGAAATCATTTCCAAAATTTATACTCCTTACAAAATTTTGATCTAACTCAATTGGAACCGACTGCTCCAATGGGAATCGCGAACAGAAATCCGCATTGCCCATTTTTACAGAAGGCCTTTACTGGATTTCAAAGTCATAAATTGATAATTCAAGAATATATCTTTGGACTCTCGTTACAAATATTGAGTTTTTGCCTTCTTTGCCGAATATCCCTATCAATGGCTTGTGATCAGTGTAAGCGATGAACTTCTGCCCATAAAGGTATTTGTGAAACTTTTTGATTGTACAAACTAAAGCCAAAGCTTCTAAATGAAGAATTGGATATCGCTTTTGCGCGTCATTTAACGTAAGAGAAGTAAAGCAAGTTGGCTTTTCTGTGCCATCTATCACATGTGCAATAACGCCACCCAGACCATATCCCGATGCATCTGTCATAACCACAATCTCTTTTTTAGGATCGTAAAATTCTAAAATGTTAGTTGAAATTAAGGATAGTTTACTATCCTGAAAGGCCTTTTCACAATTTTTGTCCCAAACAAATTTTACATCTTTTCTTAACAAATTGTAAAGATAAAACAATTTGGAAGACATATGAGAAATTTCAACTCATTCTCATTTTTAGGCACTTTTGATTTTTGTATTGTAGATATTTTGTCTGGACTAGGTAGTAATCCGTTTTCACTTATTATGTGCCCTAAATAATTTAATTGAGAACCAAAGAATTTGCATTTTTCTAGATTTACTTTTATATTTGCCTTCGCAAGTCTATTCAATACTAAGTCTACTTTATTACGACAATCGTTCAGATCTTTACCTGCAATCAAAACGTCATCAAGATAGCAATAAACTCCATCAATTCCATTCAGAACTTGATCCATAACTTGTTGAAATATTGATGCGCTAGAAGAAGCACCCTGTGGTAATCGGTTGTAAGTAAAGAAACCTTTAATTGTATTTATGACCATGAATTTCTTAGATCGTTCTTTCAAGGCTAGCTGTGTATATGCGCCTTGCAAGTCAAGTGAACAAACAACTTTGCAATTTGCCAATTTAGCAAATAATTCATTAGCGGAAGGTAAAGAATAAGTATTCGGTATCAAAACTTTGTTTACCGAAACTTTACAACCAATCACAAGTCTAATTTGGTCATCTTTTTTTATAACTACTATCACAGGTGATGCCCATTCGCTGGTCTTTACCGGCGTTATCACATTCTCTTTTTCTAACTTATCTAAGTATAATAAAACTTTCTCCCTTAGTCTGAAAGGTACGTCGTAAGCTTTTTTAAAAATTGGGATTCCCCTTTTCATAATTAAATCTGCTTCAAATCCCTTGATGGGTGTCGAAAAATCTTTTTTAAATACATCCGAAAATTTTGATTTGATTTCACCAATAAAATGTTCACCCTTTGGCATAGTTGTGTTGTTTACGTTTCCATACATAATATCTTTACTTGAAAAGGTTTCTCTCCATTTTGAAAAGAATATGTCCAACCAATCTGTCCCAATTAAAAGCATGAATTTATGACTTGTGTTTAATATCAATAGTTTTAAAATGTTTTCAACACCATTCAGTGCGACTAAGACATTTGTCTCCCCTTTAATCTCAAGTTTTGAGCCGTTTACTACTAGTAGCTGCCTGTCACTTTTTCCTAAGGATTTGTCAGAAAGGCTTTTAAATTGATTAACACCCATAACTGTTACCGTTGACCCACAGTCTACTTCCATTTGGGTAGTAATTTCGTCAATCGACACATTGATTAAACAAGGATCACTTATTTTATTGATGGACTCCACATGCATGCATTGGAATTTCTCCTGAGTTCCATTCAGCCCATTCGTCCTCACTGTCTGTATCTTTTTATTATTTGTGTCCATCCTGCTCATTAAGGTTGTCAACTCCCTCTCGGCACTGGTACCAGGTTTGACTGTGTCAATGAATTTTACTGCGTCTCTTCTTAATTTTTTTTATTTAAAACATTTTCTTCTAATGTGTCCCCTTAACCCACAGTGATCGCAAATCATGTCGGAGTAATTTCGTTTGAATTTGTTATCAAAATGAGTGTCATTGTATCGATTGTTTCTGTTATAATCGTGAGGTTTGAATCTGTTATTATTGTTGTTTTGACCGTGTTTATTATTGTATCTAAATGTTTGATGTGTGTTTTTGTTGTAACTATTTGTGTTGGGTCTATTGCCATATTGTATTTCTCTGTTCTGTTTGTGTTTGTAACCTTTGTCACCTAAACGCTCATGAACTGGTCGTTTAATAAAATTTATATTTTCAGGCGGGCCATATGCTATCAGCAGAGACTGTCCCAAAATTAGGAAAAAACGAATTTACTTTTAAGGTGCCCGCATTATCTTTCGCCATACACCACGTAGTTATGAATCTGTCCATAGATTCTACAGTCAACTTTTCTTCGTTCAGTAACAACTGTTTTAAGTTCTCGTCACGCAACCCAGTAAGAACTCTGTCTTGAATAGCTACGTCTTTGAACTCGCCGAACCCGCAGAATTCTGCCTGTAGTTTAACTGCTTGGACAAAATCCTCGGCCGACTCATCTGGTTGCTGAACCCGATGACTGAATCTGAAACGTTGAACCAAATCTGGTTCCATTTTGTCAAACTTTTGCTTTAGTTTACTAATAATATCATCGTAACTCGTAGCGCCATGGTATCTTTTTAAAAATTAATTTGAGTTGAGAGTAAACAAAAGGGCCTCATAGATTCATAAAATGAGATTTTCTTTTGGCTTCTGTAACCTCATTAGCTTCAAAGGTGTAAGCTAATCGATCTGCCCAGTCCCCCAAGGAAGTTCCCTTACGATAGGGCTCTATAGTTGAAATCATACCTCCCAAATTCATAATAACAAATTTAATAATATAAAAATATGCACTGAAAATATTTGTATATATGTAACCTGAATATTTGTAGTTTATGTGATATGTAATAGAAATATATGAGAAAAACAATAAAAATAAACAAAATAAAAAAACGAACAAAAATCAATCAGTCTCAATATGCTCACAGGCCAAAAAAAGATCAAAACAACTTACTGCAACCGTTATCCGGCCTTTGTCAGCCTTCTTGTATAATTAAATCAAAAAATTTCACCGTACTTTCGCCTCACCCGTAAATGCTGCTAACTTTTATTTATTCTTACGAGGAATGCTGGCTTCGCGAAACTTCCTATAGAATATAGAGAAAAAACACTCTTATTATTTAGTACTATTAGCGTATTGCACTTATTTTTCGCCTTGTTTTGTAAAACCTATATCGTACTTAAGGTTCTTTAAATAAAAACATTCAATATTCTCCACAAAATAAATATAAAATTAATTACCTTTGTCTTAATTTCTTAAAAAAAAATGGTTACCGTTAGCTTACCGAAATACCAATTCCGTCAATCAAAATTCCAAATGCAAACTTCCGAAATTTAGAAACTCAATCTCAATGCTCTATTGTCCAAGTTTTAGTTATTGTATTTGTTTTAATTAGTCCGAAATGTCACCTCCAATAACACTTTATCTAACCAACTGAATAGCACTCACGCGCCTTATCCTGATCGTACAAATGAATCCGAAATCAATTGTCGAAAAAAAATCCACTGCCAACTTGCTGACCCGTGCCGCAAGCAGAAAACTCTGTAGGTCGGTCCTTGCATAGAACTCTTTGAAACTGAAGATGGAAATCAACCTCTTCCAAGTCAACTACACAATGGCTGCCAAACCCCTACCTCGGTGCAATCAACCTTTGTCTGTGTATGGACCACGCTGAATTTCGTCGCCCAAATCGTTGAAATCGAAAATTTCCCTCAATTTCACGAAGAAAACAATATTCACCAAACTTTATATTTTTACTTTTCCAAATTTTGTTCTCCTCGTCTCCACTGTTTTATTCTCCTAATAATATCTGTTACCAAACCGGAGGGAATTTCGGGAGATCACTGAGAACACGTCTTTACTAGTTAAGATTATTTATTTATCATTTTGCTTTAAACAATTTCAATTTGTTTCCTGCATTTTGCTTGGTCATACTGATGGTTGTCAATCGTATCAACCATGATGATATATATGTGGTGCATACATTACAGTGCCCTAGCACAAAATTTGGCTAACCCCTAAATGATTTTAAGAATTTTTTGTCAAGTTTTGAAGTCAATCGAAGTAGAAATCGTGGGCCTGTGCGCCGAGCTCTTGCTCCTTCGTAGAATGAGATAGCCATAGATAAAGGCCCATAACTTCCATAAAATGTTTTACTATAAGAAAATATAAATAAGATAATAAATGATTTTTCAAAAGTGTTAGACCCTACCCGCCCCTTAAAACTAACTTTAAAAAAATATTAAAAACAAATTTGCACCAAAACTTTAATATATTTCAATCATTTCCAAAAGGCCGTGTTCCCAAGAACTGGTCGCTTGTATCCTAAGACACAAAGTAACAGAAAAAAAGTTTATTCAATACAAACGTGAATTACATTCGGCAACATCTTTTCTGTTAGTTCAATACGAGGGCTCCAATCAACTCGAATCGAACTATTCGTTCCAAACAGTGAGCGTAACGAATCCGATAAAAGTTGAAAATCCCACGGAATAAACCGTACTTAGGGGTTTAATTTTGATTAATTCGACACTTACGCCTCTGCAATCAAATAAACAGAGCGAAACACCCGTACCGAACAGTAAACATGCGCTAAATGAAGTACATTCTATGAAAAGCGGTCCTAATTTGGTGGCGAGGGGTTGATGCTCACTTTCGGTTAATCCCGTTGCAGTGCCAACGGGTCAGAGGGGTGTTAGTCTTTTTGGTGGCTTTTCACTCCCATCCGTCAGGAGGAAAAATCCGATCCGACTGGTATCCTATTGCTTGTATCGTGGGACTAGATGAACGTTAAAATATGTCATTTATCAAAACAATATTTATATTTCTATTATGAAGAATGCTTCGTACCGCGCTTCACACCCTTCGCAGTTTTAGTAAAAAGCCATTCTTTGTAATATGAGTTGGAAGCGTGCCACACGACAAACAAACGGAAGCGAACAGCAAAAAATTATGAATACAAATTCATTTTTTGTTCATGCAGAATATTAAAACGGATTACCAGCCTCTTGATTCGAAATTAAATAAATAGCATATTAATCATTGTGATTTGCATATATTATCGGTTTCAGAATTGACTTTCCGTCGGTAGTCGGAGAAAAGTTATCCCGTACCGAGTGTGAGTTACCGGGAAAGGATATGCAAAACAGCCTTGCCCCTTGTGAGATACCGTTCGTAATTGTTCGGTGGAAAAGTGCACCCGGCAAATATATCATCCGACTGTCAATACCATGCTTACATGTGTTATGCAAATTAGCATTCGGGAAACTACGCTCAATTGTTTGCGAAAAGGTATTTCGATGTGCGAATTGTGCCCATTGAAGTTGTAGCATTTCGATGTTTAGTTCATAATCGATAGAATTTTGGCAGTAGGACTAGTGAAGTGATTGAATTTATCGTTGATTATTTTCTATAGATTCAAACAAGGGGAAAGAAACCATTAAAATTTATTATTACAATCCAGCAAACATTGAGAGTTAAACAGTTAAGTGTGTAATAGAAATGTATAGAATACTAGTTATATTGGAGTGGAACTGTGAAGAAATCCAAGACGGTCCATCACTCCTTAACATCGTTGGAAAAAAATACTATAGTGGTAATTTCTCAGCGTAACTCCGAGATGCACTAGTCTAAAAAGTTCATGTTTCTTTGGAAAAAAACTGATTTGAAATTTTCATACGACAAGATTAAAGATGCAGATGTTCATTAAATAAGGTTAGAGTCGAAATTTTCATTAGAAATTTAATTATTGAGTGTACAAGTAAGCTATGATGGATTTGAGATATGCGCACTGCAAGCTCTAACCAAAATAGGCTTGTTGCAAGTCCTGTCAGCCTTGAGCGAAATTAATTTTTAGTTCAGCTACGCCATCGCACGGTATCATATTGCTCGAATCGTTTCAAATTGAATGGGTGCAATGCATGCTATTTTCGCACGCACAAGTTTGGTAATTTTCTTACCTACCTCTATGTACGAGTTCCGAAGCGGACTCGACTTAGAGTGCCATGCTAGTAAAAAGTATGTCGTTTATGGTTTTTTCGTAAAATGTGAAAGATGACGTTGGAAACACTTTTATCAAATGCAGAGAAGAACAATTTTTAAAACACACTACATGCAAAGAATTCATATTATCAAGATATCCAGCTCTCACATTTTACGAACAAATCATGAAAGAAATACTTTTTTGCGAGCATATAAGCAAATACAAATAATAATACACCTAAGTTCCATATAAACGAATCGCCAATGTTTGGTTCACAGCATGAACAAGTAAGCCTAGCAAATATCTCCCTTTCGTTGCGATAGTGTGAAAATGTGAAAAGAGATCGTTTCTGGCAACGCTTTATGCTAGTTGCTACGGTGCAAAACAAACTTGTTTGTTTATTGTTGCTCTATTAAACTCTATTATTGCGTTTACATCAAATTGTATGGGATATCAAGTGATATCATCGGATATCAAGTATATCGGTATATCACTTGATATCAGCGTTAATGTGAACATACTATAAGCAAATACAAATAATGGATGCGATGACTAAAAGCTTAGCTTGTGAGCTAGGGCCGAAGAAAATTCGAATCTTACCGTTATCTTAACCAGCATGGGTCGCGAGAACTAGAATGGTCCGGCTGAAATCCATTCACTGATCGCAAAAATACCATTCGCTCGTTTCGGTAAAGTTCAAGATTGTTGCCCGTCGAAGGCGACCCCAATTGCAAATAAATCCATTTTCATGTTTTTATAAAATCGGTTTATTTCATATTTCATGATGTTCAAACTCGATTACGAGACAAAAAACGTATATTTTGATTTCGTCTTAAAAGTAGCATTTCAAAAGAAGGGTCGAGTATGAAAATTTAATGTGTTGACGATCGTGTGATTCCTACTGAACAATAATATAAATGTAATTGAGTATGAATGAAAAAATGATGATAAGTATATCACTTAGGTCGTCAAAATTGATGAGCTTAGAGTACACAAAACAGCCCTGGTAAGTCACTTCGTATTATCACTAATAGAAATTATAATATTGGGTACGCGGTCCGCATTTGGCTGACGCTGGCAGATGATCTCAACGGGAAACGACTCCAGTGGCTGAAGTGTGCAAGTCTCCTTCATTGCGGACGCCGGTAGAGACGATTCCATCAAATCACGCTTTGCACGATCGCGATTCTTGCGTTAAATTAATTAGAGCCTTCTAGGTGACTGAAACTGCATACAAAAAGTTTCCAATGAATTATAAGCGAAGTTAAATGCTCTTGTATTTCAGAAATACTCACCATAGATACATCACGAGATTTTATTAATCCGAAATGACGAGTTCAAATTGAACCGTTGAGAATGTGGCCCGTCACACTGTTGTATCGCACTCCCTGCAGGGTACAACTTAGTGAAATGTTCCACTTTTTGGCGCATCAGATTATCGATTCGCTTCGAAACCAAATCTGTTTCCGTCTTTTTCATCATAATAAACAGTAACTATGACGAATTGATTTCTACCCTTCAGCGTTGCTAGTTGTATGGAAAATTCGTTAAAGTACATTGTCACTCTGACAGTGTATCATGACAATGTACCGCACGATGCAAAATGTGTCCTTGAAAATTTGTCGGAGTACTCCGTATTATAATTTGTATTTGATATAAGTTCGAATCGAAGCAAAATGTGAAACTCGTGTGCTTGAAAATAGCAGCACTGCGCACCCATACATTTGACATGATTTGTTCAATGTGATACCGTGCGATGGCGTAGCTGAACTGAAGACTGATTCCGCTCAAAGCTGACAGGATCTACGACTTATCACTGTTAAGTTTCATAATACTACCGAAAAAAATGCTGTAGAACCACTTTAAGTGCATCTAAAACAGCTTTGCAGCAAATCACCAACTAGTTCATGTTTCACTAGCAGTTTTCGAAGATCTGTAGAAATTTTCACTTCGTCATCTAAACCGGGAGTAACTATAACAATTGTACAACTTATCAAAAATTTTCCAAAACGGCTGTCAGAATTGTTTCGGACACAAAATATGTCGAAATTTCTATAAATATCGTGTGGACGAAAAATTAGCGAGATTAGCTTTGGCTGCCTCATGAATTTTAAGGTCAGTGTTTGCAGTTTTCTTCAGTTTTAGAAAAACAATAATTTAAAATCCAAAAATTGCGAAACAGTTGTGCAAGATTTATATGTTTGAAATGAACGCAAAAATGGCAGACATGATAATATAATCATTAAAGTTGCAGAAATACAGCATTACATACGCAATGAAAACGAAAATAAATCTCACGAAAAAAATGAGCAGACCTAACATCACTTTTTAAAGATATTGAACGAAAAGTTAAGTTCATCATAGTTACTCTCATAGTTATATACTACCGGTTGAGCAACTTGTTTTTGCAACTCCAGCACATGAGCTTACCAAAATAATATCTACAGTGCATATCACAAAAGTCGGGTCCGCTAAGATGAATGACTATACTGTATTGTTCAAATTGAACTGCCGAGTTTAGCACTAAGCTGTTCAATTTGAACTGCTCTGCACTGATGAGTCAAATACGAAACGTAAAAATAATAAAAACGGTTTTGTGCCCTAGCACAAAATTTGGCTAACCCCTAGTTGACCAAACCTGCATCGGCCAGAAATAGTCAAAAACACGTTTTCGTTCGGCATTTCAGAAAAGACATTGCATTCCGTTGCAAAACAAAAAGTGTTCTGTAAATAGCAGAAACTTTACGTCTGCTTAGCGGTTCAGATTGAACTGCCGAGTTTAGCACTAAGCAGCTGGATTTGAACTGCTCTGCACTGATGAGTCAAAGACGAAACGTAAAAATAATAAAAACGGTTATGTGCCCTAGCACAAAATTTGGCTAACCCCATACTGTATTGTTGTTTAATTAAACTAGAAGATTTATGTTAAGCAGATAAAAAAACAAAACGTGAAGCATTTCTTTCCGAAATATTAACATGTTAATGTTTCCTGTTATCTATATAAAAGAAGTCATTATGTTGCGTGATCTGTTTTCTATTCAACTTTCTGTTACCATCGATGCCATATTGGAAAATTATGGAATTCAAAGGCACTTGAAAATTTCGGGCGAACGAATACATGTTAAACCATAAAAATGCAGTTCGTTGTCGATTTTTCATTTACAAAAACACAAAACATCAATTCTACTAAGGAGTGTATCGATAAGTAGTTAGCAACATTCAAACAGTTATTACTCTGAAATGGCTCAAATTTTTGCAGCGTGTTTTGCGGTGACATGCCTGTTTACATGTCAATAACAGCTGCGCAATCGATGATGAGTCGAATTGATCCGGAAACGCTAAAGAAAATTCTGCACACTTGGTACTCAGAAAGTGGTGTCACGTACAACGAAATTGCAAAACGGGTGAAAGTGCACCACACCAGTGTCAAAAATGCTATCGAGAAGTTTGGTAAGACCCTCAGCCCGGCCGGGACTTATAAGTGGTTGAGTACATCAGGAAAAACCCATCGGCGTCGACGCAGGATTTGGCCAAGCAGTTCAACACCAGCATCGGGATGATTCAACGGATCAAAGTTCGAAACTCCCTGAAAACGTACAAGAAACAGAAGGTGCGGAAAAAGTCCCTGGTACAGCAAGTTCAGGCCAAAACAAGAGCGCGAAAACTGTATAACCGGATTCTACAGAATAAAGACGGATGCATCCTGATCGACGACGAAACCTACGCCAAGAAAGACTCTCGAGCGCTGCCCGGACCGCGATATTATACGAAATCGGTGTACCAGGACCTGGACGACGCTGGCACCACGGTAGCGATGGAAAAGTTTGGGCACAAGGTGTTGGTCTGGCAAGCAATTTGTACCTGTGGTTTGCGGTCGTCGATTTTCTTCACGAAGGGCATAATTAACGCCAAGATGTACGAGGAAGAATGTTTGAAGAAGAGAATGCTGCCACTGTACAGAAAGCATAAGGCTTCTCCTCTCTTCTGGCCGGATTTGGCTTCAGCCCACTACGCCAACTCCGTTCTACAGTGGTTGTCAAGAAATAATGTACAATTCGTGGAAAAGGACATCAACCCACCGAACTGTCCGGATCTTCGGCCAATTGAAAGGTATTGGGCAATTGATAGAGCGGCACTTTCGAAAGGAAGGTACAGTGTCCCAAAACATGCAGGAAAGTCACAAAAGTAACTGTGCAGATTTTAATGAAGAATGTCAAGTCCAAAGTGCGAGCGTTTCACAGAAACTAGGATTTTCTTCAATATAATCAGTGAAATGCATAAAAATGTAATTTTTCTACAATATATCGAAAACTGATGTCAAAATATGATTTTTTCGCTTTTTTATTCAATAATCAATGTTGCTAACTACTTTCCGATACACTCCTTGTATGTAGCATTATCATTTTTCATGTGTAGATTATTTTATAAGGTCCATGTTGTATTGAAAGCAGTTGTATTGAAAATCAAATGTGAAACTGATTAATTAGGAATTAAGTTTTTCATGTTTTTGTGAACGTCATTCCATTTCTTGTTTACATTACGTAGTAGTTTTCACGAGTATCACAATTGTTTTTTCGTTGAATTTATTACCGCCTTTGTGATGGGATCGACGCATGAGTTTTTGTATCAGTTGCATAATCGTTGTGAATAAGAGGGGAGAGTTGGCATCACTGGGAGTGCGATGCGGTGTCCTGGGGCTGCTCTCAAAAGAGTATAATTTCAATATGTTGTTTGATGCGTATAGTTAAAAATTCGGTTGAAATAGTTATTTTGAATGATAGTGCAGGTGTGGCAAGTGTGTGTTTTAGTAACACGTGGATCAATAAGTCCCGAGACTAACAATGGAAACAACTTTTATTTTGCAAAATTGTTTTTTTATTCATCAACATAATCACCTTTGGTTCCAACGTTTTTTTTTTTCGATAAACTGCTTTCTGAATCATCGACTCGTTGTTCTCAATTTTTCATGAAGGATAGTAAATACACTTTCATATGATATCTGTGTCATCTCAGCAATCTCACGGAGCTTCACTTTACGATCTTTCATTATAATTTTTGTCACTTCACTCACATTTTCCGGTGTAACGGCTTCCACGGGTCTATCCGAGCGTTCCGCGTCATTTGTGTCGGTACGACCACGTTTAAACTTGGCGAACCATCGACAAATCGTTGCTTTTGATGGACAAGAGTCCGGATAACATTTTTCAATCCATTGTTTCGCTTGCACGGTGTTTTTACCCATTAAAAAAATGTTTTATCAAATCACGAAACTCGGGTTTTTCCATTTTTTAAACAAACTACAAAACGACTTTACTCCAACCTCGATAACTCAGCTGTTTCTGGTCGGATCGACTTAAAATTTTGACCCGTTTCAAGCAAAGGTTAGTACTCTAGAAAGACGTGCTTACTGGTTTACTACGAGCGCCATCTCTGCTTTAGTCTCGGGACTTATTGATCCATGTGTTAGTGAGAGTGCTATTTATTGAATAGTGTTGATCCGCGAAACTAAAGATGCTCAAGCGGCGGAAACTGAGAATTTAACGCCCCAAGTTAACCTGTTAACCGATCGTGGCGCCGTCTGCATGTCATTGTCGGTGTTGTCGGATTTCTATGGAGTGTGTGAAGGTTTACAAGTCGATCGTTTCATTCAAACTGAAGGTCTAGAGTTGGTCTGTTCCTTGGAGGTATATCATTTAATGAAAAGTTAGGAGTGAGTGGGTATGTACAGTGAAAATGATTTGCTTCTCCCAAGCTTCATTTTCTTGGTTCATTGTTCATTTTACACTCATTCGGTCAATCACGAAGTGCAACTACAGGCGATCTACTTCAGCTCAGCTCAGTTGCATAATCATTGTGAAAAAAAATTTGAAGAACTTAAAGATATGTTGCACAACACAGAAAAACGGCGCTTTCTCCATAACACAACAGTTACTATAATTGTAATATAAACTAACTTGATAAATTGCAGAATCAGTAGAAAAATACAGGACAGCAACTTAACATGCTGCTTGGGATACTATATACTAATAAGTCAAAACAGAATCTTAAGGAAAATCACTCAATGAATCAGGATGTCTATCAAATACAGAGATGAAAAAATTAGGTTTGACACGAACATGATATAAAGTTCTGTCAAGTTAGAATCCAGAATAACTAAGAATAAGCGTGGATCAAGTGTCTCAAAGTGGACGTCGGAGTGGGACATATGACCGCAAGCTGAACCAGAAGATGTTGAGAACCATCAGAGCAAAGCCTGGACTATCATCAGATAATGCAAACGTACAAAAATACACTGCTGCTCGCAGTACCGGTCGGAAAGTTTGCGGAAAGTTTGCGAGCAGGATATCGTTCTCATCGAGCCAGAATAAGCAGAACGTTGAAGCAAAGTTTCGTTACCAAAACTCGGAAATTGTACCAGCAGGTTTCGACGAAGTATTAAGGATGCCTGCTCATCGACGATGAAACCTACGCCAAAAAGGATTGCGGACAGCTTCCAGATGATTTGGCAAGGGATATGCAGCTGCGGAGCAAAGACCAAAGTGTTCGTGACTAATAATACGATGGTTTCGAAGCTGTACAAGAAAAAATGCTTCAAAAACCGCGTATTAACTTTCTTTAAAGCCCATAATGGTCCCGAGAAATTTTGTCCAGATTTGGCGAATTGCAACCACAGCCGGGAAGTCAACTGGCTGGTACCATGATAATAACGTAGATTTTATCGATAAAAACAAACATAGTTCCATCCAACTACCCGCAGTTTCAGCCCATCGATAAAATTTGGGCGATAATGAAGCAGAATCTTAAGAAACGGCCCGGAACGCGACAAACGTGCCAAGAAAGTTGACTCCGGAGGTGTGCAGCGTTTGATAGCAGTTTCATTAGAAACAAAGAGAAATTATGGGTATTGATATTTTTTCCTGAAAGTACAGTGAATTACCTTTGTTTTAATGTATTATCCCTATTTGTACGTCAATTTCTTACCGCGATACAGATGATTTTATTAAACCGGATTCTAAATGGGCAGAGCTTCAACCGCGCACAATAAGCCGGAAGAATATTTTACGGCTATCGGAGGTGTGTTGTTTATATGTCGATTCTTATTTCGAATATGTGCTACTGGAAATTTAAACAAACCACCGATACAAGTGAAACATGAACTTCATTCATCCCGAGTTCATTTATTACGTCGCTCCTGTAAAGTCAAATTGTATCTTGTGTGATCCTGAAGTTTTCTTTGTTTTGCTCCGAAGTGCACTGTACGATCCGGGCAGTCATTTAATTATTTTTTTTTCTGTTTGGTCTTCAAGAAAAGTAAAAACGGTTATGTGCCTGAAGCACAAACATAGGATAAATCCTAAATGAATCATTCAATTGCTAATTACATACGCTACTATAATGTCATTGCACTCTATATCCGAGTTTGAAATATTCTTGGACGACGATAATCCAAAGGTAGTTAACGTAAATCAGTTATTGTTGTAATGGATCCGCTCTCATAACAAACAACACAAGTGGACACTCAATAATCACTAGTCATCCTCATGATTGAACTTGTAGTTGACGAATCTCGCTGAAACTGGACGCTCTTGAATGACGTCGTCCGAAAATCCAATCAATCATAATTTGGTGAAATTAGCCAAAGTCAATATGAAACAAAAAGTTGATACAACGCGTACCAGAGTGGTAGCGGTCACTTTTAATGTTTACTAGTTTTCAGCTTCATCACACCGAGAAGCATGTTTCTGACCGTCAGCCAATTTGGTGATAATTGCCCGTTTCGGTGGTGCATGTTTAAAATATAATATGTTGCGGTACGTACTCATATATAATTTGCCGCTCACTTTACTCTCGTTTTTCGTCATGGTAACGGTTTATTCTCGCTTTCGCTTGCGAGAGCAAGACTTTAGGATACAAGCTCGTACCGAAATTGCTACTTCAATGAAGGTCTCTTTAAATTTTGTTCTCATTTTTTTCACTTGAAAGAAAGTTTTGCAATCACTTCGGAACTCGACATCTCATACAACATTCGGTACAGTGTTTCGAGAATGGTACCTTGATTCATCTCATCTCATCTATTGAAATCATCAGTTAGAGTCAAATGTGCTATCTCTGTTTGAGTTTCGGATGACAGTTTTTGCATTCGTTCCGAGTGTTTGGATCGCTATAGCAAATGTTGTACAAATTTTTCGCACTAATTTTGTTGTGATATTTTCTCTTAGAGTCGAAGCATTCATATTGATGCTGATATCGTCACATTCCGTTAATTGTAGGTTGAGTAATACACAAAACAATGCAGTGACTGAATTAGTAAAATTACTGTAGGTGTCATAATTCTAAATGTTTCGAATAACGACATCTGTTTCATCAAATCGAACTCAAATTTCTGTTCCGATTCATAAAAAGGCTTCAAAATTTTCTTATGAAATTGGTTCGTGAAGTCTAAAACAAATCAAAAGAAAAAATTGATAATTTTTCGCCATTGCAAAGACATTTCCCATCTACCATATTGTTGGGAATTATTTAAACATAAAACAAGTTAAGGGATCTACTAGGAATCCCAGGCAACATGCTATATCTAGTAGTGAGCCAATGTGGTAGAAACAGGTGGGGCAAATACAACTCTCCAGAAAGTTTTTTTTTTTAGATTTCTTCCAAAAGTTTATTTCATAACTGGTCGTGAAATTTTGAAACAAAAATCCATTCTGCTGAATATCAAAGCATCAAAGTTCGGTATAACAATTTTTTTACTACTGTGGGCGAACAGTTGTAAGACTTTTGAATTATATTTCACGTGGGTTTCACGTTTTGTAGAAATATTTTTTCTAGGTTGGTATGACTGTCAGTGACATCTGTGCCAAGTGTCACGTCGAAATATTCAATGGTGTTTGGTACACGTCTGTCTTTGTGGAGGATTAAAAGTGCAATCGGCGATTTTTACAACGAGTGAAATTATTCAATAAAAAAGTTCCATTAAATTTGGTGTGCGGAATGAAATTTCTGGTGCCGAAATGCTCAGAATGTGACAAAAGGAATTCGGTGATAATTGTATGTCGTGAGTAAGTGCTTTTGATCAGAGATGGCATTTCACTAGAGTGATACACCAGGGCGTAGGTTTCAATTATACACTGCGGATACATTTGCTCCGCTCCACACAAAGAGGAAAGCGCACTTCTTCTCAGTGTCCAGACAGACAGACTTTGAGTGCGTGCTTGTGTTGAAAGAAGCTGGTGCGAGAGAATAACGATTCGCTCTCACGTGCTCTCGCCTAAATACACCCAAGTGATCACTGGCGCGTGATGGTGAGCGAACACTTCTGTGAACTTTAATTAATAGAGAGTAGATCTGACCTTGCTATGAAAAATTTGCAATGAAAACCGAAAATTTAACGATAAATTGTTTTATTTTGCTGATTTCGCGTGCCCACGCTTCTTCTACGCAAACCATACACCAGAGTGCTCACCACACCTCTGTGAAAGTATCTGCATCCACCTCAGAGAATTTATTAGCTAA
Source organism: Malaya genurostris (assembly GCF_030247185.1). Taxonomy (NCBI): domain Eukaryota; kingdom Metazoa; phylum Arthropoda; class Insecta; order Diptera; family Culicidae; genus Malaya; species Malaya genurostris. The sequence continues at coordinate 227,808,464 of NC_080571.1, read as the reverse complement.
TGCTCTAGCACTTTAGTGCGATTCAGTGGAGGAGGTAAAAGGAAATAAACAAACGCACTCATGATGCGTGCACACTTTATACAACGCAGTGGTGTATATATGTGAAAGAGAAGAGCTCTCGTTGAAGTTGTCAGTGCGAGGGGAGAAATTTTTCTTGCTCTTCGTCATACAGAGGAGATGAACATCTCTGCTTTTGATTGGTACAAGTTGTTCAAAGAGGGTCGAGAACGTGTTGACGACGAACAACGTCCAAATCAAGTGACAGTTTTTTTGAGCATCGAGTTGTGGTGCACTCCGAATTCCTTTCGACCGGCCAAACTGTCAACAAGGAATACTGTTTGATTGTTATGTGTCATTTGCGCGAAGCTATTCGTAAAACGAGGCCGGAGTTATGGGCCGATAACTCTTGGTTTTGGCACCACGATAATGCACCGTCGCAATATCTTTCCGCACCCACCGTATTCGCTTGATTTAGCTCCGTGGGACTTCTGGCTATTCAGCAAACTCAAACGACCGCTCCGGAGGAACCGTTTTGAGTCATTGAAGGCTATTCCGGAAATCGACTTTAATAACTGTTTCGAGGATTGAAAAAAAACGTTGGGCATAATTTTCAAACTAATCGATTATCTGGGTTATCACCGGATTACTCGATTAATGGATCGATATTACGATATCCCTATCTTTGGTTCGCTCCGTCGATTCAATACGAATCTTCTGAATGAACCCTAAATTAGGCTCCCAAGTATAACAGAATCAGTTTCTTTCAAACTCATGCACAAACGGAAAATAATGTCTTGCAGCCTTGGTGCCAAACTCCATTATAGAAAATGGCTATCTGGTTCAACATTTTTTTAAAGTTTTTGTTAACTGATAAACGATTCTTAGACTGTGAGCCACCTCCCGAACTTTCTATAAAAATCTGACTTTCTATAAAAATCTGACCGCTCAGTAGTGAATTTTTCTTGTGTCAAAAATCACTCATGGTAAGCATGGTTGTTTCTGACAATTCAATCGTTATTTTAGAGCTTGGAAATAACTCCTACAAATAATGCAAATTTCATAACTTTTGAAAGAATTGCTTCTGTGTAATTTGGTTTTATATTATTCGTCAAAGAAAATTCATAAATAAAAAGTAGGAATGTATTGTCAAAGTTTTTTATTCTCGATTTTTTCACTTATACTCCCATTGTACTCCCGCTGATGAATTAATCAGTTACTTGCTCCCTGACAACAATTGGAATCCAAAAGGTTAAAGCCGGGGTAAAATAAATGATATTAATAATAATAATAATAATAATAATAACAATTGAAAGTGCAAATGGAACGTGACATAAAAACTCTAACGTAAGTAAAAAAGTCAGTTTTTGATAGTCTGAAGTGCAAATAGCTGTAAGTATGAAGTTGATAAGATAAAATTTTATTGTAAATAAATAAGTTGAAATTCGATTATGCGCGCAAGTCATTAATTCATGCATCTATAGGTGGATTGAAACATTATTTTTTTTTTCAGATAATCGGTTTTGGTGTTGAAGAGGGCGCAAAAACAAACACTACTACTGCTGGAAACTCCTTTTCACGCTAGCTTCGTAAATACCTGAATGAGTTTGAGTGATTCATTCCCGACGAATACCTCGTTTTGCGTAATTCGACAAAATTAGTTAATAACGAGGTAAATGAGGTAGATAGTTATATCGGATATGAATCGTGCTAACTGGTTTAGCAAGAATTGGTTGGATGCTGAATATGTGATAATGTGAGAAGCTTCACGTATTGAAAAATGGATCAATGCAGAACAGAATGAATCAATTTATGCAGCAAGACCGTGTAACAGCCGTCGAAGGAAATATGGAATTCAAGAAACCGTAGTTGTTGTTGTGTCCCACACGCTCGTTTAAGGTTACTCTAAAGTGAGTACAATTTCACTAACTTTCACATAAACATGAAACCACTGAATAGTGACAGACCCTGTCAGCTTGGAGTGAAATCAATTTTCAGTTCAGCAACGCCATCGCACGGCATCACATTCAACATATCATGTCAATTGTATGGGAGAACAGTGCTGCTGTTATAGCTCGCACGAATTTGATGTTTCTCTCCCCTACTTCTATGTACGAGATTCGATGCGAACTCGCCTGAAGGCACCATGCTCGCAAAAAAGGATGTTGCCAATAATTTCTTCGAGAAATGAGAGAGCTGAATATCTTGTTAATATGATGTCTTTGATAGTGAGTAAAGTTAGATTCACTCACTTTTCAGTAAAGGTGATATTTGTCAAATTTGGAGTAACATTTATTCAGTGCAGAAAAGATAATATGAAGCTGTGAAAACTTTGCTTGACATAACTGAATGAGACACTTATATTAGAGAGAAACTTGATGCGTGAGAGTATATACTACTGAGCATACCAGTTCCCTTGCTTGGTAAATTACCTGTGCTGTCAGTCTCAGTTAACACATGAACTAAGCAATTAGGTTTTGTCTAAGACAAGACCTGACATCTGGGGGGGGCTGCTTTTGTTCCAAAATGGACCAGTTTTTGATTGGCTGATTTTGATGTTGCCACCTGCACATTGTGAAAAGAAAAAACTTTTGCAGGGTACGCGAGCAATGATGCCAAGAACATATTTATTAAAAAACATATTTATTAAAATGTATAATTTTATCTCACCAAAATTTTCGGAGAATGTTTCACATTTTTTTCAATCTCATTGGTAATAAATGTTTATAGTGGCAGGACTGTGTAATTAAAATAGGCATCAAGCCGTTTTTCTTTTTTTCGAATTAAAGGTATCCAAAAAATATTTGTTAAATTAGTGTAAACTCGAAAGTGTGTTGAGTTTCACGAGAAGAATGAACTGTTGCGTTTCACACTGTGATCGCATTAAGCATTTCTATCCAAACCTGACTTCTTCCGGTTTCCAAAAGATCCGGTAATACGTCAATAAAGGATTCGATTTTGCGTTCAACAAGAGATATTTCGTGTTTTGTCATCAAAGCTCAATTAATTGTTTTTAAGCATTAATATATAATAAAGAAATGCATTCACCAAAACATGTTTTATGTTTGTTTCAAATCAAAAACCTAAAATCTAAAAATTTATATGTAATATTTTTTTCCTAGCATAGTTATTAAAAAATCTGTAAATATGGCTACACTGTAGCCGATACGTTGGTATTTATTCCACAGGGTGAAAATGACGAGAAGGATGATTCGGAAGGAAGAATAAGAAGCCAGTTGTCAGGTCTTGTCTTAGGGTTTTGCACGATAATGACACAAATGAACTGTCGATGAATCAAATTCATTTTTGACAGTTTCCGTGTGTTTTTGTTTTGTTTTGCGACTGCATCTTAAAAATTGAAAAATGACGAAAAAGTGTCTGTTAAAAACGTGTTCCACAGTGGAAAGATCTAAAAAGATTGCCCTGTATGTGTTTCCAGCATCAGGGAGCGATATATGTATAAATCTGTCTTTTTTTAAGCGACTTGCAGTTTTCACATTCAAGATGAACTTTTAAACTGTAAACAAATACACGTCGACTGTCAAAAAAAAGTACATTTCGTTCTTTTTGTGAGGTTATGTCATGTTCGTGCAAAACCTAATGAGGTTTTACAGGAGGTTGTTTAAAAAAAAGCATTTGTTGAATCAAAACAAAATTTTTATTGTCGCTGTATGTACAAAAACTTTTGTTGAAATTACCCAGAAATTTTTTATCCCAACAATGACGTTGTACGTTGAAAGATGACGTTCACACCCAATATTGAACTGACTCGATATATTGCATAAGTATTTTGTTAATTTAATTTATTCTCAAATCAAACTGCAGTAGTAAATTCAATTTCATTATAAACCAAAAAGATTTTCAGCGTTTCTGTAAACTTGTTCGTTACCAATCCTGTGAAACGTAAACAACGAAGTACCGAGCGGTCGTGCTCTTGACGCAATGGCAGCTGACCAGAAATACTATCAGGATTTGCCAGAAAAAAAACGTTTTTAGATACCATCTTGTCGATAGATCTCATCGTCAGAGCACATTGAAATTTTACCAAACAAAAAAACGAGACTCGTCAAACAAGAAACTCCTACACATCAAATCAGATGACACCATATGAAAATTCGAAAGTCTAAAAAAATTGAATTTAATAGGAGACTTAATCCCACAAACGATTCAACTCATTAAGGTGAAATTCAATTGCAGAAAAAGGTATGCAAAATCTCAACCGCATGAATTGAACGATCACACAAAACGTATCGTACAGTGGGCCTTCGACCCGTTCTGTTCACTACTGAAACAGACACTAACTATATATGGTCACAAACTATGTATATTTTTAATTGACTAATATGAGGAAGACTCATTTGTGCACACATTACATTTAGTCAAATTTATAATCAAAATGCTTTTATTATTGATTTTTCACTTATATAACGAAAACGTTCATTCTCCGTTACAGTCCAGCAGAGATGTCTATCTCCTCTGTGTGACGAAGAGCAAGCAAAATTTCTTCCCTCGCACTGACAACTTCAACGAGAGCTCTTCTCTTTCACATTTATACACCACTGTTGTGTAAGTGTGCACGCATCATGAGTGCGTTTGTTTATTTCCTTTTACCTCTTCCACTGACTCGCACCAAAGTGCTAGAGCATTAGCTAATAAATTCTCTGAGGAGGATGCAGATACTTTCACAGAGGTGTACACGCCGGTGAGCACTCTGCTGTATGGTTTTCGTAGATGAAGCGTGGACTCGCAAAATCAGCAAAATAAAACAATTTATCGTAAAATTTTCGGTTTTCCTTGCAAATTTTTATAGCAAGGCCAGATCTACTCTCTATTAATTGAAGTTCACAGAAGTGTTCGCTCACAATCACGCGCCAGTGGTCACTTGAGTGTATTTAGACGAGAGCGCGTGTGAGCGATTCATGCGAAGAGAATGTGTTTCACTCGCGCCAGCTGCTTTAACCACAAGCACACACTCAAATGCTGTCTATTCGACACTGAGAAGAAGTGCGCTTTCCTCTTTGTGCGGTGCTTCGTTTTTTTCATCCTCGGTGTGGCAAAAATCTGACTCTAGCGTGTATAACTCTGGTGAAATGCCATCTCTGCAGTCCAGAATCTTTTATAATATGATAGTACTTCATCTAGCTGACTTAACTATGCTATTGTAATGACATTTGAAGTTACTGTCGAGCGGAGCATGCAGAGCAAGGCTCTAGCTAGGATGGTGCCTTCATACATACTTAACAGTTCGGCTGAAAAGTTCGTGTCGTTTAATGGAAACACACATTTTTTTGCCAAAATTCGTTTTTATTATTCAACATAATTGCCATCAGAGGCGATACAGCGATTATAGCGATCTTCCAACTTTTCGATACCATTTTTGTAGTACGATTTGTCCTTTGCCTCAAAATAGGCCTCAGTTTCAGCGATTACCTCTTCATTGCTTCTAAATTTTTTACCAGCGAGCATTCTCTTGAGGTCTGAGAACAGGAAAAAGTCACTGGGGGCCAAATATGGAGAATACGGTGGATGAGGGAGCAATTCGAAGCCCATTTCGTTCAATTTCAGCATGGTTTTCATCGACTTGTGACACGGTGCATTGTCTTGATGAAACAAAACTTTTTTCTTCTTCAAATGAGGCCGTTTTTTTTAAAATTTCGTCCTTCAAACGCTCTAATAACGCTATATAATAGTCACTGTTGATGGTTTTTCCCTTTTCAAGGTAGTCAATGAAAATTATACCATGCGAATCCCAAATACAGACGCCATAACCTTACCGGCCGATTGTTGAGTCTTTCCACGCTTTGGGTTCGGTTCATCGCGTGCAGTCCACTCAGCTGACTGTCGATTGGACTCCGGAGTGAAGTGATGGAGCCATGTTTCGTCCATTGTTATATATCGACGAAAAAATAGGTTTTATTTCGATATAACAGCTCCAAACACTGCTCAGAATCATCAATTCGTTGTTGTTTTTGATCGATTGTGAACTCACGCGGCACCCATTTTGCACAAAGCTTTCTCATATCCAAATATTCGTGAATAATATGTCCAACACGTTCCTTTGATATCTTTAGGGTGTCAGCTATCTCGATAAACTTCACTCTACGGTCATTGAAAATCATTTTGTGGATTTTTTTCACGTTTTCATCGGTAACAGCCTCTTTTGGACGTCCACTGCGTTCATCGTCTTCGGTGCTCATATGACCAGTACGAAATTTTGCAAACCACTTACGAATTGTTGCTTCGCCCGGTGCAGAGTCTGGATAACACTCATCAAGCCATTTTTTGGTATCGGCGGTACTTTTTTTCATCAAAAAGTAGTGTTTCATCAACACACGAAATTCCTTTTTTTCCATTATTTCACAATAACAAAAGTAGCTTTACTCAAAATGCAATATCTCACAAACTAATAATCAGACAGATGTCAAATTTATACAGGTATCTTTTGAAGGTTGGTACTAACTGAAAATGGTACGGATTTAATTCTAGTGGCGCCCTCTCATAGAAACGATACGAACTTTTCAGCCGATCTGTTACATCGCGTGAAATTATTTTCACAAAAATAGTGTGCACAAATGATCCTCTTCTAATTTTATAAATGTATAAAATATAAACTTCAACCTCGAAATGGTACTGACAGTACGAAATAGAAAGAAAGAATACCTGGAATGCTCTTGATTGTTACTGTTGGAATTGTTTGACTTTTAATGTATGGAATTTCTAAAAACTTATCGATTTTTTAACTCATCATTTCAACACAAAACCAAATATTGCATCAGTTTGGTTTCATCATTTTACATGTAATTTTGCACACGATATAATGCCAGCGAACCCCCCGTGTGTTCCCCGTCCCGATTAGATGGTGATAACAAAATTATAACAACTGGAGTAATTTATTTCAAAATTTTGAAATAATTTTGGCTGGTAAGCTGTTAAAATAACAAAAATCATAACAAAAAAGACGGGAACAAAATCGTAACAGATTTTAGAACGTTTGCATCACAATTATTATTCAGTTTGATATGACTACAGAAGTCCGAAAGTAAAAATTTATAACAATAGTTGTAAAAAATTAGATAGCAAATTTCACACAGAAAAACAATATCACAGCTAACTTTTAGCATCGTTCCAATCCAAAATTTTTGAATGATTTTTTTATTGAATGAATAATTTATTTAGTGATCTGATTTCTTCTTTTAGTTTTTTTTGAAATTCTGATCATTGTATTCCGATATAATGCAACGGAAGAATTTTTTCAATTAATTAAATTCATCATGAGTCCTGCAAATCAAAATAAAACATCATAACTGATTTTGTTATTATATTGTTATCATAAGTTTTAACTCTCAATTGTTCAACATTTGTTAAATATCTCAAAATAACGCAAATTGTTATACATATCAACTGTTGATATACTTGTGTTATGATTTTGTTATGTGCATCTGATCGGGATACCACCTCAAAGGAAACAGCAGCGCGCAAGGAATAATGAAAATGACGATCATTTTTCAATTTTGCTTCGAAATACCCTTTAAACTTTTTATATTTATTGTAAGTTTAAATAGTTTTGAGTTTCAAATTTAGTCCTTGGAGGATCTGGCTTCAACTAGTACTTTTTTATCTTTGAATCATACCAGCAGGACAGAACTGTTTATATTTTTCAAAAACCAATTACGGCTTCACAAGGTAAAAATCAAAAATTCATAGCATACTTAGTTATTGTAAATTTAATTACAAAAAGTGAAGTTTTTTTCAGTTTTTCGGATAACGATCTAGTTTTGGAATAATTGTTCAAAAAACGTGACGCGCGCATGCTACTAAATTTCACCTGAATACCGTATTTGTCAAATGACAGAAAGTTCCATTTGTTATGACTTAATGATTGATTAGCATGAATTTCATTGGTTGCTACTGTAATTTGCATTCGACTATCAAGTGCGACTGTATGAATTTATATGTGCTATTTACCAGCCAAACAGATGTTCATAGACATATTTTTAAGTGCCGAAATATGTAAGTTTATAGGTTTGCTCAAAAGGAGGGGCATTTTTGACACATATTTTAATGATTCATGTAAAGTTCATTCATTGGCGAATTACGCTCTTATGAATTATGTCACATGTGGATGTGTGTCTCCTGTAAAATTCAAAATTGTTTGGTGTTATGAAATGAAATCGATCCAGCAAATTCACTGCAACGCGCACACGCGCAATATTTAAATCTCCTATTATCGATGCTATCACACATCACCTATCTATGTTCTTTTTGTAGATCGCGTGACTAGAATTCACTGTGCAAAATCCATGTTAAACATGTCAATTGTCAAGATGTGCACTCTCTTGCCCACTTCAAAAGCTAATAAGCTGGCAATCGACAATACAGTTTGGTACAGCCATAACACAGTCATCTATCAAATTAGTGACAACACAATGACTTTTAATTGAACACTTATTTATCCACCCTGGGATGAGGACCGTCACTGCCATGAAGAGTAATACGGATGGTGAAAGAATTTTCGGTCTTCACAAACCGGAAACGTATACAAATACGACGAGTGGTATCAGGGTTAGCAGCATTCATCGCTGCGAAGGATATAGAAAATCCTGAATGCTCAAATGGGAAGCCAAAAAAAGATAAAAGAACTCAAATCATCCATGAGTAGCACCTTTTCAGCTTGTTGTGAAGAGGTTTGTCGTCAACACTCTCACTTCCCGATTGTCGGTTATTTAGAAGTGCAATGAACTGAAACGTTTTTTTTTTCGAATGCATATGCAACTATGAATATATTAGTATAAGCTCGAAATAAAAGTTAAAGAAATCAGTTAAAACTCAAGAATATATCTGAGTTTTATTGTACGCGTTGCATATATATTCAACTTCAATAGTTTGATATCATGTGACTATATGCGTGTAATAGCAACAAATTATTATCCGCAATAAAATCTTTGGGACCATAACCACATTTGAGAAAACTTCCGAAAAGACAAACCCGCCTTACAGCTAGCTACTTTATTACCTTTCAAAAGTAACCAAAGAAACAAAATCTCGGTGACTTTTGTTCGGTTTCGAGGTTTCCTCCCCTTCTGTTTTTGAACGGGCCTCACCACAATGACCGAACCGCCAGCCGATCCCGAGTCGTACGACAAACTTATGGTTTAAGGATAATGTAATAGGTTGAATACCCTCTCGGAAAGTAGCAAATTGGATATTTCCTCGCACTGTTCGCACTCCTTAACCTAGGCAGCGATTTCCTTTCCCGGCGTGTCGGTTGTTCATAAGCCATTGTTGAAATGAAGAGCAGTGTGACAGTTTAGAGCGAAAACTTGTATAATAATAAATCGGAAGAACCCATGAGTGATGTCATGTAGTTATGGGAAACTTGGTCACGACGGCCGCTACAGTGTATGATGCTCTTGAAAGTTGTTCAACAATATGTTTCGAGTACCGATCCTAACTGGGTGATGTTTCAGGAACAATGAAAGAAACAACGGTCAAATGCGGGGTAATTATGGGTTGTTGCGGCGTTGCAATTGATATTTTAGAAGACTAAAGAATGAAAATAACGCGTAATACATAGTTCAGAAACAACTGTTTCTCAAAGATGCAGTTTTGAGGTATTTTTCCCATTCGTAGTATTATACATATATTTGAAATTTACTTGAGATAACCTGCACATTTTCTTTTTTATTTCGTTTTTAAAAAACAACCAATTGCAAATTTTCCGGCTGCAATGCTTTCATAACGAAATTTTGTTTTACTAAAGTTTTTTCAAGAAAAGCGTATATTTATATAAATTTATTTCCCAACATAGAATTGGAAATTCCCTAGTACAATGACTTCCTCGATTACAACGACGTATTCATTTTCGCAATGTTTACAAAATAGTTTTATTGGTCACAAACACGTTCAAAAAATATTTCGTCTGAATTCTCAATTTTTTTCAAATTTTTAGAAATTTTAATTGCAATGAAGCTTGCATGAAAATTTATAACATTTAAAACATTTTACTTCTTAAACGCACCAAAAATCGCGTTAAGAAAACTAACGCTTTGTAACGAAAAAAAATGTAAACATACTGAATTTCAACGAAATATTTTGAGAACGTGTATGAGGATACTAAAACTGAGGAATAAGAACATTTTTTCATAATATTCTATCTCATGATAAATTAACTGAAGTACATCCTTAACCTCCCATAATAAGGATATAGAAAAGCATGTTAAACATTTTTTTTAAATATTTTTTTCTGCCGAAATTTCTGAAGAATGCAAATCTCTCACTACTCAACTTATTTATTTGAGTAGTGTGGAGATTTGTTCTTTACTGAAATTTCGACATCTTCGACTCATTAGTACGTTAGCTGTTTATATTGAATTGTTGGTGCCACTTAGTTTTTTTAACATTGACGCAGAGTAAGGCTAATAAAAAAATTGCACTAACAACTCGTAGGCTGCAAATTTGGCCTACATGTTTCTATATATCATTGAGATGAACCATGACATATTTCTATACATCACTGAGATGAAAAATTACGCATTAATTCTTTCATTTGTAAAAAGTAACTTAAAGGCTGTCCAATTCACCTGCACTGGAGTTTACCTTACTTTAACTATATATCTGTCGATTGGCATGTAAAATATGTAGGACGTCTCTTGAAACTCTCGACAGAATTTTATTTCCGTCAAATGAAAAAAAAAATACTTGTGTGGATGTGTTTGTTTGTTTAGCTTAACTCAAGCTCCGCTGGCGTTAGTTTACAGAAAAAAGTTTACTTGTTTATACACGCAAATAACTTTGACTTAAGACTATGCAGAGCATCATTTTCGGATCGGATGTTTACTTTTTGAGTTATACGAAGTTTCATGTCAAAATTTTCAGTTTTTTGACAGTATCTGTCACATTTGACCTTGAAAACAGAATATGTTTCCAGAGTTAGATTTCGCTCGGTAATACCTATCCAACAAGCCATAGATTGTTAAAATCCGTCCATTTTTAACGGAGATATCGATATTTTTGTGTAAGCCTTATTCCAATACACTATGGTCCGAAACGGGAAATTAGCGTGACAAAAATATTTTCACTATTAAATATTAATTTTTTGTAGTTGATGTCTTTACAAAAGTTGTTTGTTATCAAATGGCGCTCCTTTTGATGAAAAAAGCTAATAGGGTGGTCCTTATTTAGATTGAAATCTGAAATCTATCTTTCTTAATTGAACTCAAAAATGATTTTTTTGTACAATAAAGTTGTAGGAAATTTTATTGCAAGCAATTTTGCTCAAGAAAGCACCTCTCTAGCTCTTCATTTGATCGAGTTACATCAATTTTCCCGAGTAAAAGTAGGGTGGCTCCTGAAAAATCACTTTTTTTGTTCTAACTTTTTTATGAAACGTTCCACCGAAAAGTTGTCTTTAGAAGAATTGTTGAACTAATCATTGGACACAATTTTACTCAACAAAGCTTTTTCATATGAGCTACCAGTAAAGAGTTATGATTGTTTTTTCATCAAAAACTAGTCATGATTCAAATATCAATATTCATTAGATGCCAGATCGATAAAAATGTATCCTATGCGGTTCCTGAAAGGTCATAATATAAGTAAAAATTCAAGAGAAAATTGGAAGGGTGTTATTTTTTTAACTTATTTAAATTAGTTTTAAAAATACCTTTCAAAAACTCAAAAACATTGCATAACTCTTAAACGCCTTAACGTATCAACATACTTTCTTCAGCAAAATAATAGTATCAAATTAGTTCTACAAATGTTCCATACATTGTTCTTTCGAGAAATGAGACACACAAAAACTACAGCCGAAAATAGATTTTATGTAAGTCAAAGCACTTTCTGAAACCCAAGAAAATCATTAGTTTGTTAAAATGAGTAGAATGTATTTATTCGAACCAAAACTCATTGTGCGTCGTTTTCCGGCTTTTACAGACTATTCGGTACACAAGTGGATGAGAAAGAAGGGCGAGTAGCATAGGCGTCTTGGCACGATGTGAATAAAAATATTTGCAGTTTACTAACTTGCACCAGCTTGTTGGAATGGTTGTCGTGATCATGAAAATTTCTGTTCATAAATTTATCATGGCCAACTAGTTCGGAATAACTATATTACACAGTATCTCTAATCCTCATTTGCTCAAACTCAATTGAAGAAGTTATATTAATAATAAATGAATCAAAATTGTTCTGCAATCTATTTTCGGCTGTAGTTTTTGTGTGTCTCATTTCTCGAAAGAACAATGTATGGAACATTTGTAGAACTAATTTGATACTATTATTTGCTGAAAAAAGTATGTTGATACGTTAAGGCGTTTAAGAATTATGCAATGTTTTTGAGTTTTTTAAGGTATTTTTAAAACTAATTTAAATAAGTTAAAAAAATAACACCCTTCCAATTTTCTCTTGAATTTTTACTTATATTATGACCTTTCAGGAACCGCATAGGATACATTTTTATCGATCTGACATCTAATTAATATTGACATTTGAAGCATGACTAGTTTTTGATGAAAAAACAATCATAACTTTTTACTGGTAGCTCATATGTAAAAGCTTGGTTCAGCAAAATTGTGCGCAATGATTAGTTCAACAACTCTTCTGAAGACAACTTTTCGGTGGAACGTTTCATAAAAAAGTTAGAACAAAAAAAGTGATTTTTCAGGAGCCACCCTACTTTTACTCGGGAAAATTGATGTAACTCGATCAAATGAAGAGCTAGAGAGGTGCTTTTTTGAGCAAAGTTGCTTGCAATAAAATTTCCTACAATTTTATTGTACAACAAAATCATTTTTGAGTTCAATTAAGAAAGATAGATTTCAGATTTCAATCTAAATAAGGACAACCCTAGTAACTTTTTTCATCAAAAGGAGCGCCATTTGATAACAAACAACTTTTGTGAAGACATCAACTACAAAAAATTAATATTTAATAGTGAAAACATTTTTGTCACGCTAATTTCCCGTTTCGGACCACTGTGCAATAGAAGGAATTTTGAGCGCTGTATGAAAAAGCAATGCTTGGGAGCAACATGAAACGATTTTTTCTACTGTTACATATAATTGTTTCTAAGTACCAAAAAGACTGTGTACAGCATCCTTTTTTATGACAATTTGCCTCGTACCAATTTTAGCACGGTTCATTTTTGGCAACATAATCTTTCGTATATGGCATATGTAAACCAGATGATACCAGCATTATCGAGTTGGAAGTAATTCCATAATTATATTGATTTAAACTATTTACAGCAATAAATGCTGGAAGAACATGACTTCCATATACCATACGACTCAGTTCGTCGAGATCAGCAAATGCGTGTGTGACAAATAATTTCACTCAATTTTCTCGGAGATGGTTAAACCGTTTTCTACAAACTCAGATTCATATGAAAAGTCGTATACTCCCAAACAAGGTTCCTGAATTACGTTTGGATCCGACTTCTGATTGCGGAACCACAGGATGATATGTGAAACGAAATTAAAATAATCCAATTAATTTTTCTCGTAGATGGCTGAACCGATCTAAGATTCAAATGAAATCTAAGAATCATCTATGATTCAAATGAGAGGTCTTAAAATCCTATAAAACCTCTTACTTTTTAGTCAGATCCGACTTCTGGTTTAGAAAATGCAGGGTGATTAGTATAAAAATGTTTATTTCACATAAATTAATCAGGTTTATCGGGTTTGCAGATTTGGATAGTCGATTACCAAATAAATTTATTTCAGTTTGAGCGGTATTCATTTTTGGATTCGAAATGTACCCCCAAATTTTAATTCGCACTACAATTTCTCAAAGATGTCTACACACTCCTCAGGTGAATTTAACTGATTTCGGCTACACCGATTTTAGAATTCCGGTTCCAGTATCGAATCGATTCTCAAAGCTCAATCATTTTCTCAAAAAAGACCAAATCGAACTTCAAAAACAAATATTACAGGACTTAAGGTCCCATACAAAATTGGTGAATTTTATCCGATTCTGAAATTACAGATGATGAGTTTATAAATTTCATGTAAATTGTTTGGCGTAATAATTTATGGCCATTCGAATCATTTTGGGCTATGCTAATTCCTGAATACCGGCTCTGGAAGTACCATAAATAATGACGAAAAACTCTAAAGTGGAACTTACTTTGACATCTCATGGAATGTTCAATCGATTGTCACACGCTAAGATTGAAATTCGATATGTTTTGCAGTTTCGGCATTACAGGGTAATGAGTGATTAAAATCTCAATTTGCCGTTTTAAACGACGATAATTAAAATAATGTCATGAGAACTAAAACACCTAAGAATATCCATGCAAAAACACATGCGTATTGATAAAAAAAAAGGTATCATCTCACTGCTAGGTGGATTAATCACGTTTTTCAATTCCTAAATAAACCGTTCCGTACCATTTTCTCGTATTGTTAGGAAACGATCAATCGACGTTTCTAGTAATCTTATTGACTACTTCCTTTTGATCAGGCACGATTTTACCATATACCTGTTAAGTATCGTTACCATACAAAAATGGCAATTTTGTCGAACTTTTTTTAGCGAAAACGATAAAAGAAATAGTTCACCTGCATGTGAGTATTGGACTTTACTCTTGAGAAAAGATGCGCGTTATTTTGATGGGTGGTAGTCGGTACTTCGGACACGCACTGTACAAATGCATAACATCGATGGCTGCATTTCCAGTAACACTTGACAGAAAGTGGGAAAGGCGCCAAAATTTGAAAAAGAATGTTGCGTCATCCACAATATTGAAACTGTAAAAAAAAATCTGAAAACGTAGTATGAATTGTCAAGTTGTTTGCACTTTAATATAATAAGTACTCCATTGTTCATGAAACTTAATCTTGAAAAATTCTTCAAACCACCCCCCCCCCCTGCGCATGGGCCTGCTTTCATCTCCTTCGGAGTCGGTTGGAGCCCAGATCTAAAAATTAACAACCTAGCCACAAGGAATTTTATTCAGTGAGTTCGAGAACTAACCAGATATAAAATTTCGGGAACGATTCTCTCTGACTCCAAACGCCTCGTTTTCTGTAAACGATCCACCTGGCGCCTGCTTCAAACCGCTATGATCGTAGACGTCTAATAAGATCTGATTCAGTATTAAACAAGCAATGCACAGAGTTATTCAACAAGCCAAGATCTTTTGTCATGCGTTTACATACTGCATCAGCTAAATTTCCGATGACGTATAATAGATAACCCCAGAAACTACCTACCGGTATACCAAAACATTTTATGGGACAGTTCGAAACTACATATTTCAAATAATTTGACATCTTTTTTTATTTACTATTAAAAATACATATGACTAGAGTTGTTCCAACAAAACATCGTGTTCTTAACATCTAATTACATTTGGAAACATTTTCACTTTTCTTTTACTAAGACAGTTATAATCAGTACTGGGCAGACGAATAATATCTAAATAATGTTTTTTTTTTTCAAAATAAAACGTAAGTCTTACTACACTGGTACAAGTTGAAACTTAATGCATCCGATAAGATCCAATGGTTTTGATTAGCTGCATGTGAGCGCATCCGCCTGATCAACAAACTAAACATTTCAACAGCAAATAGATCCATCCTTAATTTATTGTCGCATTTCAACAACAATTTGTCAAATCTTAATCACACAACGGTGTGTCTACATAGGACACTTAACTCAAATAATCTGTCTGTTGTTCCATTAGATAGTAATGCTGATGCTGCTGCTGATGATGATGATGCTCTAGACTACCATTAGCCATGATATCGTGATGATTCCAACCGCCCGCCCCTGCCGTTGCTGCTGATGCTGCGTAATTGTTGCTATTGTTGCCACTTTCCGCGGAACCATTCCACCAGCTTTCGGCACCAAGTGGAGCCGACTGCTCAACACCAGCAGCAGTGGGGACGAGAGCGTCTCCACTGGATCCTTCACTATAACCACCATATGGGAGCATCATTGCCGTCGCGTTCGGTGATGCGGAGTTACTGTAATTTTCATAGCAATAGTTCTCGAGCTGATTGGCGTTCGCCGGACCATCATCAGTGAGCTTGCTTTGCGACACGCAACTCGATTGGCCAATGAAGAACGAATTGATGTCGTCACACAGGCGCAGGTTAATTTTGTTCATATCAGGGAGTGTGGCGTTGTTGTTGTTGCTGTTCGTGTTGACTCCGTGATAATCGATTTGGGGACTGGAGTAGTAGGAGAAGTCATCAAACACGCTCGAGCCACTGGTCAGACTGGCTGTATCTGTGTCGGTGCTGTTTGTTTCGTACTTCACGCAATCGAAGTATCGACAGCCATATTCGGAGTTTGCCAGAGTGTTCTTGTAGATGTTACCACTTTCCATATCGAGCACTGTGGGTGGTGAGCTTCCCAGTGTGTGCAGACTGGTGTTAGAGCTGCTCGGATATTTGTTGATGGGCCGAATGGGTTGATCCAACTGAAAAATCTCCTCCGGATGGATGAAGCTCGAGTTGTCGTAGTAGTACGATTGGTTGTAATCTTGAGCGGAGTGTTGAATTTGTGTCGACTGACTGGGCGATGTAGTAACTGTTCCGTAACCGCACTGAGCATTCGATTTGTAGTTACTGGGGAATGTTATGCTGTAACAGTTTTCAGCATTCGAACGAGTCAACTGGTTCAGCGTGGTTTGGTTGCTGGATAATGTTTTGCCCGATTCCAGAAACTGTTTGGTAGTTTTTTTGGTTTGTTTAACATTCGTAATCTGTTTGAAAAAAAAGAAACTATTGTAGATTGTTGCTACATGAATTCTACTAAAAATAATTACCTTAGTGACTTTTGATTGAATTGCTTTCAAAACGCGTTCACGCCGACCGATTCCCAAAATTTTGCGTGTTTCACCAGACGATTTCGACTCCGGTCGAGGATGATCGTGGACACCTTTTGCTTGGAAGAAGATGGCGTTAGTCGTATGGCGCCAAAAATGCGTCACCGGATATCCACAGTGACCACGACATGGTTGAATTTCCAGAACACCGCCGACACACAACCTGTTGGGACATGCCTTGCCCTGTTGCTTCCGTCTGGCTTTGTCGCATATGGCAGGACGCAACGTAATCTTATCTCCATTGGGCAGAACGCATCGGGCTGAACACACCAACACACCCAGGCAGCTTTTCTTCAGGATGCTGACATTGTGGTTGTTGGTATTGCGCATAGCCCATCCGGAAGTGTGCCGTTTGGCCTGCTCATCCAGCACGCGATAGATATAGCGGCAGTGACCGTCGCTCCATTCGTTAAAATCATCCAAGTTTGCTTCGCAGACCGGTGGCACGTTCGGATCATTGATGTCCCACTCGAGACCGATACGGCTGTTTGATGTGATAATGTTGGATTGCCTGTAAAGTGAAATGAAGTTTGGACCATTGAGTATACGAGTCAGTTTTGGTTGCAAAAAATAATGATAGTCGAGAACTAATCTCCCAAATTTCCACGCTGAAAACCAGAAAAGAAAGATTTGGTGTTAATCCTCGTAGCATCACAGTATTATCAATCTTTTTTTTTTATTTCGATTATAGAGGTTTGAGCCTTAAGGTCATTCGCCTCTTCGGACCAGAAAAACTTTCTGACCCTATGTGCGGGGTTGGGAATTGAACCCAGAAGGCCTTAAATTAATTATTTGAATATGCGGCTCAGAAGTATCAATCAAACAATGATACTTCTAATTGGATTCCTGATCTAAATTTGAAATTTGAAAACTACTAGAGTAACGGTACTTCTGTTCATCTCAGCTCCAGAAGTCATCTCAACTATAAATTAGAGTGAGATCTGCTGTCTCCCTTATATGGATTGACTATAAGAGTAGGATGAAAACAGATGCATTCGATTCAAGTTTTCGCGTCGCTATAACATCACTATCACACAATTTTCGAACTATCTTTTTCAGCGGTATTAATTTTTATAGCAAAAAACAAGATATTTTATCTAATCGCATCACAATTCGTTGTACTAAATGTCATCTATTTGGTCGAGCCACCACATTATTTTCAGAGTTACTCGATCTACAATCAACGGATTTCAATGCGAACTAATATCCTCTTGGATGTCACATCTCAGGAACATCAGTTTGGAAAAGAGCAATAATTCGAAACGGTTGCACCAGTTCAGAAGACTAATAGAAGTATGATAATCCTAGATTTCCGTTTGAGCTGTTAGTAGAACACAGTACTATTAGTGATGGTAATCCTACTTGAAACCTAATGCTAAATATTGAGCAAATATTGGAAGAACAAGCAAGTAGAAGTAATTTTAGTTAACTCTAAGAAATGTTGATTTCATGTGAGATTTTCTGAATTTTTCGTTAAGTTTATTTCTTATTGACGATTTTGTAAACTTTAATAAGTTATCCTAATGTCACTCTAAAAAGATATAAAAAATTAGGGAACAGACCTCCGAGCAGATTATTATTCTGAGCGAGAGAAAGAAAGATATTCGAGACATAACTGAAAACATTTATAAAACTTTGGGCTCGAAAAAAAAACAAGATTCTTGTGGGGCGATGAAATTGATCCTCGTGTTTAAAATAGCATCATTATGATTCCGGAGTGTTTTGGTTATAGTTTACACGTTTAACTAACTTTATTTATTGCTAATTTTTTGGTTTGTAAAAAGCTGTGATAGATCTGAACGTCACGCAACTTGATTATATTTGAAAAGTAGTGCACCGTTTGCTTAAAAAACGGATCACGAATATAAGAATATTTGTGTCAACTTACGATACCATCGAGAAAACAAATCCTTTTCGTTTACTATAGAAAATTACTGCCAATTTTACACGATTGTAAAATTGTAAACTTGGTTACTGGTTTCATAAAAAATGGTTGTTCCGATCTCATGTGAGAAAATTATCATCCCGTAAAATATATTGTGTGAAGTTCAATTTGCAACGTTGATTCGCCTGTATCTAGTCTTTTTCTCGCAAAGATGAATCGCTGCGGAGGTAAAAATCATTTAAATTTATTTTTGTTTGAAACTAATCAGTGAAAAATGAAAAGTAGCATTAGTTTTACTGCTGCTTTTCACATTACCTAATCGTTTCTATAATCTTTGATATTTCATGACTAAATGTAAATAGCACTGGAGTCAGCTTAGAGTTTTTCTATGCAACCGGTATACAATGTCAAAATCATTCAGGACTTGAAGAAAAAAGGTATAATTCCAATATATGAAACAATAAATAATCAGCGTTTAGATGTGCTGAGTTGGATTATAACAAAATCTGCTAGACAGTTCCGTGACATTTTCGTTACATTGACGTATATTTCAAACACAATGTTATCCACATGTATCTCAAAATCAAAGGATTATTATACAAAATTTGAAAATTAAGTATAGTAAAAAATCAATCTAAAAAATATAGAAAGGCGGCATCATATATTTCTTCATAATTCGAACGTAGAATTCAAATTCAAAACCAAAAACGTTATAAGAAGTTTAATCACCTACTCTAATAAAAAAAATACTTACACAATAACCATTATGAATGACTTAAACGTCTCAAAATCAATTTGTATGAATTCCTTCACTGTTGAAAATAATTCCGCATTCAGTAAAGGTTCACCACGGTTTAATTTAATTTGAACCTTTAATTCAATTTCACCACCCAACCACTATTGTTTTCTCTCGTTTCCACTAAGTTCAATTGAACTGCTCAAAACACAACACCACTTAATTCCATTGGCTTAGTCGGTGGTAGTGACATTCAGTCGTGCTTTCCGTATGCTTTTTCGTTTCTTAATTTTAATTGATCTCGACCGGCCTCGGTATAATTCAGTAGTAGCATCCACCACTTGCTATTTCTCAATACACATCAGTCTTTCGCATCCTTCAGGAATTCACATTTCAAAAACAGACCACAACCGCAGTCAATAAGAGCAACACTTTTTCTGGTCTTTCAAAGATAGCGAAAGAGCTTTGAAAAACACGTCCGAGCTAACAAGCTGCGCCACCGAAACTAAACATGCACTCGAGCCACAACATTCAACATTCTCTCCCGGTCTGTGCAATCGAATGCTCACTCTCACCCCACACAACAGCATAAGCATGGAATCATCATCATTGCCGGTAATCATCGTAGCTTAGCGCTACACTGTAGCACAGTATAACAGAAATGTACAGTATAATGATAGTAAGCTCCGCCCATTACTACCTAACCGCCAATCGTAACTGCGTGCTAATCGATCCGTGCTCGTTGCCCATTGGTGAATGCGTTACTCTCTCTGCTTCGTTATGTGTGTAGATGGTTTCTATCTACAATGATTCAACTGCACGGAAAATCCTTACTCTATTGCCGTGCAACTGCTGTTCACGTAGAACAATTTACATTAAGAAATCCCCAACTCAAAACTATGAACATCCAATGAATCTCGATGCTTCAATTTGTCCTGACCTTCAATTCCTTAATGGATTTCGACAATCGTAGTGCGGTGTGATGTGTTTTGGTGTTACCCTCCGGCGACCAGCGCTACACTGTAACCTCTAATGGACCTTTCTCAATGATTGGCCGTGTCTGGACACTAGACCCCGATGGGTCGTATCGTGACATTGATGCTGAGACCAGCAGTTTTTCGGAAGAATCTTGAAAGCAATTCATGGTAAGGCGTTTGAATTCGATTAGATTCCACTCACCAGATTTAATTGAGATAATTTAGAGGGTATTTCAAAAAAGGGAGCCGCTTCATTAAACGTATGAGTACTTGGGCAGTATGATCAGCATTGCGATCAATTGATCGAAGGAAGTTGAGCATTTCGAGGGGTACAAGTTACAACAATAGCTCTATTAGTGGACATTATGAACCGAATTTGTCAAGATTTGTGATGTCAAGAAGATGATGGTGAACGAGAGCTACGAAGGAATCAAATACAAGCGATTGGTTCACTTATAACGTTAATTGCATACCAGATTGTACAGAAATCAGCGAAACTTCAATAACGTTATTATCGTTTATCTACAAATTAATCCATAATTCATACATTGTTTAATATTTTGACACCCACAGCTCGCTTGTTCCGATTTTTTGACACGGTATGTACTTACGGGATAGTTTACAACCACAGAAAACCAACCTTAGTGGAACAATTAGGTACCAAAACCTCTAAATTGGTGCATAAGCCACTGCCGCTACAAATCTATATACGAACTGATATTTTTATATGAATTTTCCTTCAGTAACATTTTTCAAGCTACTTTGTTACAATTCTGTTGCTTTGTTTCTAACAAAAATAAGGATGAATTGTGATATTTAAAATAACGAATTTGATGGAATTTCATATGAGCTTTAGGATTTTTTCATGGGCTTCCAATTGAACTATGTTTATAGTGCTAAAAAAAAACAATTAAATTATCATATCTTCCAAGCGCTTCAAAATAAGTTATGTTTAATAACCTTCCTGCGACACCATAAAATATGCGCAATATTACAGACAACTTTCAGAAATATAACACGTCGGTCCATGAATATCTGGTCTGACAGACAGGGGCGGTGAAAGAGGTGGTACGGTGGGTAGCACTACCCACCCGAAAATTTCAAAGGTGGGTAATTACCTACCTGAAATTTCTAACGAAAAATAATAGTAATATTAGTATCATTTATAACAATAAAAATAGTTTTATTGTAACTGATAATAATAAATAAAATCAGAATTATAAAATGCTAGTACTCAAGGTAGAGCAAGGATGTGAAGATATACAACAAAAAGGTGAGGCGTGACAATGGTCATTTGAGCAAGCAGAAATCTTTTAGTGACTTTACTTTTACCTTCAACCAAAGGCGTCGAGCTTAAGCATCTCATTCATGCAAATCACTCGAGTCTCTGGTATGCCGGAAAGTACCGAAAAAGGTCTTTTACCATTTACTATACGAACCGGTAACAGAAAAGTTACCAGAAGTTGTCAGTTTCTACTTGCGACAGCATTCTTATACACATTGAGTTCTTCACTGTATGGATATTTTTCTCAATCTCTATACAGCTAGTTGAACATCAGAATGAAAGGTTTGTTCGAACTATCGCTTATGCCTCCAGAGTCACAGCGTGCTGGCTGTTTAGCCTAGGTTGTAAGCGGTATTCAGTAGCGCTGCAATCACCGCCACCTGATGGAAACCCATCATGCTATTTTTACTTTTTCACTATTAGAGATAGTGAAGAATTAATTGTGTACGATAATGCAGCCGCAAGTAGAAAGTAACAACTTCTGATAACTATTCTTTTGTCGGTTCGGATAGTAAATGGTAAAATACCTTTATCGGTACTTTCCGGCATACCAGAGACTCGAGTGATTTGCATTGATGAGATGCTTAAGTTCAACTCCTCTTGCGAAAGTTAAGTTAGTAAAAGATTTCAGCTTGCTTAAATCAACCTTGTCACATCTCGCCTTTCCATTCTTTATCTTCACATAAATAAAATCACTCAAAATCCTTTGGCGTAGGATTGCGTCTTTGTTTTCTATACCGGGGTACAAATTCAAAATATAGAAGTAAAACCATATGGACAGTGGTTAGGTTTTGAACATTTACAACTCAACCACGAATAATGTCTAATTCTCCCTATTTTTCAAACCATTGTTATTCATCTAATTGATACGACGGTTTCGTATACAAAAGTTAACGGCTTCCATATGATTTCTGCTCTTCAATGAGTGCGTTCGCATTTGAGAAAATTACTCACAGAAAACCAAATTCAATGTCGAATCGACTTGCACTCCGTGCGGTTCGATACTGCCGTAGAGAAGGTTGCTTCCACATCGTCCAAAAAGCTCAGGAACTAACCAGGAAAACAACATTTCTTGAGCAAAATTTCTTTATTTATTATCTAAATTTTTCATAGCATGCTTATAGAATGATTTGTCCATGGCTTTAAAATGGGCTTCAGTTGCAGCGATGACTCTCTCAGATCATCAAATGACAAGTAGTCGCTGGGGGCTAGGTTATTGAGAATATGGTGGGTGAAGAAACAGATCGGTGCCCAATTCATTCAATTTGGCCATTATTTTCATTGACTCGTGGCACGGTGCATTGTCTTGGTTAAAGATGTTTTTTTCTGCTCCATATGAGGCCGTTTTTTTACGATTCCGTACTTCAAAAGCATTAATAACTCCTAACGCATTAATAACTAAAAACTTTTGTTGTTACTTCCTTTTCAAGATAGTCGACGTCAATTATACCTCGAGCATCTAAAACTGACGTCATACTTCTTGCAGCTACCTGTGCGTTTTCCCCGTCTAAATGTTGAAACAACTCCGGAGAAAAAAGATAGATCCATGTTTCGTCCACTGTTTCATAGCAACGCAAGAAATCCTTTTTATTGCGACTAAACAGTGCCGACCAGCTCTCTGGATTGTTTATGCGTTGTTGCTTTTGATAGATTGTGAGCGAACGAGGAAAAGATTTTTTAGTGTCAGTAGGATCGTAGTACTAGCCATAAAATGATTCTGAATGCTAAGACATTGCTTTCAATTCATGCGAGACATCTTTCTCCATCAACCCCAACCAACTAAACGATCAAGGTAACCAAAATTCTCAAAGATATAATTTCGTGAATTGGCAAACACAAATAAGTTTATACGGAACCTAAAAGACTGCTAACCTAATATTCCAAACAAATATTGGCAGAAATTTTGTAGTTTGATATTGTATTTAACCCTTAAATGCGCAATTTTGATTGACAACACAATATCGAAAACGCTTCAAGCTTCGAATTTACGCGTCTTATGCAAAGTTATATCGAAACAAAATATTATTTAAAAATCGACTAAATAATACTTCAAAATAGTGGGTCGTTCTCCCCGGTACGAATAATTACCCACCGGGACTTAATATGTTTCACCGACTCTGCTGACAGACAGATGTCGCCACTAATTGAAAACCCGTCTACCGTTCGATAGAGTCATCCTGCAAATGTCTTCTATCAAAATTTCAGGACATGCGGCTCCAAAATTTGTTCTTTCTGCACCTTTCAGTCACGCTAGAAAGATACTGTGCATGAAAACAAAAGGCTTGATAAGCATTATCCCAGCTCTGGTCCAAGCAAGACGAACATTATTGGCTAGTATTCCGATGATTCATCACGCTCTAGTCGTTCGTATAAGACTGTTGTTCAAGAATTATTTCAAAAGTTTCATCAGTATGCAAAATCGAAAAAAGAAATTACAGTATAAAACTACCATCGTAAAGATATCAAAAGGAACCAGATTTGCAATTTGGCATGAGCACTTGGGTATAAAAATAATGGTCGTCAAAAGGTGAGATGACTAAGTGCTCACAAGTTCCTGTCTCATGCCTATCGTATTCGTTAGTAGCAGAATGAGAGGGTACGAATTAGTTTGTATGTAATAATTCATTTAAAACGCAAAAATCATTGTACTTCATATTTAGTCTTGATGTCCTTTTGCTGAAGTGTATTGTGACTTTAAATTGTCAATTTGTATTCATGAAGACCGTCTGCAGCATTACTTGCAATTAATAAATTACTAGTTTGCATATTATTCTTATATAATTTGACGTATAAACATTAATTCTATTCTTAAGTGTTTTATGCAAGAGCGTCTACAGAAAACATATTCAGAAGTGTGCAATATCATACTATGTTCCAACCTGGTTCAGATGACTGAAGGTTTGGAAGGTTTCAATACGGTAAGAAATAAAATATTGAATGCAAACTCTATTTGTTGGTAAGATTAGAGAATATAGATTATTCGTACAAAACTGAAGAACATAAACTGAATACGTTTCGATTGCTTGCCAATTGCAAGGGATCTAAAGTCTTTCTGTAATGTTTGAATCCATTTGATGCAAACATTTCATTTAGGCGGGGCTGGTCGATTGAACGGTGACATCGGAAAATGATTTGCTCTGTATACGAATTCGATTGAGTCAAAACCTCCATGAGTCATAAACTAAAGTTATTTTCATTATGGAAATTAGAAATAAATTAAATTATGGAAAGTTATTTGCATTATTTAAATTTAAATCAAAAATAAATTATGGAAAGTTATTTGCATTATGGAAATTTGAATTAAAACAAGTGGTAGTCAAATGTTTATTTTATGTCAACTGAAAACACGTCATCAAATTAAGTTTTATGGTAAAATTTAGAATTACTAGCTTTACTTGTGGAATTTTTTTCATGGATAATTCTGTTTAATTGGCTTTCGAAATTTGACAAATTTGTTCTTCCCTAGGTTTTGATTTTGCGTGGTCGTTGGAAAAATAAAATAATACTAATACGTGATCCATAGTGACATGTCTTTATTTGCCATTTGCATTATTTTTCTGTTAACAATTCGATTCTTCGAGGCACCGAAAATTTTTTTTTAACTCTGACTCTAGATTAACATTATTATTGCGATATTGTCTCACGGCTCACGCATTGAGAGGTAGTGCTGGAGCATTATTACACTGATCGTCGTTTATCTAGTTAAGTAAAAATTTATTCATTCAATGAAAAATGACAAAATTTGAAATTATTTGCTTTACTAGTGCGAATGTTTTCCAATAAACAAATAAGATAGGGAAAAGTCTGTGAAAGATGTAAAATTTTGTTTCAATGGGAGAAGGGGTTTGAACCCCGAAAACCCTCATCCCCCCTTTGCGGACGGGCCTGATTTCATGCAAATATGTACCCCAAATGTGTTTCGAAACGCAAACGTGGGCGAAAGGAAGAGAATATTTACACATCTAGAAAAAATCGTGTAAATTTACGTCTCAGAGACCGACATATAACATATGGACGTGAAAAATGACTCAATTTTATAGTAAATCTAACATATAGTAAATGCTTTCTGACATATTTTTATCTGTTATAACATGTAAATTTATCCGTTTACTTTAAAGGCTTAGTATGTTTGACATAAAATTATATCGTTCTTGTAAAATTCAGTCATTTCACGTATTAAGTTCTTATGAATTGTGTCATATGTGGATTTGCGTAATCTGTAAATTTCATAATTTGTTGCTGTGTAGTAAGTCGAACACACAATGAAAAACAAAGAAAACGTGCTTTTATGGTTCCAAAAAGCAAAGTCTTGGAATTACATTCCTTTTGAGGAATTTGGCCTTTCGGTTTCAACAGACTTCCAAGCCGATTCATCGCAATACTGATAATAGGAATCCTTCCAGATCGGGGCTCGAGCATACGACCGCTGGGTTGTAAAACCAGTGCCCTATGCATTTAACTGCCACCTCGGACTATCGTCCCAAAAAGAAAACCCTATTATTAACCCAGAATATGTTTTAAGACTTATACTCCACACGATAATAGCCATAGATTGTCAACATCCGTCCATTTTTAACGGAGATATCGATATTTTTGTGTAAACGACTTTTCGCCTTATTCCAGTAGTAGGAGTTTTGTGCATTGTATGACAATACAATGCTTGGGAGCAACGCGAAACACGAATATTTATACTGTTACATACATGACATTTTGCCTCGAACCGATTTTAGCACGGTTCGTTTTTGGCAACATAATCGTTCGAATATGACATATATAAATGGCATATATAAGATGGCAGCATTATCGACTTAAAAGCAATTGCATAATTATATTGATTTAAACTACTGACAGTAATGAATGCTGGAAGAACGTAACACCCATATACCATTCGAATCAGTTCGTCGAGATCAGCAAATGCGTGTGTGAAAAATAATTTCACTCAACTTTCTCGGAATTTACTCAACCATTTTCTACAAACTCAGATTCATACGAAAAGTGCTTCCAAACAAAGTTCCTGTATTACGTCTGGATCCGACTTCTGGTTCCTGAGCTACAGGATGACATGTGACACGAAATTAACATAGTGTAACTCATTTTTCATTTTTCCGATCTTAGATTCAAATGAAAGGTCTTAAGGTTCTATAAAACATCTTGCTATTTAATGAGTCTGCACTGATTTTCGAACATTTTGAATCAACTGTAAACTATACAACTACTCAGGTGAATATAACTGACTTCGGCTACACCGATTTTCGAATTCCCACTTATCCGACTCTGATTTCCGATTCTGGAATTACAGAGTGATGAGTTTTTAAAATTCAAGCCGATATAGAAGAGCTTCAAAGTTGGACTGAGAGCTATTGTAATTTCGTCATATTAATTTTTTGGCCATACGAATCGTTTTGGGTTATGCTGGTTCCTGAATACCGGCTCTGAAAATAAATAACCGTAAACTCTAAACTGAAACTTTCTTCGACATCTCATGGAATCCTATCCGATTTGCTGCTTCGACTTTACAGGGTATTGAGTGATTAAAATCACAAATTGCCGCTTAAAACGACGGTCATTAAAATAATGTCATGAGAACTAAAACATCGAAGAATATTTATGCAAAAAATCCATGCGGATTGATAAAAAAAGGTATCATCTCACTACTAGGTGGATTAAGCACATTTTTCAATTTAAAATTCCTGATAAAAAATATTCGTTAAAGTAATAGAATGTGATTGTACAGATAAAAAGCAAGAAATTTACACTTAGTGAGTTCCTTCTAGCCGTTTTCGAGATATTTAGACATTCAATTCCAATAGCTCGCTGAACTAAGACCTTAAATTCAAATAACTGAAACATTTTTTTTAATTAATTAAACCGTTTCAATTTCAATTTCACTGAAAAAAAGGTTTTTTTTCAAATAACTTTTCGTCTTTCCTATATGAGGTTATGTAATCACTGCAAAAACCGACTTTTTAATGTCATATACCATTCGACACAGCTCGACGAACTGAGCAAATTTCTGTGTGTGTGTGTGTGTGTGTGTGTGTGTGTATATATATGACTGTAAATGTGTGTATGTGTGTGTATGTGTGTGTATGTGTGTGTGTATGTGTGTGTATGTATGTATATGTAACCAACTCGATTTTCTCGGAGATGGCTAGACCGATTTTCACAAACTTAGATTCAAATGAAAGGTCTCTTGGTCCCACAGGATGCTATTGAATTTTACCCGGATCGAACTCCCGGTTCGGGAGTAACGGGGTAAAATGTGCAAAAATATGATGAAAAAGTGCACTCGATTTTCTCAGAGACCACTCAACGGATTTTCTTCAACTGTGATTTAAATTGAAAGCCATGTAGTTTCATAGGTTGCTATTGAATTTCATCTAGATCTGACTTTCGGTTAAGGAGTTATGGGGAAAAATGTGCAAAATGATCTAGAAACGTGCAATCGATTCTCTCGGAGACCGCTCATCCAATTTTTATTAACTTCGATTCAAATGAAAGGTCTCACTGTGCCATAGGGAATTCATGAATTTCATCCGGATGCGACTTCCGGTTCCGGAGCTATAGGGTAAAGTGTGTTCAATACTGTACACCGTCACTTAAACCGGCGAAACGAAAACCGTAAAAAAAAATCGTAAACTGGATTCAAAACTCTTAAGATCAGTAGTGATCTCAGATCATAAATGATTTTTGATTTTCGGTGAATTTCTCAGCCCTGATGAGAGGAGATTACATTGATGAATATAATCGATTTTTGGCAAAAAAAACCGTTTTTCTCAGTTAGTCACACGACTTATGGAGTGATGTGTCAAATTCCTGTCTATAATCTGCTTGCTGCTTTAGAACTGCTTTTCGGGTATATGCATTTTTCTGTCTAATACAAAAGTTTTAGTTGCTACGTAAATAAAAACAGCTAGATGTAATCAACATGGGTACGAGTTTGTTAATCAAATTCACATCAAAACTAATCAAACTTTGCAGTTCCACATATTTCCAACAAACCATTTTCCCCTGCACATTCAAATACGAACGATCATCGAATATTACAGCCAACCGCTTGACTGTAAATAGGATATTTTAATAATCATTATTAATTAATGGATTGATGCGGGCGCCCAAGGAGTTCCATGTTTCCGCAGGCTGCAAGCGTTCAACACTAAAGTTGGTCCGCATAGGGAGAGTGCGTCCGCTTAGCTCCGTCTGTGTGCAGGAGTTCTGATCCTAAGAACGCGACAATCCACACAAAAACAAGTTTCTTTAAGACTTGTGAATTCTCGTTCCATGTGAACCATGTATGGCTCCACTTGGGTCCTTTGGCGGTATGAGGTGGGAAACTTCCGGACATCATTTGATAGTGCTGCGGTACAGAATTCCAGGGACACCAACAATCCATGCAGTTGGTCAACGGATGTCATTTGTTGAGGCATACGTTTTCCCAGGTGTTCGCGCAGTTGGTTACTAGTGCAAGGAGTAACCGGATGACACCTTCAAATAGAAAGCTGCCACCAGCATCTTCGGTGCGGTTGGAACATGTGCGATAAAAGAATGGTCATTAAAATCAGTCGTTTGTGTCGACCGGTGGCGATAAATGTCCGACTGATATGAAACTGTAGACCTTTGTTTTAGTTTGACCTTAAGCAAGAATGAAACAACACGTACGCGAATTTTCAATATGCAATCCGTTTGAGCAAATAAAAGGAGTGAATCCATCTGCAATGATATTCAAAAATGCTCATAAGGTAGGTAATATGACTTCTCATTTAAAAAATACTCTTGTGGGGCAATGTAAAAATGAAAATAGAAATAGAAAGTAGTCTCTAACGACATTTCAGTTTATTGGTCAACTTTTAAAATTATGTATTGTACAATATTATTAACATCGTAACGAAACTCCTTCTAAGCTCTTGAGTAGTTTTCATCTTCGCTAGGGAGAAATAAGGATCATCAGAAAATGCTGCAGGGACTAGTGTACACAATGCAAACGAACTGACTTTAATATATTTCAATACTAGCTCTAAGTTGGAAAAGGGCCTATTGAGTGCGGCATTCTTCTTCAATTAATTTTCATTATGGAACCCTACTTTGGGTGAAGATTTAACGTGAATACACACATCCGAAATCGCCGAGAGAATTGGTCTCTTTATTGGTGGTATTTAAATGCACCAATGATTGGATTCATTAAAGTTCAAGCTAAAGCGCGTGGTTCTTTTATCGCTGTCTGTCAATTTATGACAGTCTCTTTTCGTCATTTAGCATACCCTAGAAAAATTAGAAGAAATGCTATTCCCGTTGTTCGTACTCATCGTTGGTAATTGTAAAACTTGTGTGTGACTGAAAGTTATAATTTGCCATGGAATCGACCAATCGACAATTAAACATGGAAACTATTAATTGAACACGAAATATAAAGTAACAACTAAAAGTTTCGCAGGTTGGTAGAAAGCATAATAACCAAAAATTGAGAATGTTTTGGGGTTTGAGCGGTTTGTGGAATGATACTAAACCGTTTGGAAAAAAATGGAAATTCCCTTTATTTTTAACTATTTTGTTATAATACTAACGTAATAGTGACCAGTATTTCGAATGCTAATTGCAATCTTCCTCAATGTTTCTAAGCTGATACTGATAGAGAATTTCCATTTTCTTTTAAAAAAAACGGTACAAAAATTGAGTTTTTTTGTGAATCGACTTTAAGTTTTCAGATCGGTTTTTAGTTTAGGACTCGATTGGGAATCTTGCAGTATGTTCAATTAAAAGTTTGACTAACTAATAACCGAACACTTGTCATTTTTGACTATGAAAAAAATAGTGAAAAAAAGTTTTTCCCATTTCAAAAGACAGACTTCAACATTTCTGGGAAAACGAAGTATGCAAAGTGGCTTTTTGTGAGAAAGTCAACAAGACCAGAAAGTTGCATTAAAATCTGAGAGGATACTGCCAACATTTCAAGTTGGCGCAAAATGTGACACAGAAATGATATTTTAATACATTAGCTAAACACAACCAGGAAATTTAGTCTCCTTTTGCTAGTGGTTTTATCAGTTCCTCTGACAAATGTATGGTGAATACTGTGCGGATTGTAAAGCAAACTAGAACATTGAGAGGGCACTCTAATAAAAATCGATTTTTTTTCAAATTACTCTAATCGATAGGCATATTTTCAGAGACTAGAAAAGCAAAGTTTTTCAGTAGAGCTTCGAATACTTTCTTTGAATTTACTCGCACCATGTTATTCCTTTCAAGCGCCTAAACTTGCACAGAGTTTTCCCCTGAAGTGTTCCCTTATTATTCTTTGAACAGGAAAACGCGATTTTTTTCTGATAAAAATTGGTTAAGTTGTTATTGTAAATTAAAAATTTACAACAAATTAAAAAAAATCTCCAGCGATACCTCTTAAATTATGTACACTGGGGTCTTTTTTCCCGCAGTTTTTATGCGGTTTCATTTCACGCGGATTTTCAAAGTTACGCGTTTTTTTTACGTTGATTTCGCAAGTTATGCGGTTTTCTTGTTTTGTCTTAGAAATACATGAGACTTCGAGATCTGGTGTTATCCCGAAAATGAAAAATTTTCGATTTAAAAAAATGTTCAGATTTCACCAGATCTCGACGTTTCATGCATTTCTAAGACATTCGGCATCAAAAAAAATTTTCGCTTTTAAAAGTCTCATAATTCGATGTTTACAAAAAAATTTTTAGTTTGCACAAGATCTGGACGTTTCATGCATTTCTGAGGTAATCGGCATCAAAAAAATTTGTTTTTCTTCACTCTGAGATTTATTTTTACGGGGATTTTCGAAGTTAGGCGTTTTTTGTACGCGAAATTCCGAAGTTACACGGATTTCCGAAGTAACGCAGTTTTTTTTGCGCGGTTTTTTACGCGTTACGCGTAAAAAGAGACCTTACTGTTTAGTAAGTTTAGTGTTCCATATTCGATGCAGTATTTATGAAGTTATGAGGGGCACCGACTTTAAAAACGTGAATGGTGAGAAAAAATGCTTTAAAATTTGATAAAAAAATTCTAACAGATGGCTTAATTTGACTTTATTCCAGTGATTTACCTTTCCAAATATATGTTGGAAATCTACTATCATACAGTTTTAGAAACACTACACAGGAAGAAATTATGAATTTTACAGGTGACATAACTCTACAAACGATGCAATTCATAACTACTTACTTCTCGAATGACGCAATATTCCATTTGTACAGAAATTTACTGGTGTTATGAAATCTACTGGAGTGTTATTTGCACTCGGCTATCAAGTGAGACAATATGAATTTATATGCACGATTTACCAGCCAAGCAGATATGTGTTTCTGTGGCTCAGTCGACTAACTGGTGTGCTTTGTGATCTGATGTTTTTCGGTTCAGGTCGCGTTGTTGCTGTCGACCTTTTGAACTTTTATTCCATTCGTTTTAAAGCCATGTAAATGTAAATTTTCAAATCACACAATTTTATATCTTCTTGAATATAAATTTGTGTAAAATATGATGCGCAATTTTTGTGCATCTGATAAGATGTAAAATCACAAGAATTTTTCGAACTGTGTATGTATAATTCTGTTGAAACGTAAACAAAATTACTTTTTTTACTATGAAAGTGTCGAATTTTGTGGCGAATAAAGCCTTTTTGCGGGGAGTTCTTCATGCACAGTTCAAAAGTAGTAATTTTTATTTGGAAGACGAATAATGAGTCGAAGCGCCATCAAAGTTTGATGATGTACAATTGAAGGAATTGCCTTGTAAAACGCAGAACGCCGTTCCTTCACTACTCTAACGGCGCCAAAAAAAAAGTTTTTTTTGAGTTGTTTGTGCCGATGAAAACGATAATCCAAAACGTCGGGCAACGTATGGATACCGCGGAAATACATCAACAGACACGACAAAGGAATTCCTCACCTACATGTTGACAACGTTCACTCACATGTTGTATAATCGGTGAAAACATACTTAGAAACGCTCAAATCAAAAGTCCTACCCAAAACATCATACAACCCAGACATCCCTCCGATTACTGTTGAGCAATTCCAGAAATGCTTAGCGGATCATCAGACTCGACCTTCTCCGATTTGGATGGAACTTTGCACATGGCTTCAGTATGGCAAACCATAAGTTTTGAACCGATGGAGAGGTCAATCCGACTCACGACTGATTTTTGAAAAGGACGTATGTATTTTTCCATTTCACAAAAATTGCCAAAAATTTTTTCAGTGTATATTTTTTTTAGAGTGCCCAATCGATTCCCTACAACTTCTTCCTGAACGCCATTTTTTTACAAATAACGGTTTCCGAGTTACAACGATTTGAAAAATGCAATTTTTGAGAAATGCTCAAATACATACGCCCTTTTTAAAAATCTGTCGTGAGTCGGATTGACCTCTCCATCGGTTCAAAACTTATGGTTTGCCATACTGAAGCCATGTGCAAAGTTTCATCCAAACCGGAGAAGGTCGATTCTGATTTTGTCACTTTTTTGTCTACTTATTCCTGGAATTGCTCTGTTTCTTCCGGTCAATGCAGCCTGGCTCCAATTACGATGAAGTCAGGAAATAAATTGATTCGTGGATCGCGATCAAACCGGTTGAGTTTTTCAAAACTGGTATCAGTAAATTTCCTGATGGGAAAAAGTATACACTTTACACTTTTTGTTTTTGTTCTGCAGAGTCTAGGCAAAACGATTACCGAGGCTTACTAAGCCGAGTACTCCGTAATCATCCCGGCAAAAGATAAAATGTCAAATTTGACAAACGTCGGTTATTAGAGAAATTGTCAGCAAAAAGTTTACTCTCCGTTCGGCAGAAGTTTTACTGAATGTACGGAAAACAAATGAAGTGAAATTTATGAACTACTGAGCTTTGAGAAATTGAAATTAAACAAATAATTTTGTTAAATTAAAGACTGTCCCAGAGAGTATGGACGCACTTTGATTTCGCAGTAAATAATTCACAAGTGTAACATATTCAAATTTTATTCGATATACTGATAATATTAGAATACAACAACAGAATATTATTCTCAACATTTGATACTTAGCCATTGTAGACTGGCTGGCGCATTTTCTTGCGAACGTTCCTCATTAAATTCCGTACAGAATTCTTGGCAACAAGTTTTGACACTTTTTTTCAATCTTTTTCGAACTGTTGAATGGTTTCGGCTGCCGAGACATGCTTCCTAAGATGTGCCTTCGTTAATGCCCAAAATTACTCAATTAGTCGAAGTTGTGGGCTATTTTGTGGATTCATGTCTTTTGGGACGAAAGTGACATTTTTGGTAGTATACCATTCTACCGTTGATTTCGAGTAGGGGCAAGAAGCAAGATCTTGCCAGAGACAACAGGATCCTTGTGGCTTCGAATCTTGGGTAGAAGTCGTTTTTGTAAACATTCCTTGATGTATATTTCTCTGTTCATTAAAGCAGTGGTGATGAAGGGTTTCGAAATCTTACCGCAGCTACAAATTGCTTGCCAGACCATAGCTTTCATACTAAATTTTTCGACTTCAATCGATGTCTCGTACTGGTTTAACACTTGCCCTTCTCGCACCGTGTGGTCCCGGCAAGGATTTGTAAGCGAGTTTCACGTAGATTTCGTCGTCCATGATTATGCAGTTTGCAAATTTCCAGCAAGAATCATATTGTACAGCTTTCGAACCCTCGGCCTGATCGATGCTTTATGTCTTGGACTATGTTTTGCTGGTTTCTGCTTCTTATAGGTTCGAAGATTCAAACGTTCTTTAGCACGAAGAACATTTGACTTCGAAGTGTCCACTTTTTTGGCCACATCCCGAATTGAAACTTTCTTCTTTTGCTCGAACGCCTTCAGTATACGATTATCCAACTAAGGGTTAGCAGGACCTTTTTTTCGACCCGTTTCCGGTTTATCCTCAAAGGTGTTATCCTCACCGAACTTCCTGATTGCATTTCGAACGGCTTTTTCACTTACTCCTTCCATTTTTGCTATCTTTCTCAGTGACAGTCCTCGTTCTGTGCACCATTTGTATACAATTTTTCGACGTTGTTCTGCTGAAAGTCCACGCATTTCGAAATAAACTAATGAAAACGAATAAACAACTGCACAAGTGCTTAGAGAAGAATGTAAACAACAGGACGCAGCCTTGAAAATTGACAGATTCTGAACCATTGCGAAATGGCAGCGGTTTTTGGTTGCGTCCATACTTTCTGTGACAGTCTTTATAAACAATCAATTGGAGATCAAGAGTTCATTATATTTTAGTTATGTTTCGAGTACGTACAATTGTACAATGTGCAATTCGGACTAAACTCTAATTGTCGAATATGTTGGTTGACATGTTGTTGAAGTTTTGTTAGACCCCTTTCTCTTCCATAAGTTCAACCAATAGCCAGCTATATTATATGATGAACTGATACAAACAATCCTAAATAGTTATAAGATCATGTGCAAAATAAATGTATTTTATTTAATGTAATTTATAATAGCAAATCTGTGGATGCCACGGCGAAGAAAAACTTATGTATATTGCCTATGAAATAAACGTATTTATGGGGAAAAATGTTGTTGGAGTTCTCCGACATATCCTATAAAGACTTCCCAACAGTGAAAGCAAAATCGGATAGGAGTTTTCTATGAATAATCATTAATAATTTGTAGCTACTATTATACTTGCATAATAGATCGTAGATTCTCACGTCTTCCTTTTGGACTAATTTCATTTCTTCAAATAGTTACCGAAAAAATTCCTCGAAATGTTTCGTCAGAAAATCACTGCGTACCAAGCGAAAATGTAAAACGTGAATGACAGATGTCTAGACGAATTTCGGTAAAAGCAAATACATTTCGGTAAAAACATTTGCTGATTTCGGAATAATTACTGAGTACTGATTAATTACTGAATTGGCGATGCACTTTGCCGATAAATCAGTGCATCTACTAAACGAATCTCGAAAAACATAATATTGACTACAAAGCAATTAGCAAAACTGTGTGTTGCCGATCTGTGTCGGCAAATTACTTTACCGAGCTCGAGAATTGCTTTTAAGTGTGCAGTGGCTAGCGATAAACAATACTTTGAATGTTGAATTGGTGACCATGTTTCATCAATAGCGTTTCAAATTCCGAAAAAAACTCAGGCTCGAAATTATTTATACCCCAAATACAATACACTGAGATCTTTTTTCATGCGTTCTTTTTTATGCGGTTATTTTTACACGACTTTTTTATGCGAATTTTCAGAGTTATGCGGTTTTTTTTATGCGAAGTTTCAGAGTTATGCGGTTTTTTATGCGAATTTTCAGAGTTATGCGGTTTTTTTATGCGATTTATTTTTATGCTGTACGTAAATTCGCATAAAAAAAGACTTCAGTGTATTTACCACAACACTAAATCTAATACTCTATACTGACGTACAGCTTAAATATAAGACACGCTTGCACTTGAGTTAAAATTTCTTTGAACTGAACTGGAGAGTAAGGTTTGGCATTATACAAAGAGCGAAACATCTACCCTCTATAAAAATGCCCGTAACTTCGTCAATTTTGCTTAAATTCATTCGTCAATTTTGGTCAACGTTAGTAGAACTGTGAAATTTATGTAACGCCCAGTAGCTTGAAGTACATAGAACACAAGCCTAGCAAAACATGGAGCACACAGTGAAAAACTACAACTATGCCAGACGATAAATTTCTTAGTTAAACTTTGAAAAAATTTCAGCATTTACCCGTTTATTTATTTGAACGTAATATTGTGTGAGCAATTCAAATGAAGCATTGTATAGTAGCATCGATTGCTATTGAGTTTTATCCAATTTCGACATCCTGTTTCGGAATTGCATCAGTGTGAGAGACGGCGAAATAGGTTTTAAAACTTTTTCAATTTACCGGTCTTTTTAGTTGATGACCAAATAAATTCATTCTAGAAAAGTTACTTATTAATGTAATATAAACTGTTATATATCGAGTAATTTTTTTTAAAAATCTAAAATAGATACTTGTGGTTTGCAACAAGATTGTAGATAATATGCATAAGCAAACAATTTGATGAAATAGCGATTCGAAAAAATTCCCACGAAATTTTTAGCCCCCCATTGTGAAACTAAACTAAAACACCTGTGTCGAAGGCGCTAAACACTAAACATACGAAAATTACAATTTCCTTCCCACAACTCGTCGCATCCGTCTTATAATCTATACTTTCACACAAATATTTGAATGCAGGTCCTCGAGAATGGACGCTGCAGTTTTATTGCTTCTTCCTTTCCACTCCATTTCCTTTCCTTTTCAAGTAGAAAGGATCCTGCAACGATACAACTGGTACCGGATAAATAGAATCATTTCTTAATTGTATTTTATGGAGTAGATTTCCTAATCGGATAAAAATTAGACCCATTCAACCGGCGAAGTTTCCTGTCCACATAGTAGGGATTTCAGCATTAAAAACTTGATCTTGGCCACATTCCCATCCATTGCACACCAATAACAAACTTTGTCAAGCAGCGTGAACCTATATGCGTTTCACTGTTTGATGAATTACTGAATTTTCCTTCGAACACCCGGGGAGCGAAGGAAATCGTAATTTTTCGATAAACTAGCACTGATAAGAGAAAACAAACGGCAGAACAAACACGCAGAGTTACGGCCCCTACTTTCCGTTACGTGGTTTGCCGTGGGCCAAAAGCAATGAACCGTTTATCTACCCTAGGTTTCGTACAGCATTGCCATTTCAGCACAATTCATCTGCAACTACACTGCCCAGCCTGTGGTCTCGGTAGTGATTGCTCGTTAAGCAGATCGGAACTGCTGATAGTGGCAGCTCAATAGCAAACTATGGTGAGAGCAAGATTATCGGTTCGCACCAACCGGATAGAAGTGACATTTTAGTTGCAGAATTTTTATTTGCTATGTATGACTTTTAGTTGTTCTGTGTATCAACCTAGGAAGGGCTGGTGTCAATTTTCAGTTGACATTATATTAGCAACAACCATGAAATTTTCAGCAATATACGTATCACACATTGATCCTTCAGGAACCTTTTGTGTTTGTTACATTTCAAGGTTGACTGAAATATTAACAGAAAATAACGTCACACTAAAAATGACAATTATGTAGAGTCGTACTTTTATTACATCAAGTGGTAGACTGGTAAATATTGAGATAAAATTTAGATTACTATTAGCAGTATTTCACTGAAACAACAACGACAAGCGTTTCAATTGAATCATCACCAAACCTAGTCGAATAAACGCAATGAATAAAATAATCGTTAAATTTAGTATCTTCACTTTAAACAGTTTAAAACTCAGTTTTCTTAAATTTATTAGCCATAATATTTGAGTATCTATTTAAGACAAATAACAAAAATTAAACAAATATTACATTTATTCCTACAGTTTTGAAAAAAATATTTATCCAGCTTATTTTGAACAAATCCAAATCAAACTGCTAACCTACGATTCTATTTCACGCCAACAACACCAAGTACTGACTCGTAGAGAAAAAACGTTCTTAATCCACCTAGCAGTGAGATGATACCTTTTTTATCAATCAGCATGTGTTTTTCGCGTAAATGTTCTTCGTTATGTTTAGTTTTCATGAAATTATTTTAATGACCGTGATTTTAAATGAATTGTAATTAAAATTTTGGAACTGCCACACGAATCGAAGATAGAAATTGTATGAACCTTAAAAATTTTAAAAGTTAAAATTATTCCTTTCAATCTAACCGTGTGACAATCGATTAAGCATTCCATGAGTTGTAGAAGTGGGTTCCTCTTTAAAACTTTTGTCATTATTTATTAGATCAGCATAACCCAAAATAATTCGTATGTTCATGAATTAGTATGACGAATAGATTGAAATGGTTTTGAGCTAAACTTTGAAGAGTTTTTAAGTATCCTCATTTTCTATGACGGTCTAAATTCTAAAAGCTCATCACGATGTAATTTCAAAATTGTAAGTGGGGATCGGATAAAATTCACCAATTTTGTATGGAACCATAAGTTTTTTCAATTTGAATTTTTGCTTATCAAATTCCTTTTGGCCTTCTTTTAGCTTCTCTATTCCCAATACTTTCGATAACGGAATTCGCAAATCGGTGTAGCCGAAGTCAGTTAAATTCGCCTAATGGATTGTTAACCATTTCATTATATTCTAAATTTTTGAAAATCAGGCCACTGAAATAAGTTCAAAATCTTGGAACGTGATAAACCCGATAAATTTGTGTGAAATTTTTACACTAATCGCCCGCAAGCAGTTTTATGGGACCTCAAGATCTTTTATTGGAATGTTAGGTTGCTGCCAGAGTGAAAGCGTAACGCAAAGCGTCGAGGTTCGTTCGAGGTGCGAGCTAGTTACATTTGATCAAAGCAAACCTGTCAGAGTGAATGCGATGCGAAAACAGTACATTTCATTGAATCGCTTCGCTCCGCATCGCGTTCCGCGCTCACTCTGACATCAACTTTAGATGGACGGAATCGGTTCAGCGATCTACTAGCAAAATGAGTGACATTGTTTTTATTTTTTTACATATATCATCCTGTTGTTCAGGAACCAGAAGTTGGATCCAAATGGAATTAAGAAACCCTAAGGCAATGTAGCTATATCTGAACTATAGAGAATAACACGGAAGAGTTTCATGCATGACTATCATGCATGTAATCATTGTTTCTCAAAATTACGTACAAATACTCGCTGAATGCATTGAAAAATACATGAAATATCTTATTTTCTGAAACCCTTAAAAATTGTCTATTGAAATAAAGGGTGATTTTTTAAGAGCTTGAGAACTTTTTTAAACAATAAAACGCATAAAATTTGCAAAATCTCATCGGTTCTTTATTTTAAACGTTAGATTGGTACATGACATTTACTTTTTGAAGATAATTTCATTTAAATGTTGACCGCGGCTGCGTCTTAGGTGGTCCATTCGGAAAGTCCAATTTTGGGCAACTTTTTCGAGCATTTCGGCCGGAATAGCCCGAATTTCTTCGGAAATGTTGTCTTCCAAAGCTGGAATAGTTACTGGCTTATTTCTGTAGACTTTAGACTTGACGTAGCCCCACAAAAAATAGTCTAAAGGCGTCAAATCGCATGATCTTGGTGGCCAACTTACCGGTCCATTTCTTGAGATGAATTGTTCTCCGAAGTTTTCCCTCAAAATGGCCATAGAATCGCGAGCTGTGTGGCATGTAGCGCCATCTTGTTGAAACCACATGGCAACCAAGTTCAGTTCTTCCATTTTTGGCAACAAAAAGTTTGTTAGCATCGAACGATAGCGATCGCCATTCACTGTAACGTTGCGTCCAACAGCATCTTTGAAAAAATACGGTCCAATGATTCCACCAGCGTACAAACCACACCAAACAGTGCATTTTTCGGGATGCATGGGCAGTTCTTGAACGGCTTCTGGTTGCTCTTCACTCCAAATGCGGCAATTTTGCTTATTTACGTAGCCATTCAACCAGAAATGAGCCTCATCGCTGAACAAAATTTGTCGATAAAAAAGCGGATTTTCCGAATGGATCACCTAAGACGCAGCCGCGGTCAACATTTAAATGAAATTATCTTCAAAAAGTAAATGTCATGTACCAATCTAACGTTTAAAATAAAGAACCGATGAGATTTTGCAAATTTTATGCGTTTTATTGTTTAAAAAAGTTCTCAAGCTCTTAAAAAATCACCCTTTATATGCGGGGCATGACGCTCGATCGTGGAAAGCATGAAAAATATACATTTTAAATTACGCAAAGTGACGATTATCTGAACATAGAGGCAGGATGATATTAAACAACGGGTAAACATTAATCAAAACAACGGATTAAAGCTCATGAGAACCACAGGGCAAAATGCACCCTCATAAAGCTTCTTCTTCTTATTTAAAGAAAGCTTTAGACTTTTCCTTGACGAAATATGTTCACTATTATTCATTAAATTGATAACTTATGGATAATTTTGCCTTGAGCATTTTGCCTCACACAATTCGGATCATTTAGCCCCAAAAATATGAAACGATAAATTTGACGATTTCTCTATAAAATTGCAAATACATCGTCTGTATTAAAACTAATTTTAGAAACTTGAATGATTGGCAAAGAAGTTCACTAGTTACATAATTAAAATCGTCTTCCTCAGCCTAGAAAATTACTATGGACCGAACATCAAAAATTATTTGGTTTTTTTGAATTATATTATTTCGTTGAAATTTCAGGAAAAAACGTGATTAATCCACCTAGCAGTGAGATGATACCTTTTTTTATCAATCCGCATGTGTTTTTTTGCATGAATATTCTTAGGTGTTTTAGTTCTCATGACATTATTTTAATTATCGTCGTTTCAAACGGCAAATTGAGATTTTAATCACTCATTACCCTGTAATTTCGAATCTGCAAATCGTATCGAATTTCAATCTTAACGTGTGACATTCGATTGAACATTCCATGAGATGTCGAAGTAAGTTTCACTTTAGAGTTTTTCGTCATTATTTATGGTACTTCCAAAGCTGGTATACAGGAATTAGCATAACACAAAATGATTCGAATGGCCATAAATTAATACGCCAAACAATTTACATCTTCTATATCGGTATGAATTTTAAAAATTCATCATCTGTAATTCCAGAATCGGATAAAATTCACCAATTTTGTATGGGACCTTAAGTCCTTTAATTTGAATTTTTGTTTTTGAAGTTCGATTTGGCCTATTTGAAAAAATGATTAAACTTTGAGAAACGATTCGAAACTGGATCCGGAGTTCTAAGATCGGTGTAGCCGAAATCAGATAAATTCACCTGAGGAGTGTGTAGACATCTTTGAGAAATTGTAGTGCGAATTAAAATTTGGGGGTACATTCCGAATCCAAAAAAGAATACCGCTTAAACTGAAATAAATTTATTTGGTAATCGACTATCCAAATTTGCAAACCCGATAAACCTGAATAATTTATGTGAAATGGACATTTTTATACTAATCACCTAAACCATTTTTATACTAATCACCAGAAATCGGATCTGACTAAATTTTATACGATTTAAAGATCTCTCATTTGAATCATAGATGATTCTTAGATTTCATTTGAATCTTAGATCGGTTCAGCCATCTACGAGAAAAATGAATTGCATTATTTTAATTTCGTTTCACATGTCATCCTGTGGTTCCGAAATTAGAAGTCGGATCCAAATTTGGAAGTATACTAGTTTTCATATGAATCTAATTTTGTAGAAAACGGTTTAGCCATCTCCGAAAAAATTGAGTGAAATTATTTGTCACACACGCATTTGCTGATCTCGACGAACTGAGTCGTGTGGTATATGGAAGTTAAGTTCTTCCAGCTTTTATTGCTGTAAGTAGTTTAAATCAATATAATTATGGAATTACTTTCAACTCGAAAATGCTGATATCAGCTGGTTTATAAATGCCATATTCGAACGATTATGTTGCCAAAAACGAACCGTCGGTCCAAGGCAAATTGTCATGAAAAAGGATGCTGTACACAGTCTTTTGGGCACTTAGAAACAATTGTATGTCACAGTATAAAAATCGTGTTTTCCGTTGCTTCCAAGCATTTCTTTGTCATACAGTGCTCAAAACTTCTACTGCTGGAATAAGGGGAAAAGTCGTTTACACAAAAATATTTATATCTCCGTTAAAAATGGACGGATTTTAACAATCTATGGCTTGTTGGATAGCTATTACCGTGCGGAATCTAAGTCTAAAAACATATTCTGTTTTCAAGGTCAATTGTGACAGATACTGTCAAAAAACTGAAAATTTTGACGTAAAACTCCGTATAACTCAAAAAGTAAACATCCTATCTCAAAATCATTCAATAGCGTTTTGGGTGACGGGGAGACCTTTCATTTGCGACTAGTTTGATCAAAATCGGTCCAGCCATCTCTGAGATCTCGACCTCTTAGTTGACAACACACATACAGACACACACACATACACACACACACATACACACACACAGACATTTGCTCAGTTCGTCGAGCTGAATCGATTGGTATATGATATTCGGCCCTCCGGGCCTCGGAAAATTTTTCGAATGTTTGAGCGAATTCTATACCTATTTTTTATATATATAAAAAAAGGTAATATATATATAAAAAAAGGTAAAAATGGTAACTTTTGAGAAAAGCAAAAGGTGTATTACGTCTCGGGGGTGCGTTTTATCCCATGTTCCCCTATATGACAATTCTATACCTATTATTTTATTTTTATAATAAAAGGTAAAAATTTAAACGTTTTTCTGAAAACCAATTTCTCGTAGTCCTTGAACCCGATCCTGCAAAATCTACTGAACTGGTTCTTTTTAAACGTGGAACATACTTTCTTGGTATAAAATGCCACCCCCCCCCCTCCCTCCCTACCTTTTGGATTTTTTTTCCATTTTCATATTATGGTAGTTTTTTACCTTAAAATTGACGGAAAATTATCGTAAGATTGCGTTTTTTGCATAAATATGCCACGAACTGATTAAAAATCAAAATAATTTCTTGAGAATGACGGAGAGGGGAGAAATAATTCATACTTTAAGTAAATTTAAGAACATTTTTCATTTCAGATAATTCTATGCCGAGTTATCGTGTTCACCGCGCAACGTGATTATCAAAAAAGCTTTTGGGGAATGCTCTGATTTTTCAATATTAATATACGGAAATTTAACTAAATATTCTTTAAATGATGCTGTAAAACGTTAAAAAAGTTTGAATACATTTGCCAGCCTCTTCAAAAAAAATTACAAAAAAAGTGTTTTTTGATTCAAATTATCCCTTACTCCCCCTTAAGCTCATTTAGTTCCCGTCTTTAGGTACCATTTTTGATTTGACGATTTATCTGCTAAGGTATTATTAGAAAAACCGGGTTTCCTCATTTCATACCAAGCTTCATACAATCTTCATTGTCAGATTCAGTTCGTGCTCGCATCGCTAACGACACAGTCGAAAATTTCTTACGGTCGCGACGACAGAAACAAAGACAATACAGTGCAGTGAACAATAGAGTGTACGAAATGGGCAAATACGATTTAACAAAGCCTGAAACTTGGCCTACAAGGCCAAATTCAATTTGTATAGATTTCAAGCGCTGCAAAGTTAGACCAGCAGCAACCGTAATTGAAACCTTGCTTAAAGAACGAATGCATCTAAACGTTAATGATGTAAGTGAGATTCAATTCAACAAGGCGTCTAACTGTGTGTACATTATGTTCAAACGTGAAAAAGATGCAATTGCATTCGCTTCGGTTGATAACGGGGTGCACGGTATTGATCATGACAATGTTAAATATAAAATCCCTGTGTACATGGTGGATAATGCCATAGAAGTACGAGTGCATGACCTTTCCCCGCAGACCTGCGATGGGTATGTTCGGGAAAGTATGTCGCTGTACGGTGAAGTTCTTTCCATCGAAAAGGAAGTATGGCGGAATTTTTTCCCGGGTACCATTTTTTTCAAACCCCATCCGACCCGATTTTTTTTATATGGACTTACATCATATTCGTAGTTTAAGCAGTTTAAATTAACTATAAATATGACATTGTTTTGAATTCGAATATACTGCCACCTTTCTAATACATATGTCATTTCGTACGATTATGTTACCAAAACCGATCCGTGCTAAAATCGAAACGAGGCAATGAAAAGAATTACTATACACAGTTTTTTTGGTGCTTATCAATAATTGCACACAAAAGTATTGGAAATCGTGTTTCACTTTGCTTCCAAGCAACGCTTTATCATACAGCACTCGAAACTTCTACTGCTGAAATAGGAAAGAAGGTCGCTTACACAAAAATATTGATAATCTGGCTTGTTAAGTCTATTACATATTTTGTTTACAAGATTATTTGTGACAACAATATCTGAAGAACAGAACTGAGAATATTTCTATATAAATCTTCGCGTAACTCAAAAACGTAAACATCCGATCTCAAAACCATTCAATAGCGTTCAAGGCTCTTTTCATGTCCGACTAGTTTGATCAAAATAGGTCCAGTCGATTCTGAGATCACGACTTCTTTTTTTGGCAGCACAAACATATACACTCAGACATTTGATTGGTATATCGAGTGTCATATACTTCGAAAAAATTTCCTAAAGTTTGAGCGAATCCTATACCTATTTCTGTCTTTCTCATATAGAAAGGTTATGCAATCACTGTGAAAACCGATCTTTGAACCGAGGCCCGGAAGGTCGAGCATATACCATTCGACTCAGTTCGTCG
The DNA here is from genome assembly GCF_030247185.1 of Malaya genurostris. Lineage (NCBI taxonomy): Eukaryota > Metazoa > Arthropoda > Insecta > Diptera > Culicidae > Malaya > Malaya genurostris. Next base: position 227,763,545 of record NC_080571.1, on the reverse strand, counting down.
AGTACGCAAAATGTCTTTATGTGAGTGTATATGTGTGTTTATGTATGTATGTAACATTTTTTGCGCTCACTTTTCTCGAAAGGTCTTGTAGCCCCGTACAAAGTTCCTCAATTTTATTCGAATTTGACTTCCGAGAAAAAATTCCTATTTCAAATTACTTCCTCACTTTTCTTAGACATGACTTGACAGATTTTAACAATCTTAGATTTAAATAAAAGGTCTCATAGTTCCAAACAAAACTCCTAAATTTCATCAAGATCTGACTTCCGGTTCCAAAACTATAGGGTAAAATGTGTTAAAAAATTAATACAGTCATTCAAAGCGGTGAGACAAAAAATGTTAATCTATTTTTATCTGGTTACGAAACTACTCCAAATGGTAGCAATTATCAGTAGACAACCAAACAAATTGATTTCGGCTATCCTGGTTCCAGTTTTCCGATTCCGGAAGCACCGGAAATAATGGTCATATATTCCAAAATGGATCTCACTCAATTTTGCTCAGCGATGGTTTGACCGATTTGCACAAACTAAGATTACAATGAAAGGTTTTATAGTCTCATATTGAATTTCTGAATTTCGTCCGGATCCAACCATTGGTTCCAGAATTGCAGGGTCAAGATTATTAAAATAAGTATACCGTCACTAAAAGCGTCGAAGTAAAAAAACGTAAAATAATTACTAAACCCGGCTCTAAACTATTCCAATCCGTAGTCATTGTCAGTAGACGGTCAAAATAAATTAATTTCGACCTTCCTGGTTCCCGGTTTTCGATTAACGACCGAAAATTGTAGTCATATGCTCAAAAAATGATACCTGTCCCTTTTCTCGAAAGGACAATGATAAGACCGGATCCCGGATTCCGGTATTGGAAGTAGGACTCTCTTCGTTTTCTCAGATATGATCTAACCCATCTGAGTACTGATTCACTCTGTAGGTTATACTAGTTTATGTACGATTCTTTTTTTGTTTCAAGAATTACAGAAAATTATTTTCTAGAATACATCACATCTGTATATGAGAATATATGAGATATGAGAAAGGCATCATTACACCACTAAGTGGATTGAAAAATGTTTTTATATTTTTTTAAAAAGTAAAAACGTTCTATTAAGTAATACCATAAGAAATATGATAAAATTGTTTTCACATTTTTGCCGCATATCAACCTGTAATTCCGAAACCGGAAGTCGGATCCAAATGAAATTCAGGAGCTTTGTATAGGACTATAAGACCTTTTATTTAAATATAAATTTGTGAAAATCGGCTCAGCCATCTCCGAGCAAAGTAAGTAACAGGGCCTCGGTTTAAAAGTCGGTTTTCGCAGTAATAGTATAGATTTTCTATATGGGAAAGCCAAAAATAGATCGGCAGCATATACCAGTTTTAAATTTAACAGAAGAACTGTTCGAATAAATAAACTAGAACGGCATGCTGGGGATAACTAGCCAAATTTGTTATACTTAAAACAAGTATCAAAGTTTTGGTTTCCCTTAAAAATTTGGAAACTACGTATATTTGAAAAACAAGCCACTATACGCAACTTGTTCACCGGAAAAAAACCGCAAACATCAAGTTCCCCTCATCTCGTTTGGTGATTTCCTAACGTCATCGTCATCGTCGTAATATGCCTCTGAACTCTTCAGAACATTAACACGCAAGCCTACCTACAAAAAGTGTGTTCCCAAAGCGCAGATGTGTTTATTTGTGGTTCAGCTTGCATGGATGATCCTATCGAAGAATTAACACCCAGAATCAAAAGGTATGAAGCAAAAACCGTATTGATATGCGCTTGCCAGAACAATATTGTCTGGTAGAGTCGTTTGAACGTGCGGTTAAATACGTATTAATTCACCAGGATTTACATCTGCCTTTTTATGGATGTTTCTATTTCTTTCCCTTTATCTTGATCATTCATCAGCCTTCGTCAGAGACGAAGGATGGGTTCTCTACATTGGATTTCCCTTTTCAGAGAGTGAAATCTAATCATCCTGAAGCGAAGGTTGTAGCCGGTAAATTGTCCCTGTCTGCGTCAAGCCCTTATTATAATCCTTTGAGCTTCATTATGGTTTGTCGCTCAAAACCTACTGTACAATGTACCGTTTATTGACTCCTCGTTGTTCGCTTCTTCATAAATATTTGTTCCCTTACATTGGGTGCTAGGTGTGCTTCCGATGACGGGGGTGGAAATTTATACATCATAGAGAGTGTCGTATAACGAGTACCTACTCGACTTAATTCGATCAACAAATAATGGGAGCAAATCGTTGCTTGTAAACATCGGAGGGTATTTGTTCTTGGGAAACTTTATCTTCACACATTTACTCTTGGGAGCAAATGAAGCATTTTTGATGATTTTTGAATGTCAAAGAACGATCCCGTGAGGTTTAAACTGAAGAAATAAAAATGGTCGAACAAATTTTATATTAGTGAATTTTAACGACGATACAGGTAATAATCACATGAAACGGTCAATGAAAAACACTGAGTATGGCATCATTAGCAGGAGTGTATATTTCTGCATTTTTATCTTTATGACTCCTATTGTGTTTTACGAGTTATGAATATTATCCACTGAATTCGGAGTTCTTGTTACGTGCAGAGTCGCAAGTGTCATTCTTAAATCTTTCGATACACGTTTGACAACAGCCAGGAAGGCTAGGAACGGAGCAAAAACGTATCTCAGTAAAAAGTAAAAATGTCTTCTACTTTCGTGCATATTTGGCGAAGTTTTGCTAATGTGCTAGAACAATTTATGTAGCTTCCCGAGATGTCTTTTACTGCCACGCAACGAAACGGTGTAGAGGAGCATTTCATGACGAAGAAAAAGGTTATGTTTCCCATAAAATATTTGGTTTGGCAGGCAATATGCAGCTGTGGTCGAGAAAGTCAAAGCTTCATTCACTACCGAAAATATAAACCGTGAAATCGCATGAGTGAAGAAACATGAAAATGAACTAAATTGCTCTATCTCAGGTACTTCCGTAACCGGAATCCGAGAATCGGTATAATCGAAGTAGGTCCGTATGACCATCAGCTAACATGACCTACGAATTGAATTTTTAACCCACTTTGAAAGTTTTTTTTTTACAATTTTTGTATTGCGTTTCAAATGACGGTTTTGAAATTTTAAACACTTCTGGTGTAATTCCGCATCCGGCAATCGGATGCGAATAAAATTCAGTTTTGTGTGGGACAATAAGACCTCGAATTTGAACCTGAGTGTGCGTAATTGGTGATGTCGAAGTGAATCCCATAATCGTAATTTTGACCATTATTTTCGGTTCTTCTGGAATCCGGGATTGGCATAATCGAAGACGGTTCAATTGAAGGATTTAAAATGTTGAGCACTTATCCATGTATAATCCCGAGCCCGGAAGCCGGGTCCGGATGAAATTCAGCATATTAATATGGCACCATAAAACCTCGACTTAGCCTTCTCTGAGCAAAGTGAATGAGTTCCATTTTGGAGTATGTGACCACTATTTTCGGCACTTCTAAAACCGGGATTTTGGGACCGGTAAACCCGAAATCTGATCTAACGACCTGCAACTGACGCAATTCATAAATTGAATTAGTTTTGAGCTCAATTCAGATGATAATTTGTGTTTTTGCCTTTCTCATATAGAAAGGTTATGCAATCACTTGAAAAACCGACTAGTGAAAATTGGTCCGGAGGGCCAAGTGTCATATACCATTCGACTCAGTTCATCGAGCTGAGCAATGTCTCTGTGTGTGTGTGTGTGTGTGTGTGTGTGTGTGTGTGTGTGTGTGTGTGTGTGTGTGTGTGTGTGTGTGTGTGTGTGTATGTGTGTGTGTGTGTGTGTGTGTGTGTATGTGTCAAATAATATCACTAGGTTTTCTCGGAGATGGCTGAACCGATTTTGACAAACTAGGATTCCAATGAAAGGTCTCGTGGTCCCATACGGAATTCCTGAATTTCATCCGGAATCGACTTCCGGTTCCGGAATTATAGGGTAAAGTGTGTTCAATATTGTACACCGTCACTTAAACCGGCGAAGCAAAAAACGTGAAAATTTTTCTAAACTGGTCTCAAAACTACACAAATCGATAGTCATTATCAGTAGGCAACTAAACAAACCGATTCCGGCTATCCTGGTTCCCGGTATCCGGTTCCGGAAGTACCAGATATAGTGGTCATATGTACCAAAATGGATCTCACTCACTTTTCTCAGCGATGGTTTGACCGATTTCCACAAACTTAGAATCAAATGAAAGGTCTCGTGGTCCCATACGGAATTTCTGAATTTCATCCGGATCCGACTTCCGGTTCCCGAATTATAGGGTAAAGTGTGTTCAATATTGTACACCGTCACTTAAACCGGCGAAGCAAAAAACGTGAAAATTTTTCTAAACTGATCTCAAAACTACACAAATTGATAGTCATTATCAGTAGGCAACTAAACAAACCGATTCCGGCTATCCTGGCTCCCGGTATCCGGTTCCGGAAGTACCAGAAATAGTGGTCATATGTACCAAAATGGATCTCACTCACTTTTCTCAGCGATGGTTTGACCGATTTCCACAATATTAGAATCAAATGAAAGGTCTCGTGGTCTCATACGGAATTCCTGAATTTCATTCGGATCCGACTTCCGGTTCCGGAATTATAGGGTAAAGTGTGTTCAATATTGTACACCGTCACTTAAACCGGCGAAGCAAAAGAAGTGAAAATTTTTCTAAACTGGTCTCAAAACTACACAAATCGATAGTCATTATCAGTAGGCAACTAAACAAACCGATTCCGGATATCCTGGTTCCCGGTATCCGGTTCCGGAAGTACCAGAAATAGTGGTCATATATACCAAAATAGATCTCACTCACTTTTCTCAGCGATGGTTTGACCGATTTCCACAAACTTAGATTCAAATGAAAGGTCTCGTGGTCCCATACGGAATTCCTGAATTTCATCCGGATCCGACTTCCGGTTCCGGAATTATAGGGTAAAGTGTGTTCAATAATGTACACCGTCACTTAAACCGGCGAAGCAAAAAACGTGAAAATTTTTCTAAACTGGTCTCAAAACTACACAAATCGATAGTCATTATCAGTAGGCAACTAAACAAACCGATTCCGGCTATCCTGGTTCCCGGTATCCGGTTCCGGAAGTACCAGAAATAGTGGTCATATATACCAAAATGGATCTCACTCACTTTTCTCAGCGATGGTTTGACCGATTTCCACAAACTTAGATTCAAATGAAAGGTCTCGTGGTCCCATACGGAATTCCTGAATTTCATCCAGATCCGACTTCCGAATCCGGAGTTATAGGGTGCGTATTAGAAGAGTTTGTGTGTCATGTTAGTTGGTGGCCGTACGAACCGACTTCGATTATACCGGTTCTCGGGATCCGGTGCCGGAAGTGCATATAATAGTGAACCCATTTCGTTCTCTTAAGGATGGCTTACGCAATCAAAGCACTGTTTTATTCTGTATGTTATGCATAAACAATCACTTGGTTTCTTTCAAAAATCGAAGAGAATATTTTTGAATAGAATACCACAATATTATATGTACATGAGAAAGGCATCATTACACCACTAGGTGGATTAAAACAGGTTTTTTTTTGCATCGTCGCTCTTAACAACCATTTGAAAGTTTTAGAACTTATCACTCAATAATTCCGAAACCGGTAGTCGGATTCAACGTTTTATTTCGTTTTGTTGAGGTGTGACATCATTCTCATCTTAGTTGAACTTTTCATCAGTACTCATTGAGAAACTGACAAAATGAATTGCAGAGCAGACGTATACAGAAGTTGTCTACATGTACAGTACAGAAAAAGTCTAGTCTCTGTGAATTCTATTTTTGCAATTTTCCATTTCTGCTAATCCTTTTGTCAGTCTTTTTCCAATCCGTTTTTTGTTGGGCACTGATAAAAAACTGACGAATTAAGGGCATTCTTACTGTACTTTCTGAAATTGCAAGAATCATTTGAGCTTAGCAAAATGAGAAAAAAAACTCTTGCCTTTTCAACATGCGAAGTACCCGAGCAGCAGTCTCATTCAGTGCAAATTACATTCAGACAGGGTCATTTTTGTCATTGCTTTCCTATGGGGCACGCTAGTGCATAAGTTTTTGTAGCCCCTCCACTAAGTTTCAAAGAGTAAATATTAAAGTCGTTTCGTTTTTCATTGTTTAAATACACAATATTTTAGTAAAAAATAATAAATAATAATTTTTATTCAGGTTTCATTGATATAAAATGGTAGTTTCAAAATTTCAATCAAATTTTTCTCATAAATGTTTTCGCATTTACGAGCATTACTATTAGGTTGCTGTCAGAGTGGAAACGTAACACGTAACCTGTCAGAGTGAATGCAACGCGCTAACAATACATCCCAGTGAATCCGAACATCGGACGCATCGTGCAAGAAAGCTTTTGATTGCGTTTCGAGCTTACATAGTGTATCGGTAGAACAAAAGAGTGAAGAAATACCAAAACAGAGAGCGGATGTCTGATACTCAGGGGATGGGATATGTCGGGGTTGGATCTCCAACTCCGAACATAGGGCCAGAGTTTTTCTGGCCCTAAGAGGCGAATGACCTAAAGGTTAAAGCCTCTATGATCAAAACAAAATATTGTATTTCAAACCCTATCGGGTAGACGTCGGCTCGAAAATGCCTTGTTTGATGTTCCTTCGCTCTGTTCCTATAGCGATACATAATGTAAACATAAAGCTTTTTTAGGTCAGCGCGGTTGATGCAAATGGTGCAGAATTGTCCGATGACGGGCCGATCGAAGCGCTACGATCGGCCCTATATCGTGCTCAATCGGTCCGATAATCGGACCGATGATCGGACTTATGCGGGTCTACAAATTTCACTGGGATCGCATTGAATCGCATCGATTCGCTCCGCGTTCCGAGCTTACTCTGACAGCATTAGGTTGATGTCATTAGGTTGATGTCAGAGTGAGCGCGGAACGCGATTCAATGCAATGTACTGTTATCGCATCGCATTCACTCTGACAGGTTTGCTTTAATCAAATGCAACTAACTCGCACGCGCGCCTAGACGCTACGCGTGACGCTTTCACTCTGACAGCAACCTTAGGTTTCTGTCAGAGTGAGCGCGGAAAGCGAAGCGATGCGATTCAAAGAAGCGATGGACAAAACAGTTCCCTTAAAAGAACTCGATAGTTCTACCGATAGAGCTAGTTCTCCTGAACCGTTCATTCGTTCTATAGAAATTTTGTATATATCTGAGCAAACTATACGAAAGCAAATAGTTATATTTTAAATTTAAATTTTTAATAGTGTGTGCGGTGACTCTTTTGCATGTACATATAAAGTAGTAACCGTTCACTTTTGTACATTTTATCAGAGATCGTTAATATATGCAATTTCTACTGCATTCCTAAAAACTGTGGCCGTTCCGAAATACACAGTTATTAATAAACTTTTTTATATAATCACAATCTATTCATTCGAATAGATTAGTGAACAATTGTGTTTCAACTAAGAACTTTTGTTCACTCATTCTTCCAGAAGAACTAGTTCTTTCGAACCATTCGCGAATGGATTGCTCATCTCTAATTCAAAGCGATGTACTGTTATCGCATCGTATATACTCTAACAGATTTGATTTGATCAAATGCAACTTGCTCGCACGTGCGATTCAACGCTTTGTGTGACTGTCGGATTCTGACAGCGCCCTTAGTCTGCTGGCAGAGAGAATACGATTTACGAAGCAGTGCGAAGCGATTTGATGCGATACACTTAAGCCGTATCGCGTTCATTCTGACAGATTTGCTTTGATCAAATGAAACTTTGATCAAATGTAACTAGTTCACACCCGCGTCCAGACGCTTCACATGACGCTTTCATTCTGACAGCAACCTTAAGTTCCTGAAAACCCTGTCAGCTTGGTGCGAAATCAATCTTCAGTTCAGCAACATATCATGTCAATTGTATGGGTGCGCAGTGCTCCTATTTTGGTGCGCACGAATTTGACATTTCTCTCCCCTACTTCTATGTACAAGATTCGATGCAGACTCGTCTGAGGGCGCCATGCTTGCAAAAAGGATGTTTCCAATGATTTGTTAATTTGTTAATATGATGTCTTTGGTTCCTGTCAGAGTGCAAACGTCACGCGAAGCATCTACACGCGCGTGCGTGCCAGTTACATTTGATCAAAGAAAACCTGTCAGAGTAAACGCGTTGTGGTAAAAGAACATCGCATCAAATGACATGATGAATAAATTCGCCGATGAACAAAAGCTGAAGCTTTCGGAAAAAGTAGGGTGGTTGATAAATGTATTTGTGTATAGTATATTTTAAATTTATTCTGCACTACATCATTAATAAAAGCAGCAAGTACTGTGATTAATAATAGTTGTAATGATAATAAAAACAAAACATGTTATGCAACTGATTAAAAAATATTAGCCATGTCATATCATTCAGTTTGAATAACGTACGCAGAAGCAACATACTACGCAGAATACCGCTATACCAATTCAAACGTGCCATTCAAGCACTGCGCCTACTGTGTATTCAAGACTTGCTGACAATGCTGCGCTCCTGTTACCTCAATGAATCAAATTCATTCTAAATAGCGTTTTTTTGGTTTTATCTAAATAGTGCTGTGTATTCAGCCAGCTGGAATTAAAGCAACCTTTCGTCACTATAATCACTTTGGGGAAAAATTATTATTGTTCCTATTCACCACCCTTCCTACATCGAAAATATCACAGTTATTATTTCTAAGTTGCGGTTCAGTTGCGAATTTATTCAGTAGATATTATTTATTGATGAAAATATAATAATTAAATTTTGCACGAATCACTTCGATGCCGAACTGAAGCGTAGTAGTAATTCAGCATCTAAATATCATCGGAGACTCTTCTTCTTTTCGATTATCTCTTTAGTGTAACAGCGATAATTTTTTTTAGTAGAAGAGAAGCTCTTTGTTGAGTCAAGTTCATCTGTGAAAATTCTCTCTCGCATTTAATCGTTGAAACTGCTATGGTATGGACAGTATTGATGGGGAGAGTTAAATATAATTGAAAGGTGTTATGGTCCCATACAGAAATCCTGAATTTTATCCGGATCCGCCATCCGGTAACGAAATTTTCAAATCTGAGCTGAGCTGAAGTAGATCGCCCGTAGTTGCACTTCGTGATTGACCGAATGAGTGGAAATGTACACACGGAACGACCGAAATTAGCTCTGCGCCTAATTCGTATTACTGTTTTTGAATTAGTTGATTTTAACAACAAAATTTCCAAAATAACTATAAAATTAGTTAAAATTTAGAATTTACTGTGCTGAAAAAAACTCTTATTTTTAGAGAATGTGTTTAGTTGGCGAATATTCTGGACACAAACCAGCAATATTTCGATCCAACACGAAATTCTCATTGACAACTAATTTCGTTATTAAAATCAGAAACTTTGATTCTATTTATCTATCACCGTCATTACTGAAGGACAGTAGTGTCAAAGCAAAACAATCCATTAAAAAGCTAAAAGGGACAGTCTTGTTGAAACTGCTCGCAAATTGTTTAGATGTTTTTCGCATGTGTTACGATATATCCCTATATAAATTTCTAAACCGATATGTAAAAATGACGTAAACTGTTAGTGGAAAGTGTATTTATTCAGAATTTGTGCGCAGTTGAAGCGATTGTGGGTAATAATGTTTTTACGGGAAACAGTGAAGTGAGTTTCGAATGTTGCACTCTAATTGTATACGTCAAATGATGTTTTTTTGTATCTTCTCATTCCGGGCTACGCCGTCCGGTGTACTACTTGTATTCGGTTTTTGTTTTCCGAGTGCTCAAAGTTTTCAGTGAGAGAGTCGATTTCGCGAAGTCGAATGAAGAAAACAGCGATTTAGAAGTAAATTTTTTCAAAAAGAAGTTTATGTTTCGCTTATGTCTTTTTCTCCAATACAACATCGTATTTATACCTGCAAATATAGAAAAGATAACCGCGACTGAAATTTTTTTCGGTAGTAGTGTGCCATCTAGTGGCTAGTAGTCATTACGGTGTTAACGAGCGCCATATAGCTGCAAATTGCAAAAACCAATTCAACCATTTATGTTGGTTGAAAACAACGTTTTATTTCTCTAATTCAACTAAAAAATTAGTTGAATGGATATGAAGCGTGCCTTAGCTAAGAAATGACAGCACGTTTAATTGGTGAATTCAACTAAAAAAAATAGCCATTTCAACAAATATTTTATTATTATTAATAGAATCAGAATTAAAAAATCTAAATTAGCAAAAGTAAGATTTTTTTAGTTGTCTCAAAAAATAACTAACTAAAATCAACTAATTTTTTCGCCAAAATGCTAATTTCGGTCTGTCCGTGCAATGAACCAAGAAAATGAAGAAAATGATCAATAACGACGCTGGCTACGACCGAAGGCTGTGCTACTGAGTGAAAGGAAGGAATGTTAGTCCGATACTCGTTGTTTCTAGAGACCGCGGGTACCACTGTATCTCCACGAGCATCACGGGATAGGAGATTTGTTAGTAGGGAGGGAAAGAGATCCGGATATGTTTTGGTAAACAATATGATCTCAACAAAACCTGATTTTCGATACTCAGGAGAAATGAAATAAGTAATAAAAATATAAAATATCTCCAAGGAACGATCTCACCAATATCCTTTTTCTCCCACTCGCCCTGCTATCAACAACGCGAGATGAAACACGACCACTGAAAGAATAAAATAAAAACGTGCTTAAACCACCTAGCAGTGAGATGATACCTTTTTTTTATCAATCCGCATGTATTTTTTTTGCATGAATATTCTTCGGTGTTTCAGTTTTCATGACAATATTTTAATGACCGTCGTTTTAAGCGGCAATGTGATATTTTAATCACTCATTACTCTGCAATGTCGAAACTGCTAATCGGATCGAATTTGAATCTAAAAGTGTAACAATCGATTAAACATTCCATGATATGTCGAAGTAAGTTCCACTTTGGAGTTTAGGGTAATTTAACGTACTTGCAGAGCCTGTATTCAGGAACCAGCATAAACCAAACCAATTCGTATGGCCATATGACGAATAAATTGCAATATTTTTGAGTCCAACTTTAAAGCTTTTCGGAATTTTCATCTTCTATATCGCTTTGAATTTTAAAAATTCATCATCCTACAATTCCAGAATCGGAAGTCAGCATTGGATAAAATTGGATTTATTTCAATTTGAACTTTTGTTTCTGAAATTCGATTTGGCTTTTTTTGAGAAAACGTTTGAGCTTTGAGAAACGATTCGATACTGGAACCGGAATTCGAAATTCGGTGTAGCCGAAGTCAGACAAATTCACGTGAGTAGCTGTATAGTTTACATTTGTTTCAAAATGTTTGAAAATCATTGTAGACATCTTTGAGAAATCGTAGTGCGAATTAAATTTTTGGGTGCCTTCCGAAACGAAAACTGGATGCAACCAAAAATGAAATAAGTTTATTTGGTTATCGACTATCCAAATCTGCTAACCCGATAAACCTGATTAATATATGTGAAATAGACATTTTTATACTAATCACCCTGTATCTCCGATACCGGAAGTTGGATCTGACTGAAAAACAAGATGTTTTAAAGAATCTTAAAACTTTTCATTTGAATCTTAGATGATTCTTAGACTTCATTTGAATCTTAGAACGGTTCAGCCATCTACGAGGAAAATGAGTTACACAGTTTTAATTTCGTTTCACATATCATCCTGTAGTTTCAGAACCAGAGGTCGGAACCAAACATAATTCAGAAACCTTGTTTGGGAGCATACGACTTTTCGTATGAATCTGAGTTTGTAGAGAACGGTTGAGTCATCTCCGAAAAAAAATGAGTGAAATTATTTGTCACACACGCATTTGCTGATCTCGACGAACTGATTTGAATGGTATATGGCTGTTATGTACTTCCAGCATTTATTGCTGTAAGTAGTTTAAATCAATATAATTATGGAACTCCTTTCAACTCGAAAATTCTGCCATCATCTGGTTTACATATGGCATATTCGAACGATTATGTTGCCAAAAACGAACCGTGCTAAAATCGGTCCGAGGCAAAATATCATGCTGTACATAGTCTTTTGGGTACTTAGAAACAAATGTATGTAACAGTATAAAAAATCGTGTTTTATGTTGCTCCCAAGCATTTCTTTGCCAGAAAGCGCTCAAAACTTCTACTGCTGGAATAGGGGCAAAAGTCGCTTACACAAAAATTGCGATATCTCCGTTAAAAATGGACGGATTTTAACAATCTATGGCTTGTTGGATAGGTATTACCGAGCGGAATCTAAGTCTGAAAATATATTCTGTTTTCAAGGTCAAATGTGACAGATACTGTCAATTTTGACATAAAACTTCGTATAACTCAAAAAGTAAACGTTGGATCTCAAAACCATTCAATAGCGTTCAGGGTGACGGAGAGACCTTTCATTTGCGACTAGTTTGATCAAAATCGATCCAGCCATCTCTGAGATCTCGACCTCTTAGTTGACAACACACATACAGACACACACACATACACACACGGACATTTGTTCAGTTCGTCGAGCTGAATCGATTGGTATATGACATTCGGCCCTCCGGGCCTCGGAAATTTTTTCTAAAGTTTGAGCGAATTCTATACCTATTTATTATATTTATAAAAAAAGGTAAAACACTCGCGAATGGGTCCTTTGCAGAACAAACCCAAGACCTTCAGTCTGAATGACACGATCGACTTTTTAACTTTCACACATTCCATAGAAATCTGACAACACCAACAATGACATGCAGACGGCGCTTCGATTGGTTAACAGGTTAACATAGTTGAATTTTGGGGCGGTAAATTCTAAACACTCACTTGCCACATCTGCACTATCACTAAAAATAACTGTTTCAACCAAATTTTTAACTATACGTATCAAACAACACATTGAAATTATACTTTTTTGAGAGTAGCACCAGGACACCGCATCGCACTGCCAGTGATGCCAACTCAATTCTCCGGTAACGAAATTTTCAAATCTGATCTTCAAACTATTTCGAAATTCAATTCTTGTAAGTTGTAGAATTCTGAATGTTGAAAACTTACAACCTTTATGTGTTAATGACGCAAAATTAGGGACGATATAATTTGGATTGGTATCAACATTATTCTGATTTGTTGGTCTGGTTAGTTGATGACGAAACTTATTCACGAATTGATATGTAGGATCAGCTTAAAAATGCACAAATGTATAACAGTGAAATTTTCGAAATTTTGTAGGGGCACTGCGTGCCTCCCACAAAAAAAGCCTTTAAATAACATCGAAGTACCGAACTAGCGTTTTGTTTCACAAAAATCATGAATAAAAAAATATGGAATTTGACTCGCGTTGAGGAATACTTGCTCAACAAAATTGCAAGCATTTTTAAAGACCATAAACCATCTTCTTTAATATTGAATTAAAAGTTTAAATTCGAAATACGAAACTGAACAGTCTTTGCTCTATCAATTTTTCTTTCATCTGAAGGAAAGTTAGAGCAATTACAGCCCTTCACGCCAAAACAATAAAGAACAAAGAGCGCTTCCATCATCATCATCATCATCATTGGAAAAAAGCCTCCGCTTGTTTGTCTGTTTACAGATTATGTTTAGAGAACATTTCATTCCTATTCCTGAAAACGGTCCCTTGCCTAGAAACTTTCTTATCGTACAGTTACGGTCGTTCAACAGTCGACATATAACTCGTACGATTGCCTTCAAATCCTTGATGTAAATTACAACTCTTCGTGTTGTTTTGCAAATAGCAAAACAAGCGGTTATAGCATGGCGATAATCTCCCTCACTCATCGTACCGAACCGAATGGAACATATGCTTTTCGAGAGTCCGTCCATTTCGATACGGATGCAGACGAGAGCTCATGTTGAACTAAACTGTTTTATCAGATAAAATAACTAATTAGAGTGCTTGTGAGACATGAAAGAATCCGCATCGGATCACTGAATCACATATTCGAACAGACAAATGAATAAAGGCTCATCTCATATGAAAAACCGATTTGTTTGTTGTGCCTCGCCCTGTTTCACATCTTCCCCCTTGGAGCGTTCGTGTACCGGCCTGGGGAAAAACGGGAGGATTGTCTAACTGGTAATCGATTGATCCACTAAATTCGATACCGAAAATCGCCTATAGCAATTATTCCGGATCGTTGATTTGATTCACTGTGTACCTGCCAAGATACGATTGTTCTAAAATTTATATCAAATTAACACTAATTATTCCACTCGTTGTTTTTTGAGGTGAATAATTAATTTAAAAGAGCTGTTTGCGGCTCAGCTTCACTGATAACTATATGAATAAGATAACGTTGCAAGAAAGGTTCAAATAGAAAACACAAAGTTTTAATATTTTCGAATATATATTTCATTAATATGAAAGGAAACGAAATACACGTCACAATTTTTTTTTCTGGCATTTCGAAACTAGTACTGGTACGATTTATTTTGATTTTGTTTTGAAAAATTAGAATCTATTTTTAACTAGATAACATGTTATTTTTTACCACGACCAAAAACTTCTTTGATATTGTGGATCAGACATTTACAAACTTCTATATTACTAAACATACTAAAAATTTTTGATAATGTTTAGGACCGCAATAATTCAGAAACTGTGTGCTTGAGGCAAATTTTTTCAAAACCTAATGACCTAAGTGTTACAAGAAGTTTTCCTTTCAAATCAGAAATTTTGTGAAATTTTCATCGTGTAGTTATTTTGTTGTTGCGACGACAAGTCAATAAGCACATAGTTTGTAACACTGACAATTCGCTGTAGAAGAGTCGTGCTGTGCTGGTGTCTACTGACGTAGTGACCGCATGACGAGTTTACTTTTTATACCGGGTGGTAATTTTGGTAACACATCACTCAATAAAACGTGTCACTGACACACAGATGGCGCTATCATTGTCAAATCAATATGATGTTTTTTCGGTCAAAATACTACGTGTGAAATTTTACGATATTTCGATTAGTCAGACAAAAGTAACAGCCATTTAAGTGAAGCTACTTTTGTCATTTCCAAAACAATAGATTTGAAACAATTTCATGTGATAATTTATCATTGCTTCTTGATGAGAAAAAACTTGAGGTGCTAAATGTAAGAGACATAACCGCGAGATTGACGTAGGACTGCTGTCGACAAGGGGCAGATCACTTTAAAAATGCATATTTATTTTGGTACATTGTTCTACTAATAAATTATCCATTTTAAGTAAAATCTTATCAGGTCTTTGTAAAATACTTTGGATTCTGCAAAGAACCGAAGGTTACAATTTCTCCAATTTTAAACACAGTTGGCAATTATTTCCACGAGCAAAATTCCGAGCAAATCGGTTGCCTCTCGTTTGGCGAACGACGCACGAAGTAAATCTGCCACATGCGTGTGTGCCCTTTTCTACAGCGTTAACGTTCCGCAGTCGTGGCACCCTTGAAGTTCGACGTCGAATGGATTAGTGACGACACTTATTGTGATTGAAAATCGATTTTATAAAATAAAAATAATGGATATGAGAAAACCCAATTAATTCATTCCTTGATTCTATGTAGAGACACTAAAAATTGTTTGGAACTTAATGATTTAACCGTAATTGCTGTCGATTTGTATATGTATTCTCTACGTTGTGTTCATACTTTGATTTTTTCACTTGTTTGAAACGAAAGTCGCACTGCGAACGGAGCGAACAATGAACATAATAGATCGAAAGTTCCAAAATGCGGTTCTACCGGCTACGAAAATACCAACGTATAAAATTTTAAGGTTGACTACGGGAGCGGGTCGTTTCGCCGAAAGCCATTTCGCCGAAAGTCGTTTCGTCGAATGCCATTTCGCCGAATAGGTCATTTCGCCGAAAGTCGTTCACCGAAAGCCGTTTCGCCGAAAGGGACATTTCGCCGAAAAAGTAATTTCGAATACATCATATTATTATTATTATTATTATTTTGTGTTATTATGCCTCCTGTATAACTGATGTGGCGCAGCCACATAACCGAAGCCAAGATGGGCTGGGCTGAGTTAGCCGCCGACCCGCCGTCGAAAGCGGCGGCCTCTTGCATACAAACCTGTAACCGCCTCGTTTGTCCGGTCTGCTCAAAGCTAGGTTTCTTTGCTTTAGTTAGGTCCGAGCGAGCGGTAGCGAGGTCGGACAGCACATGAATGAAATCGATGTGGCGAAGCCCCAGTACATATTTTTTCACTTAGTAAACTGAAAATACCACATACATTTGCTTGGTAGATACACCTATGCAATTGCGTTGATGCTTAGTGGCTAATAGTCAACAAGTTTTACTTGGGAACTTTGTTCTTAGGTTTATGAATCAATCTTTATTCCAGTGTACAAGAATCAATCTTTATTCAAGAAGTACAATTGTAGGTCAACAAAACGGACGTTAACGTATGATCATTCATTAGTGTTTATTTTAAATCAATTCCAATTATAATATAAGGCAATTTCAGGAATATGCGAAATGACCCTTTCGGCGAAATGCGGTATGTTTTATTCGTTTGGTTCACTCATTTCGAGGTCGTTCTATTGTTCACTACACAATACTGTACTTGGTTTCTTCCGTCCCGAACGTAAGCGGTTTTGTTTTATCGTCTGATTTGGATGAGATGAGAAAGCGAACTGCTTTTCTACGATATTGATATGCCGTATGCTTATATGTTTATTTGCATTTGTTTGGTGCGAATTTTGCACAGTGAAAAGTGCACAACCTATGAAATTAATCTGGATTTGCACTAATCTGATGATTTTTACCTTCGATTTGCAAGAAAAGTAATATTAATAGTTCTTTAAATAACATTTAGAGCCATTAGAACATCTGATTTTGTATAATGCTCCCCATCGTTGTTCACTTTTCGTTTTCTTTTCCTCCAATGTAAACAACCAAAAGCTGTATGCCGCAATCGCTCTTGTTTGAAGTGAAACTGGCTTTGCAAAAGAATCGCAACACATCTGTTTGCACTGCCGATTAATTTCAAACTGAACCAATTTTGGTTAAGATTTTTCTTTTACGTGATTCCGTTTGTAGCTTTTTCACAAATGGGTGGACCCAACGACCACAAAAATAGCAACATAACAGTTCGGCTGAAAAGTTCGTATCGTTTAATAGAAACACACATTTTTTGCCAAAATTCGTTTTTATTATTCAACATAATTGCCATCAGAGACGATACAGCGATTATAGCGATCTTCCAACTTTTCGATACCATTTTTGTAGTACGTTTTGTCCTTTGCCTCAAAATAGGCCTCAGTTTCAGCGATTACCTCTTCATTGCTTCTAAATTTTTAACCAGCGAGCATTCTCTTGAGGTCTGAGAACAGGAAAAAGTCACTGGGGCCAAATCTGGAGAATACGGTGGATGAGGGAGCAATTCGAAGCCCAATTCGTTCAATTTCAGCATGGTTTTCATCGACTTGTGACACGGTGCATTGTCTTGATGAAACAAAACTTTTTTCTTCTTCAAATGAGGCCGTTTTTTTTTAAATTTCGTCCTTCAAACGCTCTAATAACGCTATATAATAGTCACTGTTGATGGTATTTCCCTTTTCAAGGTAGTCGATAAAAATTATACCATGCGAATCCCAAAAAACAGACGCCTTAACCTTACCGGACGATTGTTGAATCTTTCCACGCTTTGGGTTCGGTTCATCGCGTGCAGTCCACTCAGCTGACTGTCGATTGGACTCCGGAGTGAAGTGATGTAGCCATGTTTCGTCCATTGTTATATATCGACGAAAAAAATCGGTTTTATTTCGATATAACAGCTCCAAACACTGCTCAGAATCATCAATTCGTTGTTGTTTTTGCTCGATTGTGAGCTCACGCGGCACCAATTTTGCACAAAGCTTTCTCATATCCAAATATTCGTGAATAATATGTCCAACACGTTCCTTTGATATATTTAGGGTGTCAGCTATCTCGATCAACTTCACTTTACGGTCATTGAAAATCATTTTGTGGATTTTTTTCACGTTTTCATCGGTAACAGCCTCTTTTGGACGCCCACTGCGTTCATCGTCTTCGGTGCTCATATGACCAGTACGAAATTTTGCAAACCACTTACGAATTGTTGCTTCGCCCGGTGCAGAGTCTGGATAACACTCATCAAGCCATTTTTTGGTATCGGCGGTCATTTTTTCATCAAAAAGTAGTGTTTCATCAACACACGAAATTCCTTTTTTTCCATTTTTTCACAATAACAAAAGTAGCTTCACTCAAAATACAATATCTCACAAACTAATAATCAGACAGCTGTCAAATTTATACACGTATCTTTTGAAGGTTAGTACTAACTGAAAATGGTATGGATTTAATTCTAGTGGCGCCCTCTCATAGAAACGATACGAACTTTTCAGCCGATCTGTTATACAGTTTTAATGTCGATTATTTAATTTCGGATTTGCATACTTTATTGAGAGAAATTATCAAAAAGCTGTACGAGATTCATTTTTGGCATTCAGAAAGGCCAAATTGTGGAATTCGGAACATTTTTCTCGAACGAATTTCGCACAGCAAAAAGTGCACGAAGCTAATCAAATTATTATGCATTTGCACTAAATCACTGATTTTTACTTTTAATTTGCAAAGAAAGTAGTCTTAATATTTTGTGTGTTCCCCATCGTTGTCCACTTTTCATGTTCTTTTCCTCCAATGCAAACGACCAGAAGCTGGATGATGCAACCACTTTTGTTTGAAGTGAAGCTCACACTGCAAATGTCCAACAGCAGATATGCTCATAGAAGAACTAGCTGCTGTTTATCTGCGTTTAGTCTGAATGAACAAAACCTCATATTCGCCATTGACTGAAACACCAGTTGAATAATGGCGGGTGTAATTGTACTGTCTTGGCGTAGATGGCAGCCTGCGCACCCGATGTGCCTCCGTTGATGGATTATCATAGACTGAAGCTAGCAAACGTGTAACTTGGCCTATTAATAGATTCGGTTGATTTTGATGTTTCGTGTTTGGACCTATTTTTTCATTATTTAAACAATGCTTTCGCAATAAACGTGGTATTCATAACAATCTTACATTTTTTTCCATTCGTTTCGTGTAAGAATTAGAGAAAATACTCAAACAGGGAAAAAGTTTTTAAGAAAACAAATCTGTAGTAATTTCGTAACACTTTCGCGTTGTGAAATTTTGAAAATGCAACCAGGTGAGCATAGACGTAGTCCTACGTAAAAAAATGTACAAACACAGCAATGGTTTCAAAAGTCTTATCTGAACTCTGCTGCATCGAAAAGATCCATTTGTTCAAAGACATCATATTAACAAGATATCCAGCTCTCACATTTCCCGAACAAATCATTGGCAACATACTTTTTAGCGAGCATACCGCCCTCAGATGAGTCCGCATCGAATCTCATACATAGAAGTAGGGGAGAGAAATGTCAAATTCGTGCGCGCCAAAATAGCAGGGCTGCGCACCCATACAATTGACATGATAGGTTGAATGTGATGCCGCGCGATGGCGTTGCTGAACTGAAGATTGATTTCGCTCCAAGCTGAACTGCTCTGCACTGACGAGTCTAAGACGAAACGTAAAGATAGTAAAATTGGTTATGTGCCCTAGCACAAAATAAGGTTAATTTCTAAATGAGATCCAATATGGGTCCATAATACGTACAAAACTTCAGTGATCTGAATACATATAATGGGAACGACAATACTAGCCCGTTTAACTCTCTTTACCCCAACTTATTTTATAAGTTGTATCTCTGGGTAAACTTTCACTCGCATTCCGATAGGAGGCTGAGTGCGGTTGATGAAAATTGATTGATATTACGTAAAAAAAAAACAAAAAGTGGATTACGAATAGATTCAATGGCCGCACGATTCATGTTCTACCGTTTTACCCCAATTTATCGTTTAACTCAGTCTTGAGATTTCGTTCCAGATTTGGAAAAAGGTTCGAATGTGACTAAGAATGAAACATAACTTAACCGACTTCACTTATAGCAATTAGCCTCCTTTCGGTATACAAAAGAAAGTTTAATAATATATGAAATACGACTTTTGAAATGAATTGGGATAAAACGGTATAACAAGATTCGTGCAGTCATTGAACCTATTTGTACTCTACTTTTTAGAGCTTTCAATATCATAATAATAATAATATTAATAATTATTTAGAACTTTTTAATATCAAAAGGTTTTAATTAACCGCAATCTACCTCCTTTCGGTATGCGAAAGAAAGTGTAACCTGAAATACGACTTATGAAATAAATTGGAGTAAAACGGTACTTAATTAAATCACAGAAGTTTTATAGGTAATATGAACCAATATTGATAGATCATATTGGATCTGCTGTTGGATTGTAGATTATATTTCACTGAATATTATAACTAGAAAAGAAATGGGGTAAAACGGTACAACGAGTTTGATTCTGCCTTTAAAACTATATGAAATCGGTTTGGTAGACTTTTTTACATCAGAAACACTCTAGTCGCTCTTCTGCAAGAACTTCGGTTTTATGTTATATAGTTAAGTTGGAATACAATACAGTAAAAAGTAGAACATGAGGTAACGTGTACATGATAGCTTTTCGTGCGGTCCTTCTAAATAAGGTCGTGCGGTCTTTCTAAAAGGGCTTTGCGGTCAGCAATAATCGCGTTTTTGGTCCATTTTTCTCCGCTGTGCAGTGTTTGGTCATGTTTATAATAAATAAATCAGATTTTTTCATCGACATGTGACAATGGATGAGACATGGATCTATCACTTCACTCCGGTTTTAAAACGATCATCATCTGAGCGAACTGCAGCCGGCGAACCCCATCAGAACCCGTCGAAACTGTCGAAGTGAACCCCATCCGATCCCGTCAAATGTCGAAGAAAACCCACTGTTTCACCAAGACAATGCACCGAATTACCCTGCATTGACGCTACCACGTATCCGGGTTGCTTGACTCTCCATACAGAGTTGAACCTAAGTATGGAAAGCGAAAATTGAAGGATATTCTATAGTTTCTCTTCAATGTGATAAGGGGCCAGCGTTGTACGGGGAGGAGGGGGAGTAGGGCTGAAGGGAGGATGGTTTTTGGAATGTGTCGTCCAATATTTTCAATTATAACTTTTTTGAAATATTTATATCTGTAATGCAGCATTTTGGATTCGATTCATTCTGTATAAAAGACTTCTTTCAAATTCACCTGAATATTAAAACTCGCGATTCACGTCCATTCCCTTGAACAAAGGTTTCGTTGGTACGCGTTGTTGTGCTTTCATTGACAATACTTTTGAAAAATTACAAACCATGGAGAAAAAATAATTTGTGTGTTGATAAAACACTGCTTCCAATAAAAAATAAAATGCAAAAATAGAAATGGCTTCAAAGGCATCTACGCTGTTCTAAGCAAAACAACCATTACCAGTTTACCGGCTGAATTTGAACGTGGTCGTGCTGTAGTCGTCCAAAAGACGCTGTTGTTCCCGATATCGACTCAAAAGTTCATTCCATCGGTATGGAAAATAGAAAAGTGAAGTTGCATTAGATAGTTGACATAGTAAAGATAGAAAAGAAAGTGTACTCAAAAAGTTGCACTCGAATACGAAAAAAACATTTTGGCAAAGTAGGTTCCGCGTTTTCTCACAGTTCATCAAAAACCACCATATCCATTAAATATAGCCCCCAGTGACTCTTTTCTGTTTTCAGATTTCAAAGCAGCTTGCTGGAAAGAAATTTGCATCGATTATTGCGGCCATCGTTAAGATTGGAGCGTTTTTTGGGCTAAAGAAAAATCGTGGTATAAATGTTGGAACGCCGTTGGAACAATTGTTTAGCTCTTCAAGGAAAAAACATCTATGTATAAAATGAATGCCAATTTGATGTTGTGCCGTTTCCCCGCTACACAAGCTTTGTGACCCCAAGCTTTCCGATTTTCCCACAGTAATTACGCCGCGTATTTCTTTCCACTGTTGACAGTTTTTGACCGATGACTTACGAAGAGGGAGCAGCACTACAATTGCAGTTGCAATTTTCAGCAGCATTCATATGCGGGACATGTCACATTTTGTTTTCGAAAAGAATGAGGTTGTATCGGTTCTCATATTTCAATGTCAATCGTTCGATCGCACTAAACTTTGCACCAGTCTAGCCGTTTACGCAAATTTCTGTTACTTTGACAGTATTTGTGAATTTATGATTATTACAACACTGCTGGTGGCCGTACGAGCACGGAAAATCGTTAGAAATTGGTTTATGCTCACCATCTTCTCATTGTACAGAAAACCAAACTCATATATCGACCAACAAAAGGATTTAACCAAACATCATAAATATTCATTTGAATGGAGCATTAAGGTTTCGGTTTTAATTGTTATTGTCAACGGGGATAGATGAGTGCGTGAGTTTTGATGGTTTTCTGATTTGCCATGTCACTTGGAGTGGTTTCATGCTTATGCTGAGTTGGATGTACACAAATTTCATGATAATTCTCACTGATTCGGTTATTTGCTTTACTCTGGCTATTCGTCCCGACCACAAATGCAAAAGCGGCTTGCAGTGGATATGTGGCTTGGTAACAATACACTTCATAATCGTTAAAATTTTAGCCCACAATCTTCCTGTTGCTGTTCCGAATAACTCCGTAGGACGGCTTCAGGGGTTCGTTCTCTACGGTTTTACTATTAAATGCTTCATTTTTATCACCTTCCCTATATCGACAGAAGCGGAATTTATTGCAACAAATTTATTGGAAGGAATAACTTCGCAAAGGGTTACCACATCTATGCGTCATGCTGCTGTCTGCACTCGCAGCTGTCGCATCGCGTTTGTGCAATGTACCATCCTTCCTTCCATTGATTGTGCATAACGGCGGCACGGTTGCGGCGATACACAAGTTGCTTCTTTCCCCGGCGTTATCTGGACCAGGTTGCAGCAAAGCAAAGGAAAGAGAAAAATGCAACCAAACGGCCTTTTGACCTACCGAGCCCTCGCTCCGATCGACATTCACACAAAGCTCAAAAAGAACTAAAAGGAATTAACAAAAATAACAGCTTCTTCTCCTCCAACTGACTGACAAATCAATTATTCATAACTTGGGTCGTGACTTCGTTTAGAGTTGAGAAACGGTTTGATTTTCACTAATTGAAATATCACCTTCTACTCGTTTGGTTTTTTTTTTTATTATTGTTTCTTGACTCAAAATTTTGGCGGCCCATTGACCAAATTAAGGGAAGGCGAAAATAAGGTAAACTTTTACTTCGTCGGTCAACAACAGACTTCACTAATACGGTTCACATGTTTCCTCAGTTTAGATGATTACAGGCACTGCTGAAATGATTAATTATGTTTTAGTTTTTTTTTGTTGAATTCCCCAAGAGATTTTACCTACACAAATCGTGACTGCAGTTAAACAAACAAGTGAATGCAAGGTCGAAATGGGTCAATAAATTCCAGGTCTTTAGTGATTGTTTCAGGCGAATATTATTATTATATTTTCATTGCTTTTCTAAAATATGGTAATTTGACTGTATTTATTTATTTTTCTTAGTGTATTGTTTGTTGATTGTTTGTTTGGGTATTCAGTTACAAGTGGTGACTTTTCAGTCCTATTGTATACATGATTGAGTTATTACTATTAAAACAGCAATTCTGTTCCTTAAGGAACACCTGCTCGGTCATTCTCACGATTTTCAATTCGTGATCTGTATTCAATCCAATTAGCTCTATGATATTTATACTTTATGTTTTGTCTCGTCGACTCGTCAGTACATAACAATTTATGTTGAACTGTTATGTTGCCAAGCAATTCAACATAAACTGTTATGTACTGACGAGTCGAAGACGAAATATAAAGTATAATAAACGGTTATGTGCCCTATGTACAAAATTTAACCCCTAGATGAGCTCTATGATAGTTAAATATAGAACTGATTGGATTAATTATCACTGCATTGGATATTCTGAGTGTTATAGGAAGATGACCTGAGTCAAAGTCTGCATGAGTTATCAGATCGCTACAAATGTGACTTTGATCTGTTAGAACCAGATCAATTGTAGAGGGGTTTCTCACGGAAGAGAAACAAGTAGGACAACCGAGAGATGGAACTGAAAAATAACCAGCCGAAACTTGATTATGATGTATTTTCCCATTCCGATTATTTTTCCCACAACTCCACTATTTTGCATTGAGGTCCCCTATTATGAAATATTTTAATCGACATCTTGTTATTTTTTGGCAAATTTGTTTGTTTACTATGTCCACCAACCTGTCAAATCGATAAACCGCTTAAGGGGAGTTGCTTTCCAATTTGACATTTGGATTAAGAAATGTTTCTGTCACAATAGCAATTTTGTGAACTTTGAGAAAATTATAAAATTCATCTTCACTTGATTTTAGAGATCGAGCATTCCAATTTATTCATTCATTTTTTAACCTGGCTGAACATACTTAAAATGGTATAGTGCCAGCTATAAATTCTTTAAATCTTTGTTCTTTTTGCGATATTCAGCTAACCAGAAACCATTTTGTAGAAACAGGAAATGAGAGCAAGGATGTGAATATATAGAATGAAAAGGTGAGACGTGACAGTGGATCATTTAAGCAAGCAGAAATCTTTTAGTAACTCAACTGTAAATGGTCTTTTACCATTTACTATCCAAACAGGCCGGATAGTAAATTGATTATATAGTAAATTTACTATCCGGCCGGTACGGGTAGTAAATGGTTAAAACCTTAATCACTACTTTCCGCCATACCAGAGACTCGGGCGATTCGCATTGAACATATGCCTAAGTCCGACTCCTCTGGTAGAAGGTAAAAGTTAAGTTACTAAAAGATTTCTGAAACTGTAATGGAATTTAATGGTCAAATAACGTGTCCGGAAGTAATACAATGAGGCTCTTACAAAATACGAAGAATGCATCCTCATGAAGGACAAAATGTAAGCAAAGATGGGATTATGGACAACCTTCTGGACTAAATTTATAAAATTTATTATTGATCGAGGTTATATCCCGAGCAAGTTCAAATTTGTGTTATTCGTTAAATTCTCAAGAAAGCTTCATACGGCAAGAAATTTGCAGCTGTAGACAGAAATCTAGGTTTTCGTGACAAACAAGATAATTTATTCACAAATCTACAAGTAGTAAAGAATTTGTAAACTGTCACTACAGTGGAGAAATGCTACAGTGGTTGCGAGACAATTGGTGGAATTCTCCGAAAAGGACTCTCCTCTCAACTGTCCTCTATTCCACCAAAATGAGAAATACTGAGTAATTGTTGAACAGAAGTTGAAGAAGAAAGAAAAGATGACTCCGGATGCGACAGAGATGGTGCAACAGAATGGCCGCTCTGGTTAGCCAAAAGACTATCTAAAACATAAAAGAGTTTCGTGAACTACTGCATCCGTGACAAGGACTAAATATTGATCAAGCAGCATAAACTTCGAATTAAATTCATTTACATCAATAAACTCCGAAGTCCGATGACTTTTTGTAAAGAACAATGAATTTTATCAATTTATGTCTATGTTAGTAAAGACTGTCCCAGAAAGTATGGACGCACTTTGATTTCGCTGTAAATAATTAAATAAAGTGTTAGATATTCAAATTTTATTCGATACACTTATAATATTAAACTACAACAACAGAATATTATTCCCAACATTTGCTACTTAGCCATTGTAGACTAGCTGGCGCACCTTCTTGCGAAAGTTCCTCATTAAATTCCGTACAGACGTCTTGGCGACAAGTTTTGACACTTTTTTCCAATCTTTTTCGAACTGTTGAATGGTTTCGGCTGCCGAGACATGTTTCCTAAGATGTGCCTTCGTTAATGCCCAAAATTCCTCAATTGGTCGAAGTTGTGGGCAATTTGGTGGATTCATGTCTTTTGGGACGAAAGTGACATTTTTGGTAGTATACCATTCTACCGTTGATTTCGAGTAGTGGCAAGAAGCAAGATCTTGCCAGAAGACAACAGCATCATTGTGGCTTCGAATCATGGGTAGAAGTGGTTTTTGTAAACATTCCTTGATGTATATTTCGCTGTTCATTAAAGCAGTGGTGATGAAGGGTTTCGAAATCTTACCGCAGCTACAAATGGCTTGCCAGACCATAGCTTTCTTACCAAATTTTTCGACTTCAATCGATGTCTCGGACTGGTTTAACACTTGTCCTTCTCGCACCGTATAATATTGTGGTCTCGGCAAGGATTTGTAATCGAGTTTCACGTAGGTTTCGTCGTCCATGATTATGCAGTTCAAATTTCTCGACATGCTGGGCCTGATCGATGCTTCTTGTTTCGGACTACGTTATAATTGTTTCTGCTTCTTATAGGTTCGAAGATTCAACATTTGAA
This sequence comes from Malaya genurostris, assembly GCF_030247185.1. Classification (NCBI taxonomy): domain Eukaryota; kingdom Metazoa; phylum Arthropoda; class Insecta; order Diptera; family Culicidae; genus Malaya; species Malaya genurostris. Next base: position 227,737,226 of record NC_080571.1, on the reverse strand, counting down.
TAAGAACATTTGACTTCGAAGTGCCTACTTTTTTGGCCACATCCCGAACTGAAACCTCCTTCTTTTGCTCTAGCGCCTTCAGTATACGTTTATCCAACTGAGGGTTAGCAGGACCTTTTTTCGACCCGTTTTCGGTTTATCCTCAAAGGTGTTATCCTCACCGAACTTCCTGATTGCATTTCGCACGGCTTTTTCACTTACTCCTCCCATTTTTGCTATCTTTCTCAGTGGCAGTCCGCGTTCTGTGCACCATTTATACACAAGTTTTCGATGTTGATCTGCTGAAAGTCCACGCATTTCGAAACAAACTAATGAAAACGAATAAACAACTGCACAAGTGGTTAGAGAAGAGTGTAAACAACAGGACGCAGCCATAAAAATTGACAGATTCTAAACCATTGCGAAATGGCAGTTTTTGGTTGCGCCCATACTTTCTGGGGCAGTCTTTACTCTCATGGATTTATTTTTACTTTAACTGGGAATAGAAGAATGAGAGAGAAAACAAATAAGTCGTCTGTCTTTGACTGAGTATACTTCTACGTGGTCATAGAACTATCGACTATCTCATTTGACAGACACTTTGACCGTACCGATTACAGTTGACAATGATTTTAGTCAGTCTGTCAAGGTCATTTGACATGACTGACAATTTGCAACTCTGGTCTTACCCCTTAAAGAGAGTGGCGAGCCTACCCCAATAACGCCCGTATTCACAAATATTTAATCGTTATCACGTTTTTGTTCAAACTCGTCATTCTTGTAATCCTAGTTTAGGAAAATATAGTAAACAGATATTCCAAATAATTTAAAATGGGAATCAATTATAACTTTATTGCTATACTGTCTATACTCATATGGAAAATCGGCATGTCGAGAAAAAGACATCTAAATTTTATTTCCGATTTTTTTTATTTATTGTGCTACCTAATGCTAAATCACGATATTATTACATGAATTATCGGTAATACACCATTGCTATTTAAATATTGCATCAAATGAAATTATTGAAATTTGCACTGAATGGGACAGACATGAGTTGAAAATCGATATGGGACTGATATGTGAGTATGGGCAGTATACGCTTGTTCATTATTTTATCCGTCTATTCTTGAGGCTGGTTGGAAAAATATGAGCGAGCTGTTATTTCACTTCACAGCCTTCCATGATCAAGTTCTAGTCTAGTCAAAGTTCTAAAGGCAGGGTACTAAATCTCTGAGCAAAACGAATATCCAACACGCACAATAAAAATAACACCCGTTCTTCCGTGGCGATGTTCGGTTTGTTTTTTTTTTTTCAATTGACATTTGAAAACTTACAGATAGAGTCTGCGATTAAAGATGGGTAATTTGATAAGGGCATAGAATGCCCCCTTACTTACTTAGGTTGATAATACCTTAGGAGTTATAATCAAGTCGAGAACGATGGTATTAGTATTTGTTTGGCATTGAATTCTTATACAATGTTATACTTTTATAGCAGTTTATAATTCCCTTTCTTTCCTTCCACTTCTGACTAATGAAAGTTTTGTATTGCACAATTTGTTTTTCTTTACTGGATAATTTTTATTATGTTTGTCTTTTCTCATTTTCTCATTTAAACATTTGAATAACTTTGAAGCATACCTTATGAAACGACTCATGTGCTGATAAAAACTAAATTGTTTAATTGTGCATCATTTTGTGTAACAGCCTTTTATAAAGTTTTTGTAGAATGACAGAAAGACATTTTTCCTTGTTCATGGCTGCCCTTGAAGGTACTCGATAGTTTCAGTCTACATTATGTACTGTCCAATAATGGTGTAGCAAGCAGTTGAAAGTGCACTCCGAATCCAAAACTCACCATGACATCGTAATCCAAACGGTTTTGCAGTTCATAGCACAGCAGCTAATGCGAACAAAATTGGATCAAAGATTCGCACTCTGACAACCAGCTATTGAATAGCTTAGCGCACACGTCCAGTTGTGGCAGACTGTAGACAAGATGCAGACCATTTGATACTCTGCGTTCGTACAAAGACCTCCTGCCGGGGACACACACCGCTGGGCCAAGCGCACTGCATTGTTTTGAGTGGTTCTGTAAAAAGATATACCTTCTCGATAATGGATGAAATATGCTAGTGAAAAGGAAAAACGTTCGGAGAGTCCTTAAAATTCAAACGCTCTCGTGTTCTCATATGTGAACAAAATAATGAAAAGGGAAAGATATCAACTTTTCATCATTCCACACTGTGGCATCTCGTCATCATCAGCGGCAGACAGCCAGCAAACCAACGAGTGGAAGGAACGTGCCTACAGAGGACCGTTTCGGGTATAGCGCGGGCTGAAGAAGGGGGATACGAGGTCGAATTTTTGTGATGCTGTTATCCTCTCATCCGCCTTTGTTATCAACAATGTTGGATGAATAGAACTATTAGGGAAGTTATGAAAACATTTATCCAATATACAGTAGAAGCCTAAATAGCACTAAATAAAGCTCACGAAAGGATCAACTTAATCGTAGTCATCACGTATTTCACAGATTTTTTTACCTGACCAGTTCAGGGTTTCGTTTCATTTGGAGAAAATTATGAAGGCTATGTAAAATTTTATCATTTTTTGTTCAAAATCGATTCAAAATATTCTAGTAGTTTATTCCGGCGAGGCCAACGAAAGCAAAAAAATGTATCAAAATCGTGAGAAAATTCGTCCAGATTACTACACGACATCGTTTCCGCGCTAGGTCTCTCATAATCATAAATTCAATCTTGATACATAGGTTTGACGGGGCAAAAAAGTTACAGCCGTACAATTCTCGAGTGGGTACTTATGCAATTGTTCTCCATGAAACATATTGAAATCCTACTGTTTCGCGTTTTTTGCCTCGGCATTGCCATTCCCGCAGGATGCCACTTCAGATTTTAATTTATTCGTACGAAACGTATGCAGCTTCCGCTGAAAAACTTGAGGGTTGACACTGTTTGTTGGAACAAAACAGGGAGTGTGTTTGTCTACATTCTTTACTGTCATTACTACTCTAATGTAGACGTTGTCACAATTGTAGGAGACGAGCAATTGAAATTACGATATCTTCAAAGTTTAATAATATTGAATTTCTAATATCCCACACGTATGATTTTGTTCTCAAGAAAGTTGATGACTTTTACCAAATCCTTGATAATAATGCCATACATCCTATGAATTCAGATAAAATGACACGTGTGTTCATCGTCTAGTTAGGCAATCCTTTTTTCGTGAAACGAACTCATTGTGTGTTCCAGGAATCACTATATTGAGCAACGCATTGTCAAAGAAATGGTAAAAAGGATATACACGTAAGAGAAAGAAATCACGGAGAGCTGTTAATAACCGTTTAAATACATCTTCGGTAAATTTATCGCCTCAATGATGTAGGTCTCGTGTCTTAATAATAAAACTCACCAGACGTTGATTGTTCTGCTATAAAGGGCTGTTTTGGTTGCGAGCTCAAGGAATCGCGTGCGTCCAGCTGTGGAATCTTTTCTTAAAATCCTTAAAAACACAGCACACTTTATTCCCCCCGCGGCGAACATTACTCAGCTTTTTCGATCTATTGTGTGTTCCTTGTTATGTGGTAAGGATGATTCGGTTCGTATGGAAAATGATCCTTTAATAGGATAACAATTGAGAGATAGCACAAGATATAAAAATGTGTTTCATAATGAATGCTGCATGTTGCAATTGAATAGTCATACAATTTGAATGAGATGTATTGATTCAAGAAATTATATTTGAATAAATCTGTAGGATTAAAGTTCGCCGATCTTTAATTCGCCTGAATTACTTGGTGAGTATTGACGACAGTGAAAACGGAAAACTAGAGCGAGAACCGGGGATGATGATGATTAGCAAATTACACAATCACGAACATCTCTGCATCGATTTTGCCAACATTCATCAAGGAACAAGCCATTAATCAACATCATCGTTACGACATCCGATACGATGCTGATCCAAAGGTGCATGTTTTCATACCACGAATTTAGTCAAACATTCATTAATCACTGCCTGTAATCAGCTGTGTTGGCTTTCCCGACTTTGGACGTCATTTCGAAAACTTTCGTGAAAACAATGCGGTCGAAACCAAAACGTTTGAAACGTAAAAACCTTTCCCGTGATTAGCGACACAAACTGAACTGTTTTCTCACCACTCATCAACAAACCTTCCCTAATTCGCCCTCAATAACTGTTAAATCGTAAATGATAAATAAAAAAGCATATTCTCCCGTCAAAAGCCACCGTTACTCGCTTACTAGTATTACAGACAGCTATTCACCGATCAACACACGATGCAACATTCAGCAGGGAGGGTTGGAATGATTTATGCTCATTGGTGTTTATTATCGGCAACCGTGGCAGAGTTGGACGGAGTCTGTCTACGAGAACCGGCAAAAAGAGGCGAATCTTGAGCATTCTGATGTTTTCTGTTTTCATGTGCTTCTCTTTCATTGTTGTTCTAATTTTTTTTGGAAATGTTATACTATTATTAATCTATTAGAAATGAATGTTCGAGAGGGTCAGGAAGTCCCGAATGTTTTTGGATAATACAGTAGACGGTCGGCAATATATACAATATAGACTGATACAAAAAGTGACGTGAAGTTAATTTTCCGCCCTCATTTAGAGGATTTACTGGTGTGTGGTGCGTTGAGAAAATGTTGTACCGTCTTGTACCTTGGCGTGATGCCATCAAAACGCAAGAGGGGAAACAGATATTTCCTAATAGTTGATGCCACAGTTTTAACATTATGTTTGCGTGGTTTTGAGCAATTTTGAGAGGCGTGAGAAAATTTGTTCACATTCAGTTTGAAAGTTGACTGTGTCTGGTGTGTGTGTGTTATTGTTCTATAGCATTGGTAGTTCTATAAGACACTTAATCGTTAATGTTCATGAAGTTTGTTTGCATTGTACTGAAGCATGGCTTTTTTAATGTTGAGTATTTTTAGATATATCCATAGAAACGTTTCGAACAAGATGAGGAAGTTCATCTTCCGGGTAAAAAGGCGGGTGGGTAAAGCCAGAGACATAACTGGATGTCGTGAACACAAAAACAACTGACATGTTCCTTAACTCTTCCGAATATCAAATAGTTGATCAATTGTATGAATTATGCAAGCATTATCTTTTTTCGCATTTTTCGCAAAAACAAAGAAGGCTTCACTTGATCTCGATTACTGTGAATTTGACACAGCAAAAAGTGCGCAAAGCTGTGCGCGGCATTGAGGCGAATAGAACACGATAAATACACTTTTGTTTCACATCAACATTTAACATAACAATATCATTAAGAACTAATAGTTAAAAAGTCATTCTGTCTAAATAAGTTCAAGGGGCGAAAAGTTTTTACTCCCTAACTTATGCTAGGTGAACATAATGATCTTTACGTAAATTCACGTTTCGTCTTAGACTCGTGCGAAAGAAAACCGTGACGAGAAAAACCGCGATAAAAAAGACGAGTGGGTAATGTCAAAGACGTAACTGAATGTCGTGAATACGAAAACAATTGACATGTTCCTTAACACTTCCGAATATCAATTAGTTGATCAATTGTATGAATTATGCAGTTTTTCTTCGCCGTAGCATCACTTTTACATAAAATTCTTATCTTAATATAATACTAATATAGTCACAACGATATGAGTTTAATAAAACATATTCCTCTTATTTGTAAATATCATTATTTGAACCAAACGATTTACTGCTATAAATTATAAAATAATCTGAAATTTTTATACATTCTGTTGTTTATTAAGCATTCCCCTTTTTCACATTCTTTGCAAAACAAAGAAGGCTTCACTTGATCTCGATTACTGTGAATTTCACACAGCAAAAAGTGCTCAAATCTAATAAAACTGTTCTAGATTTGCACTAAACTAAGGATATTTACCTTCGATTTGCGAGCAAGAAATCCTAATAGTTCTTTAGAAAACTTTTAGAGCCATTAGAACTGATTATTTTGTGTGATGCTCTCCACCGTTGTTCTCTTTTCTTTGTTTTTTCACCAATGCAAACGACTGGCAGCTGTGACGTAATCGCTCTTGTCAGAAGCGAAACTAGCTTTGTAAACGACACACAATACATCTGCTCGCAGTGGCGATAGAATCCAAACTGATCCAATTTTTGCTAAGAGGTTTTTTTTACGTGATTTCGTTTGAAGCTTTGTCACTAATTGGCGGTCCTAACGGCTATAAAAATAGTCGCATATAGAATTTTAATGTCGATTCTTTCATTTTGGATTTGCATTTCATTGAAAGAAACTATCAGGGTGCTGTACGAGATTCATTCCTGCCTTTCAGAAGGACCAAATTGTGGAACTCACTGTTCGGAACATTTTTCTCGAACGATTTGTTGTACAGCAGCAGATATTTTGTTCTCTTCCTCAGAACGCGTTCTCATTGACTGATGCCTTAAATGAGTCAAATCAGACAGGTTTTTCAATAGTGTACTATTGAAATACTTCAATGCTGTTGCTATACACGTTTAAGTTGAAAAATTTCGATTCTATTGGTAGTTAGATTATAAAAATCCTTTCACAGATTACTGAGCTATGAGCTTTAAAAATACGAGAAAGGCAATCGCGCCTTATGAATTATCCTCTTTGATACTCGTTGATACCAAACATTTCAAAAAAGTTTAATTTTGAATTATTTGAGATTACGTTACACAACTGAAAATTTTATCATAAAATTGTGATCATATTTCCGAAGGCATGTAGCAAAAATGATGTTGATTCGTTAGATACAATAAGAGATATTCACGATCAAAAACTTATCACTCTCTCAGAGGGTAAATTTTGAAAAGGCGTCCCATAGTAAATAGCGATTATAGCGATCTTTCAACTTTTCGATACCATTTTTGTAGTACGATTTGTCCTTTGCCTCAAAATAGGCCTCAGTTTCAGCGATTACCTCTTCATTGCTTCTAAATTTTTTACCAGCGAGCATTCTCTTGAGGTCTGAGAACAGGAAAAAGTCACTAAGGGCCAAATTTGGAGAATACGGTGGATGAGGGAGCAATTCGAAGCCCAATTCGTTCAATTTCAGCATGGTTTTCATGGACTTGTGGCACGGTGCATTGTCTTGATGAAACAAAACTTGTTTCTTCTTCAAATGAGGCCGTTTTTTTGAAAATTCGTCCTTCAAACGCTCTAATAACGCTATATAATAGTCACTGTTGATGGTTTTTCCCTTTTCAAGGTAGTCGATGAAAATTATACCATGCGAATCCCAAAATACAGACGCCATAACCTTACCGACCGATTGTTGAGTCTTTCCACGCTTTGGGTTCGGTTCATCGCGTGCAGTCCACTCAGCTGACTGTCGATTGGACACCGGAGTGAAGTGATGGAGCCTTGTTTCGTCCATTGTTATATATCGACGAAAAAATAGGTTTTATTTCGATATAACAGCTCCAAACACTGCTCAAAATCATCAATTCGTTGTTGTTTTTGATCGATTGTGAGCTCACGCGGCACCTATTTTGCACAAAGCTTTCTCATATCCAAATATTCGTGAATAATATGTCCAACACGTTCCTTTGATATCTTTAGGGTGTCAGCTATCTCGATCAACTTCACTCTACGGTCATTGAAAATCATTTTGTGGATTTTTTTCACGTTTTCATCGGTAACAGCCTCTTTTGGACGTCCACTGCGTTCATCGTCTGCGGTGCTCATATGACCAGTGCGAAATTTTGCAAACCACTTATGAATTGTTGCTTCGACCGGTGCAGAGTCTGGATAACACTCATCAAGCCATTTTTTGGTATCGGCGGCACTTTTTTTCATCAAAAAGTAGTGTTTCATCAACACACGAAATTCCTTTTTTTCCATTTTTTTTCACAATAACAAAAGTAGCTTCACTCAAAATGCAATATCTCACAAACTAATAATCAGACAGCTGTCAAATTTATACACGTATCTTTTGAAGGTTGGTACTAACTGAAAATGGTATGGATTTAATTCTAGTGGCGCCCTCTCATAGAAACGATACGAACTTTTCAACCGATCTGTTACTGTCAATCCTAAAGGGTGTTATTTTTGCTGGTATCTTTTTGGCAACACTGTTTTGACAGATCACGTGTGAATCGTGTTTCGTGTTATTGTCAAACTAGTTCAGTTTGGCGAACAATGCTTGCAAATTATTGAATTTTACTTTAAAAATTCATGCTCGGTTAAGAGATTAAGAGAGCGTCGTAGCTCATTTCTGGTTGAGTGGATAAGTCAACAAGCAAAATTGCCGCATCTGAAGTGAAGATCAGCCAGAATCATAGCAAAAGCTACCAATGCATACAATAAAAAGTTATCTAAAGCAGAGTCGCCATTTGCATGGAATATTCAAACATTAAATTATATTGATCGTTCTATCGATTGCTATGAAGACTTCGTAAAATTTCTCATCTTTTTGTTTTTTTTTTTTGAAAATCAAATCCTACACCTCTTCAAAAATCACCCAAAATCAGTTCAACGCAAGTTTGTTACATTCAATCGAAGCAAGCATGTCACAGTGAACGCGATGCGATAACAGTGCATCGCATCAAAACGCTTCGCTTTCCGCGCTCACTTTGTATGTACTGTTTTCGCATCGCATTCACTCTGACAGGATTGCTTTGATCAAATGTAACTAGCTCACACGCGCGTCCCGACTCTTCGCGCTACACTTTCACTCTGACACCAACCTAAGGCTGCTGAGCAATTCCAGGAATGAGTAGACGAAAAAGTGACCAAATCAGAATCGACCTTTTCCGATTTGGATGAAACTTTGCTCATGGCTTCAGTATGGTAAACTATAAGTTTTGAACCGATGGAGAGGTCAATCCGACTCACGACTGATTTTTAAAAAGGGCGTATGTATTTTTGAATTTCACTAAAATTGCCTTTTTCAAATCATTGTAACTCGGAAATCGTTAATTGTTCAAAAATGGCGTTCAGGAAGATGTTGTAGGGAATCGATTGGGCACTCTAAAAAATATACACTGAAAAATTTTGTTTTTTTTCTCTCAAAAATATTAAATAAAAAAAATCAGGGTTTCGATAGTTTTTATTTTAAAGCTCTTATTAAAACCTACAGATTGATGGCTATCCCATCCGTGCCTTTTGAAAAATCAAGAAGCTAAAAGCTAAAACAATTTACAGATATTTTCGAAATTTCAAGTTCTCATTGAAAGATAATCATTTAAACAGTAGAATATTATTCTACAGGTTGAAGGAAATAAATATGTTCATGATATCCTTTCTTCTAAAAGTAGCTGTTCTTGAGATACTTGGATATTTAATTATAACACCATTTTTTATATTTCCATGAATTGTTTATTTGCTTGCTATATCTATATTTTTTTTCTAAATACATAATTGCTCTATCTCGTATTATATGCAAAATATTTTTTTTCAACTTACTTGTAGGTGGATTAATGACAACATTGATTATATTAAAAGAAGCGGACTATTTCAAAAAAAAATTCGTCTGAAGACATGAAAGCTCCAAGTTTAAACCCCTGAAGCACAAATTAAAGAAAAACGCGTGTTTTGACATGATTGAGACCATTGTGCAACGGGGAAGATATACTTTCCATATATCGGTTTACTATTATTCATTTAATTTATAACTTATGAATAATGCAAACAAGCGAATTGATCAGCATATTGTCCCACACAATTCGAATCATTTTGCCCCGATAAACATCAAACGATATCCATGACAACTATTAAATTGAATTTCATATATTTAATTTGTATTGGAACTGAAGAAAAAGAACTTAGAAAAACGAAGGATCGTATCCATAACTCTAGAAGCTACTATGGAACGAACACCAAAAATTACATATAATAACGACATTATTAGTTTTTGATTATTTTTCCAGATATGATTACCCGATAGGTACCAAAATTTTATAGTAATATCTTCTCATGATGGACTTCAATAAAATATTTGCGCAAATATCTGGTAACTATGGAATGGTATGGAATGCATTTTGCTTCGGGTTGCGTTTTACCCCATTTTCCTTCTCTCAGTACGAAGATGAAACCGTACGATTACTTACCGAGCATGGTAATTTGTTCAACATTATCCTAATATAAGTGTTAGATTACACTATATTAATGCATGTACCAACGTGGAATGAATTTAAAGAAAATAAATAAATTTTAAATAATTCCAAAATTAAAGACTCGAGAAAAAAAGCAACATTTCCTTTGGTATATTAATTTTTAAAGGATGGGTAAAATTGATGAAATTTTTAGTTTAGAAATTTGTAATGTTTACATGCACAAAGTTCCGTTAGAATCTGTCAACTGGTTATCGAGATGTCTTCCAAGCAAGATTCAACAAAAAAATTAGTGTACGCGGTTGTGCAAAATCACGGACAGTCGAATAGGTGGATTGTGAAACAGTTGGGAATCGACAATTGAATGTTTAACTGGTTTTATTCCAACAATTATTTTCCAGTCAGTCTTTTCGTTGGGTACAGATAACGAATCTGAGTCGAAAATCAATACTATGAGCTTCGCTGGCTGGTTGAATTGAACCGAAGAATATTCGTGAAGAAAACAATTTGAACATTTCAAATTCATTCTTCGTTGACATGTGAATAAAATGACCGCATTCTAAATCTTTTGAAAACTTTCAGCTCCTTCAAAGTCAAGATAGTACGTTTTAGTCCGTCAATTTTAATCCATTGTTAACAACGATTACGTTTCCAAAACTAGAATAATCGTAAACGAAAAAAGCACAATTCGTTGGCTGTAAACAAAATAATTAATAAAAAATATGTCCATAGCATGAGTGAACTGCATCTTTGCAGCTTCACCCGGTTTTTATTTTTTCAATCAAATCAATGTCATCATGCGTCAACGTACACTTTGTTTACAATATCAACTGTAGCATCTATTCGCATATGTTTTCAAACAAAACTGACAAGATCAGATTCAATTTTACTCAATCGGAAAAGGGGTATCCTTGTTTGAAACATGAAACCATTATTCGTGGAAAACATGAAAGGTTTTGTTTGGTGTTCTCCTCGGTCTCGGCATTGTCATCAATTGTTGTGAACGCGGATGATTTGATTTATGTGCTCGACTTGCGGAAGTTTCGAAATTCATCGCCGTACATAACAGCACGGTTCAGTATGTCGAATCATTAGCGGAGAAGTAATTGACAATGGGTTACAGGGGTAATATTTCCGATAAACGAACGCCTTCGGTGTTTACAGGGGAAACAGACGTTGCAACACTTTATCATACTGTCATTATGACACGCGCCCATTTTTAAACACCCGCAAACCAGGGTAACTTTGATCGAACATACGCACATCCCGGGAAGATATAACTTACAAATAGCAATTTTAAATAATTAAAACTAAATATTGAGCTTGACCGACTAGTCCTGGTGGCTGTTCCGTTACTAATCAGGATTAGCTGAAATTTTACACAAAAATTCTATATAATCAGACATGGGACTGACAAATCATCCATCAATGTGCATCTTCTGAGCCCGAGCGTAGAACGCCTAAGGAATGAAAAAGGATGCTAGTCCAACACTTGTTCTTACTAGAGACCGTACATATTACTGCGCACTTCACAAGTTTCACGGGAAAAGGATATTTCGGTAGTAACATGTGATTATTGCGAATGTTACAAAATATAATGCTTATTGCTCGGCTCTACAACCTTCATTAACACAATAATCGAAATAATCTCGTAGATGGAAGCTTAATCTACGAAATTGTGCGCAATATGCTTGAATTATGAGCATTATTTTTCGTAACTTTCAAAAGGGCATATCGCACGATATACCCTAATCACATGTTAGTACCGATTTGTTAGTATATATTTCAGTAATAGTTGCATTCCCGCACGACTGAGTATGTTTCGGTTTCAAGATGCTCGGATGAACCAAAAAACTCATGGACTTCCCGAGTGAACGTTTCAACAATATCCAATACTGAAGTCCTGGAAAGTCTTGGTTCATCGGTTTTATGCGAGGAAAGGAAGGAAAATTTTAAACGCTATCGCAGAACGAATAAAAATTTCCTTAAATTTTCCTAAATGAAATTGATTGCTACAGTATAAACGAGTGAATAGGATTTAGTCACATTTAACATTCAGTAAAACATCGATCGATTTAATAATAATTGAAGAATCGATAACAATTTTTATAGAGGGGAAAAATATTCCCCTTGAGGGTTAAGGGGTTAAATTGTATTAAACGATTTTAAATCACCAAACAAAGATCAACTGACATCACGCGCCTCTTTATTATTTATTATTTCCACTATATTATTACTATTTACCACGGAAAATGATTAATTGGTTACATTGGTTGATCTGGGCAGCCGGCTACCGAGAAAAAGTTATTAATTTATTTACTTCAAAGTGATACGTAACCTATCCTACCGGTTATCCAGAGTAAAGTGATCAAACGGTTATAGGAGATAAAACAAATAAGTATTTCCCAACCATTTATGCAGTATATCGATCTATGTTATCTCTGATATTAACATTGTAATATTAACAGATCTTCGCAATAATTAAAGAAAAAGAAAAACAAGAACACGGAAGATTTTTTTTTTTGATTTTACGTTTCGTCTTAGACTCATCAGTGCGTAGCAGTTTATGTTGAACTGCTACCTCCGACCTGGCGGTTCAACATAAACCGCTAGGCATACGTAAAGTTAATTCTATTTGCAAAACATTTCTTTGATATTACACCAAAGTGTAATATCAAAACTGACGTCCAGAACGAACGAAACGAGATATACCAAATAAAACATTTTTCAGTACTAGATGTAAATAGATAAGAAATCAGAAAATTCAGAGAAAATATTTTAGCAAAAAACAGTTTGTTGAATGAAGAGATAATTAAGTAAAATAGAGCTAGCAGATGTAAAAAAATTAAAAAATCGGATAACTGAAGTAAAAAAGAAGATCCTACAATTGTCGCCTTTTACGACATGGAAGAAGGATCTATTCCTGGTTAGTTTTGTTTTAACGCCGGATTCCATACGGCCTCTAGACTGGTACTGTCCGAAAAATGATAATAGGTACTATCAATTTTCTAATGGACTCAAGCCCCTTAAAATTAAAACCAAATATTCAATGGTAAAATTAAACTATGGTGTGTGAAAAAAGAATTCAAATATCTAAAATAAAATTTCATAAGTTCTGCCTGTGTAAATAGGAACATAATATCGAGTTCTATAATTACAATATCAAACTAAGAACAACGTGTTTATAACATCTACCCGAGATCGGTTGATTCAATATCGACCTATGAAACATCTATGATATAATATGATCATTCACTTGAATTCTAATACTTAAAAAACAAACCATATCATTGTTTATAGTAAGACTTCGTTCAATATGCCATCCATCTCCATTTTCGAAGGGAAGAGTAATGTATTGTAAAATATATTGTAAACAGTTATGTTGAGTGATAGTGCAGCTGTGGCAAGTGTGTATTGGTTTGTGAAAAGTGTTGTTTATTGAATATTTATGATTCGCGAAACTAAAATAGATTCAAGTGACGAAAACTGCGAATTTACCGCCCAATATCAAACGATGTCAACCGATCGAAGCGCCATCTAAAATGTATATACAGCAAACCCATCCGCGAGTGTTTATTTTATATTTGTAGTAGTGGTGTGACGTATGTAAATACAGTTTAGACTGCGATGAGGATCCATTTGGTATTTTTTTTATTTAAAAGATATTTTTGTTCAGGCCTATTTGCGTACAAGCTTTACGTGGCCGATTGAGCCGATTTTTAAAATAATTTTTTTTGAGTTGGATCTCGTTGTCACCCTTTTTCTAGGGGGAGAGGAGCTTCCATTTCCTTCCTACGAGGATTGAGAGGCAGTTTGTTCGTGGTTCGTCTCGTCATCCATTGCCGTGGTGTTGTTGTTGTTGATTTCGCTGGTAGTTGCTGTAGATGCGCTTTGTTGTACATTGTTTGCAGTTGCTGGTTGGTTGGATGGTAAGTTGTTAACTGCAGCTGATGTACTTTGTTCTATAGGGGATACGTAGGATGGTTTCGTTGAAGGGGATGCTTCACTGTTGTTGGTGACTGTCATAGGTGTACTTAGGGTTGGTGTGAAGGAAGCACCGTTGTCCTTTGGGGTGGTTGTCTCCTTGTCCAGTTTATCACATGGCTTACCGTAGTGAGCAGCTTTTTGGCAATATTGACATGTGGCCATCTGATTGTCATAGGTAACAAGTGATTTGCACGGAATTCTTGTATCTTGACCGAAAATCACATAAGAAGGTATAGGCCTCCTGGAGTGTATGCGTAATAAACGTACACCATTTAGAATACCGGGGAAAAAATTCTTCCACTTTTCTTTTTCGATAGAGAGAATCTTTCCGTATTGGGACATAGTTTTGCAAATATATGAATCGGTGACGCTTGAGGGAAGATCATGCACACGCACTTCTATAGCACTATCTTCCATATATACTGGAATGTTGTACTTAATGTTCTCATGCTCCAACTCTTTATAAAACTGGATGTAAACAACATTATTTGTCTTATTGCATTGAAGTAAATGCACACGTTTAACGTCAAGATGCATTTGCTCCTCAAGCAAACCTTCAAGTTCTCGTATCGAAGGTCGAATTTTGCACTGCCTGAAGTCAACAACAATTGTATTCTTTCGTGTCGGCGGTAGCTTTTGTTCGTTTGGTTCACTCATTTCGAGGTCGTTCTATTGTTCACTACACAATACTGTACTTGGTTTCTTCTGTCCCGAGCGTAAGCGGTTTTGTTTTATCGACTGACTTGGATGAGATGTGAAAGCGAACTGCAATTTTTATTATTTTGATTAGTGAGTAGATATCGACATTACTTCGTATCGCGTGAGGCGTTGTTGTTTGATTGATGGTGGTCGAGTAATAGCTTACCAGTATTACGGCTGTTTAAAAAAAAACAGAACACAATAAGTTAAATGCATGAATTGATAGCGAACCTCCCGACAGTCCGGAGTTTTACGAGTTTCGGATGAAATTTTGTATTTTTGTAGGAAGCAATACTAATGCAGAACCCGATAAAAATGCAACGTATTCTCGGTAGCCGGCTACCCAGAGCAATAAACACATGATAATATTATTAGAAAATTTGCTTATAAACTACCCCTTCCTGTGATGAATGTGGAAACGCAGAACATTTCTAGTAGCAACATGCATTGAACCAACAATCCTTTTTTTTTTCAAGTAGAGCAGCATTCGGATGTGGTCGACGTTGATATTGATCAGCATGCAGAGACCAATGCAATTTACACAATGTGAAACTACGTGCTATTCCCAAGCAAGTTGTTTCAGAAAAACATTTTGCTAGCTTAATTGGTTCTGATCAATAACTGAGTAACAACACACGGGTGGTCTCTAATGCTAATGCTATGCCAGCCATCTCCATTTTCGAAGAATTTGCAAAACATTTTTTTAAGTGGTTTATGCAACGCTAATGCTAAGTAATTTCGATCTAAACTTTGCTCTCAGGCAAAATGAATGCAATTCGTTTTATGCTCATTGAACACCCACGTCCTTTCACAGATTCAATCTGAAAGATTTCAATCATTGTGGTACAGCATGCTTCACGGATACATTTAGGTAAGGTAAAACATCTTCTCATATCCATAATCGATTATTCATCCAGAAAGCTTGTCTCCCAACTTGTCATGTCATATCAACTTGGTTCCCATATCCCTAGGTCAGCGATAAAAATTAATCAATACTCGTGTTTGGTTTAGAAATAACCATTTAGAAACAAAAAGAACGAAGAAAGCTCAACAATCGAAACAGACATTTCACTGCCCAAACGGGTGACCTGAAGATCACTTTTTATTCATTAATCACCACCGAAATCATTTTTCACCTTGACTTCAAGCGGCAATTGGTGTGAAAGGTGAAGAAATTGTTGAAGAATGGGATTAAGAAAAACGGAATATAAAATCAAACTTTTTTATTGATGTATAAATAGTTGATCCTGTCCAAAAACAAAACGTCGCCTTTTCAGCAATGTATTCTTCTAGTTCGTCAAAAACTTCGATGGCATACGAAAACATAAAGCGTCGCGAGAAATTTAATTCGAATTAACTGTTACTAGTTCAAACCAATCCTAAGCAACATATCTATGTCTGTAGTACCACTGAACTGAAGAGCATGTTCACGGAACAGTATCTTTCAAAACAAAGAAATATGAGCAACGCGAAACATTCCAATCACATTTCTAGATAGCATTGTTTCATCGTCCGTATGCTAGTTCCGCGAGTTGAGCACGCATGTAGAATGACCTATGAACCGAGGAAATATATAGAACTCCACAAACTGCAAACCGTTTGACTGCATCACGCGGACTAGCCAACGAGTTTACTCTGTGTGGTGTTGTGTGTATTTCTGAAACAGTCGCAGTTGTGAGACAGCTTAATTTCACAAAAACAGATTCGAAACTGAACTCTCGCACCTGTCGGACTCTTCATTACCACCGAGTGCCTTAATTGTATATTTGTCACCTTATTATGCAAAAAGTGACAAGCAGTTGGTTTTCTATACAACTGCAACTCTTCGAGCCCGACTACTAGGTGACAATCACGCCGAATGGGCCAGGGTCTCTAGGCCTAGTTCCAGTGCAGCCTGTAGCTCTGTTGCACCTGGAGCTATCACCGCACTAAAATCGCAGTTGCTCCTCATTGGCCTCGTAGTAACAGTAGTCAGCTCAGCAGTATAAAGCACGATGCAGAAGGCTTGTCACGAGGCATCCGAAACAGCATGTAAGTCCTGCATATTGCGGCGTCAGTTCAACTTGCGGCCCATCGTTTAAAATTATCCAGCAATTGGGCCGATTTATTCGAAGAAACTGGACAATTTGTACACCGCATCGCACAGACCCGTGCTGTGCGTTAATTTATTCGTATGGCAGCACTCAGGATGAACTTTCGATATCCACGATATGTTGTAGCGCACCTTCTGCAGCGATTTTCGCAATTTTTATTGCATTATTGACGCAGAATTGTTCGCGTTCCTTTTGACTTCAGCGCGATACTATTTTTTGTTGCCGCTTTTCATTTTCATCGTTTACGTCGGGTGTCAATCTGTAAATTATTATACTCACATGCACGCGACACAACTCTGTTCTCGATAGTTTCGGAGCAAGCCATATTTCATTGCTATGAGGTGGGATAATTAAAGTCTGCTTAAATGGTGCTGCTATTCTGGCTACGAATTAATTCAAGGATGAACACAACGCAGCCCGGTGATTGAAGATTGTCGATGCGAAATCGACTGAAGCTTTTTTAATTACCATCAACAGTTGCTTACTCGTAGTCCCTGAGACTGCAATATGCAGTCGTTATCAGAACCTTGCATACGTTTGAATTTATCTTAAATTGGCAAGGTGCATTGAGCATTTTCATCCTTTGATTCGAAATGTATTGGACTAAATATAAGGTAATGAATGAACTGGTTCAGTACGTATACAGTTTTTATTCTACATCATCATTACCACATCTTGACATGCTGCATCAGATTTCTGCACAAGTAGATGATAGAAGAATTTTTTCGTATTATTAATATGCTATCCTACGTCTATTTATTTCAGTGTTCTTCATTAAAAAACCTGCAAAATTGGCTATTCAAAACTTATTTAGTGGAATACTATTACAGTTGACACAAAAACCCAAATACCTAATTTCTGATGTACAATCTTACTCCATTAAACAATATTGGATCCGTATTTTTCATAATATCATTAGGCTGAACATTTTCTAGAATGGTTAAAAAATCGATTTTTCTTGAAAGACCTTATAAAAAAATTCATATTAAACAATTATACCGATTTTGTTAATTTTGTATATGTTGAGTGAAAGAGTATATACAAGGGCGCCATTTCTTGTGTCGGGATGAAAACATTGAATAGACTTAAAACAGAGTTGATTTCTAAATATGAAATACTTTTATTTAATTTGGTGCTACACAATTTGTTTACATAGTTCGGAAAAACCTTAGGATTTTACATCTTAGAAGACGCACATAAATGGAGCGCCGCAGTTCACGTAAATCTCGATTTGACATGCGAATGCAACTATGTAATGAAAACCGCGAAAATATTACCGCGTAGTTAACTCCCAACCGGGGAAATTGTTTTGCCGATTAAACTACCCTGCATATGAAAACATATGAAGAGAAAGTTCTAGGAGAACAAACACACACTGCACTATAAGTATATCCTTTCCTATTCTGCTTTGCCGTCCGCGCTGGCCTAATTTAGTTTCATTTTAAAGTTAATGATTTCCACACACTTAGGTTCAAATGAAAGGTCCTGTGGTCCCATACATAATTCCTGAATTTCATTCGGATTCGACTTCCGGATCCGGAAATATAGGGTAAAGTGTGTTAAAAATTTTATACAATTACTGAAAAGGGCGAAAACCCGTAAAAAAATTCTAAATCGACCTCGAATCTTCTCCAATTGATGGTTTTCATCAGTAGACGGTCGAACAAACCGATTTCGGTTATTCTTTAATTATTTTGAATAATACCTCAGTATTATATATGATAGTATGATTAGAAAGGCATCATTACACAACTAGGTGGATTAAAACAGGTTTTAATTTGGTGTAATGTTTTTAATTTTTTTTGAATTCGGATTTTGATTCTATCGGTGTGTAAATACGGTCACATTTTAATATTTAATATAAAGACTGTCCCAGAAAGTATGGACGCAACCAAAAACCGCTGCCATTTCGCAATGGTTCAGAATCTGTCAATTTTTATGGCTGCGTCCTGTTGTTTATTCTCTTTTCTAACCACTTGTGCAGTTGTTTATTCGTTTTCATTAGTTTGTTTCGAAATGCGTGGACTTTCAGCAGAACAACGTCGAAAAATTGTGTACAAATGGTGCACCGAACGCGGACTGTCACTGAGAAAGATAGCAAAAATGGAAGGAGTGAGTGAAAAAGCCGTGCGAAATGCAATCAGGAAAACCTTTGAGGATAAACCGAAAACGGGTCAAAAAAGAGGTCCTGCTAACCCTCAGTTGGATAAACGTATACTGAAGGCGATCGGGAAAAGAAGGAGGTTTCAGTTCGGGATGTGGCCAAAAAAGTGGGCACTTCGAAGTCAAATGTTCTTCGTGCTAAGGAACGTTTGAATCTTCGAAATTATAAGAAGCAGGAACAACCAAAACGTAGTCCGAAACAAGAAGCCGATCGATCAGGCCGAGGGTTCGAAAGCTGTACAATACGATTCTTGCTGGAAATTTGAACTGCATAATCATGGACGACGAAACCTACGTGAAAATCGATTACAAATCCTTGCGGGACCACAATACTATACGGTGCGAGACATCGATTGACGTCGAAAAATTTGGTAAGAAAGCTATGGTCTGGCAAGCAATTTGTAGCTGCGGTAAGATTTCGAAACCCTTCATCACCACTGCTTCAATGAACAGAGAAATATACATCAAGGAAATTCAATTTACGCGCCTTTTTTTACGCGTTTCATTTTAAATAACGCGATTTTTTATTTAATTATTTTTTAATTATTAAAAAGTTTTTGCATGATGAAGGAAATTTTATTTATACGAATACAAAACAAGCTTCAGTGAATGGAATTATATAAAATTGGTTTGTTTCATAGATTTTTTTGAAGATCGGGAGCATCCAAGAATTCTCTGAAAAAAAGGAAATATCAGTGTATGAACTAGTGACTTTTGCATAACTTTTGAGTGTGATATGTTCTCGTAGTACTTTATTCAGCAAATTTAAATACTGTGGTAATGTCTGTGGAAGTTCTTGTTCATCCAAAACCTCATTGGAATATAGGACTTGTGGTCTATTAACAAAGCCATAAGATCTACCAGCCCAAAGAACTGCGCTAATCAACTTTTCTGTCCTCGAACGTAAGATCTACCAAAATAACAAAGTGCATTAAAAAATCGTATCTTTACACTCTATACTCGCGATTCACTGAAGTCCTTGAATGTCTGAAAATATTCCAGAAACAGATCGGACTAGACAAGTAAGCAACATGTAGCTCCATGATTATGAGCAGCATTGAAAAACTATACAAAAGCCGTGGATTGTTTGTGTAGATCTTAAGATCTGTTTCCACTGAAGTTCTTGGATAACTGTGAACGTCCCTGGATCAGATCGAAATAGACAAGTAGGCAATGTGTGGAAGTTCGTGCAGTGGCATAATTTAATAGTAACTCTTGGATCTTAAAATAACTTTTATAGATTTCCGTAGTCTCAGAATATACTCAGATGGTCTTAGATGCTTTTGTGTATGAACTTAGTTAGATTTTTTGTGTTATTTACAATAAAATCGAATGGCTTTGAAACAAAACCTTTTTTACGCTAAAAAATTTGAAATAACGCGATGTTTTACTTCATTTGCGTGAAATTTAATTTACGCACCCCAGACTTTGCGCGTAAATTGAGGGTCCAGTGTATTAGACATTTTATACGGTTAAAATGCTTATTTAGTCGACACAAAATATTACATCGAAAAGCTTCCTGTTTGTTTCCAGTTTACGCATATTTTCCAGCAAACGACAACTGCCAAACTTGCATAGCAGAAAGACCCAACGAAAAGATAGTGTTAGTGATAAAACTATAGTCGAGAAAAGCCTCGAATGTTTGAGAAAGAAAGGGGGTACGTTTTAGCCCCCAGGGGCGCATTATAATACTTTCGCTTAAGGATCAAGAGTAAACCAAGTTAACTTGTGTTGGTAATTTGTGTATTACGTGCATTTTATTTGGTACGTATGCCATAGATCTGTGTATTCATATATGCAGTGCACCGAGTTAATCAAAGTGGATTGCACGATTGAGATTCAAACAATCTTTTTTCATAATAATGTATTCTCAAATGAATGTTAAGCCTGACATCTTGGATGAAATATCAGTTTTGATCAATTTTTCACCAACGTTTGATGTAAAATTGCTTACATTCTATGAATGTAGATTTTAAATCCCTAATAAAAAAGTTAGCAACACTGCTTCAATGCATTTGCATTATGTCGTTTTCGTTTTTAAATTGCGCTACACTGGTGTTGCGAAAGCTGCACTGAAACCGTTCATTTTTACCAATTGCACTACACCAGTGCTACACTTTTTCTGCACCGATATCACTGGTGTAGCACTTATCAAAAGTTCGGTGTAGCTCTGTGCAATGGAATCGTTTATTGTAGTCAAGGGTTACTGTTTATGTTTTCATCATTTTTGTTCGTTTATTCATGCCATGGTGTAGCACTGCACCGGTGTAGTGCAGTTTGAAAACGAAAACGACATTAGATTGCGCTACACAAAATAAACAAAACTAAACATTTTCTGTTACAAAAGCAGTTTGCCAGAAAAATAAATAGTTTTACGACAACATTCCATATTCATTGCCTTTCACGTGTAAAATTCAAGGTTCCTTTTTTGCCGGATTACTAATAGAAGGTACGTAAATCTTTATATCGCAATAATTTCTGCAAGAGGAAATCCATATAGGAATGTGTTTGTTGCTAATCAAATTTGTCTGTGGAAGTAAGCTGAAACTGAAATAATTTTTCTCGAGCAGTTTTAAGGAAAACGGAAGAGTTTTAGACTAAGATTTTCGCTTTTCTTGAATTGCAATTTCAAGCAGTATGAACCGATTGGTTTATTTTACAATCATATCGAACGCCAAAAGATTAGGCCAGTTTAAAATAACTAAAAAGTAAGTGGAACAGTTAAAATAGAAAAAATAATTAAACAAACTTACTCATTAGGAAATAACAAATATCTTGTTTTATTGTTTCAAGAAACAATATTTTCAGTATCAAACCAGATTTTCTGTTACTGTTTCAATAAAATAAATCGTTGTGATAAGCTCAAGTTTAGTTAGATTCGCTATTTTCTTTCTCTTTGTGTACAAGTGCTAACGATGTTTATTGTTGTCATCAGCGAATGTTTTGCTTCGAGCAGCTTCGAATAAAATTGCGAATCAGGAAGTGTTTTTCTTAATCTTTCAAGGATGAATAGTAGTATATGAGAGCATAAACGTTAATCGGAACGTTTAAAATGCAAATCACAACGATTAATTTTTCATATTTTTAAATATGGCATTGGTTTAACTAGTGTATGGCTCTGAGTTTGTTCAAATTCACTGAATTTGCTAATATACCTTATGATCAAAAAAGAACCGGAATTTTCATTTTAAAATTCCCGCGCTTGTCCAATCGGTAAACTTTTATTCTCTCAACGTTGGCAACACTTCTGTCAAATTTTGACGCATATCGTACGATTAGTTTTTGTTTGGCGTCTATACGAAGAAGTTGAAAAATTTTCGTGTGGCGATTTTTATAATGGATGAAAATTTAGAACAACGTGCGTGCATCAAATTTTGTGTTGCAAATGGATTTAAGTGTTCCGAAACGTTTAAAATGTTAGAAAAGGCCTTTGGTGAATCGGGTTTAGGAAAAACACAGGCATACGAGAGGTATAAACGCTTCAAAGGTGGTCGTACAAGTTTGGATCATGATGAGCTCCCTGGCCGCCCAACAACATCTGTTATTGAAGAAAACATTGAATCGACGAAGCAAATCGTGTTGCAAAATCGTTCTGTACCGATTAGAGAGATTGCTGTGTTGTTGGGCATCTCTTATGGATCAGCCGAACACATTTTAACTGATGTTTTGGGTTTGAAACGCGTCGCTTCTCGGCTGGTTCCAAAAAAGCTAAATTTCATTCAAAAACACCGGTTGGTTGTGTCACAGTTTTTGGCCAAAAACTCAACCAAGCACCGTACTCTCCAGATATGGCCCCGTGTGACTTTTTCCTCTTCCCCAGACTCAAATTGCCATTGCGGGGAACGCGTTTTGAGACCATAGAGGCCATAAAATAGAATTCGCTGCGTGAACTAAAGGCCATACCTTCGGCGACCTATAAAACTTGTATGGAAAATTGGATCAAGCGTTGGCATGCATGTATTGCCGCAGGAGGAGAGTACTTTGAAGGCGATAATAAAGAAATTTATTAAAAATTGAAATTTTGCGTTTTTAAATAAAATTCCAGTTCTTTTTTTATCATAAGGTATGTATATATTTCGTTCCCAAGGGTTGATTCGTGTCTATTCGACGATTTAGGCAGATTTTTTTTTTGTTTTACAAAGACTCGAGAATTACGAAAAAATCATTGTGCGCATTATTATGTACTACCGCGTACTATTATCTTACCCTTGCGCACTATTACGAAATATGACCATTTTGTGGTTTCCATACGTGTAAGCAACATAATAATTGAAATCATTCATTGGAATATCCTAAAGTAAAGTTTGAAGTTTCCGTAGGATCTTTAAACAATAATACTTCATTTGTAATACATAGAAAAGCCTAAGTGCGTACTAATCGCCAGCTTTCCATTAAAAAAGTCATAAAAAGACATCTTTGCATTTACACATTTAAATGTTTGTTATCTTCGTGTTGTTATCCACAGTACTTTTAAAAATAAGCCGAAATCCAGCGTACAACAAATACGTACTAAAGTATTCCTATGGAAATAAAGACAATCAGCTTTGTAGCCTAAAGTGAGGAAAACATGACCATCAAAAATAATATTTTTACCCAAAAGGCTCGAAGTACCGAACAACAAAGTAATGCTATTGCGCATACCCTTGTATTACCGAGTCCCCGACTTCGACTCAATGTACTGCATCTAATAGTGCTACAATGGGCCAACCTCTAAACATAAATTTCAATTATCATTCAATGTAGCATTCGTTTGTTCGTGCAGATCAAAACATATTGCATAATCAATATGAAAATTAATGAATTTTGTGTTTCCGTTCATTTGTATATCCCCTCGGCATTTTTCTCGTTTGTTGTCACTTTTTCCGCTGCTACTGTTCACCAAAACGAACAGTCGAGTCGAATGCTGCCGAATTTCTCCATAGTCCTTAGCTTGATCAATGCCACTCCGGGACGGCCGAACAAAAATTGACCACCGTGAAAAAAGACAATACCGCCTGATGGCATCAGCCAAAAAGTGGTCACATCGATAATTTTCGAAATTATTCCCGGGTACTCAGGTCATAAATTTTTCTTCGACTCGGACCAGTGTCGAAGTGGGTAATTGAATATCTATTTGTATTTCTAGGGTAAACAAAATTTTCTCTTTACAATAGGGCTACCACAGAAAGGATACCGTAGGGGGAATCGTCCTCATTGTTGGGATGAGCCACTCAATGACAACATTTATAGGCGTAAAGAGGATTGTGAAAAGGGACGCCGTTAAAGAGAAGAGGAGAGAAAAAAAAACTTAGAATAATGCAGTCACCTGGTATTGAATGGCATTTATAAAATATAGATCCTGGCAGCCGAAGCATAGCAAAACGTGATTCCGGGACATGAGTGGAAACGCTTGATGATGTATCGGATGCCACGGCGAATGAAATTCATTTGTATGCTTCATGTGACCGTGCGATCACTGCTAGAGAACATGTGGAAACGCAAAGAACACCTTTTCACCGCAGACGCATGTCACAACGGCATATAGCACGTGCTCACTTGATAAATTGTCACTTGTAGGTACGAAACATACAAAAAATTAGTTGCGTGTGGCTCGTATCTATCGGAAAATGCTTTTTTTACCGTTGCGAAACACCTTTTTTATCATTATGTCGCTAATTAAACAATGGAACAGGGCAAATGAGCCCTCTGTTGGATGTCGGGAAATATGTGTCGAAAATGATACTTTCTGCAGTAATGAAGTATTATTGAGATAATAGTAGTGTCGGCTCATGCCATTCGGGATAATATGCAAACATAAATAGGTTGGCACATAATATATGATGGATGGATTTCTCCGCAAAAGAACCCAACTTTCTCGTGTGAGGTCTCATTTGAGGGTTGATTCAGCTTGAAACTTATTTTTTGTGGTGTATAGAATACTCATCAATTGTCGACTTTCAAACGAAATTCAAAGCTCATTTGTGATTAACAAACGTTCTACATAAATAGAAACATTGTACATACCACCCCTCTTCAACGGAAGATGGGGCTTCATGTGTAGATAATAAGTTATTATTAAGAAATACGTAATTCATATAATTTTTTTGCTTATGGCATGGGTTGGGAAAAAATTTAACCACATCGGAACTTCAAAGTCAGATACAATCAGCTCATTTCCGTATTTTGTTTGTTATATTCATTAGCTGCCTTCATTGCAATAGCGAATACCAAGAAAAGTTACAGACCAATAAAATTTAATAGATTGAAACAACTCAACCCGACATTTTTGCATCTGCGATCAAATTTTATCTCCGTTGATTTCAAACGTTGCCGTATTAAACCTGCAGTGAATTGTTCATTACTCTGGGTAGCCGGCTACCAAGAATACGCTGAAATTTTATCGTTTTTTGTATTAAGATATGTACGGAGTAATGTCGATTATTACTCCCTAACCAAAGTAATGAAATACCAAAAGGATCCCCCTCGTAGTCTAAATTATATCTACATACGTTCTAGTTGAATATGGTCGAAAAAATGTCTGCCCGGATATAAAGTTATGCGCGTCTTTAATTCTGCGTTCAACCCCAAACAATAAAATACCTAATAATTGTAAAAAATAGAAAAAAATCAATGATAAAACATTCCTCGGATGATCGATGGAATGTAGTCTCCCCCAATTGTTTATAGGGAGAAATATAATAAAGCATTGTTTATATAGAAAAATATGAAATATATTCAAGGAATGGCCTCAGTTCGCTTTCACATCTCATCCAAGTCAGTCGATATAACAAAATCGTTTACGTTCCGGACGGAAGAATCCAAGTACAGTATTGTGTAGTGAACAATAGAACGACCTCGAAATGAGTGAACCAAAGGAATAAAAGCTACCGCCGACACGAAAGAATACAATTGTTGTTGACTTCAGGCAGTGCAAAATTCGACCTTCGATACGAGAACTTGAAGGTTTGCTTAAGGAGCAAATGCCTCTTGACATTAAACGTGTGCATTTACTTCAATGCAATAAGACGAATAATGTTGTTTACATCCAGTTTTATAAAAAGTTGGATGCAATTCAATTCACAAAAGACAATAACAATGTGCACTATGTGTGGCACGAGAACATCAAGTACAACATTCCAGTATATATGGAAGATAGTGCTATAGAAGTGTGTGTGCATGATCTTCCCTCAAGCGTCACCGATTCTTATATTCGCAAAACTATGTCCCAATACGGAGAGATTCTCTCTATCGAAAAAGAAAAGTGGAAGAATTTTTTCCCCGGTATTCTGAATGGCGTACGTTTGTTACGCATACACTTGAAGAGGCCTATACCTTCTTATGTGACATTCGGTCAAGATACAAGAATCCCGTGCAAATCACTTGTTACCTATGACAATCAGATGGCCACATGTCAATATTGCCAAAAAGCTGTTCACTACGGTAAGCCATGTATTAAACTGGACAAGGAGACAAATACACCAAAGGACAACGATGCTTCCTTCACACCAACCCCAAGCACCCCAGTACACCTGTGACAGTCACCAACAACAGTGAACGAAACCATCCAACGTATCCCCTATAGAACAAAGTTCACCAGCTGCATTTAACAACTTACCATACAACCAACCAGCAACCGCAAGCAATGTGCAACAAGACGCATCTTCAGCAACTAGCAACGAAATCAACAACAATACCACCGATGCGGCAATGAATGACGAGACGAACCGCGAACAAACTGCCGCTCAATCCTCGCAGGAGGAAAATGGAAGCTCCTCTCCCCTAGGAAACGGGTGACAACGGGATCCAATACAAAAAAAAACATTATCTAAAAACTCAGCTAAATCGGCCACGGAAAGCTTATACTCAAATAGGCCTGAATAAAATATCTTTTTAATAAAAAAAAGCTTGGGAATGTGAATAAAATTTTCTAGAAATGTTATTATTATAAACATGCTCTCTGTCATCTGACTTGAGTACAATGTTGTTAGTGTAAAAAAAAACTTTTTTCAAATATGTTAGACGACGGCCAAAATGGTGCTTTACCAGGAAAAAACTAATGCCTTTATGAACAAACGTGTATTGAAAAAGAGGCGACCCATCTATTTCCATGGGTGAGAAACTGACATGACTTATGTAAGTATTCAATTCCACTAGTAAATGAAACTTTAAACCGATGGATTTGCCAAAGATATGAACCTAAGATGTGAAAATGTTTTGAATTTTGTACTTCTAGCTGTAGTCCCAAGCAAGGTGGTGGTGAGCTCACTTCGTCCACGTCTCTTGTCGCCATTTTTTCAAGTAGCAATATGTCAGCAATGCTATCGTTTTCCATCGGTTCATAGCTCATTGTAAATTTAACTTGTTTTGTAATTCTTTCAACAGCTACATATTTTATGTCGTATTCAAGCGAAAGTGATGGTATTGTAGGGGAACACCGTATCCACCGGGTGACGCCAATCGAACTCACACATTTTCTCACTAAACAGGCTATTTCGACACTTGGTTTAATGTTTATATGATTAACTAGAAATCTTGCCAATGGAATGCAAATGTGAAAATGGATATCGAATAAGTTAGTCAAGGTTAAGGTTTTCTGGTGTGTCGCAGGTTATGGTTTCTCTGGTGTGTCACATTCATGTTTCAATCATAAAAAGTTAATTTCACTTGAACGAACTTGTTGAGATTTAAAAAAATGTGTTATAAAATTTAATGCAGTTTGATACTTCGTACTGCAGGAGTTTCTCTTTTCTTAATTTCGATTACCAGATTTTTTAGTGTTCAAACTTTGTTTGTTTTATTTTTTCTAAACTATTCCTATTTATCTTTAATTTTTCGAAAGAACTGTTTCTTATCCATTATTTTAGCTTCTAAGAATAGCTTTATCTGACTAAATTCGTTGTCGTTTTGCATATTATTTCAAAACTTTTGGACTACAATTTGATTGATAAAAATCATCTCTCGAGAAAATGCATTTAAATTACTATATTAATAATGTAAATAAAACTACCTCACTCCTTTTGTTTTATTTATGTTGAATAAATAAAAGAAAAACATTTGATACGACTAATCATCTCATCATTTTTGTTACAGGAAAACCAATGATTTTTCCTGGTAGCCAGCTTTTCTGATAAACTTTTTTAAATATATTAAATTGAGAGCTAGTTTCGAAATAGTTTTTTCACCACACTTTATGTTCATTTGATGTTCTATAATAGTTCAATCGGTATTCATCGTAAAGTCAAAGGTGGATAGATAATATGATTGATTTTTTACACAGCCCGCTTGAGTTCATTTGAAATTCTCGCACTTAGGGTTTGATCTGAATACCTGGGTGGCCACGAGAATCAGATAAAAAAAAGTTATAAAAATCTCTCTAGTTCAAGTCAAATTCAAGTCAAACATCCAGAAATTACAACGCGTGACAGTAGCATTTCATAGAACTGCCTTCAAAATCCAGCAACAATAAATTACAGCCATAACCGGCTGTATTCAAGATCAATTAGTCATCGTATCAATGTGATAAGTGCATTGCTGCAGATAAACCCCGAAGTCACCCCCGTGAACATACTTTGCTGAACATCAGTCACAAACAGATGTTTCGCTTTGTTCCGCGATTTCAAACCACACGCGATCGATCCCGTTTATTGGCCGGCAGACGCTCTGCATAAATTTACAGGTCCCTGCCGTCAAATCATACGGTACACCAACCACTTGCGGCACGTTGATGTCCCTCACTGTGTTTCCTAATCATAGCACACATCTCAAGTGGTGGCAATTTAAAAATTTAAAGGGCTACTACCTCTGAAAGCTTCTAACGCTACTCTGTGTTATGAGCGGTGACGTCAACCTGGTATGCCATATGGTGTTCCGAAATTCCGTCGAACGCACCACACACGCCTCCACGGTGCATTTCCGCGAGGGAGATTCCACTGCAGTACCACGTGCCCCTCGGAAACTAGGATCAATTAAATTATTCCTCTTTTTCACATTTCACTGAACACCCCACTCCAAACTAAAGTCGGGAGTCACTTTGGGATGTCTGGTCAATGTGCGAGAACCGGGTGAACGCGGCATGTCGTGATGTCGATTCGGAAAATAAACAGATATGTAAACGCGATATTCAAATCATTTACGAAGAAGTGATAGTTTTGGATAGCACGCAACTCCACCGTCCAAACTACCCAATTCACTGTACTACTGCTGGTTACAGTTTAGATCGATATCTCAATTGGCGCTGCAGGATGACGGCATGATAATGCGGCACGGTCATTTGATTGCCTTTACTACCGACACATTCTAACACGTCATAATGACAGTGTAAATATTCCCTTTCAATAGTCTAATTTGCCGCGACTGAGCTAATAGTGCAGGGGGTGTAATGCAACAACTCATAAGTTCCATATGGTGCATCAGAAGAATTTTTCGCAGTTACAGATATGCAGTGGTAGCCAAGATCGTTTCAGAGAACACTGCTGATGAAAATTGAAAAAGAGATTCAAAACTTCATTTACTCCAATATAAAATAAACATGTACCAAGTTTTTAGAGATTCTCGACGAAGCTGTAGGACAAGAACAAACAAAATTAAGAACAGAAAACAATAAGAAAAAAATGATGTTCAAACTATTATGAGTAATTGATAGGTAGATTTTTGCTCAAATTTCTTCACAATATAGAGCTATTGTACCAATTGCCATCTCACTAGTAGAGTCACCATGTTATTTTACCTTTAAACTTTCAACCAATGCATTGTGATAAAATATTTGCTCCGGCTCTAAGAAGCAATACCGCAGAAAAAGTAGTTCAAAATTGTTCAATACTGCTCTTATAGCTAAGCGAATGCTCCTAATTTCATCTTGAAGTCGATCTATCGCACAGAGATAACAGATCTCACTCTAACTAATGGTATTCGTATATGAGATGACTAATGGAGTTACCCTTTTTGGGAGACTTCCGAGGCTATATTGTGTAAAAAACATTCTCGGTAGGAAAGGAAAGGCATTTAAAATTTTACCCTTAATTGCATTGAGTTCCAAATATGGGACACATATTTCAAAAAATTCTACAAAGCGTTGTAATGTATATTTATCACCGATTGCATGATGTTCCATGTTTGAGACGCATTCTTAACTCACAAAAAAAATTTCATAGAATTCCCATCATATCGAGAGAAGTTAGCGGCATCTACCTGACACAAAACGAGAATTACGTACACAGCTGATTTCAGCTATTTCCAAAAAAATCCAGGGGTGCTCTATACTTATGAAATAACATGAAAAAATTTTGTTTAGTTATTTTACCATACTAATAATTTTAAAAAATAAACTTTTGACTTTCGTGATTTTCAAATAGTTTAATGCACATTTTTCACCCCTGAAGGGGTAAACAAGGGTTTTTAGTACTTTCCCGTGTTGTGGACCATTTAACGTATCACCAAAAAAAAAATGAAAAATCATACAATTAAGGGTTAATGGGAAATTATTTTGAAATGTATAATACAAAGAGCTGTTTTGACCTTCTTAGTAAATTGAAACAAAAATTACTAATTATTTTTGTTTCATGAGACCAACATTATAACCTTTAAATTGAAATAGTCTTAAGATAAGTTTTGAAGATTGTATTCGTTTTTGCCTTTCTCAATATAGAAAGGCCGAACCCGGAGGGGCAAGTTTCATATACCATTCGAGTCAGTTCGTCGAGAGGTTCATATTCAAGGTCTTACAATTCTATAGAATCCCATCGAATTTCATTCGGGTACGATTTCCGTTTCTGGAATTACAGATAGGTAAGTATAAAAATTTCATTTGAGGAGGAAAGCATTGTCATTTCGCTTCTCGAACTTACGTGGAACTCTGTCTGTAATTTTATTCCCTTCCTTAACAATTTACGGCGAAAACTAAGCATTTTTGGTCTTGAAAGAGATTTTTAATAACCGTACTCATTTTATTTATTTATTTATTTATTTATTTATTTATTTATTATTTATTTATTTATTTATTTATTTATTTATTTATTTATTTATTTATTTATTTATTTATTTATTTATTTATTTATTTATTTATTTATTTATTTATTTATTTATTTATTTATTTATTTATTTATTTATTTATTTATTTCCATTCAGTAATAGCCGTTCAACCGAGAAGGTTGTGTATAGAAGCGTACAGTTTAATAACGCTGGTTAGTTTACACGCGTTAAATACGACAACGGTTGAACTACAGGTAGAGACCTGTTGGCAGCAGCCGTTAAAACGTAAAATCGTGCTGCATAAGAGAGCCCTAGTGCTGGGCCAAGCTGGTGAAGGAAACAACAAAGGGCGTTTCCCAAGCTCTACCCAGGCCACAATATACAGCCACAATTGCTGAGCAGGAGAGTGCAAAGGCACATCGAAGAAGAAGAGTGCAAAGGCACACAGAAGCAGGAGAGTGCAAAAGCACACCGGTGCGAAGGCACTTCGGTGCAGAAGCATATCGGTGCGGAGCACAAGGAAGAAGGAGACAAGACAACTCGGTCTTTCCACTGCCATACAACACGCAGGTATACACCGGTGACCTGCGCTGGTTGCAGCTGGCGAAGACAAAAGTAAATCGGAAATCGAGTGGTGCTGGATGTCAGGTAGCAGTAGCATCACATCCAACAATCAGCATCCAACAAGAACATCTAGAGCAACGAGGATCTACACGGCAGTGCAACGGAGATAGACAACAATTTCAAGGTAGAAGTTTTTTCTTTTCCTTTTGATTGAGTACTGTGTAGTGTTGGTTTCATGTTTTATTTTAAAGTTTGATTAAAAATTTTAATGTGATGGATGAATCCATGGACGTAAATCCTAGCATGAATCCTATACCCCCATGAACGAAAAAATATCAGGAGAGCTCTTCTGGACCTTGGATAGTCTTTTTTAGACGTATATCAAAGCCATTAAACATTTACCAAATTTCTAAAGGTTTGACATCACGATACTCTTCAATCAAAGAGATCATAAAAGTAAATAACGATAAAATTCGTGTTGTGGTAAATAATTTGAAACACGCGAATGATATTGTCTCTTCGGAACATTTCATTAAAGAGTATAAAGTTTACATACCCTCCAAAGATGTCGAAATTGACGGTGTTGTTACCGAAGCGAGTCTTTCGGTAGATGATTTACTCAAGCATGGTGTTGGTCGTTTCAAGAACTCTATGCTTGAGGGTGTGAAAATACTGGAGTGCAAACAACTGTACTCAGTAGTTTATGAAGAGGGAAAAAAAGTTTATCGCCCATCAGACTCGTTTCGAGTGACATTTGCCGGATCTGCGTTGCCGTCCCATGTCTATGTCGATAAAATGATAAAATTCGCCTCCCTGTTCGGCTTTTTGTTCCAAATGTAATGAATTGTACGAACTGCAAAAAATTCGGACACACAGCTACTTACTGTAGCAATAAACCAAAATGTATTAAGTGTGAAGGACCTCATAAAGATAATGATTGCAACAAGGAAATTGAAAAATGTATTTATTGTGGGGAAAGTCCTCATGAGGATATTTCAGTATGCACTGCATTTAAAGTGCACAAAGACAAAATTAAGCTTTCTTTAAAAGCACGGTCTAAGCGCACATATGCAGAAATGCTTAAAACGGTCATTGATGTCCCCCCTTTGGAAACCGAAAACGGGTTTTCAAATCTAGAGGAAACAGAGGACTCTGACTCTGACGAAAATAGTGAAGGTAATTCGTTTATCACTACCCAAGGGTCAGTTAAGAGAAAGAAGTCTTCTTCCAAATTACCAAAAAAGACACCTAAAGTTTCATCTTCAAAAAAAGATCCCCGTGTTAAACAAAAAAAGTCAAAACCAAAGACTGTGCCTCCTGGTTTGTCAAATTCACAAACCAATCCAGGATCTAGCACAGAAAAAGGTAATAATCCTGTGGGCTCCATTTCACAGCCACCAACAGGATTACTGAAGTTTTCGGAAATTGTTGAATGGATTTTCTCAGCATTCAATATATCTGAACCCTTAAATACCCTCATAATGGCATTCCTTCCAATAGCTAGAAATTTTTTGAAGCAGTTATCAGCTCAATGGCCAATTGTCTCAGGTTTTGTATCTTTTGATGGATAATTTATCACCCGCCGCAAATGATACAATCACTGTCCTGCAGTGGAATTGTCGAAGCATCATGCCAAAACTTGATTCATTTAAAATTTTATTGCATGGTCAAAAATGTGATGTATTTGCTTTATGCGAAACATGGCTTACTTCAAACATAGCTTTAAATTTTAATGATTTTAACATTATACGTCTCGATAGAGACTCTCCGTATGGTGGAGTGCTTTTAGGAATTAAGAAATGTTATTCCTTTTATAGATTAAACATCCCTTCAACTTCTAGTATAGAAGTTGTTGCTTGCCAAATAAACATTAAAGGCAAAGATATTTGCATAGCTTCGGTTTATATTCCTCCAAAAGCACAAGTTGGACAGCAACAGCTTAATGAAATGGTTGAAGCCCTTCCTGCACCACGATTGATTCTGGGGGATTTAAATTCGCACGGTATTATGTGGGGTTCCGTTTACAATGATAGCAGATCATCTTTAATACAAAACATTTGTGACAATTTTAGCATGACGGTATTAAATATGGGTAGCATGACACGGATCCCAAGACCTCCGGCACGCCCAAGTGCATTAGATCTATCTCTTTGCTCAACATCAATTCGACTAGATTGCACCTGGAAAATACTGCCTGATTTACACGGTAGCGATTAGCGATTAGCAGTAGCAATTGCATTGCTACTTCCGCTAGTATTCCATATGATTTGACAAAAAATATCGACTGGATTAAATACCAAAGTAGTATCTCTAGTATTTTGAATTCAATGGAAGAGCTCCCTCCACTTGAAGAATATGACTTCCTCATTTGTTCGATTCTGGAGGCAGCAGAACAATCCCAAACTAAACGCTTTCCTGGGCCAACGACTAACAGAAGGCCTCCCAACCCCTGGTGGGACAAAGAGTGCTCAGAGGCTAAACTCGCAAAACAAAATGCTTGCAAGACGTTTCTAAAACGGGGAGGAGGAACTCCTCAGAATTTTGAAAAACTTATGGTTTTAGAAACCAAGTACAAGAGCATACTTCGAGCCAAAAAATGTAGCTATTGGAGACATTTTGTCGAAGGTTTGTCAAGAGATACCTCAATGAGCACTCTTTGGAACACGGCCAGACGAATGAGGAATCGTAACGTGGGCAACGAGAGTGATGAATACTCGAACCGATAGATATTTGACTTTGCTAGGAAAGTTTGCCCAGATTCTGTTCCTACGCAGAGCATTATACGGGAATCTCCTCCAAATAATGGTTTTATTAATAACCCATTTTCAATGATGGAATTTTCTATAGCACTTTTGTCTTGTAACAATAACGCCCCTGGGTTGGACAGAATTAAATTCAACTTGGTGAAGAATTTGCCCGACCTCGCAAAAAGACGTTTGTTGGAATTGTTCAACAAGTTTCTTGAGCAAAATATTGTTCCACCTGACTGGAGACAAGTGAAAGTTATCGCCATTCAAAAGCCGGGGAAACCAGCTTCCAATCACAACTCATATAGACCCATTGCGATGTTGTCCTGCATCAGAAAATTGTTCGAAAAAATTATTCTACGACGTCTCGACACTTGGGTCGAGACGAACGGTTTGTTGTCAGATACTCAGTTTGGCTTCCGTAGAAATAAAGGGACGAATGATTGCCTTGCATTACTTTCGTCTGACATCCAAATTGCCTTCGCTCAAAAGCAACAAATGGCATCTGTATTTTTAGACATTAAAGGAGCATTTGATTCAGTTTCCATTGATGTTCTTTCAGACAAGCTTCACCAACATGGACTCCCAGCGGTTATAAATAATTATTTGCACAACCTTTTGTCAGAGAAACGCATGCATTTTTCACATGGCGATTTGGTAACATTCAGAATTAGCAACATGGGTCTACCGCAAGGCTCTTGCCTCAGTCCGCTCCTCTATAATTTTTACGTGAATGACATTGACAGCTGTCTAGTATCCCCATGTACACTAAGACAATTGGCAGATGATGGCGTAGTTTCAGTTACTGGACCCAAAGCTATTGATCTGCAAAAACCATTGGAAGATACCTTAGATAACTTGTCCGTTTGGGCTGTCCATCTGGGTATCGAATTCTCTGCGGAGAAAACAGAGCTGGTCGTCTTTTCAAGAAAGCATGATCCCGCGCAGCTTCAGCTTCATATGATGGGAAGAATGATCCAACAGGTTTTGACTTTCAAATACCTCGGGGTGTGGTTTGATTCCAAATGCACGTGGGGAGGACACATTAGGTTTCTGATAACAAAATGCCAACAAAGAGTAAATTTTCTTCGAACAATAACCGGATCTTGGTGGGGTGCTCATCCGGAAGATCTAATAAAATTGTATCAGACAACGATACTTTCAGTGATGGAATATGGATGCGTTTGCTTTCGTTCCGCTGCAAACTCTCATATTATCAAACTGGAGCGAATTCAGTATCGTTGTTTGCGAATTGCCTTAGGCTGCATGCATTCAACACATACAATGAGTCTTGAAGTTCTGGCGGGAGTTCTTCCATTAAAAGATCGATTTTGGGAGCTTTCATCACGCCTGCTAATAAGATGTGAGGTGCTGAATCCCATGGTAATTAATAATTTCGAACGACTAGTCGAGCTTCGATCTCAAACAAAATTCATGACAGTATATTTTAACCATATGTCACAGGAAATCAACCCTTCAAGATATATTCCTATCCATGTCAGCCTCCTAAATGTCCCTGACTCAACTTTATTTTTCGACACATCCATGCAGCGCGAAGTGCGTGGAATCCCGGATCACCTACGCTCGACGGAAATCCCAAAAATATTTTCAGGTAAGTTCAGGCATATTGACTCTGAGAAAATGTTTTACACGGACGGATCGCGAATTGAAGAAGCGACAGGGTTTGGTATGTTCAACAATAATGTTTCGGCCTCATTTAGGCTTCAAGAACCTGCATCTGTTTATATAGCAGAGCTAGCAGCAGTTCATTATAGTTTGAGTGTAATCGTCACATTATCTCCAAACCATTATTTCCTCTTCACAGATAGTCTGAGTGCAATTGAAGCCATTCGCTCAAACATGACTGGCAAGACTGAACCGTTTTTCCTGGGCAAAATAAAACAGTGCCTGAACGACATATTGAACAATAATTATCTAATCACTATAGTCTGGGTCCCGGCTCATTGCTCCATTCCTGGCAATGAAAGAGCCGATATTTTAGCCAAACGTGGTGCTATTGAGGGTGAAATTTATGAGCGACCGATTGCTTTCAACGAATTCTATAGTTCGTCTCGCCAAAGAACACTTGCCAGCTGGCAAGCTTCTTGGGATAAAGATGATCTGGGTCGGTGGATGCACTCAATTATTCCGAAAATATCGACAAAGGCATGGTTCAGGGGACTGGATGTGAGTAGAGATTTCATTCGTGTGATGTCCAGACTCATGTCCAATCACTACACGTTAGATGCACATCTCCTTCGAATTGGGCTCTCCGAGACTAATCATTGTGCTTGCGGAGAAGGTTATCGGGATATTGATCATGTCGTTTGGACATGCGTGGAGTATCGTGATGTCAGATCTCAACTAATAAATTCTTTGCGTACCCAAGCTAGACTATCCAATGTCCCAGTTCGAGACATTCTTGCTTGTCGTGACCTTTCATACATGAAACTTATTTATCATTTCATAAAGAAAACTGGAGTTTCAATTTAATAAAGGCCCCTTTCAAGACTTAGTTCTGATCCCAGCTGCGTCCATGAGTCCAACCAATAGCTAAATTAGAATAAAAATAATGTAATGATACAAACAAACTCGAAACAGTTTATGAAATTATTAACAAAATGTCTGAAAATAACAGCTTATTTTATAATTTATAGAAGTTAATCGTTTGGTTCAAATAATATTTCCGAGTAGATTTCATAATTAATGACGAGTTACCTAAGATGATATTTAAGTAATAAGAGAATATGTTTTAATAAATGCAAAACGTTGTGACTATGTTAGAATTAAATTAGGATAAGAATATTATGTAAAAGTGATGCTACGGCGAAGAAAAACTTATGTAAACTGCCTTAAGAAATAAACGTATTTATGAAAAAAAAATTATGTAAAAGTGATGCTACGGCGAAGAAAAACTTATGTAAACTGCCTTAAGAAATTAACGTATTTATGAAAAAAAAAAAAAAACAACAACAGTAACCGGTTCTGGTATCAAAAATTAGGTAACCGCGATTTTTTTGTTTTCCTCGGGTACAAAAGTCAGTGTGAAAACTATCATACAAAACTATAGTATTCAGTGAGTGTGTTTTAATTATGGGAATATATCATTGATGTAGACCTTTTCGTGATAACGGAAAACCTTGTTCGTCTAAGCGTCGTAAAGTAACAGATAGTATGATGAACACTTTGCATCCAAACAGTGCGCAATTACTGTGAATATTACAATGCATATTTGCGGCTTATGTCGATTATATTCATATCGACCTGTGTCAGTTGAAAGCCCCAGCGGCAACGAGACGGCAAATTTTACCGCAGCTGCGCCAGCAACACCGAGAACTAATTTAGAAAAGATACCGCTAGCTATATCGAGATATGATTTAGAAGAAATACCATCAGCGGCTTCAATTGTCTCACCATCCTCCCATCACAATAATCTAGCGGATGAATTGTGGAATCAAAATGTTGAGGTATGAAGGTATTTCTGGAAACAATGTATCTCCTATAGCAGCTAGAGAGCTCAGGTCTGACAACTATCGTCAATCAAAGTATTCCAAAATCGTTGACGATATCAGAAAACAACCACTAAATGCATCTAAAGAAGTTCAGACATCTAAGCCTGTGGCATTCGACAAAATCATTGATAAATCAAAGGCGAAATTTAGCGAACCAGATTGCTCAAGAGATGATAAAATGCGGATACTCTCAATTTTACCCAACTCGTGGTCTGTTCCAATGATGATGAAACAATTTAATGTGAATAAATACACGGTCTCACTGGTATCAAAATTGGTTAAAGAGCAAGGAGTATTGGCTGTTCCTAAAAACATGTGTCCGTCCGCTATATCCTGATATAAAAAGTGACGTACTGCAGTTCTCCAACGATGATAGTATAAGTAGAACTATGCGAGGACAACAAGATTACATTTTCACCCGGCGAAAAACCTTACATGATTGAAATCGGGCTTGAATAAACACCCGAACAAAAATTTGCACACCACATTCATTCAGTACATTTGCGGCGTTAAGACCAAACCATGGTAAACTTCTTAATTCTTCTTCAGGTTGTTATTATGTATCTGTTTTTACAATTCATGAAAATGTTAACTCAATTCTTCACAGTCTCAAAAAGTATTCCTTTCAAATTGATTGTAAAGCGCCTTTGGAAAAATTTACTGTATATTTTTGTCCAAAGGCGGAGGGGATTTCGACGAAGGGTTCAAGAGAGAGTTCAAGGGGGTTCAAAAGAAGGGTTGGAGGTTTAAGGGGGGTGGGTATTCAAGGAAGGAAGGGGAGGTTCAAACGGAGGGGAAGGTGCAAAAATTTAAAGGGAAAGTCAAGTTATTGGCCTTTTTATAAAAAAAGTAAACTACAATCTAGAAATCTTAAGAAAATCAGTTCAATAAATCAATGATTTTGTAACATATTTAACAGAAAAGCAATAAAATCTTGTATCTATATAAAAAAACAACAATCTCAGTTTTTGAAAGACACAAAATTTTCATTAACTAAAGGAGAAGTAGTTATAATTTGCGATTTTTCCGAGAATTTTTCATTCTTTCTTCAAGACGCTGTTCAAAGACATCATTGGAGCAATGATCAAGCAACAATTCATCAATTTTTAATAAATTAATCAGACATTAATCAGACACTATTAAAAATTGTAATATCATAAGTCTTGAAACATGACACAGTTGCTGCGCAAGTTTTCATTTCCAAATTAATAACGCTTTTGAGACAAAAAAATGAATATAAAAAAAGAAATTTTTGTATCGGACGTGCAGTTTCTCAATATAAAAATAGAAAAAATATTCGAGAGCCTCCGTAAATTTTAAACAAAATACAGTGTTGATTCAGAGAGGTATTCCTTCGCAATTTCGCACGGTAAGGAACCATGTGATGCAATCGTGGAACATTGAAACGAATGGCAACAAGAGCTGGCTTGGCAAGAGAATATGAACGTCCAATAACAAATGCAAAAACTTTATACAATTGAGCTTCTAAGAGGAATCACTATGATTTCACAGCAATCTCGTTTTTTTATATGCCAGACACAGAAATGAGCAGTCATTTTGTATATAAATCTGCGGAAAAGAAATCTTAAAGATTAGTTAAAGTTTAAATAATAAGATTATCAAAATATGAAAATATATAACTGTAATAAGTATTGGCCGATGGGAAATAATAAAGTTGGTTTGCAAAACGACAATTGTCTTATTATTTTTCGCAAATCATATCAGCCGTGCTTAAATGGACGCTGGCAACCACGTAGAAACTCTTTACACCGACTTTAGTAAAGCTTTCGACCGTACTGACACACCATTACTTCTATACAAACTACAAAAATATGACGTAGAACATAGCCTTCTGGAGTGGCTTGAATCATACTTAACGAATCGTGTACAAGTAGTTCGCTTCCAAAACATAAACACTGAACCAATTAATGTAACATCTGGCGTACCTCAGGGCTCTCACCTCGGGCCTCTTCTTTTCATTTTACATATAAACGTCATTTCCTTCATACTCAAAAATTTAAAAGTTCTTATTTATGCAGACGACATGAAACTCTTCATGGAAATTAAAAATACCAACGACGCTGTAATGTTCCAGAACGAAATCAATCTATTCCACATTTGGTTCTGCAAAAGTCTACTTCAACTCAATGTAAAAAAATGCAAGAAAAATTGTACGAGATTTAGGTGTAATCTTGAACTCCAAACTAACATTTGTGGAACATTACAATACAATAATAGTATACTGGGCTTTATCAAACTCTTCAGCCATAATTTTCAAGACCCATATATTATAAAATTGCTAAATAGTACATATGTCAGACCCATTCTGGAATATTGAAGCCTAGTATAGAACCATATAACATTATTCACGAAGAACGCATTGAATCGATCCAGAAACAATTTATTTTATATAAACTTCATAAATTAAACTGGACAGCATTTCTTCTACCATCATATGAAGCACGCTGCATGCTCATCAATATACAAACACTTAAAGAACGCTGCGACTTTGCAATGCTTTCTTTTATAAGCGACATTATTTCTCAACGCATTCAATCAGCTCCATTATTATCGCAATTAAATTTTGCTATGCCTAGCCGTCAACTACGTTCCAGGAAATTATTTTTAGAAAGACATACTAGAACAAATTATGCAAAATACAGTCCAGTCAATCGAATAATACGCCATTACAATCAATATTGCGAACATCTTGACCATACTATGTCAAAAAATCAAATTAAATCTCAGCTTTGTCGTAGAAATAATGCGTAGTATGTAAGTGAACATTGTAAACAATTTATATATAGGCTACATTTGCTTGACGAAATAAATAAATAAATAAACTTACTGGGACATCCTATAAATTTTTCCAGTTGAGGTCCAGTCGTCTCTGAGAAATTAATGCGAGTTCGATTTTGGATACGGAATTCTGGGACCGGAATAGCCGAAATCGATTCGTTTTGGCATCGACTAGCACTACCTAAAAATTGGGAAGGATCGAACTCCAGTTTAGAAGATTTACGATGCATATTCAAAAAAGTTTTTGCAATGAGTGGATTCAGAGTGGCGAAATGGTAGCGCGTATGCACGGAATGTATAAGAACGCAGGTACGAGTCCTGTCTCTGAGCGTATCTTATTCCAAAGTCTTTTCTGTTAGTTGTTCATTCATTTGGCTTCACCAATATATGTTTCCGCTCAGTTATTGCAAAAACTGAACTTAGTTATGGCGGCTTTACGTCAAACCAACTAAAATTAATAAATCGCACTCAAAAAAGTTAAAACCGTTTGCCTATGTTTCGAAATTCAAAACTCGTATCAAGTTTAAACGATACGTTTTTTCTCGTACCGCTATTTCAGGTATTGTTTTGGCTCAGTATTCATTTTCCTATCTGAGCAAACCGTGTTCCGAGGTCATCGTTCCATCGACCAGCCCCGTCTCAATGAAATATTTGAATCAAATGGATTCAAACATTTTAGAGAGACTTTCGATCTCTTGCAAATGTCAAGTAATCAACGCATATTCAGTTTATGTTCTTAAGTTGGTATCCAATGTCCTATTTCCAAACGTTCAGTGATGGAAACCAATCAATTACTTCTCCGGAACATAGTATGATATTGTATACATCTGAATATCTTCCCCATAAATGCTTCTATACAAAACACTAATAATAAGAAAGAAAAATTGTTTATACTCAAATAGTTACTTTTACTCATAAGACATATTTCGCTTTATGCGTCGAATTATTCAAGGATGAGATGAAAATGCTAATTTATGGATTATGCAAATTTTACATACGGTTTTTATCAGAAAAAGTAAACAGAAAAACTAAATAAGTTAACGTCAATTTTTCGTTATTTTAACGATATCAAACTAACTAGAGATTGTGAGAGAAGAAAGAATATGAAAATTATAGAGCCATCCTTGCCCTTCTTTGAGTAGTATGTCTCTATAACTTTCACATTCTTCCTTCTCTCTAGTTAGTTTGATATCTTTAAAAAAGAACCAAAAAATAAAAATTACTGGCTGACCAGAAGTCATAAATAAGAAAGTAAAAGAATAACGTGGGGGACGGGTATAGCGTGATGGGTAAGTCGATGCCTTTCACGCAGCCCGCCTGGGTTCGATTCCCAACCCCGCACATAGGGTCAGAAAGTTTTTCTGGCCCGAAGAGACGAATGACATTAATGTTAAAGCCTCTATAATTGAAACAAAACAAACAAAACAAGAATAACGTCAATTTAAAATTAGGGATTATTCATAGTTTTCGCATTTAAAGGGAGTTATTACATACAAACCAATTCGCACCCTCTCATTCTGCTACTAACGCAGTAGGTGATAGCATCCAGTCGACGTCGTACTTGTGAGCACTAAGTATCTCACCTTCGGACGACCTGTACAAAATGATTTTCATTCTGGTGCTAAAATCATCGTAAGTAATAAAACGATACAGTTTAGCAATGGCAACCAATGCGATTGGTGTGCACCAAAAACGGAAAATGAAGCATTTCAATGAGGTTTGGTTTCAAACAAATATCTGTTAACCACCTATTGGTCAGGCTCCATTTCTACGATGCATTCAATCGAGCAAGCTGACGAGACAGAAATATGCGACGATTGGTGGTCGAACAACATTTTCACCGGAATAGGTTTCATTCCATTCGCATCAATAACAAACTGAAAGATGGGATAAAGTTAAAATTTTCGATGGTAATAAAAAATATATTCCGATATTTTCGGAAAAAATGCGTCAAGAAATAATGAAAGATTTTTCTCAAATAATATCGCTAAATATTACTAATTTCAAATTTAAATAACTTCATTAATAAATATCGTCAAAGGCAAAGTTTGAATTTCGATAGGGAATTATGTTATTTATATTAGGGAAACTAGAAAGAGACTCAAGCACATCAGTGGACGATGAGAAATTCGTGAGGAAATTCATTAAATATATTATACTACAGAAAGTTCAAAGGATAACAGTGAAGAACTTCTAGACAGCTGTCCAAAATCGAAAAGAAAACCCTTATTCAATTGATCATTCGTCCGTTATGCTAGTGCTCAACTGAAAAGAGCCATTTTGTTTAGCTA
Source organism: Malaya genurostris (assembly GCF_030247185.1). NCBI lineage: Eukaryota > Metazoa > Arthropoda > Insecta > Diptera > Culicidae > Malaya > Malaya genurostris. The sequence goes on along the minus strand of NC_080571.1, from coordinate 227,694,370 downwards.
AAGCGGAAAAGGTGTAACGGACCTGACATATACATAGGTATATGACGCTACGGTTGCTCGACGAACGATTTCATTTAATTTCTTGAAACTATTCACACCGCAGCACAAGTGTCATCCCATCGCAGCTTTGCAAGACACAAAGCTTACGATGGAAACTGAAATGTGGAAAAACGTTTACCAAGCGAGAGAGCCAACGTGGAAAATGCGGGCCCGTTTTAATTGTATTCAGGTGATATCCAATTTTTTATTGTTTTCATACTAATAAGCACGACACACATCGGGGACGATATTTTAAGAGCTCTTATGGTTTCTGAGGTGGAACACCGTTCCGAACAGATACTATGTACACATCACTTCACGGATGCTCGACGCTAATGAATATGCACGATTATAATTAAATTTTCATGTGCTGTGTTGACATTTTTGTTGGCCATCAGTTTTATATGCGGCTAACTTTCAAAATGGCAATGCGAAAGGCAGATCTAACAAAGTTTCGTCATCTTGTTCAAGCAGTTTGCGAGTTCTACTTTTCATTTTTTCTCTATTTTACTGATCTACTCGATCGGTTTGTTTTCACACAATTGTCTGCAATTTGAATAGAATAATAATAGCCGAGCAGCGATGCCAGATCGTGCACACTGAATTTCCGTATTCCGTATAGTATCGAGGTGATGGTAGAGGAAAAAAATCAGTATAAATCCGTATAGCTTATTTTACATTGATTACATGTTTTTATACAAATTATTGCGTAATTTATGTCAAGGCGATGTTTTGGTGTTTAAACGAATTTTTATTATTCATTACGAAAAATTTTGTTGTCTAATCCAGAGTAAATTATCTCTTTCTTCATTACACTCATTGAAGTACTCAAATACATCGAGGAGAAAACATACCGGTCGAAAAAGGAAGGTTCTAGTGGTCGTAATATGAGTTGACTTTTTATTATTATGCTATAACTGTTGATCTGAGTTGTATATGTGTTCACGATAGTTACTCAGCTTAGTATAAAGATTCTTGTAAGTGACAAGCCACTTTCCAAAATTCACTGTAAATAAACAAAATAATCTAACTTTTTAATTTGAAAATATAGGTTTTTGGTGCCTTCGACAAAGTTTTAGATAAACTCACATTCAATAACTTTGCCGAAGACATATACTCTCTATATTTACAAATGTCGGATAGTTTGTACTGATTTTTAGAGTTTACAGGTTCGAAAAACTTAACTTTCCAAAAAATCTGTATAACATCAGCATTTTTCGCAAAATCTGTATAAAATTCAGTAAATGTTATAAATGTATTTGAAATTCAGTGGAATACTGAAAAATCCGTATACCTGCCAACCCTGTAGCCGAGTGTTAAACGTATGGGAGTGTTTCATGGCCAGTTCTGCAATGGTCCTACGGATACTTAAAATCGTTCCAAGTCAGGACTCGATCATACGACATCTGGCTTTTTGAACCAGCACCTAATACTCTACTCCACCGACCCTAACATGTGTCAAAAATCACATAAAAAAAGGGTCTCAATTTACTTAAATTTACATCCAAATTATGCAAATACTAATCGTATACAGAATTTAACAGAAAAATAGACACAAAACTTAAGCTTGCATGTTAACAGATGTAATATTTTGTGATCTTTCCAGAGAATACAGCAAGCTTAAACGTTTACGCTTTCCGTAATCTTCATTTTTTTCTAAGAGTTTTGAAATATATTTTTCATTACTCCATGTTCCGTGCTGTTTATTTTTAAAAATTCATTGCTGTTGATCGTTTTCAAATAATTTTTTATGATTTCATGCTACTGTTTAGACCAAAATCAAACGGGCTATAGGCTAACTGCACATCTCGAAATAACGATTAAAGTGATCAGCACGATGCGTTGTAATATTCTCAACCATAGTTTTAAAAGTTAAGCTCAACTATTTTAATTACTATTATTTGAACAATAAGCTGAAAAAAGTGCCACAATCAGGAACTAGTGATGTAAGTATTAATAATTTCTCAAAAAATTCTTCACTATCCAAACAGAATGTGTTTTGATCTATTGCCAAAATTTCTATCGCATGATAAGCCCAACAAAAAACAGCTGACAATTTTGTAAAATAAATTTTATGTTTGACTTTTTTGCAAAATCAGAATTTAATTTTTCAGTGTTGAAAAAATAATTGTTTAAAAATAATGTGGATCACTGTTGGGAAAATCATTTCAGTGTCACTCGTGAAAAATAAGCTCAAGAGATTTTCCAAAAAACACTCAGTGACTGAAAAAATCACTTCAGTGATTTTCATTCATAAAACAAGCATCCACAAAACTCAGAACCTCGAAGCTCACTGAATGATTCGTGCAAGATTTAATGATATTTTCAGCTATAATAAAATCTCTACTGATTAAATTAGCAACTTTCAACTGAGAAATAATGACTGTAATATTTGCGATGCACGTGGGGTGGTCAATATGAACAACAATACTTATTCCAGCTGACATTTTTCTTGAATATCATCGAGCAGAATGTTCGCTATCGAACTTTTCACAACTAATTTTTTCCCATATGGAATCAGTTTCAGTAAGAATCGCGTTTTCAAATAATCAATACTGAACTTTTTTGCAGTGAGTTTTCTAATCGATGATTTTTTGTCCGAAAATCACTTTTAAACCCTTTTCACTTTTCCCCACACTGCTTAAGAGACATACACCTTTTTCAAAAATTACTTTTGAATGAAAGTAATCTCTAGACCAGTAAAACAAACTTTAACAGTTCGGCTGAAAAGTTCGTATCGTTTAATAGAAACACACATTTTTTTTTCCAAAATTCGTTTTTATTATTCAACATAATTGCCATCAGAGGCGATACAGCGATTATAGCGATCTTCCAACTTTTCGATACCATTTTTGTAGTACGATTTGTCCTTTGCCTCAAAATAGGCCTCAGTTTCAGCGGTTACCCCTTCATTGCTTCTAAATTTTTTACCAGCGAGCATTCTCTTGAGGTCTGAGAACAGGAAAAAGTCACTGGGGGCCAAATCTGGAGAATACGGTGGATGAGGGAGCAATTCGAAGCCCAGTTCGTTCAATTTCAGCATGGTTTTCATCGACTTGTGACACGGTGCATTGTCTTGATGAAACAAAACTTTTTTCTTCTTCAAATGAGGCCGTTTTTTCGAAATTTCGTCCTTCAAACGCTCTAATAACGCTATATAATAGTCACTGTTGATGGTTTTCCCCTTTTCAAGGTAGTCGATGAAAATTATACCATGCGAATCCCAAAATACAGACGCCATAACCTTACCGGCCGATTGTTGAGTCTTTCCACGCTTTAGGTTCGGTTCATCGTCTGCAGTCCACTCAGCTGACTGTCGATTGGACTCCGGAGTGAAGTGATGGAGCCATGTTTCGTCCATTGTTATATATCGACGAAAAAAATCGGTTTTATTTCGATATAACAGATCCAAACACTGCTCAGAATCATCAATTCGTTGTTGTTTTTGATCGATTATGAGCTCACGCGGCACCCAACACGTTCCTTTGATATCTTTAGGGTGTCAGCTATCTCGATCAACATCACTTCACGGTCATTGAAAATTATTTTGTGGATTTTTTTCACGTTTTCATCGGTAACAGCCTCTTTTGGACGTCCACTGCGTTCATCGTCTTCGGTGCTCATATGACCAGTACGAAATTTTGCAAACCACTTATGAATTGTTGCTTCGCCCGGTGCAGAGTCTGGATAACACTCATCAAGCCATTTTTTGGTATCGGCGGCACTTTTTTTCATCAAAAAGTAGTGTTTCATCAATACACGAAATTCATTTTTTTCCATTTTTTTCACAATAACAAAAGTAGCTTCACTCAAAATGCAATATCTCACAAACTAATAATCAGACAGCTGTCAAATTTATACACGTATCTTTTGAAGGTTGGTCCTAACTGAAAATGGTATGGATTTAATTCTAGTGGCGCCCTCTCATAGAAACGATACGAACTTTTCAGCCGATCTGTTATTTGCCATACCGATCCCACATGCACAGTTTCATGCAAATTGAAGGGGATCGTGCCAGAGTTTTGCCATTTCTGAAAGATATGGCGTAGAATTTCTCTGTAGATTAAAATGAAAGGCCTTCTAAATGTTACTCGGATTCAAGTTCTATTTTTAAAATTACATGGCGAAGAGTGTTTAAAATTTCACACTATCACATCAAGTATCGATGCATAAATCGTAAAAAAAATCTTCTAAAGACTGTCCCAGAAAGTATGGACGCAACCAAAAACCGCTGCCATTTCGCAATGGTTTAGAATCTGTCAATTTTTATGGCTGCGTCCTGTTGTTTACACTCTTCTTTAACCACTTATGCAGTTGTTTATTCGTTTTCATTAGTTTGTTTCGAAATGCGTGGACTTTCAGCAGAACAACGTCGAAAAATTGTGTACAAATGGTGCACAGGACGCGGACTGTCACTGAGAAAGATAGCAAAAGTTGAAGGAGTAAGTGAAAAAGCCGTGCGAAATGCAATCAGGAAGTTCGGTGAGGATAACACCTTTGAGGATAAACCGAAAACGGGTCGAAAAAAGGTCCTGTTAACCGTCAGTTGGATAAATGTATACTGAAGGCGTTCGAGCAAAAGAAGGAGGTTTCAGTTCGGGATGTGGCCAAAAAAGTGGGCACTTCGAAGTCAAATGTTCTTCGTGCTAAAGAACGTTTGAATCTTCGATTTGATCTATAAGAACAGAAACAACCAAAACGTAGTCCAAAACAAGAAGCATCGATCGGGCCGAGGGTTCGAAAGCTGTACAATACTATTCTTGCTGGAAATTTAAACTGCATAATCATGGACGACGAAACCTACGTGAAACTCGATTACAAATCCTTGCCGGGACCACAATATTATACGGTGCGAGAAGGGCAAGTGTTAAACCAGTCCGAGACATCGATTGAAGTCGAAAAATTTGATAAGAGAGCTATGGTCTGGCAAGCAATTTGTAGCTGTGGTAAGATTTCGAAACCCTTCATCACCACTGCTTTAATGAACAGCGAAATATACATCAAGGAATGTTTACAAAAACGATTTCTACCCATGATTCGAAGTCACAAGGATCCTGTTGTCTTCTGGCGAGATCTTGCTTCTTGCCACTACTCGAACTCAACGGTAGAATGGTATACTACCAAAAATGTCACTTTCGCCCCAAAAGACATGAATCCACTAAATTACCCACAACTCCGACCAATTGAGGAATTTTGGGCATTAACGAAGGCACATCTTAGGAAACATGTTTCGGCAGCCGAAACCATTCAACAGTTCGAAAAAGATTGGAAAAAAGTGTCAAAACTTGTTGCCAAGTAGTCTGTACGGAATTTAATGAGGAACGTTCGCAAGAAGATGCACCAGCTAGTCTACAATGGCTAAGTAGCAAATGCTGAGAATAATATTCTGTTGTTGTAGTCTAATATTATCAGTATATCGAATAAAATTTGAATATCTAACACTTGTGAATTATTTACAGCGAAATCAAAGTGCGTCCATACTTTCTGGGACTGTCTTTAAATTGTATTCAAACCCATCCCAATCCCAATTTGTTGATGGCTTTCCTTTGATGATTCTGATTATGAGAAAGACATCATTACACCACTAGATGGACTGAAATAAGTTTTTTTCATCTTAACTACTAATTTAATTGCAACATTTCAGCTACAGAACTTTCAAATTCTTTGGTTGAATTTATTATGAATATTGTGTGATGAAAATATTATCTTCCTGTGAAAAGAGTGTGAAAATTGACGTAAAAGTTTCTTATCGATTGGTATCCGTTCCAGAAGTAAAATCTGTTCTAAATGAACGAATCACCTGCTAAGTTATTTGGTTACTCTATGTATGTTATTATATGTATTTCATAATTTCCAACTTGGCAAATGCTTTTATAATACGTTCTTCCACAAGCAAGAATAAGACAGCAGTTTTCCTCGTAATGACTAACAAAACCGAACAAATCATTACACACAAGTTCAGAATTTATAATATTGTAAACATCAAATCAGCAATCTATGTTTTTTTTGAAATTCTGACTTCAATACTGTTTCTAATATATATCCGTTATTGTTAGTTAATTTCAGCTCTTTGATATCGGTAAAATGTTTTGTTTTTGACAGTATATGTTATAATGCCCTCAGATGTTTTTGTTCATTAGCTTTTGACTGTAAATGCCTATATCCTTAGATAAATTTATTAGTTTATTAGGTCCCAGAAATTATATGCCTACTGGTCAAGGACGGAATGACCTAATAACTCACGTCACTCTGTTCACACAAAAAATCTTCAAACTTGATTCAGCACACCTGCGTCGATTCGTGAAACAGGTTGCTTTTTATGTATGCACAGAAACAACATTACCAATGGAAGAGAAACTGTAACAAGTTGGAAGCTGGAATATGAACGCCTCTCAAACCGCCAAAGCTTGAACATACAAAAGCATCTCAAACTGTCAGATTGAATAAAATCGAACCGAGAAACCAAAATCTCGGCATATCCTAACAATGATTAATTAAATATCCCACACTGAACCGGCAATCAACATTATGAACTTTCATAAAGACTATATATGTGATTGGTATATATGTTACTAATAACGTTAACAGCAAAGACCGACAATCGATGAATCATGTTCCACTCACAGAACAAAAACCGAACTGCATTGGCTTTACACAGTTCAGTTTCCCGTGGTGGCACTCCGTGGATGGATGTGAAATCTGTGCGAACGAATCAAGCGGAATTCCCCCGCTCATCGGATCCGCATGTACATAGACGCACTTTGAACTCGGCTACGCTGACGACGAGTTGGGCCTAGGAGTTATTCTCAGCGCCCGCATAATCAAATCCCAGAAAGCGTGAATTAAAAATCCGACAGTATTTACGTTCCGACTGTCGATGCGACACAACACATTTATCGTAAATACAAATACAGTGTTTAAGAAGATTAAAATAATTGATTTTAATTTTATCTAGACAAAAAATCCTTTTCGTTTTTAACCATTCTACTCTCATGCCAAAGATGCAATTGACCCTGGTAAAACAAAAGGGGATTTTAAGTCACAGAAAATATAACTAAGGGAGAAACCGCCCTCATATTTCCCTCCGGGAAGGGCGAGGTCCTTGTGATCCCAAGGTTCGAGGACCCATTTTCCCACGTTCAAGTGCTAATAAAACCATCATCTTCTATGCACTTAGCGAACACACACACGTGAGTATTAGAAACCGCACCAAATTTCTGCTGGTTTCCGTCGTCCTGTTGCACACTTGCACTTAGACATATTACCTATGAACGCAGAAGTGTGAGACCGACAGCGAAGAAGATAACATAATTTTCTGAGCCTGGCTGGTAGTTAGGAACAATCGATCGCGAAGGGGAGATAAGGCATTATCTTTCCTTTTTTCGAAAAACTAATTCATACGAGTCAAACCATCGCTAATCAACGTTGAAACGTTTATCTTTTTTTATTGGAAACAATAAACGATAATCCCGCTCTAGGCAGCGAATAATGAGTGATTGGTAAGGGTGCGTGGAACGCCTGTTTCACACTTTTTTCACGTGAGAATTTTTTACACCCGAAAGCATAGAATGGGGAGGACTTTGTCGAATTTTGAAAAAATTACGCTAATATGGGGTTTCATCAACATAGCTAACATAGTTTGATTGCATTGTTAGCGGTTGTTGTTTTACTGTCAAAGTATCACGGTGATTCATCTGTCAATAAGAATTTCGATTGGTGCTCTCCTGATTGAAAGCTTTGGTATAGGTCTATATCCGTGCCCGACTTTTACTTATTTTTTTATCCAAATTTTGCATTCCAAAATACGTACCGAGGAAATTTGGCGCCCGGGGCAAAATCAGCGATTTGCCGCCCCCATCGTTGGTTTAGTGAGCAAAAAAAAAGAAGCTGAACTCCATCTCCAGAAAGATGACTTGAGCGAGCAAAAAAATAGGTCCCAAGGATTAGTTTGCCGCTTCCTTAAAAACGTTGCACCCGGTGCGAATACCCCCTCCGACCACCACCCTCCCTTGATACGCCACTGCATTTATCAAACATCCCACATCCAGATCAAATTTTGGATGTTCAGCTTCAGGATTTTGATTGTAAAAAACTCGAACATTCGATGAAATCGTTAACAGATTTTGTCTTTCTTTCTAACGCCGACAATGATATGCAGATGACGCTTTGATCAGTTAAATCGTTTACTTTTGGGTGATTAATCATCAGCAACGAACAATTGAAAATCACTTTCCCGCACTTTATCTTCACATCCTTACTCTTCCTTGAGTACAATGATATAGTTTTCATATTCGCTATCCTCTAGTTACTTTTATTATTGCTGAAAAAAAGTAAGGAAAATTTGAGTTAGTTTTATATTGTTAAAGAATCCAAAAACGTAACGATTACAACAAGATCAAATTAGATTTTATAGGAGCCGGAAATCAGATCCGGATCTAATTCTGGAATTTTTCTGAGAACCTTTCATTTGAATCTAAACCTAAGAAAATCGGTCCAGTGGTCTCTGCAAAAATCGAATGCACTTTTTCTTCATTCTTTGCTAATTCAACCTCGTTACTCTGGAACCGCAAGTCGGATCCATAGGAAATTCAATCTCAAGCTATGAGATTGTACGACTTTTTGTTTGAATACAAGTTTGCGAACATCGGCTCAGTGATGTGGGAGAAAATTGAGTGCACTTTTTTCATGCTTAGCTTATTTTATTCCGTTACGCCAAAACCAGAAGTAGGATCCGGATAAAACTCTATCGCAAGCTAAAAAAACTGTACTGTAAAATCATTTGCTATTTTATGTACGTTTTACTCCGTGATTCCGGATAAAATTCAATATAAAATTATAGAATCACAAGACTTTAAATTTGAATTATCGTGCACTCAAAATTGTTATAGTAATATCCTAGAAAAAACCGTGTGTACATTTTTCTACTTTCTAGAACATTTCATCTCGTTTCTTCGGATCCGAAAATCGAATCCCGAAATTTGACAGTAAACAATGTAAAAAAAAGTCCGTTCAGCGCGTGGCCGAGAAAATTGAGTGATTTTGATCCATTATTTTGCACATTTTGAATCCCAGTATGCAAAAACTGTTTCAGGGTGTCCGATAAAATTGAGTGCACTTTATTTCATTTTTTAAACGCTTTAATTCGTAATACCGGAAGTCGGATCCGTATCAATAAGAGGCTATGGGACTTTTTTTCAATAAATACGTTTATTTCTTAAGGCCATCGTCCAAGTACCATGCGCGCGGGTGGTTTTAGGAAATTTTCGAGGGAAATTCTTAAAAATTTGCCAAAACCAAAAACATACAGACCTTTGAAAAACTTTTATCTTTCTGCAGGGCAAAATAGGCTGAAAAATTCGGAGGAATCGCCGAGTGTTATCAAAAACAGCTCTGAAAAATGAGTGTTTTTGTGATCTTTCACAATTATTTGGAAAAATAATGCGATGGCATGATAACTTTTTCTCGAATAAACCTTTTTCTGGCTGCAAGGGTTACATTCAGACACATTTTTGGAAAAAAACTTTCCAATGCTTTTTTATTTTTGAAAGTACTAAATGAAATACAAATTATTTCGCAACGATGCTAATTCAATTAATAAACGGAATAATGTTAGTTTTGTGAAGTTTTCTAAGTTTTACACATAATAAGATCAATTTTGCAATGATCTGAAGAAAATCCGCTTCAGTTTGAATGTGTGTAATAATTGTGAAAGATAACAAAAACAGATCTATTTTTAATAACATTCGGAACATCCTCCAAATTTTTCAGCCAGTTTTGCCCTGCAGATAGATAAAAGTTTTTCAAAGGTCTGTATGTTTTTGGTTTTGGCAAATTTTTCAAATTTTCCATCGAAAATTTTCCAAAACCACCCGCGCGCATGGTACTTGGACGATGGCCTTAAGGTAGTTACATATGTTTTTCTTCGCCGTAGCATCACTTTTGCATAGAATTCTTATTCTAATAAAATTTTAATATAGTCACAACGATTTGAATTTAATAAAACACATTCTTCTTATTTTTTGCATATCATATTAGGTATTGCGCCATTTATTATTAAATCTACTCAAGAATATTATTTGAACCAAACGATTAACTGCTATAAATTATGAAAAAGCTGTTATTTTTATACATTTTGTTGATAATTTCATAAACTATTTCTTTTTATTCAAATTGATCTATTGGTTGAACTAATGGGCACAGTGGGAGTTAGAACTATGTCTTGAAAAGGTCAATTATTGAACTGAAACTAGAATGATAAAGAAGTTTCATGTATGGAAGGTCACAACAAGCAAAAATGTCTCGAACTGGGACATTGGATAGTCTATCTTGGGTTCCTGCCAAGTGGACCATTCTTCATAAGGTTTATAAATCAAAATGAAGAATCAGCATAAACCTGCTTTAAAACTCCAAATTCAAGAAAATTTTGAAACCAGCTTTACGATCAACATTAAATTTATTTGGATGGAATGAATTCCGCTATGAATAAAATGACGTTTTGATAAAATTTTTCTGACTATGTGTGTGTCATGTCTACTTTGAATGCAATCAGTAAAAATATATTAGATTTTTTTACGAGTTTGAGGCTGTTTCCGAACGTAAAAACTTCATGCGCTTTTATTTTTATCGTGAATGTAAGGATAAAAATAAGAATTATAACTAATCGCCTTGAAATGAATGCGGTTTTTGAGAAAGTCTTCATGATTTATGAAAATTATTTTTTGTGATTCATCGTTATTTTTGTATAAAACTATTTCGTGGCGTTAAAACTTGTGCATACATTCTGAAAACGAATCATGAAAGTCCAACATATTTCCTCGTTTTAGCATTTCGAAGTTTATTTGATGTCAATAAATGCTACGGTATAGAACACCATAATGGCGGCCATGAAATTTCCTTTAATGCAAATTACACTTAACCTAAGAAGCAATAAATCAAATAGCCTAAAACTAATGTGTCATAAATGTACTTTAGAACTCTCGAATTTGCTCTGAGTGAAATTGTCATCCAATGAACACGCACACACACAAAACTAGATTTATGAAAGAATTTAACTGACAATAATGTTTTAAAGAAAATGTTTGAAAGTAATATTAAGAGTGTTTGCATGGTTTTATCCTAGTACAAATTGTTTTATTTTTAGTTCTGTTGTTAGTGTAGGTAAAGGGTTTTATAGAAGCTTTGAAAACCATGATATTACTAGTTAAAAGAGACTCTTATTATAGTTGTCATAAAACAGATAGTGATTGAAAAATCAATTACAAAACTCCAATAAATTATAATCAAAACCATAAGGCATTCGAATTGTTACTTGGGTGGCTATGGTACTTTAGTATCTATTATATGAATCTAAGCTTTCGATAATCTAGCACTTTCTGAAAAAATCGAGCGCACTTTTTTGGGCACATTTTACTCCATTATTCCGGGAACGGAAGTCGGATCTGCTGATTTTTGAGAACGAGAAAGACGTGTGCACTTTTTAAATTTCATTGCACTTTTCATCCCGATACTCCGTGGTCGAAAATCAGATCAGGGATAAAGTTTAATAGCATGCTATGCGACTATTATAATTTCCATTTACGACTACGTTTATTAAAGTTTGTTTTTCTGAGAAAATCGAGTGCACTAATGTAATTTTTTTCTGAACATTTTACTATACGTTACTTTGGAACCGGAAGTCGGTTTCGGATGTAATTAAATAGTAGACTTTACGATTACGAGACCTTGCATTTGAATCTAAATTTACGGCCATCTAAAATCTAGTTTACGTTAGACACACACACATATGTACACACAAACAGATAAAGGGTAATTTTGGTGGTATCTTTTTGGCAACACTGTTTTTGACCGATCACGCGTGAATCGTGTCTTGTGCCATTATCAAACTTGTTCAGTTTGGTCTATAATTTGATAATAAATCATCGTTCGGTCTATAATTTAATCATGAATGCGCGCTGCCAAAACTGGAGGAAGGTTCATTTTTATATCGAAAAATTGAGTTCAGCGACGAAGCTCATTTCGTCGTCTTCGTGAATGGAATCGTCAATTAGCAAAATTGCCAGATCTGAAAGAGCTACCAATTCATCCCTAAAAGTCACTGTTTGGTGTGGTTTATGAGCCGGTGGCATTATTAATGAAATACCGGCCGATATTTATTTATTTATTTATTAGTACAATGCTCATCTGACAACAAGTTCACGGTAGTTCTCGTAAAGAATAATGCACGAATTTACGTTGCACAGTTTGCATCCTTTGAATCCATATAGCGTTGTTTAGACACCAAACAACATTCGCAAATCCCAGATGTGAACGAACCAATGAGCAATGTAACGATTTTAAACAAGGTGAGTCACGAAATTCTCTCGAGATTTTAAATATGAATCCAAGTAAACGATTTTCTTTGTCAATCGTTACTGAAAGATGGTGGATGTACGTTAGTTTTTCATCCAGAATAACATCTAGATCTTTGACGTGATCAACGCGTTGCAGCTGAGCGCCAGTGACGGTGTAATTAAAATTAAACATACTTCTCGTACGATGATAGCTTATGACGGAACATTTCGAAACACAGAGATCCATTTCATTTCTTACATACCATTCGTAAAACATATTAACAAGGTGTTGTAACTAGAAGAACAAGAAATATTTTCAAATCGTCAGCAAAAATTAATTTACCACCATGTCTTAAGAGAAATACAGCATCGTTAACAAACAACGAAAAAAGAAGTGGTCCTAGAGTAACACATGGATCAATAAGTCCCGAGACTAACAATGGAAACAACATTGTTTTGCAAAATTTTTTACCATGTTTATAAAAAAATTTATCTTTCGCTTCAAAATAAGCTTCAGTTTCAGCGATGACTTCCTCATTTGAGCCAAATCTTTTTCCCTGGAGCATTTTTTTAAGATCAGCAAAGAGCAAGTAGTCACTGGGGGCTGAATCTAGCGAGTATGGGGGGTGGGGAAGCAGATCAAAGCCCAATTCGTTCAATTTCGCCATTGTTTTCATCGACTTGTGGCAGGGTGGTTTTGTTCCATCGAAAGCAATCGCGGCACCCACTTGGAAAAAAGCTTTTTCACGCTCAATTTTTCATGAAGGATAGTAAATACACTTCCATATGATATCTGTGTCATCTCAGCAATCTCACGGAGCTTCACTTTACGATCTTTAATTATAATTTTTGTCACTTCACTCACATTTTCCGGTGTAACGGCTTCCACAGGTCTACCCGAGCGTTCCGCGTCATTTGTGTCGGTACGACCACGTTTAAACTCGGCGAACCACCGGCTAATCGTTGCTTTTGATGGACAAGAGTCCGGATAACATTTTTCAATCCATTGTTTCGCTTGCACGGTGTTTTTACCCATTAAAAACAATGTATTATCAAAACACGAAACTCGTTTTTTTCCATTTTTTAAACAAACTACAAAACGACTTTACTCCAACCTCGATAACTCAGCTGTTTCTGGTCGGATCGACTTAAAATTTTGACCCGTTTCAAGCAAAGGTTAGTACTCTAGAAAGACGTGGTTACTGGTTTACTACGAGCGCCATCTCTGCTTTAGTCTCGGGACTTATTGATCCATGTGTTACTTCCCTGAGGTACTCCTGAGGTGCTTGCAAAGGGTTCAGATACAGTATTTCCAATTTGTACGACAACTTTACGGATAGCGAGATATGTTCGGAGCCCTTGACCAAATCTGGTCGCGCATCCTAGTTTTCTCAGCTTGGTTAACGAAATTTCATGGTTCACAGAGTCAAAAGCAGCAGAGCCATCCCATCAGCTACTACCGACCACCAACGTTTATCATACAGAAAAACTACTAGGTGTGCTATTACCACATGGTTTGATATTCTTAAACAACATCATATTTTATTTGCAACCAATCTCCTGTTTCGACACTCTTCATCATATGACCAACATTGCAAAATAGAAAAAAAATTAGTAGATCGTATCTCCCTTATTGATGAAGGAATAGTATTCATTCAGTCATCTTAAGATTACAAAAGCTGTCGCAAGGTTGTGTTCATGAACAAAGAATTTGTGGGTGTAATATTGTTATGACTGTAGTTGTAAATATCCCTACTTATTACCACAGCAAAAAAAATTACACCATTCTGTGCAATTTGTGTGAAATTTTCAATTATGACGTTCAAAAACATTGCCAGCTCGACGAAATATAATTCCTGTGACGCATTCTCGATTCGATTTTTAGTCCCGCATATATGTACAACTGGTTGCTCGTAACACGCAAGCCCAGCTTCTATGTAATATAGTATGTTCCGACAGCTTCGTCATTCAGAGCAGACAAAGATGATACCGAGGGATATCTCCCATGCGCATAAAAAACCGATGAGCGACGCACCACCCGTAAACCGAACATCATAAAAAATGTCAACCAAACAATCCACCCCCTTCTTGAAATGTTAGACTAGGATTGCTCACTCGTTCGCGTGCGCTCGGGTTGGACGTAGTCCCCCTTGCTTTTTCCACTGCTGTTTCACGATGGTGATGATGAGAATGATGACGATAATAATGACGATTTCTTTTTCTCTTCTAACAACACACAACTGTTATACGACTGTCAACGAGAGAACGCAAACTGAAAACGCGTTGTGGGTGGTGGGTAGCTACCGACTGTGGAAGTCCGTTGACGATGATGGCGCAATGATGATGAATTTTCCTCCATCTCTGAAATTTATGCTGCCAATGAGTGCACACCGCGGTTCGTTCCCTTTCAAGCGATATGGTGGAATTGTTGAGCCGTGGTGGTTTGATTGAGAGTGAACGAGAGAAAGTCCCGTTTGTAGAGAGGGAGTAACAAAGTATGGGTTGTGTGAAATAGTTTTACAAGAAGCAAACATTTCATCAAACACAATTCAATCGTTCGCTCAGTTTGTCGATAGGCGATCGCGAGGTGGAAAGTGCTTCTGTGGTACGGTAGTTTTTCTTAAATGTCTCAATAAAATAAAATTGAACCAACGCAATAAAATACAGATTCTGTAGTGAACATCGGGCGACGGCATCTTCATATTTGCGGCAATGATGAACAAATTGACTTGCGATACTATGGAGTGACAAAATAAATCTATATGTTCGTCTAATATATGTGCTTCGAGGTTTTATCAAGTGACTAAATCTTGATACAAAACAATCGGCCAGGTGAGCAGAAATCAATCAATTATTACTTAATTAGTAGTTATAGACCAACAGTTCAGGACACTCGAAATTTAACCAGTCCTTAGTAGAACACGAAACATTTCTAGAACTTCAAATAAGAGTACGAGTGACATACACTTGGATAACGAACACTAACTTTTAATTGTCAAAAATGAAACAAACTTAGTGTACTTCCACCAAAAACTATAATAAATTCTCGAATCCAGTGATGAATGTTCCGTCAACGTAGCGCCAAGAAAATTGAATTTTCAGAATAGTATATATTCGAATAACTTGTAAAGTTGATCCTAGCAATGAATAATCAGATTGGATAAGAATACGAAAGCACATTGTTGAAGATGTACGTAAAAATTTACTTATTGGATATAGGATAAAATTTCGAACATTAGTGGTAATCATTGGAGACATTCGTGAAGCTATGTTTATTATTCGACAATTATAATATTTTACCATCTGTTATGATTTATGTTAGGCTATCAAAACCTAGATTACGCTTAAAATATATCCTTACTAAAACTAGCACTTCTTATAAAATGTGAATATTGATAAAATTGTCTTTTCCAGAAAGGGCGTGAGTCGTACGTTAAAAATAAAAGGAGAAGGACAGGAAATTTATTGAATTGTAGAAACATTCGATTTGTTTTAAATTTCTTACAAAAATAACATAACAAATCATTCGAACTGTCGAATGTCAAGACATAGTGTATAGCGGGAAATGTCACGCTACTCCAAAATAACGAAACTAACAAATTATGCGACTTCCATTCAATGGATGTGGAACAATATAAAAACACTGAGATAAAATTTTCGTTTAATTTCCGGAGCCGCATATAGTTTGATATCTTCGAAAAACAAACGTCTACCACCTCGAATAATTATCGCGGCTAGTGTACATTTAAAATTCTAATTTTTAATTGGATAATAAATTTAAAATTTCTACAGCTATAGATGATTTTCTCTTTTGAATTTCCGCTCAACGACTGCGAAGAAAACTGCTTTTGCGTTTTGCAACAATGGCCGTTTTTTAAGATTGTCAATTACCCCATGAACCTTTCTCCATCCACCTAGTAATGTAATGATCGGAGAGGCCATCTTTATGCTATCGAAGTGAGTTCCTTATCGGTAATTTTGACCACTATTTCCGCTAATTAAGGAACTGGAATCCGGGGACCGGAATAACCGAACATTTGGATATCAACTAACTTACAAATTGGTTCAGTTTTAAGTTCAATTCAGAAGATTTTTATAACATTTTTTGTATCGTCGCTTCAAACGACGGATTGAAATTTTAAGCACTCATTAGGTTATAAATGGATAAAATTCAGCTATTTTATGTGACACCTAAGGCCTTTCATTTGAATCTAAGTTATTTAAAATCGGTTTCATCATCTCTGAGAAAAATGAATGAGTTCATTGTCGGAGTGTGTGACAATTATTTCCGGTACATGCGGAACCGGAATCTCGATACAGGCGAAGTCAGCTCTAATGAGCTTGAGCTTGAGCTTGAGCGACCACCCCTGGTTGCTACTCCGTTACAGATCGGGATTAGCTGAAATTGTACATGGAATTTCTAAATGATCCAACCTGGGACTGGTAAATCATCCTTCAATGTACATCTTCTGGTAACCCTAGAATTCATTGATCAGTACCGGCGCCGGCCAGGCCCGAACATAGATCGTCTAAGGAATGGGAAGGGATGGTAGTCCAACACTTGTTGTTACTAGAGGCCGTATATACTACTGCGCACTCCACAAATGTCATGGGAGAAGGATATTTGTTAGTAAAAATTTCAGTATTGGTATTATTCACGTGTGACTCAGTATGTTCCGGTTTCAAGATGCTCGGATGCACCACTAAACTCACTGACTTCCCGAGTGAACGTTTCAACAATATCCTATATTGAAGTCCCGGAAAGTCTTGATTCACAGCTATTATTCGAGGAAACTGAAGAAAAATTTGCAATACTGTCGCGTAAAGAATAAAAACTTCCCTAATTTTTATAAATGAAATTACGTGATACAAAATAAACGAGTGAATAGGATTTAGACAAAATAGTTGATTCATTGCACTGTTTATTGGTTTATTTGTTTATTTGGAGCAGGGAAAAGCCCGGTGGAATTAGTCTCTGTCTAACTTGCTCTCCAACAGGCATAAAACCTCATCATCTTTAGCATCAACAGATTACAATCATCCAAATGACAGTTGTTATAAAATCATTTTAAATCACCAAATAAAGGTCAACAGATTTCGCGCGCGTCTTGATTCTGTATTATTTCCGTTTTATTATTTTAATTATTTATTAAAATTATTAATTGGTTATATTGGTTGATTTGGGCAGACGGCTACCGAGACAAATATTAATTTATTGTTTGAAATATTAATATCAAGTGTTTTTACTACGTATTCAATATACCGATATATGTTATCTCTGTTATTAACTTTGTAATATCAACGGATTTGCACAATAGTTTATTTTTATCATTCAATTTATAATCTCGAAAGACGAGCAATAACATGGAAGAAGAGAACATTCCAAATAAAACTTTTCTCTGAAGCTAGACGGAAATTGATAGGTTGAATGAAGAGATCATTTAGTAAAATAGAGTAATCAGAAGTGAAACATTGAAAATATCTGATAACTGAAAGGAAAAAGAAACTCCTGCAATTGTCGCCTTTTACGACATGGAAGCAAGAACCCAGTGGATCTATTCTTGGTTCATTTTTTTCCGCCGGATTCCACACGACATATAGGCTGGTACTGTCCGGAGAGAGCTAATAGGTACTATCAATCTCCTAGTGGACCCCAGCCCCTAATATAGGCGAAGTCAGCTCTAATGATACATAAATTGAATTCATTTTAAATTCAATTTAAAATATTTTCTCGTATTTGCATCGTCGATCTAAAGGACGGCTTAAAATTTGATGCAATAATCTTCCCATAATTCCGGATCTGAAAGTTGTATGCGGATAAAATTGTAAGTTCAGTATGAGACCATTTTCATTTAAATCTAAGGTTGTGAAAATCGGATCGATCATCCCTGGGAAAGTTCTTTTATTTTACCTCTATTTCAAGAACCGAAAACTAGTGTATTAAAATTATGATGACAATTATTTTTCATAATTACCTATTTTTTTAAATATAAAAACCTTTTCTATTTCACCAAGTATGGTGTAATGATACTTTTCTCGTTAATATTTCATTAGAAATCGATGCAAGTTCGAATTAAGTTTTTGACTAGACCATTTTGAAGAAACCATTCCTGTTTCTACAAAATGGTCTCTGGTTAGGTGAATGTCGCAATAAGTTATAAAATCTGGTTTGAAAACTTCATTTTTATCTATGCCGTAAATGTTATGACGATTAAACATTTCGACCAACATATAAACAGTTCAGCGAAAAAACTATTGTTTGAATTAAAACTGGTTGATTCTCCTCTTATGCACTATTTAGATTGAGAAGTAATACTTTTCAAGCAGTATTATGAAACATGCTTAGTGATTGGATTTTTATTTTTATTATTATTTATTATCAATGTAATCACAGTGGATGAATTCGGTTGTGTTGTGAAAACGTTGCATGTTTTCGTTCTCTTTTACACGCTATACTCTTCTACGCGTTCCCGTACACGCTATACGAAATCGAACAAAGCACACTGTGTGCTTCATTCGCTAGGCCGTGGTGTTTTCTTCTTCCGGATCAGAACGTACCGATGCGTACCGGTTTTGCATCGCCATTTTGCATGACGGTTTGAAAGTTTTGGCACTCATCGCCATATAATTTCGGAAACGGAAATTGGATCTGGATGAAATTTCCCGGTATTTTTAAGATAATGAGAGCTTCAATTTGAGTCAAAATTTGTGGAAATCGGTTTAACCGTTGCTGACAAATCGAAGTGAGTACCGTTTTTGGAGCTGTTATTTAGTATTATCGGTGCTTCCTGAACCGTAAACCAGGCACTAGTAGTCCAAAAGTAGGTATATATATTCACCAACCAACAAGATCTCCCAAGTAGATGAAATTACCAGTAAGTTTTATAATAATTTGCACCTTGTTTTGCCATCACTTGTGAGAAAAATACTCGTGAAATAAAACATTTTTCTATTATGGCGCCATGATATCAGAAATCGGATCCGAATCGATTTTTCGGGAACTTTTTAAAGGATGCCCAGACCTTTCATTTGCATCTTAGTTTGTGAAATTTTGTTAAGAAATTTCCGAGAAAATTCAGTTGACCTTTTCTCATAAATTCGCACTTATTACCTTGTATTTCCGGAACCGGGAATCGGGTGAAAATACAATTCAATAGCAGATTATGGAAATCGGTTCAGCCATCTCTGATAAAATTGATTGAGATTATTTGTCACATACATACATTCAGACACATAGAGACATTTCGCGATCTCTACGAATTGAGTCGAATGGTATATGACACTCGACCCTCCGGGCCTCGGTTGTAAAGTCGGTTTTCACAGCGATTGCATAGGCAAAAAAAGGCATAGAGTTCGCTGAAACTTTAGAAAAATTTGGCGAGACCCGAAGGGTCTAGTGTCATATACCAATCGATTCAGCTCGACGAACTGAGCAAATGTCCGTGTACGTGTAAGTATGTATTTGTTAACAATGAGGTCGAGATCACAGAGATTACTGGACCGATTTTTATCAGACTAGTCGCAACTAAAAGCTCTCCTCGTCGGCCTGAACACTATTGAATGTTTTCTCTTCAAGTTATGAAAAGCTTCATGTCAAAATTTTTAGTTTTTTGACAAAATCTGTAACAATTGACCTTGTGAACAAAATATGTTTTAAGACTTAGATTTCACACGGCAATAGCTACCCAACAAACCATAGATTGTTAAAATCCGTCTTTTTTAAGGAAGATTTTTATATTTTTGTGTAAAGGGGTAATTCCAGCAGTGGGAGTTTGAAGCGCTGTATGACAGATGTTTGCAATTCTTCTTGAGCACCATAGATTGTGTACAGCATCCTTTTTTATGACATTTTACCTCGACTCGATTTTATCAGGGCTCTTTTTCTTCAACATATTTGTTCGAATATAACATCTGTATTAGAAAGATGGCATTATATTCGAATTAAAAAAATCTCATTCTTATTGATTTAAACTGCTTACAGCAATAATTGCTGAAAGAAAACAATTTCTTACACCCATATACCATTCGAATCAGCTCGTCGGTGACTTAGTCGATCTCTACAAACTGAAATTCATATGAAAAATCATATACTTCGACACAAATTTCTTGAATTTCATTTGGAACCGACTTCTGGTTCCGGAACTACAGGATGACATGTGTAGAAAAATGAAAAAAAAATTCTCGTGGATGGCTGAACAGATTTCCTCCATCTACGATTCAAATGATAGACCTTAAGATTCCATAAAAACTTCCTGTTTTTTAATCAGATTCGACTTTCGGTTCCAGAGTATTGGGAGTATTGGAGTGTAAAAATGTCAGTTTCACATAAATTATTCGGGCTTATTGGGTTTGCAGGTTTTGATATTCGATGACTAAATAAATGTATTTCAGTTATACTAGTATTTGGTTCTCGATCCCGGAAGGTACCCAAACATTTTATTTTGAACGCACTACGATTTCTTAAAGATGGCTACACTGATTTTCAAAAATTTAGAAATTTAACTGATTTCGTCTATACCGGTTTCCGAATTCCGGTCGGGAATAAAAGAGCTCAATCGTTTTCTTGAAGAAGCCAAACTCGAGTTTCATGAACAAAAATTCATATTAAAAGTCTTATGGCCCCATACAAAATAGTTGAATTTTATCCAACTCTAACTTCCGATTCTAAAATTACAGGGTGAGAAGATGACTATACCAAAAATCCTAAAACATCCTTAAAGTTTAGAGCCCAACTATTCCAATTTGTTCGTCATGTCATCGTGTTAAAATGTCGAACTCTAGTACAAAGCTCGACATTTTAACACGATGACATGACGAACAAATTGAAATAGTTGGGCTCTAAACTTGTGATGATTTGCGGAAAACATGATTTTTGTTGTTCTCAGTTGATAGAAAATTCTGCGAAGTCGCATCGAATACTTGTTAAAGCATATGGTGACCATGCTCTATCAGATGCAATATGCCAAAAAGGGTTTAAACGGTTCAGAGATAATAATTTTGATGTGAAAAATTAACATTTAGAAGCTATGGGAAAAGTCCCAAAGTGTGGACAATGGGTGCTACATGAATTGAATGAAAGACAGGGGGAAAACAGAAAAAACACTTATGAAATTTCGCTTCGAAGGTACGAGAGAAAATCAGTTTTGCATTGAATTATTACTGATGATAAAAAATTAATTTGTTGACTCTTATAAGGAAAATCATGGGTTAGTATGGAGCAATCATCAACATCGACTGCACAACTAGATCGATTCGGCAAGAAGGCAATGCTCTGTGTTTGGTGAGATCAAAAAGGTGTGGTGTATTGTAAGTTTCTAAAACCAGGTGAATCCGTTAATATTAATAGCTACAGACAATAAATGATCGACTTGAACCATGAATTGATCCAGAAATGACTAGAAGACACGACAAAATGGCCAGAAGACAAAACAAAATGGCCAGAAGACACGACAAAGTATTTTTAATACGACAATGCACCTGCACACGTTTTCGAAACGATTGGTAATTAAATTAAATAAATCCATCAACAAATGACTAATTTATAAGCGTTCAAAGTTATGACAGAAAAGAGGTAGCGTGGCTAAATTTGTATTTTTTATTTGGCACCCGGCCCCGTATATTGAAGAGTAAGGTATTTTTATTGCCAAAAAATGTACTTCGAATTTAAATAGAATATCTCGCGTAATTGGCAGTGGAGTGCTGTTGTCCGCAAGATTTTTACGGCGGAGGTTCGGGTCTTCTTTCAAATCATCGAAGAGTAGTTTACTAATAAGTAAATTTTAAAAACATTTTCATTATTACCCTTTAATCACATCACATAGGTTATTTTTATCTATCTTACATTGTGTATTAATAGTTAAAGTAGGATGTGATCTCGGTTCAAAGGACTACCTTCGTTTCGGATCAATTACAACCACGTACTGATGGTTAAGATCTTTTTCAGTCATTGCCTTTAGATATTTACCATGCTATAAAAAGGAGTTTTTATATAAGATATGCGCACAGAAAAATCTAGCCATGATTTATTAGCCATTTTCATTTGCTAATGTAAAGATGTCACCAACACCGCTAATCCAATGTCATTGTATGTAAACGTTTTGACATACGGTTTGCTAACACAAAAGCGGAATACAGAGTCTGATTGAGCTAAACCCGAACCTTCCTATCCGAGATTTCAGACCAAATTTGTCCACCAGGTGAAGAATTATAAAACAAATGTCGTGCTGATGTCTGGTTTTACGTTTTAGGCCAAATTACAACGTGGTAAGATCGGCGAACATTTCAAGATTAAAAGGTTATCCGAATTTTCTAAAAAGTACGTAGTTAAATAGGTTATTTGTAATGTAGATGGAGATAAATTTTCATAACTACAGAAACAAATAACCAACAAATGTACGTCAACGAGTATCTGCAAAACACGGTTACCACCATTCATCCAAAAGCGCACGAGTTCTATGTTATGTTGTTTTGGAGTCTTAGGTTGATGTCAGAGTGAAAGCGTCATTCGAAGCGTCGAGGCGCGCGTCCGAGCTAGTTACATTTGATCAAAGCAAACCTGTCAGAGTTAAAGCGATGCAAAAATGAATCGCTTCGGTTCGCGTTCCGCGCTCACTCTGACATCAACCTTAGGCTGCTGTCAGAGAGAACGCGATTTACGAGGCGATGCGAAGCGTTTTGATGCGATGCACTTTTGCGCATCGCATTCACTCTGACAGGTTTGCTTTGATTGAATGTAACTAGCTCACTCGCGCGTCCGGACACTTCGCGGGACGCTTTCACTCTGACAGCAACCTTAGAGTTTTGGAGCAGCTCAGGTATGGTATGCATTGGAAGATATTGGGCCACTGTGAAGTGAAAGTGGGCCACTTGGGGATTCCGAAGGACAGGCAATTAACGACAAAGATTTTGTTGAAAAATAGAAAAAGCTTCCAGACATGTGACTGAGGACAGTGTTCAGAACCTAATTAGGTGAAATCAAACTTAAAGTTTGCGCATACAGAAATAACAAGTCTAAATAATTTAGGGGGACGGGTATAGCGTGATGGGTAAGTCGATGCCTTTCACGCGGCTCACCTGGGCTCGATTCACAACCCCGCACATAGGGTCAGGAAGTTTTTGTGGCCCGAACAGGCGACTGACTTTAAGGATAAAATCTCTATAGTCAAAACAAAAAAAAAATCCTCCAAATAATGATTTTCTTAGGAAAACGAGCTGTCAGTTAACCCTTAGCTATGATGATTTGTTTCCGGATTTGGAAATGAACAGAAGTAATGTTATACTGGGAGTTTTCCATTAGATTGATTTTACAGTGCGCATACCACGAATAATAAAGAAAAAGTTCAGACTGAACCAATAAATTAATAAATTGACCTAAAACATATCGTTCATTATTCTTACATTCCAGCACAATATGTCAGTAGAGTGGGATATCAATGACGCCCACATACCCTTTGTTCAGGACATTAGCTACGATCGATTTCACGAATGGGCCGACGGACATTGTCGCTACGTGTACGTTTCTACCGACGACCAGGCGCGGAAGCACATATCCGGTTGGGCAATGCGGAACACCAACAACCACAATGTAAGCATACTGAAGAAAAGTTGCCTCGGTGTTTTAATCTGCTCGACACGATGCCGTCTTCCTAACGGAAGCCAAATACACCTGCGGCCGGCAATTTGTGATAAAGCCCGCAGGAAACAACAGGGACGAGCTTGTCCCAATCGCAACTGCAAAAGCGGTCGCCTTGAAATATTGGCCTGTCGGGGCCACTGTGGATATCCTGTAACACACTATTGGCGCCATACAGAGAAGGCGATTTTCTTCCAAGCCAAAGGCACCCATGACCATCCGAAGCCAGAGTCCAAAACATCGGGTGAAACTAGGAAACTAGTTGGATCGTGTGGTAAAATCAAATCGAAAAAGTTGTCAGTGCTACTACTGAGGGATGCAGCGTTGGGAAACAAGGTAAGTAATAATTCGTAATACCATTTTTGAAAATTATAGAGCCATAGTACTCAAGGAAGAGCAAGGATGTACAGATAAAGTGCGGAAAAAGTGAGACATGACAAGGGTCATTTAAGATAGCAGAAGGTTTTTCGCAGCTAAACTTTTACCTTCTACCAGAGGAGTCGAACTTAAGCATTTCATCAATGCAAATCATTCGAGTATCAGGTATGTCAGAAAGTGAAGGTAAACTATCCGAACCGGTTCGGATAGTAAATGGTAAACATCCACATCCCTGTTCTTCCTTGAGTACTAGGGTTCTCTAATATTCATATTCTTTTTCCTCTCATAATCTCTAGTTAGTTTGATATCGTTAAAAAACTCGAAAAAGGAAAATCACTGACTGGCCAGGAGTCATAAATAAAAATCTATTTTAATCCACCTAGTGGTGTAATGGTGCCTTTCTCATATTACTTATATTTTCAAAAAAAACTACTAGAAGATTTTGTCAAGTACATTATTTTTCAAACTTGAATAAAATTTGAAACTTTCTTTGGGTTTAAACTATCATAACCTTTCCAATTTGAAGGCAGTTACGTTAAATGTCAAATTAATACGAATTTTTCCTTATTTTGCATCTTCGCACTAAACGACTGTTTGAAATTTTAAACACACTCTACCCGATAATTCCGGAACCGGAAGTCGGACCCGAATGAAATTCAACAGCAACCTTTGAGATTATAGGACCTTTCATTTGAGCCTAGGTTATGAAAATCGATCAAACCATATCTGAGAAAAAAGTAAGTTTCGTTTGAGAGTTTTTGACCACCACTGTACTTCCGGAACCAAGCACTGGGAACCGCTATAGCCGAAGTCGGTTCGTTTAGTAAGTAACTAATAAATTCTACAAATTAAAACAGTGTTGAGCCAACTCTAGAAGAATTTTACCCTTTTTTGCATCGTCGCTCCAAGTGACGATGTGTAATTTAAAACACACACTTTCCCCACAAACTCCGTAACCGGAAGTCGGAGCTGGATGGAATTCAATAGCAACCTATGCGATTATTAATTTTTTTATTTGATTTGTGAAAATCGGTCAAGCCATCTCCTAAAAAAATTACAGGGTTGTATGCAAGACACGATCGAGCACAATTAAATTAAAAATGAAACAATTCTAAGGTTCCCACAAATGAACACCAAAATAAAGATGATGGATGATGCACTACACTAGAAACTTATTCAAGGGACAAATTAGAAAATCTATTCAAGTTTAAGCGCTTAGATGGTTTGCGGATGTAAAATTGACAACTAGATTATTTCATGATAATTGGTTCTATTCTGATTTGATCCCTTCCCACAAATTTTTACAATGCAGAGTTTTTGGAAATTATTCGTCAACTGGAACTCTATTATGATTATTTCAAAGTTACTTTAAAGATCAATTTTAGATCTAGTCCATATTGCGCAAATTAGACGAGAGGATGATATCATCATGGTAAGCAATGATTGGCTCATGAAAACATAAGTCATTTCAAAGCGATTTTTCAATGGTATACTAATGACCCCGTATAGTGAAGAGTAAGGGATTTTTAATGCAAAAGATGTGTTGCTTATGTCGTTTTCGCTTGAGAAAACTGAAACTGGCCCAGGGTAGTTTCATCAAACAAACACGTTTAACGAAGCTGTGTTGGTTCCGCATTTAGCAACCATATATTCCGTAACATTTTCTTAATTCAAATGTTTGTTTTCTCTTACATGTTTTACAATTTTAGAGATACAACTTCAAGTTTTTCAGTTATAGTTACATTTTTAAACATTTTGTTCGTAGTTAATTTTAATATAATTTAAGAAATAATTATTATACAGATTAACACTTAAGTGCTACTTAGTAACGGGGATCTGAGCATCCTGATATAAAAACCAGGTTCGAAACTGACTCGATTTTCAGTTCAACAATGTTGAAACCGGGTTCGAAACAAGCTTCAAACAAACGGTTTGACAGCAGTTAGGGTGGAAACTGGGTTAGGTTTGGCATCAAGCGAAAACGACATTAGAATGCTATTCATGACCTTCGCAAGCTGGTTAAACCAAATCAGTCCCTTCTACCCGAACTTTTTATTAGTTGGGTTACTGCTGATACTTTGGCGTCGAGCACAAATTACCTGACGATAAATTTCAATCAATTTAATCCCCCTTCCTCCCCTTGCCGCAGTTAGTCATAAATTTTGGAACCCCCTCAAAGTACTACGTAACAACTTTCATAACCCCATCTCCCCACTCATCCACCTCAGTGAAAATTAATTTTTTAATTTTTGTTTACAACGATGCCTTTCAGTTTATTTATTTATTTGATGCAGAGAAAAGTCCATTGAAGTTAGTTTCTGTCAAAGTAGCTCTCCAAATGGCATAAAACCTCCTCATTATTTGAATCCACATTATAATACTTTTTTTGATACATTTTCCTCAAATTTAGTTCTCTGGAGTCCGCAGTCGGAATTCAATAAAAAAAAACCAATAGCACTTATTGTACCTTCCCATATACTACCTTTCTCCGGATAGGCCAACCTAGAGGCTGTGTGGAATCCGGCTGCAAAAAAAATGATGAAGAGTAGATCCACTGGGTTCCTGCTTTCATGTTGTAAAAGGTCACAATTTCAGGATTTCCTACTATGTTATCAGAACACTTTGAAAGAATTTTTATCTATTTTCTCGACTTATTAAGAATAATCTAATCAAAAATATTTTTCTTCTTATGTGTTATTTTTCGTTCGTTTGCTCAATTCATATGCGTTTCTCATCGCTTATTCTCATGTAATGGTTCGTTAGCGGAGCTTTTATTGATAGTGTTTCGCCTTTTTGTTAGTTGTTTCTCTTACTGCGCATTTTTTACCAATCTAATTTTAAAATTTCATTTTCTAATACATACTCTAAGCCTATGGCGATGAGCTCAATTTGTTCGCGTCCTTTGTCTCTTTTTCTTTCTCAGCAAGAAAATTGCTCCATTAACATAATGTGCATAATTTTATTGATTGATAATTGAGCACTCATATTATTTTGCCAAACATACTTTTTTAATGCTTTGTTTAGTATGTGTATGACCAACTACAAATCCGTCCAGAAGAAGTGTGAATTGTATACTGAGATTTTTTTACGCGGTTTTTTATGCGGTTTCTTTCACGGCGGCTTTTTTTACGCGGATTTCCGAAGTTACGCAGTTTTTTTTACGTGGATTTCCGAAGTTACGAGGTTTTCTTATTTTGTCTTAGAAATGCATGAAACTTCGAGATGTGGTATTATCCTAAATTTTTTTTAAGTCAACTCTTTGACACTTGACAGTTGTTCCGATTACACCAGATCTGGACGTTTCATCCATTTCTAAGACATTCAACATCCAAAAAATTTTCTGTTTTGGAAGTCCCAAAGTCGATTTTCACAAAAAAAAATTTTCAGGTTACACCAGATCTGAACGTTTCATGCGGTTTTTTTACGCGGATTTCCGAAGCTACGCGGTTTTTTAATGGAGATCAGGACAAGACAAGTTCAAAATGTGTCTTGGAACTGTTTGGATGAAAGTAGCGACAGAACATTTGGATGAGAGTAGTGATAGAACATTTCATTGTGAAACAAACGTACAATACGTTTTTCTTAAGAATTCGGTTCATTCGCAAATAAACAAAAATAAATTCAAATAAGCTAATCATTGTCTTATTTTATTATTATCATAGCACCTCAGCTTAGGATAGATTTCATATTTATCTCTCAGTATCCGGCTGTCTATAGATTAAGGAAAAACTATAGGTTTAAGAACAAACATTTCGTTAGAAATTCACCAATGCATTTGGGCTACTATAAATCAAACGCCTATTATGAATAACTCATCATTTTCATGTTTGTACATTATTCTTATAAAAAACTTGTCATTGATATCGTGTTTCGAGGTAAGATTGGGGATTTGATTGGTTTCAAATTGATTAACTACCGTGCTAAGAATTTAAACTGTACATGATTCATTCCACTTTTAAATTAAAATATTACATTATTGAAATATTGCAGAGTTAAGCGTCGTTGTGAGTCGTTATTTTGATAAATGATTTTTATTATTTATCCATTATAAGATCGGTTACAAATGAGCATTCAGGTTATGAACATCACGTGTAAGTTATCAAAAAATAAGACTTTTTTTACAATGATAAAGTCTGATCGTTTCCTCGGCCCACTAACCCACTACATCCTGTGACACTTGTGATGAAGAGACTTCCTCGGTCACTAGTAGCAACAAGTATTGAACTAATCATCTACGTTATTGATCGTTTCATGCTCTAAGTCAGTCGTTGAGCATCTACTTCTTCCTAGTATCTGCCTAGTACCTTACTAGTACATATACACGGAAACAATTCCGTTACTGCTGTCATGATAGAAAATCATGAAACGAATCATTTTAACTTACCATGAAATCATGAGCAATATCTCTTCTCCCATGAAAATTAATCATGGTACGAAAATGCGTTACTTGAAGAATGCATTTCTTTCAAAGCTCGTAACTCTAATTTTCTACCCGGATATCACTTTGAACCCTCTGCCTCAAGTGATGTGATATATTGCTTAATAGATTGATGATAAAGCAAAAAGCAGATATTGAAAAGCAATGTGATAGCTTGAAAATGTTTACTTGATCCTGAAGCATGTTCATTTAATAATCATGTTGTTTTACCCACTGGCTGATAGAGAACTAAACATAACATAAAAATAAAGATAATGAACCGAGCATTGGCATCATAAGAGACTAAGCGGCTACGCTTTTCATTTGACAAACATCAATGTTACATTTTGTTTGAATGTATTCTTACATATTTGATGTGACAGTTGTTGCTAGAATAATATTCCGAGAGCTAGCGTAAACCAAAAAATAAATTCGAATGTGAATTTGGAACACCATCTAACGAAAATCTGAAAAAGATATTTTGTTCAACCACTTTGAATAATTTGTTTCATAGATATAATATCACAAGCTGTATTTATTTACCTAATATTATAAATAAGACTATTTTTTTGCAACAATTCGGCAGAGAGTTTCTTTTTAAGAGGTTTGATTCACACGTGTTTTTTCATGCAGTTCGTTTAAGTGTTTGAATTCTGAAACACAAAATCAAAACTGAATCAATGAACGCAAGTAAAGACGTTATTTTAGGCGTCGGCCTTTTTCAAAAACATAATATTTTAAATGTTAATGATTCTGACTAAAATAAGTTTATCGTGCTTTTTACCGAACTTGTGTTGCAAAAATTAACATCGTTGCAAAAATCACACATAACGCCTGAATTTATGTTGCAAAAATTACCTTCAAATAGATAATGATCCGAGAAGTTTTAATCAGGGTGTATTATCATAACATGAAAATATATTATTTTCCTTAAATCATGACTCGTTTTGCTCATTTTCAGTGTTGGAATTTTACCCGTGTTTGCAGTTCCAACTGATTTCTGGTCAATCATAGGAAACTCACGGGGGGTCAACTAAGCTGAGCTGTCACATTGGCTGGTGCTACGGTGCTACTGACACTAACAGTCCTTCCAGGTAAAGGCTCGAACATACGGCAACTGGCTTGTAAGACCAACGCTCTATGCATAGAACAGCCAACCCGGGTGCGTTTCCTTAACTTAACGTTTTTTCGAGTATTTATTTTTACACATTAGCACAATTTTCGAAATTTCGAAAAATTACACAATTTTTTTTAAATGAAAGCCGAAAGTCCGGATTAAAAACACTTTACTTTAGTAGTCAAAATAAAACTTCCGTGACGTAACGTTTTACTAAGTCCCGCTTCTCCCTTTTGACACAATTTGTCACAATATTCGAAACCCCTCCCCCCTTAACGCGTGACGTAATTTGTGCATAAAGCCTTTCTGTTCCGAATAAGCAACGTGAAGCTTGAAGTACGCTTTAGTGAATTACTCAAATCATTTTGAATGAGCACGAATAAATGTAGCCAAATTTGTGTCCAAAATTAGCTGATTGAAAAAAATGTTTAAATGAGCCTAGGTATGTGATTGGCAAGAGAAAGGTATTATCACACTACTAGGTTGTTTGAAAAAAGGTTTTTAGCTTGAACAATCTATGATTGATAATAATATATTTCAAATATAAAATTATACATTAGTATTACGTCAAAACAACACTCTGAAAACTACATGTGATATTCTTTTTATTTGTTACAGCTTCTTCAACTAAAAAATGGAAGTAAAGCAGCTTCAACCAGCCAACCATCAGCAGAAATTCTACAACCTCCCCCTTTGATTCCAGATGCAAACCTTGGTATAATTTGAAAATGACAAAGAAATTCCAATATTTGTGTCAATTGATTTTAATTTGCAGAAAAATCAAAATGCCGACATTGTCTCGAAGCCCAATGTAGTTGCCAAATTATACTTCCTGCCAAAGGCTCGCAGGTTCCAGAATCGAATTTTTTCTTCGTGGATAGTGGCGTCAACTCTTCTCATGGAACCACGTGGCCATGCTCCTCAACTGCTTCAAACAATCACTCGTATGAAACTGCTACTTGTATGGGCCCGTCTGACTATGCTGGTTGTTCTGGGAGTGCTATTGAAAATTTCCAACCAGAAGAGATCTTCCTGCTGGATCAACCATTGAGAAACAGTTCGCAGCAATCGGCCAACATGATCGCTCCAGCTACCACACTGCTAGATCTTGGAAGTGGAGCAATTTATAAAAAATGTAATCAAATTGCACCGGATTATTTTCTTGGTAGTAGTAGTGGAAACACATTCACCGAAGCACATCTAGGACAAACTGTTCCTTGTGGAGGTTCGACAGCTTTCGATAAATGTGACGGATATACGAACAGACCTGTTACTACGTCGGGAACTCAAGGTTCTGCGAATTTGTCATACGCTTCGGATATTAACAAAAGTATCAAAAAAGAAAATGCGGCAAAGTTTTGCGATTTAAATTATGCTCAACGGATTCGGTATGACTGTGATAACAAACTAAACTGTAGAAAAACTGGAAAATCCGTCAATACAATTTATACGAACAACAATAACAACAGCACATCTTATCAGTATGGAAGCCATCAAGGAATCTACAATCCGTGTGACGATGTCAATTTCAACTTCCCTAGTGAATCCGGTACTTACCAACATCGCTATAATTTAAACTACCTAACTAGTAGCGGATCAAATCAATCGGCTCTCGTATCGACGGCTTTGATGAATGAGGAATGCTACCGATATCCCAACAATGGCTATTCCAAAACTGGTCTAGGTACCAATGACCACGTCTCGCAGCATCAACAAATAGGCGCAGAAGTGCCCATTGCGTCGTACGATTTTTATTAGCCTTATTCGTTCGTTTGAGTACAGTAAAAATAAGAAAACATATTTTTCGTAGAGTTATTTGTGTCAACAATATCACACATATATTCTACAAATTGGAATATTAGATTACATGTATTGCATGTGTTGTATATCCAGTAAGAAGCCAACCAAATGATCAACGGCATCATAAAAAAATACGCTTGTAACTCGTTCTGTACTACTGTAGGTACTTTGAAAAAAAAACGGTCTGCCTAAACTAAATTATTCTTCTACATCCTAAATTTTCGTTGCTTGGAAGGTAATCTTAGAATTGATTCTTTCTACTGTAAATAGCAGCTCAAATTGAACTACTAATCAACCCGTACCGCTAGACAGAACTACAGTTTGGTCTTGATATTTACTATGAACAGTCATTCATATTATTACATGTTAGAACGATCAACGGTTCCATAATTATATTTACGCTATCTACATAGAGGGAGAGAAACTAGCTAACATGTAGTTGATCAATATCAATCGTATCAATAATTGAATGATACGATGGGTCTCGATTTTGAAAGATGATTTGGAAAATGTCTTAAGCAATCGGCAAAATATATTCGTTCAATATTTCCAGTCATTTCATTTGTTAGTCTCATATGAGTCTTCACACATATCTATAGAACAGAGGCTTTTATCACGATTTTTAATAGTTTGTTATTCTAAACTCACGATTCGTTCAAGTTAAACTGTAAAGCGATCATATTCGGACAAATTAGTAGAAGAAAAAAATTTAATTCCCCAAAGAAATGTGGAATATGTGATATAAATAAAGGCACAATTTATTTCGGTGCGAAGTATTAAAAGGAATCAAGAAATTAATTTATTTACGTGAAACACATTTAAACTTGATCAACACTCAGAAACCCGACATTCATCTAGCATTTTGCTTCGAACACGTCCATGAACGGAAATTTGGCGCGCTCCGGTCGTAGCAGATCTAAAAGGAAGCATACGGTGCCAGCATATCCTTCATAGAGGCTGAAAGATCGATCGGGATTACGCGCATATCTAATAAACTCTTCGTGTGTTAAGAACTCCATAAATTTTATCGCTCGATAGAGGTACTTGGGGTCTGCTGTCAGTCTATAGAGGAGTAGGAAGACGTATCCGCTGCCGGCTACACCGTGACATATGCCAGGACCTTTGCGTAGTAGTCCTTTACGCCAAACAAGATCGGCACAACGGATGCAAGAATGCAAATATTTCTGATCTTTAAACACAATATACGCTTTGGCCATTAGATAAACGATTCCCGGTGCGCCATGACACCAATGCACTAAGGTTTCGTCCCTTGTTCGTTGTAAATAGTCTTGTAAAGTCACCGGAAAATTGCCTTCGCCATCTTGGAGAGATAATAGACTATTGATAGTAGCTCGCACCGCTGCCATTTCGTTACTATTCAAGTTAGCTTGAAGTGGCGACTCCAACAACATGTGCATAATAGATGACACCCCATGAGCTGCTCCCAAATACTCATCTCCCCAGCAATGGAACATCAACGGAAAAGGACTCCTATGAGCAGCGGAATAACGTTTCCCGCTTTCAATAATTACTTCAGAAATAGAGCTCAATGTTTCCTGAGCAAATAGTCTTTTGTCGATGGTCTGATGCAGCCAATAAATACCACTTAAATAGCCAGCTCTCCCGAAGAGCAATTCGTCGCTTCCATTCTGATTGAAGTCAATTTTTTTGCACACGCTTATCCCAGAAGCAAAATTTCTAAGATCTTCGTCCATTTCCTGTCGCTGCCCAAGCTTGTGGCAAATAGCTGCTGAAACCGCATATATTCCTGCGTTTCCACACAGGAAGGAACACCGCTCCTCTGCCCTAGCAGCATATCGAACTGCTTTCGTTTTAGCGTTAGATGCATATTGTTTGGCATATTGTAGAGCTTCCGCTCCAAACAACCCCATTTCATGAAGTTTTAAAAACATGTATGCAATACCAGCATCGCCTACGTACAAATCGCCTCTATGGTCACTATTTCTACCAGTTCGGGTATTGTCCACAATCAGATTGACGTAGGATTGTATAAGTCCCCTTATGTGGTCATCGTTTTTTTCCACTTGGCCGCCAACGTAATCCTGAAACGGATTTTTGAAGAATCGACCTCCAGGGCCAGACATCTTATTTGAGTTGTTACACAACTGCCGTAACTCACCAATTGACAAAAATCGATAGAATTCGAATCTAAAACCAATAACTAAATGTTATATTTGATATGATGCCATTATTTCATGAACGACTGCTTTAGAAACACGACTGAAAAATTATTCCATTAAAATTTTTACCTATCGATCGCCTACTGCCATTTTTTTGGTTTGTTTTGGTCCTCTGTTCTTGTGGTGCCTGTTGGACATACCCGCTGAACAAAAGATAACCAATATTAAGTTATTATTTTTGTACACGGAGCCAAAAAAATCATGCATGATACACTGGAAAAACAAGGAGCTATCGATTCATATGCAAATAGCACTTCAATTTATTATGCTTTTCTATTTTAATCCGAAAACAAACTGATTTGTTTTAAGATTTTGTGAGCAAAGTTCAGTTTCACTTAGCCTAGATGTGGTTTTTCTTCGAATGTGATATGTTTTGCTATTGAATCGAACTACATGAGTTAAACACTTTATTTTCTAGAGGTTTCTTCCGCTACTGCTTGATGTATGGGAGTAGCGAATTCGGTTGTAAAACATGGTTTAACGGATAAGGTTAAAAATTTGCATTTTCAGATGTTTGACATTTGGAACACCGAACTTTTTCATAAAACGTGTACGCGACTACGACCTTGGTGTCCAAATATCCAACTGCCAGCAACCCAACTGAACCAGAAGAACTACCCAAGTAACCATATGCATTATATCACTGTACATTTATAACTCTATTTTCACATAGTTAATTACACTAATCCTACATACTTTAAATCAATTTGCATTAAATTTGCATTCAAAATGTAACTGAGCATTACCTTACAACAAACTTCCGCCGTGCTATATCGACATTCAATGCTATATTTTGAAGCAACGAAACATTAATAATAACAGTGCAAGGAAATTAAATTGATACATTAAACCAATGCTTTGGTGTTAATAAAAAGTAGAATCGCTTACATTGTTGTTGAATAGGGTAACAGAGGTATTTTGGTCACTTCATATATTTTCTCCCACATAACAAACTTTATGGATTTAATTGATTTTAAGTAACCCATGTTGCATAAATTTCAAACTAATCACATCAAATTATCTATTGCGGAAGGGATTTTCAAAGATATTACATTTGGTGGATATTGTTACAAAATGGGCCAAAATAAAAAAATCCTAAAGCGGGCCGAAATACGTCTGTTACCCTATTGCAGACTCTGTCAGCTTGGAGCGAAATCAATCTTCAATTCAGCAACGCCATCGCACGGCATCACATTCAACATATCATGTCAATTGTATGGGTGCGCAGTGCTGCTATTTTGGCGCGCAGGAATTTGACATTTCTCTCCCCTACTTCTATGTACGAGATTCGATGCGGACTCGTCTGAGGGCGCCATGCTTGCGAAAAAGGATGTTGCCAATGATTTGTTCGGGAAATGTGAGAGCTGGATATCGAGATATCTAGATTTCTTAAATGGTACTAGTAAGATGATGACGACATATTTTTTGCAATGTTTTAAAGGAGTGGTTGTTTTTTGTTTCGATTTTTAACAGTATAGATCAGGGATTCCCAAACTATTTTGGGTCATTGACCTCTTTACTAAAATTAACTTTGGCTTTAGACCTCCATCAACAAATTCATTTGAAAATTCAAATTCTTGCTTTTTGAATATTGATGTAAAATACTTACCAAATTTCTGCGGATGGTCAAATAGACACAACTTTTTTAGCGTAAATATTTCAAAGAACAACGTATATCAAACAATAGAGGGTCGATTTCTAGATCTCGTCGACCTCCGCAAAAAGGATATCGACCCTAAGGGGTATATATCGACCACTTTGGGAACCTCTGGTATAGACCAACAGTTAGTTTGACATCAAAACATTGTAAAGTGATTGATGTTTTGTTGTAAAAAGCGAGATCCGGATTTATGTACATTACCTAACCTGTTTTTTGTCTAAGTGCGCAAAATGAACATCCTGATGTTGATGTGAATATTACACTCAAATAAAAATTCACGTTCGATTCACTTGAAAAATCACGTAAAATGGTTTCAAATGTCAAACTGAATATTTTACGTGACGAAAATGAATGTTATACGAACATCCCCTAAAATGAATAGAGTCATCACATAAGGTTTACGTGAATTGACCAAACGTCAAACAATCTACGTGAATTTCCAGTGTGAAAAACTCGATTTTGAAAATGGCGAGCAGTGGGCCTCGAAGTGTAAGTAGTGTAAATATTTGCGAGAAAAGTTATTTAATTACAATTTTTACTCCATCGACCGGACCATTCCAGTATGAAAGTTTACATGTATTCAACTGGACCGAGTGCCTGCGTGATTCCGGAAGTTTACCCGCTCCTGCCGAATGCTTCCAACAGGCCGTCGGTATGAAGCTAGAGACACTGGAACCATGTAATGCGACTTCAACCTGCATCGGTAGTGTTGTGGGATGTTCTTGGATCTCGGCTTCGACTTCGGTTGGATGGCAGCGACAACAAAAACGATTTCTGGAGGCTTGTCGATTTGAGATACCACGACGTTATTAGTTGCTTTTCAAGCCATTGGAATTGTATGACAATTTTCTGAAATAAATGTTTTATATTTCATGGCATTTTTCATTTCATAGATTTATATAAAAATCTGAAATCTCCCTTTTGACTTCAACCAATATATGAAATAGTAATTTTCTGGTATCTAAATTTGATATGAACTGATAGATAAATGTGATATGAACAGTACATTACATTTTACCTATGAAACACGTAACTTTTACTGGATTATGCATTAAACAGCTTTTAAATGCCAGTCCATTAAAACCTACGTGAAAAGTAGGGTGGAAAATATTCACATAACTTTTCACGTAACTATAATATGATTATTATTTTGGGTGTAGCATAGTTTATACCCGAATAAAAAATATTGTAGAAAAACAATACGATTTGCTGTTGCAAAACCTGCCACAACTTTGCTTTGACCATTGAAAAATATTTTAATGTATTGTTATACACTATTCAATTAATTGTGAACATGCTTTTTACAATAGAATGTATATGTTGTTAAGTATCGTAACAATTCAGATCATAAAATTTTCTCATATTTTTTTTTTCTTGAAAAACAATCAAATATACAGTTTGCATATTGTTTAAGACACCACATGTACAATAAATTCAGTTGTAGAATCTTAGAAACAATATATTGAATCGTTCGGAACGAAAAAATTTTGTCAAGATAAAATAAAATGTATTGTAACACATACATCTAATTGTGAATCAATTGCTTATGGAATGTTATTGCAGAGCTACTATGTGGGTTTTTCGGATATTTAACATAAATTTACAAGTAATCAAGCATGACTGCTTGAGAAATGCATGATGACTTGTACATTTATGTTAAATACCCGAAACCCCCACATAGTAGCTTTACAATAAAATTCCGAGTCATATTTTGTTCCGATGTTTACATGCGTGGATGCTGGCGCCAACTCATACACAACCTGACAGAAATGAGCCTGTTTCACTGAATCCAGGACGGCGCTAGTGTACCTAAACAATACGGGTTCAATGAATAACGAAACAAAAAGATTATAAGAGAAACCAGTGCTTCATTACGTTATTTACGGTCACTGTGTATGGTTCCAGCAATATATTTAAAAGGAGCGTAATTTTCATATTGTGACTCACGCAAGAACTCCTGAATGAAATGCGAATGAAATTTCGAATTTTTCTCACAGCGCTGCATAGGAACAAACTCATCAATAACACACATCATAAATCTCCAAAAATGCGCAGTTTTGTCGTGAATACGACTTACTTTACTATGGGGCGCCTTTTCAAAATTTACCCTCTGAGAGAGTGATAAGTTTTTGATCGTGAATATCTCATGTTATATCTAATGAATCAACATAATTCTTGCTACATGCCATCGGAAATATGATGACAATTTTATAATAAAATTTTCAGTTCTGTGGCATATTCTCAAATAGTTCAAAATTAAACTTTTCTGAAATGTTTGGTATAAACGAGTATCATAGAAGATAATTCATAAGGCGCGTTTGCCTTTCTCGTATTTTGAAAGCTCATAGCTCAGTGATCTGTAGAAGGATTTATATAATCTAACTACCAATAGAATCGAAAATTTTTAACTTGAACGTGTATTGCAACAACATTGAAGTTTTTCAATAGTACACTATTGAAAAACCTGTTTGATTTAACCCATGAAAGCACCAGCCAATCAGAACGCGAGATGTCTGAATCTATACAAGAGCATTCATATAAAAGTTGAGTGATTCATTTTTCCTACCATTTGCTGAGCAACTGTTCCCGAAACAAGACACGCGAGAGCAACATCGAGGACCTGTCGTCTCACTGTTTCCCGATCTGAATGCACGAGACACCGTCAGCACAATGACACCGAAAATCGGTAAAAAAAAAGGCAGCCAAAAAGTCCAGCAAGGCCCATTGCTGAAACAAGACACACACGAGAACCATATCAGATCTCAATATTTCCTACCAAAA
This sequence comes from Malaya genurostris, assembly GCF_030247185.1. Classification (NCBI taxonomy): domain Eukaryota; kingdom Metazoa; phylum Arthropoda; class Insecta; order Diptera; family Culicidae; genus Malaya; species Malaya genurostris. The sequence goes on along the minus strand of NC_080571.1, from coordinate 227,656,016 downwards.
GATTCATCAAGATGGAAGCTAAATTAATTTGCACCGTCACTAACACATTCAAATACGAACGGCAATGGGAAAGCGAAAGTGATGATTTTGAACACATCTTTATACTAGTATACAAATATGCCGTGCGAAACAGAGTTGAACAAATGAAAGAGATGAACAAATGTTTCCACTTGATTTGCGCATTCTACTTTCCAGGCGTTTCAGAACTGGCTAAACTTAAAGCAATTCTAAATATTTCTTTATCAGTGATGTGGTCATCCTGAAAAGGACGGGGTTTTCAACTCCTCATCGTTACGGATGGCCAGCTGCAGATGGCGAGGGATGATTTTCGTTTTCTTGTTGTCACGGGCAGCATTACCGACCAATTCCAACACTTCGGCAGCCAAGTACTCCATCACTGCCGCCAGATAGACCGATGCACCGGCACCGACACGCTCTGCGTAGTTTCCCTTTTGGAGCAGACGATGGATTTTGCCAACTGGGAACTGCAGACCAGCACGGTTCGAGCGAGACTTTGCCTTGCCCTTAACTCTTCCTCCTGTGAGCGTGTTTCTGCGTGAAAACTCCACAAGATACTGTTTACTGCTCGATAGCCAATTCAGTATTACTGGCTGCTGCTATACTAACTCTCTCTTTTATATTGTCTCACTGTTTCCCGTTCTGCGAAGGGGAGGTCCCTACACCCTTACCAGTAGCAGGTATAAAAGGAAATGTGATGTGAGAAATAGCGTCATTCTAGTGTTAGCATTCGTAAAGTGAACACGGTTAGAATTCTCCTACAGTTACAAAGAGTTAAACGCGCTGAGAATGGGTGGCAAGAGAAAGAAAAAGTCTCTCTCTCCCACAAAATCGCATATCAGCCCTTTGTTAAAAAAGGGAAAGCGTGGCAGCACCTCCAGCGGTGCTGATGCCTTCGATAATTCAAGTGACAATCGTAAGCAAAATAATGTTTACGATATACTGCCAGAAGTCGACGATTGTGATGATCAGTACTCCGTACACACATCGGGTACGCCGATAAATCCTGATTTCTCCGACAAACCCGAAAATGTTACCGTACAGGCAAAAATAAAATTGCCCCCACTGGTGGTGAAAACCGTTCCCCTCCCGAAACTGCAACGTGTAATGCAAGCTATCAACATATCAGCAGCTTACCAGCTCACCAGCATGGGAACGAAGCTTATCATATCAACGCAGAAAGATTTTGACAAGGCGAGAACCTATCTGGCTAAGACAGGAGCTGAATTTTACACCCACGACATTGCAGCAGCTAAACCATTCAAGGCAGTGATTCGAGGTCTACCAGCGATGGAAACTAACGATATCTTGAGTGAATTAAGTGAAGTCTACAAATTGAAGCCGATTGCTGTTTTTCCGATAACAAGAAGGAATCAAACAGCAAAATATCGAGACTGCTTGTACCTCGTACATTTCCAAAAGGGTAGTGTCACCCTCGGCGGGCTGAAGGCTATTCGTTCGCTCGGCCATATCATAGTGCAATGGGATGCGTACAGAGGCCCAAATCGTAGTGTTACACAGTGCATGCGGTGCCTAAATTTTGGTCATGGTACCCGCAACTGTCATATGAAACCAAAGTGCAACAATTGTTCCCAGGAGCACCTAACAGCGAACTGCGAAATCGACGGTGCATGTCAATACAAATGTGCTAACTGTGCCGGCAATCATCAAACTACGGATAAACAGTGTCCCAAACGTGAAGAGTACCGGAAAATTCGGGCACAAGCAACCATCAGAAACCAACAGACAAAAAAGAAAAGAGATATTCTCATCGATCCGGAAATGTTTCCCGAGCTTCCGCCTCCATCGAATAACAGAAAAGGCCCTAGTCAACACGATCATTTTACACCGATTCCCCCCGGTTTTAAATGGAATCAACAGAATCAACCGTTTCCGGATCCGAATACAAACGGTCCACATCCTGAAATGGGATCAGCTGCCACTTCAATTTCAAACACTGTTGCACAACTGGCTGCGATGGTGGCTGAAATGCAAAAAATGATGATGCACATGATGCAAATGTTCATGAGCTTCAGCATTCACCGCCCAAATCCTTAACTGGAATGCCCGCTCGATAGCGGCGAAAAAGCTGGAAATTATCGAATTTCTACAAACAAACCGAATAGATATAGCAGTCTTTACCGAAACCCATCTCCAACCCTCAGTGAACTTCTCTCTACCTCATCACTTTCTCTGCCGTTTGGACCGACCGGGAGCACGGCATGGTGGTGTAGCTATTGCCATCCGCAAGGGGCTTGAATATAGGACTCTTCCCGACTACCGACTATCGATAATCGAAGCTGTTGGCATCGAGTTGAAGACACCCGAAGGACCTATCGAAGTGATAGCAGCATACTGCCCAAGACAGTGCAAAAAAGTGGATGGCTCTGCAATGCGACTGAGAAACGAGATCCAGAAGCTAACCAGGAGACAAGGAAAATTCCTCCTTATTGGTGATCTAAACGCCCGCCATCCGCTATGGGGAAACGCAAGAAACAACTGCAACGGTGTCGTGATGGCAAATGATCTTCAGGCTGGTCACTACACAGTGCTTTACCCAGGTTCACCAACATACTACTCACCGACCGGACAAGGCACCATACTGGATATTGTACTAACCAATATGGTGGAAAACTGTTCAACCCCCTCCGTGATAGCTGAATTATCATCCGACCATCTACCGGTGGTATTTCAGTTAGAAAGCGAAATCAACACGCGCCAACAGGCTTGCAGGCGCAACTATCATCAAGTGAACTGGCCTATTCTACAACGTTTCGTCGAAGATAAACTTCCGGATAACCCTCCGCTGGTGTCTACAGCCAACATTGACAATGTTCTCCAGCACCTGACCAACACCATCATCGAAGCGGAATCAACGCACGTTCCAGCAAGATCAGTAGTAGGTGAGTTTCTTCAAGTTGATGAACACACTAAAAAAATTATATCTTTGCGAAATTGTGTAAGACGACAATTCCAAAGAACAAAAAATTTACTCAGAAAAGTGCTGTATAAAAAACTGAACAGAATTATTGCTGCTAGGGTTAAAAAACTTCACAACATTAAGTTCAGTAATGACATAAAAAACTTACCTAACTACTCCAGGCCCTTCTGGCGACTTACCAAAGTGCTAAAAAACAAACCAAAACCTATTCCCCCACTGAAAGATACTAATGGTTTATATATTACTGCCACCGAAAAAGCAAATCTGATATCTGAACAGTTCCTTGCATCGCACAATCTGGGTCGAGATATCATCAGTGAAATGGAAGAGCCAGTCGCGTTTAGCATCAATCAGCTTTCCAACACCCCAATTGATCCATTAAGTGTCAAAAAAGTCTCACTGAATGAGTTGAAAAACTTTATTAAGACCAGCCGTAATATGAAAGCTCCCGGTTTTGATGGAGTTTTCAATATTGTTCTCAAGAATCTCGGACCAAAAACTTTTAACCTTTTGATCAATGTGTTCAACCGCTGTCTGGAAATTGGTTATTTTCCATCCATGTGGAAACTCTCCAAAGTAATTCCCATTCTTAAGCCGGGCAAAGATCCCACCAACCCATCAAGCTATAGACCAATAAGCTTACTTTCCTCTATAAGCAAATTGTTCGAAAGAGTCATTTATACGAGACTTCTTGAGCACACCAACGAGAATAATATCCTCCTAGACTCTCAGTTTGGATTCAGGCGAGGTCATTCAACTGTCCATCAGCTCCAGAGAGTTCTAAAATTAATTAAACGATCCAAAGAACTAGCTAAAACTACGGTGATGGCGTTCCTTGATATCGAAAAGGCATTCGACAACGTCTGGCATGAAGGCTTGACTTACAAGCTTCTCCAGCAAAACTGTCCGATTTATTTAACCAAAATTATTACCAACTATCTTCAAGATAGGACATCACAGGTATGCCTATCGAAAGTCTGTTCGAATCCGTACAATATTCCGGCGGGTGTACCGCAAGGTAGTATCTTGGGTCCACTACTTTATAATCTATACACTTCAGACATTCCACCTCTACCAGCTGAAGGAACTCTCTCGTTATTTGCGGACGATTCCGCTATCAGTTATACCGGACGGTACATAAAAACACTGGTTAAAAAACTGCAAAACGGTCTCAATGCATACACCTCGTATCTGAACAAATGGAAAATTCGGGTCAATGCGGCCAAAACGCAAATAATCGTATTTCCTCACCGAAATACTGACCGTCTTAAACCAAGTACAAACATTCAGGTGATGGAAACCGAAGTGGAATGGTCCGCAATTGCTCGTTATCTTGGCCTTTTAATGGACAGTAAGCTACTCTTCCGAGCTCACATAGATGATCGAGTGGTCAAAAGTACTGTCATGCTGCGAAAGCTATATCCGATAATAAACCGTAAGTCTAAAATGTCTAAAACCAATAAATTGACTGTCTACAAGCAAGTCGTTCTGCCCATGCTGGAGTACTCCTCTCCGGTATGGAAAGACTGTGCACTTACGCATCGAAGAAAGCTCCAAATAGTACAAAATAAATTCCTGAGAATGATACTAAATCTTCCAAGACGAACAAGAATATCTCGTATCCATCAACTGGCAAATCTCGACCCGATTCAAACCAGAATAAATAACAATGCAACGAAGCATATGAACAAAGCATTAATGTCAGAATGGCAAACTATACGAAGTATTTATTCGTAATTTTGTAAATATTGTAAATATTGTAAATAAAATTAGAGTTAGGAAAATTAGGTATTAGGATAATTTAGGCTTAAGGATAACCAGAAACAAAACAAAATTCTTGTTGATAATCAAATATGCTGCAAATGCAAAACAATTCAAACAGATTAAAACTACTTAACAAAACAGAAATACGAAGTTTGAAAAGCAATAAGCTGTATCACTTACTCTGTAAAGAAAACGATTGTAAACCAAAAACGAATACAAATAAATTTGATTTTATCATCATCATCATCAAATAGCGTCATTTAAGTTAAAGCAGCTGCTCTGAACGTACGAGACACCGTCAGCTAGATGGCAAAAACCGAAAAAAGGCAGATTTGTACCGTCACTAACACATTCAATTACGAACGGCAATGCGAAAGCGAATGTGATGATGTTGAACACATCTTTATACTAGTATGGGGTCGTGTGAAAATATGCCATGCGATACAGGGTTGGCATATATACAGGTTAATCTATATTTTATTTACACATACATATATGTACAGATTAATCTGTATTAATATTATTATCATTATTATTACTATCATTATTATTATTAAAATAACTTGCATACCGAAGATCGTCGATACATTTCAGACCAGGCCATTGCAATTGTTTCGTACTGAAATTTCGAGAAGAATCAGATCTTCGAACTTCAAGGCTTCAATAAAAATAAACTACAAATTTGTCGTACCTAGCCTCCTATATTGGCAAATTAAAAAGGAATTATTTCAAGTTTGGAATATATAGCTGTAGAATAGTAGCTGTTTAATGTAACTAATCTGTACTTTAATGTAGGTGCATCGCTTCAAACTCTATTAGTGAAAAAGGGGAAAGCTTGCACAATTCATACAATCAATCAACTAACTGATATTCGGAAAAGTGATTGAAGCCTGCCAGTTTTTTCGTATTCACGACATCCAGTTATGTCTGACATTACCCACCCGACTTTTTAATCTTTGTATCCTTTAATTCACTCTGCCCCACGTCTTCTCTTTGGTCTAAAAAGATAACTATTAATAGTTTTTATATCCTTTATTTTACAGGTCTGGACCAGAACACAAACCTTACACACTTAAATTTTTTAACTGAGTCTCGGCAAAAAAATGCCGAGATTCGCACAGCCGAGTAATCAGCAATCATCTCGGCAAAAATAAAATAACTGAGCGTCTCGGCACCCTCAAATTTGACAAACGTCAAATATTGCCGAAATCGCCAGCGTAAGATTTACTGTTTTCTCAGTGAAACGTTCGCTGAATATTCGGCAATCCAATAAAACGAAAAAATGAAAAAAACAAATTACCGAATCATCAGTAATTAAATATCTAGTCAATTAATTTTGTTTGTAATTTCTAAACATTATAAACACACCATTCAGGATCAAAAGTTCATTTTATTAACACTTGAAGGAGGCTTACAAATTTGTTGCCAGTAGTGCTTAAAGCCTCTACCTTAAAACATGTAGCATAATAAAAAGCGGCGTTTCCGGATGCGGCCACCTTGAGTCGAGCTGGAAATATGAAAATAAAAATAAATATACAAAAATTTTCAATATTTAATGATGCATATACGGTATTGTTCAAAAAATAAACTTACTTTGATCTATTGAATTTGTCCATGCATTGGGTTATTTTTTCGCATATCCCCCAAAGTTTTGTCTCGAAGACTCTTTGAGCCCCGTGTTGGGTGTTTTTCCCTTATAATGTGATCTGATAAAGTCGCTTTTTATAAAGCGAAACATGTCACTATATTTATTCAATATTTTTACTTGCAAGTGGTTCCACGTTTCTTCGAAGATTATTCATTTTGTCGTGAATACGACTTACTTTACTATGGGGTGCCTTTTCAAAATTTACCCTCTGAGAGAGTGATAAGTTTTTGATCGTGAATATCTATTGTTGTATCTAACGAATCAACATAATTTTTGCTACATGCCATCGGAAATATGATCACAATTTTATGATAAAATTTTCAGTTGTGTGACATAATCTCAAATAGTTCAAAATTAAACTTTTCTTAAATGTTTGGTATAAACGAGAATCAAAGGGGATAATCCATATGGCGCGTTTGCCTTTCTCGTATTTTGAAAGCTCATAGCTCAGTGATTTGTGGAAGGATTTATATAATCTAACTACCAATAGAATCGAAATTTTTCAACTTAAACGTGTATAGCAAAAACATTGAAGTATTTCAATAGTACACTATTGAAAAACCTGTCTCATTTGACCCATGTCAACACCAGCCAATCAGAACGCGTTCTGAGGAAGAGAAGAAAATAGCTGCTGCTGTACAACAAATCGTTCAAGAAAAATGTTCCGAAAAGTGGTGAATATCGTAGTGAGTTCCTCAATTTGGTCCTTCTGAATGCTAGAAACGAATCCCTACACCATATTGATAGTTTCTTTCAATAAATTATGCAAATCCGAAATGAAATAATCGACATTAAAATTCTTTATGCGGCTATTTTTATAGCCGTTAGGACCGCCCATTAGTGAAAAAGCTACAAACGAAATCACATAAAAGGAAATCTCTTAACAAAAATTGAATCAGTTTGGAATCTATCGCCACTGCGAGCAGATGTGTTTTGTGTCGTCTGCACAACTAGTTTCGCTTTCGACAAGAGCGATTACGTCACAGCTGCCAGTCATTAGCATTACACAATATCAGCCGTTCTAATGGCTCTAAAATTTTTCTAAAGAACTATTAGGATTTGTTTTTCGCAAATCGCAGGTAATTATCCTCAGTTTAGTGCAAATCAAGAACAATTTGGTTAGATTTGTGCACTTTTCGCTGTGTGAAATTCACAATAATCGAGATCAAGTGAAGCCTTTTTTGCGAAAAATGTTCCGAGTTTAATATCGTAGAGAATTACGCAATTTGACCCTTCTGAATGCTGGAAATGAATCCCTACAGCATATTGATAGTTTTTTTTTCAATAAATTATGCAAAACCGAAATGAAATAATCGACATTAAAATTCTGTACGCGGCTATTTTTATAGCTGTTAGGACCGCCCAGTAGTGAAAAAGCTACAAACGAAATCACATAAAAGGAAATCTCTTAACAAAAATTGAATCAGTTTGGATTCTATCGCCACTGCGAGCAGATGTGTTTTGTGTCGTCTGCACAACTAGTTTCGCTTTCGACTAGAGCGATTACGTCACAGCTGCCAGTCATTAGCATTGGGAAAAAACAACGGTTGAGAGCATTACACAATATCAGCCGTTCTAATGGCTCTAAAAGTTTTCTGAAGAACTATTAGGATTTGTTGCAAATCGAAAGGAAATATCCTCAGTTTAGTGCAAATCAAGAACAATTTGGTTAGATTTGTGCACTTTTCGCTGTGTGAAATTCACAGATCAAGTGAAGCCTTTTTTGCGAAAAATGTTCCGAGTTTAATATCGTAGAGAATTACGCAATTTGACCCTTCTGAATGCTAGAAACGAATTCCTACAGCATATTGATAGTTTCTTTCAATAAATTATGCAAATGCGAAATAAAATAATCGACAATAATATTCTGTATGCGACTATTTTTATAGCTGTTAGGACCGCCCATTAGTGAAAAAGCTGCAAACGAAATCACGTAAAAGAGAGCTCCTAACAAAAATCTAATCAGTTTGGATTCTATCGTCAATGCGAGCAGATGTATTTTGTGCCGTTTGCAAAGCTAGTTTCGCTTCCGACAAGAGCGATTACGTCACAGCTGCCAGTCATTTCGATGGATGAAAAAGCAACGTTGGAAAGCATTATAAAAAATCAGCCGTTCTAATGGCTCTAAAAGTTTTCTGAAGAACTATTAGGATGTGTTGTTCGCAAATCGAAAGAAAATATCCTCAGTTTAGTGCAAATGTAGAACAGTTTGGTTAGATTTTTGCACTTTTCGCTGTGTGAAATTCAGAGTAATCGAGATCAAGTGAAGCCTTCTTTATTTTTGCGAAAAATGTGGAAAAGGGGAATGCTTGCATAATTCATACAATTGATCAACTAATTGATATTCGGAAGTGTTAAGGAACATGTCATTTGTTTTCGTATTCACGACATCCAGTTATGTCTCTGACATTACCCACCCGCCTTTTTTTCACTCGAGAATTTCATCAGAAAATAATCGCGCAATGCGAAGCGAAAATGTAACGCAGCAATAAATGACAGCTGTCGTGCTGAATCTCGGCAACAGCTAGCGCATATTCCGAAATCTCGGCAAACGTTTCTGCTGATGTCGGCATATCTGTTGTTTACTGATAAATTTAGCAAGCAATCATGACAAATTTCGGCAAAGTGAAGCGTTTTACCGAAATATCAGTGAATGCATTTAACGAAGTTCAGAAACATGCGTATTGATTACTGAGCAATCAGCAAATTTAGGTGTTGCTGATCAGTTTCGGCATTTTATTATGCCGAGCTCAAGAAATGGTTTTAAGTGTGTACCTTCAACGATTCTGTTATTGAACAGTAAGACGGTAAAGTACCAAAATCCAATCCTACTAAAGGTTATCCAAGGGAGTTTTCGGGAAAGTGAAGCGCACTAGTTAACATCAAAAACTTAACTGACAGAACTAGTCCGTTTCTTTATTATTTACATTTCGATCGCCTTCGTAGGCAGTGCTGCCAGTAAGCAGGACTTTTATTATTTTTGGAATGAAAACTGTTATAATATATAACAACTCTTCCCCCTTTAACAGGGTTTCTAATTATGAAATGTTTAAACTAAAACAAAGAAGAATGTTTTAAGATAATGAAATTAATATAAATATATCGAATTCTGATCTATCAGAAATAAAGATATTCATGTACAGCCTTAGCCGTTTTTTCCTTTTTGATCGCCTTAGTGTGTGTTCCGAACCCATTAGGGTTTCTCCAATCTTCCTTTTCCTTGAAGTTGCTTTAGCCTCTTCTTATGTGGTTGCTTCGGGAAATCCCGGAAAGTCAGGTTCGTTATCTTTCTCTAATACTTGTTGATATGAGGAAGGCGTTAAAATAAAAATATTTGGCTTGGACTGAACCTTTGTGTCCTTAGACATCCTTAGCTGATTTCGATGGGCCTCTACCCGAGCGTTTCCAATGATAATCTGAAAAATATGTTTTGAAACGCGTTTTAGAAATACTGCTTTTATCCGTCTATCTTTAATGTGAGTATCGTGATTTTTGTACCAAATTTCAGCCCCTTCAATCAGATTGTCTATTGGATCATTCCGTTCCTCACGAAACGTGATCGTTTCTTTTACTCGACTTTCATCATGTTTTACTTGTGGTAATAGCAAATTACTTTTATAACCCAATTTAGGGTTAACTAAATCTAACAAGGTTTTTGGTTTATATGATAAAATTTTCTCGGATGGAAAAAGTCCATCCCCCGTCAAACAATTGTTTCTATAATTAAACAACAACAAAATCAATTGGTCCTCCAAGTTTAATTCAGACACTTCCGGTTCTAAAAGGAACTTTTTCAAAACTTCTTTGGTGGTTCTCACCAACCTCTCCGCCTGACCATTACTTGATGGATTATAAGGCGGACTTTTGAGGACTTTGATTCCCTGTATTTCTAAAAATTGTATAAAGGCATAAGAGTTAAAAGGTGGACCTCCGTCTGAAACTAAAACATCCGGTAACCCAAATCTTGCAAAATAGCTCACCAATTTCCTCAGCACTTCGGTATAGTTAGTACCTTTCTTCATCCAATCGATTTCGATCCATTTGGAAAAACTATCTACCAGTAACAAGAAAATATGATGAGAAAAGTAGAAGAAATCAATATGAACCCTACTGAAAGGCTTATTAGTAGGTATCCAGTTAGACTCCGCTTTCGGTTTCTGAGTAATGAACATGCTATTACAACTGAAACACTTGCCAATATACTTTTCTATATCACTGTTTTTACCAAACCAGTATACTGAACGTCTTGCCAGCTGTTTAATTTTCACAATTCTTATGTGATTCCCATGAAACAATTTTAATGTTTTATCTTTCGAAATTGCTGGTATTATTACCCTATCTTGATACAGCAAACAGCCTTCCAAGTCCAATAAGCAATCAATTTTGCTCCCTGCTAAATTAGCAAATAGATCTTGCATCACTGGCAGGGGATATGAATTAGTGATTATATATTTATTGATCGATACTTTACAATCTATCACCAGTCTTATATCGTTATTTTTCTTCATAACAATAATGACTGATGATGCCCATTCACTAGTTTGAATTGGTGAAATAACTTTTCGTTCATCTAGTTTATCTAAAAGGTTAATAACTTTTTCTTTCAGTCTGAAAAGGACATCATATGCTTTTTTAAATATCGGAGTGTTTGTCTTCAGTATCAAATTTGCTTCAAACCCTTTGATTGACAAGGAAAAATCTTTCTTAAAAACATCTGAAAATTTAGATTTGATTTCCTCTACCATGGCGAACTTTTGATCAGTTACCCTATTGATCATTTCCTCATTTGAAAAAACACTCCTCCATCTCTGGAAAAATTTATCCAGCCACGGTCTGCCCATCAAGGAATGAATGATTTGTCACAATACAAAACTATCAATTTTCGGTGCAGCTTAAACCCATTAAGTTCAACCAACACATTTACAAAACCTTCGACCTTCAACTTGGACCCATTTACTACCATCAATTCTTTCTCACACGTTTTAATTGGCTTGTTAAATATAGATTCATAATGATTTTTCCCAATTACGGATACTGAAGCCCCACAGTCCACTTCCATGTCAATATTGACCCCCTCAATTTTACATTTAATTAAACAGGGGTTATTGATACAATTAATAGACGAAACACACATACAATCCCAATCACCTGTATCTTCCTCTTCGTTGTCACTTTTCATGTTGCTCGTCCTCATCCTGCTCATAATGTCGGTTAAATGCCGCTCCGTATTGGGTCCTGGACTGAATGAATCCACCACATTTACTGTCTCTTTTTTTAAATTCCTCAAGGCGAAACATTTTTTTACTATGTGACCCTTCTTTTTACAAAAAGCGCAAACCATATTGGAATAATCGGGTCTTGCCCCATTATTCCAATTGTTATATTTGGACTCATATTTTGCAGTGTTGCCATAAAAATTTTTGCTTTGGTTTCTAAACCCTAATCTATCTTTGATTGGGCCTTTCGATTTACCTTCACCTGGATTATAGTTGTTTTTAGATTGAATAGACTCATACGCCCGCAAACGATTTAATACATTCAAAGTTGGACTTTGAGAAATGTTACCAATAATTTTTTCTGCCGATTCCAGGGTCAGATTCTCTTCATTAAGCAGACGTTGCTGTAATGCCTTATCACTTAACCCTGCTACTATTCTATCTCTGATTGCGGCATTTTTGTGATCCCCGAAAGTGCAAAATTCTGCCTGTAATTTGACAGACAAAATAAAGTCTTCAACCGATTCGTCCAATTGTTGTGATCTTTTGTGGAATTTGAATCTTTGTATCAGATCCGATTCCACCTTGTCTAGCCTAGCTTTTAATTTTGCTACTAATTCATTATAAGGAGCTTCATGTAACTTGCCATTCGGGAAAAGAAGTTTCAAATTGGGCAAAAATTACCGGACCACCTAGAGTAATGAAATGCGCTTTTTTGCATTCTCGGCAACACCGTTCATCATAAAATAAAATCTTAATCTCTCCTTCCAGTCGGAAAAGGATGAGCCCTTGCGGTAGGGTTCGATAGTTGTTACCATGTTGGCGTTCGCCATCTTTAAAATCAATTAATATATATGTATATATAAAATTTGACAAAAATTGCCACTCAACAAACAATATAATTAGAGCAAAAATGACTCACCGCTTTACTAAGGTATTATTCTTCTTATCCAATTCAGCCTATATCCGCCAGTAAAATGAATTGTTTCGCAGTTTTCGCGACCTCCGACAATAATCAGTTGTCCACAATATCGAGGAGAGTTGTTCAATGTTCAGCTCACTGTTTTGTATCACACCACCGAAAATAAAACGTAAAAAAAAAGATATTAATGATAGGTAAAACCACAGTTTCGTTACAAAAAAAAACAACCAGGTTTAATCAAATTTAAAATGGTGTTCAACCAGCAGCACTATTCAACATTAATTTAATTGTTACCTTTGATGGCTGGAATAGTACCTACACAAAAGAAAACAAAATGGAGATGGGTGAAGGTGACGCTACCAAGAACAAAAGAATTAAATATTCTTTCTGGTTTGAATTCCTCGTCGCCAGTTTTTATATCCTTTATTTTACAGGTCTGGACCAGAACACAAACCTTACCTTCAACGATTCTGTGATTGAACAGTAAGACGGTAAAGTACCAAAATCCAATCCTACTAAAGGTTATCCAAGGGAGTTTTCGGGAAAGTGAAGCGCACTAGTTAACATCAAAAACTTAACTGACGGAACTAGTCCGTTTCTTTATTATTTACATTTCGATCGCCTTCGTAGGCAGTGCTGCCAGTAAGCAGGACTTTTATTATTTTTGGAATGAAAACTGTTATAATATATAACAATAGTAATTGATAGAATTAAAAACGAAGTGTTTTTTTAATGTTGTGTGTGACTAGAGTCGTATCAATGAAAACGCAAGGAACTAGTAGCCATTTGTAGGAGTATTTGTTATCATTGAATGATCTTATAACGGCTCGGATAAAGATAAGGGAACCATGGATTTAATCTTGGTTTGCAAATAAGTAGTATTGTTCTTCAAGATTTAGTAGAATACATTACTTCACGTACATTGTTCATTGAAATGTGATTAACTACTTTTTTTCTATTGATGAAAAGAGAAAAATTATACTTATACTAAACCAAAGCAACTTATCATCATAATTATTTTATTAATGTCAAGAAATGCTAACCAAATTTATTTTACCTATTTAAATATAAAAATTTAAACCGCAGATTGTCGAAAAACATATACTTTATTTCCAAATGTTATTCCATTTACGACACCATTGTGGAACCAGAGAACCAAAACTTTTACTTATTTTCTCGATTTATTAATTTCGTAAGAAAATTACTGCCACCAAAACCATCCTATGTCGCCACCAGTGTAAATTCTACATCTTGAGCTCGATCAACATTCTTTGTTTTGTTTCCACTGTTTTCATAGTATGATTACTCTAGGGGTGTTTCGTTGTACCTGAATTTCGATTTGTTTTCAGATAATTCAATTTTCATCTACATCTTGGATGCTTTATATAGGTATAAATCATTGACTAATAATTTCTGACGAAGTTTGTTAGTTCATTGTTAACAAAACATTACAGGTATGTACGAATTTGTCATGTATGAATTTAACCACTTATCATTTGTTTCCCCACAGAAGCTTGAATTATTATTGAAAGCAATGTCCAAAGTACGCAGGATCCGTCAATATAGTAAAGATGATCTTCAACGAGCTTTACAAGCCGTTGATGAGGGGCTCATGAGTTTATATCAAGCGGCTAAACAATACAATGTTCCTCGCACAACTTTAACGATGTATAACGAAAATCGTAATAGAAAAGGACAAATGGGACCAACATTGACATTCTCGAGTGAAGAGGAACAAATTATGGTCTTATGGGTGCAAGATATGTATCAGAAAGGTTTAACACTACGTCGTGTCGATTTACTAGAGGCGGCCCAATGGATTTTAGAAACATTTCCCCGGGAAAAAAAGTTTAAAGATAATACTCCTAGTATGTGGAGAATACGGTACTCTTTTTGAAGAAGAAACTCCTAATAATGTTTGATCATTTTTAGGCAATAGTTGGTTGAGAGCTTTCGAAAGACGTCATCCGGCAATAACAATGTATATCCAAGTGGAACCTACTACCAATAGAAACATTGTTGAAAAACCTATCTTAAAATGCTACGAAGACGTCTTCCTAAATTTAGATACACTGGAAGTGTTTAGCGATCCATCGCGGGTTTTTAAATACAACGAAATTGAGTTTAGTTTGGGTTTTAATTTGTTGAGCCTTTTTGAAGCAAATGGTAAAAACAGTAATCGTCCTGATTTAGTTACTACCGGTCTAATAACATCTGCTCGCGGTCAGTTAGCATTTCCAATGGTTGTATATCCTCGTAGCGGCACAATACCTATCGATATTGCTGAATCGGTACCTTTATTCTATGGCATTGGTAACAGCACAAGTGGTACTATAACGAAACAAAATTTTTATAATTTTGTTACCAAGACGTTTTACAAATTTTTAATACTTAACAAAAAACACTTTCCTGTGATACTTTTTATTGATGGAACTAAACCAAAAGTTACCTTGGAATTGTGGCAAGCATGTCAAAAGCTAAATATCAGCCTTGTAGCTTATAATCCAAGCGAAAGTTTGAACAACCGGAAACATGCCGCCAACATCTCAATCCTGACAAGACATATAAAAAGGAAACTTAGTGATGCTTCCTTCCAATGGAAAGAATTGAATACCGGCAACTGTATCTCGGAAATACACTTCTCAGAACTAATTCAAACTGCTATACATCATGGAATTAGTCAAGAGTTAATTATAAGCGATTGGGCAGACTTTCCGTTCTATAAGTGGATACTTCAACGTAGCACCCGAATGGAGGAGATTGAGTTTGTGAGTGCTGATCAAGAAGAGTCTACGGAGAGACTTTTGCCCACCTGAATAAAATTTGTTTTAGAAAGAATCTTACTTATTACTTCTAAATATATATATACGCAAACAAAAATCGAATTTGTCTGGGCATGTCGAGCAAGTCAGAGTACTCAACGTAAATATTTGATATTTTTTTATGATGCCACAATTTAACAACAGCGCAGTACACAGAAATTTCTTTTCAGTATTGGAGAACATTACTTTGAAAAGCACTATAAGAAACTAACAGCTGCTTGTTATTCAATAGGCATGAAACAAAGGTTCCCAAATATTTCGGCTGAGCTCTGACGCAAATGAGTTATGTAAATAACACCTAACAAATCTCCGCTTTGCTCTGTATTTCTCGTCTACAAATATACTTTATTTAAAATATTTCCAAAAGACCTGTTTTGCTGATAAACTGATATTTCAACACATTTAAACACGGAGACGTGCCTTTCGCATGTACACCTGACACACAATGCTTCAGTTCTCACGAGTGCGATAGAACAGCTGTACAAATATATCGAACGGAACTGCGGGATTTGAATATTCCAGGATTATTTTAGATACAATTTAGAAGAAATAATAAGTTAATAATTGATAGCAAGTTTTATTCAACATCATCTGCCTCGCACCATAATTTGTCCTTATCTATATCATGTTGAATGTACATGAAATCCCTTATCAGTCCACTGTCTAATTGTATTGCACAGTCAGCTCGGAAAAGCCAGTGTTATTTTGGAAATGTTATGATTGTTACTATTTTATTTTTTCTTCTAGATATTTTTTTACATTAGGCCATATTTCATCAGTCGTTTTGCCACTAAACGTAACTAATAATCCTCGTTGTTTAAAGTATGTGCTTAATGGTTTAGTACAAGCTTCATAAACCTCCAATCGTTTTCGAACTGCCACTGGATTATCGTCTGGCCGTTGGATAAGTGGCTCACCGGTAACATCGTCTTTTCCAGGCACTGCAGGATCGTTGAAACCGATATTGTATA
This sequence comes from Malaya genurostris, assembly GCF_030247185.1. NCBI lineage: Eukaryota > Metazoa > Arthropoda > Insecta > Diptera > Culicidae > Malaya > Malaya genurostris. Next base: position 227,639,714 of record NC_080571.1, on the reverse strand, counting down.
CTCTCCCACTTGGAAGGTGAACCCACCGACTTTTCAATCGGTCTATGATTACGTCAAAAGGCACATCTAGATTGATAACGGTGTTAATCGGCTCGGTGTGCAACAATTCATCTGCCTGATCAAGTGTGCGAGGAAAACCATCCAATAACCAAGACTTCGATTTAAGTTTTTCTAACTCACTTAGGATACATTTGGTTATATAAATATCGGGTACTAGTTTCCCATCTCTGATGTACTGATCTGCAATGTTGCCTAAATCCGTTTTCTGTTCTATGTTACTTCGTAGCAGATCGCCGCTCGAGATGTATTTCATACTAAATGTTTTCACTATACGAGAAGACACTGTTCCCTTGCCCGACCCTGGTGCACCCATGAGCACCGCGCGAAACAGGTTTGGGCTCATTTTTGTGCGTTTCGTTTTATCAGTTTTACTTTTTAGTGAATAAAATATTCTAAAACAACAAAAGGTTAACCACAGACAGTTAGCAACTTCCAAACTCGGTGCATTCCGCAGCGCTATCAAAAAACAACTAAACAAGATTTATGTTGGACTTTAGTCTCTACTCTGTTGATTTTGCATGCAGTTTCTCTTTATTTGTGTAGAGAACTCTCTGCTCTCTCAAAATATTCAAAGCACCAACCGTAAAATGCACACAAAGAAAAACAAATGTATTAGAAACTACACGATTAGAGGTCTATCAAACCCACGATGTAAAATACCTGGTGATCACGTTTTTCTATGTGTTAGTGCGGTTGTCATTTTATTTTGGAATAACAGAGAGAAGTGAAGAAGAAAAATATAAACAAATGACGTTTCGGGAGTTGCTTTTATGAAAATATTTAGAGTTGATTCTGTTTGCGAAAATATTGACAGTAAAATGCGGTGTTTTGTTCCGGGATGTTTCAATCGTTTTCATTACCTGCATTTGAAATGCCACCCACAGCACAATCACTCCGTTATTCATAATAACTGTAATAGATACAACAGTGCGATCCGCCAAATCCTTCCTCCAACGAAATGAACAGAATCGGATGTGTGTAAAATTTTCTATATATCGACGTTACCTTGCAAGCCCTTGAAGAAAAATGTCCAGATTTTCAATTAGTGTCAAAGATTCGCCAGGCTGCGCGACAACTGAAGTAACTTAGAATCGAAATCCCGATCTGAACTGGTCGTTTGTTTATGTTTACATGCTTGAATCCCAGCGCGCCATACTTAATTTCGTGAGAAAATTACCAACACAACCAAAACTGTCTTATCACGCCACCAGTGTATCTTACGTCGTGTATCAAACCTAGAATTAGTTTGTTACAAACCTGTGACGGCATTGCGTTACCAAGTCGATTAGACTTTTGCATACAAACGCTCGTATAAGGATCTTTTGTATTGAGTTCCACCAAAGATAAACCAAATACTCTATCGACAACACGACCAGGCACTGCGAAGATAAATCAGAATAAAAAGTGTCCGTGAACGATTCAGCGCCAGTTAGCACAAATATAGCGACCCCTTGTTAATCATTGAAAAAAAATGTTTCCAGCAACACTTTTCTTGTTGCTATAAACTCGTCACCAAGGAACTTTTGCAACAAAAATAAACAAATACAAAGTCTTCTTCGAATAGATTAATAAAGTTTTCGCTGGGCTTCGCTCGCAATTGTTTGCAATATCATTAAATAGGTGAGTGAAAAACTCCATTGTTTAATATAGATCGACATTACATTATTGTAAAAAAGTAGAAATAATGAAAACGATATTTTTTCTTTGTATGTTTGTGTCAGTGCTCTATAGTCATACCACGATTTCCAAGCGATTGAAAAAATTGAAGCAAATAGCCTCTACTCAGATACGGTTATCTGCTAGAAAGCACATGTAATAAATTGTACAGAGTGCATGGCAAGCCAACTCAAAGTTATTCTGAAGAAATAGATATTGTGAAAGTTGCACGAGGCACCGCGAGCTATCGGCCGGGAACTGGAAACCCTGAAAAATGAAATTATTAAATACGACAAAGTTAGACGCTTTTCACAATACGTTTCACCCTTATTTATTTATTTACAATCAACAGACACAATTTGGTCCTAATGATAATTCCTAATAATATTCAGAAAATTTGTACGTATTCTGCTTCGTGACACATTAAAATCATACCCAGATGAAACGCGGTTGAACGATCTCTGTAAACCAATAATAGAACCGTTTGCGCCATAGTTGGTACGTCGTATAGGAAGTCGAAGAAAAGCACTGTTGCGGAGAGCTCTGGGTCGCACATTAATATTAATTTCGTTGAGCAAAACGGGACAGTCGATCCTACCGTTGAATATATCTGCTATTATCAAAGCGCGTGATAATTCTCGTCGCACTTGTAATGTGTCGAGACCCATTAATAACCCGCGACTTTCATAACTAGGTAGTTGATGAGGATCGGTCCACGGCAATCGACGAAGAGCGAAGCGAACGAATCTACGCTGTATTCCCTCAATTCTATGAGCACCGTTCAGGTAGCATGGGTTCCAAACTGCCGAGCAATATTCGAGAGTTGAACGAACAAGCGAGCAGTAAAGCGATTTTAGACAGTGTATGTCTGTAAAGTGCTTAGTTATTCTCATTAAGAATCCTAAGCTACGGGAAGCTTTAGCTACAATGTAACTGATGTGATGCTTGAATGTAAGTTGCTCATCGAGATGGACGCCAAGATCCTTAACGCTAGTAGATCTTCCAATCGAGGATCCATCCAGAAAGTATTCGACATGCAATGGCATTTTTCTCCTCGTGAACGTAATGGCCGAGCATTTGTCTGGATTTACAATCATACGGTTAACTTTACACCAATCTGCGAAGATTACCAATTGCCGCTGGAGAAAGGCTACGTCTTCTAAGTTGCGGATGATGTGATAGATCTTGACATCATCAGCAAACGATAAGCGAGGACCTTCCAAGGCAAAATTGACATCATTGAAGTACAGTAAAAATATTAACGGTCCTAGATGACTACCCTGTGGTATTCCGGATGATGCGAGGAACTCTCCGGAAGTATGATCGTCAATTTTAACTGCTAAACGACGATTCCTAAGATACGACTGCAACCAACGAAGAATGTTCGAACTGAATCCAAGTCTGTCCAACTTAGCAACCGTGATGTCGTGGTTGATTATATCGAAAGCGGAGGAAAGATCTGTGTAGATAACGTCCGTTTGTAAACCGTTAGACATTGCATCAAACACATAAGACAAAAACGATAGTAAGTTTGTGGTTGTTGAGCGGTTAGGCATGAAACCGTGTTGAGTATCGACGATATATTGCTTGCAGTGATTGAAAATTGGTGTCAGTATAACCTTTTCGAACAGCTTTGGTATAGCGCTAAGGGAAGTGATACCGCGGTAGTTGTTTATATCCTTTTTATCGCCTTTCTTGTGGACTGGGAACATAAAGGAAGCTTTCCATAAATTGGGGAAAACTTCTGTAGCGAGAGACATTCGAAACAGTTTGCAGAGGGGAGCGATTACTCCACGCGAGCACTTTTTAAGAATAACTGCCGGTATTCCATCGGGGCCTGGAGAATTTGAGGCTTTCATTCCTACAATTGCCGTCCGTATTGAGTCTTCGTCAATATTGATGCAGTTCAATGAGTTATTAGACAGGGGAACGTTAAGTGCTGCGGCAGCAATTTGCTGCTGAGTCAGGATTTCATTTGAAAAAACCCTAGAAAACTTTTCCGCAAACATCTGGCAGATTTCCTGTGTGCACGAACCAGTACGATCTCCAAAGCTCATTGACGAGGGCAACCTAAATTCTTTCCTTTGCTCATTCACATGTTTCCAGAAATACCTTGGATTTGATTTCAGTTTTCGTTGTACGTTGTTCAAGTAGTTGGCATGGCAGCGCTTAACGGTTTTCTTGTACAACTGATTTATCTGCACGTAGTGATTACGCAGGGAAAATCCTCCATGTTTAGAATACCTCTTTAGAGCGGCTCTTTTGGTCGTTTTCAGATGTCTCGCTTCCGCAGTCAGCCATGGTGGATGCCGGGTCTGCTCGTTTCGGTACATAGTAGTCGATTGCGTAGCTCATAACATTAGAAAACGTCTGCACAGCAGCATTGACATCATCGTTGTCGAGAACTTCATCCCAGTCGATTTGCGTCAAGAAGTCGGTCATATTGGTGTAGTCGGTTCTACTAAAATTATAGCAGATGATGTCCGTTGGAATGCAGGCGTTCTGTAAGCGATTTGAATCGAGCACAATATGTAGTGGAGGATGATGACGAACGGAATTGACCAGAGGGAACGGTGAAGCACTAATCTTTGGTGCAACATCTTCTCTACTTGAAAAGCAAAGATCCAACATCCGGTTATTTTCATTAACGACAGGATTCGACTGTCGAAGAAGGTTGAGGTTGTAGCCGTCGAGCATGGTTGTAATGCCAATGTGGAAAGTGGAGAGCGCCGGATCAGGAAAGAAGAAACCACCGGAACTTGTTTGCCATTTTATGCTGGAAAAGTTGAAGTCTCCCACAATCAAGATTTCATCTACGGGTAGTACATGAGTGGAAGTAATTTCTTGCAACGACTGTATGTGTGCATCGATTAGCGGTAGATCGCGGCATCGGTCCGGAGGAAGATATATCACACAAAGGTAGAGGGAAAAATTGACCAGTTTCAAACGCACCCAAACCTGCTCCACGCATTTACCAGATGCGGTTTCGATCAGTTGCGCCTTCAAACGACGATGCACTGCGATAAGCACCCCGCCTCCAATAGTTTTTGAGTTATTTAAGGGGCTGCGATCGGTACGGAAGACTTCGTAGTTGGATCCAAAACCTTGAACGGAGAGCGTACAATCACTGAGCCAGGTCTCCGAAAGAGCGATGATGTCGAAGCAATCATCCGAACAAGCCAGCAAATAGTCGGTGATGTGCATGTTCATGCCTCCAACGTTCTGGTAGTACAAGTGCAGCGGTTGACTAGATTGATCGTGCGATGGATAACTGCAAACGACGGGAAGTGAATCAACGCCTGAATCGTTTGAGACTGAATTGTACTTGCCGTCTGAGATGGTTTGGAAGACCCCTTCCGCGTTCCCACTCACAGGGCCGGGACGACTGATGACCGCTGGCTGCAATAGCTCGACTGTGGGGAACGTATCAGGGGCTTCCATGGTGCGAACATCTGTGCATCCCGGTATCCGATTCAAAGCGAGAGGAGGACATCTATAAGTGCGAGAGAGATCAGCACTTGGAAAGGACGGAATATGCAAATACTTGCCGAGATGAGACATTTGGAAGACTCTTTCACCACACCCACGCACAGGACCAGGACGACTGGAGAACGCTGGCTGCTGTGGCACGACTGTGGCGGGGGGTTCGAGAGCTTCCAAAATATCAACTTCAGTGCGTCCCGGTGTGGTTCCATTGTACTCTCATAACGTTTGCCGGGGCGGTGTTCTCATCAAACGGAGCGGGCTGGGTGTTACTTCGTCTACATTCATAACGGTGCTGCATCCATTTTCGTCGGGAATCGGTGGAGAAATATCGATTGGAGGATACCAGATGTTTTGCTTTTTGTTGTCTTCGAACTCGCGAAACAAAACACCTTGTGGCCAGGTGTCGGGATTAAGAGCCGCTTCCCGAAATTTGGGCAGTATCCCAACTTTGAAGGAGACAAAGTTCAGAGTATTTACGTCGACATCTCTTTTCACCAGCGGGATGACCGTGACATCTTCGCTGCACTCTAAACCATCTTTTGTTAGCTGCGAAACCATCTCCTTACTAACGCTGGGGTGGAAACGTGACAAGTAAATCCATACGAGGGAGCAGGGCGTTGGAACTGTGGCGATATTACAGTTATCCGATGGTTTCCGGCAACCTTCCAAGGTTTTACTTGGCTCAGAACTATCTTCCCGACGACGCTTCGCATTGGGACCAAATCCGTCGGGCTTCGGCGGCAGCGGCGACGAAACAGGCACTTTGCGCGAGAGACGAGATATTTGCTGGCTATTCTTTTGTCGTGAATACGACTTACTTTACTATGGGGTGCCTTTTCAAAATTAGCCATATGGAAGAATGGGCAGAACTTAATCGCGAATATCTCGACTTGTATTAATGGTAGCAACATAATTCTTTCACCATTTCATCAAAAATATGATCAGGAATTCAGGATAATATTTTGAACAGTGTGCGATAACCACAAACAACTCAAAAATTAAGTTTTCTTAAAATTTGAAAACAACGCGGAAAACTTTTTACTTTCGCTTGGGTTTTTCGCGCAAGGACGACGATTTTGAGATAGTCAGGCACATATCTTCAACTGAATGCGTATAAAAGAGGAACCGTGGTCGAAAATCGATCATTTCTTTTCGTGCGTTCGATGGAAGCAGACGTCGTGGGAGTGGAATCATCAACCAGCAGCGAGAGAGAATGCACCTTCTGCGTGGTTAATAAAAACCTCAAACGCTCAGGTCGCATCTCTCATTCGCTTGCTGGCCATCGAGGCGAGAGGACCAGCCAGCAGCAGCAGCGGGAGTTAAACTTTCCACCAGCAGCGAGAGAGAATGCACCTTCTGCGTGGTTAATAAAAACCTCAAACGCTCAGGTCGCATCTCTCATTCGCTTGCTGGCCATCGAGGCGCGAGGACCAGCCAGCAGCAGCAGCGGGAGTTAAACTTTCCACCAGCAGCGAGAGAGAATGCACCTTCTGCGTGGTTAATAAAAACCTCAAACGCTCAGGTCGCATCTCTCATTCGCTTGCTGGCCATCGAGGCGAGAGGACCAGCCAGCAGCAGCAGCGAGAGTTAAACTTTCCACCAGCAGCGAGAGAGAATGCACCTTCTGCGTGGTTAATAAAAACCTCAAACGCTCAGGTCGCATCTCTCATTCGCTTGCTGGCCATCGAGGCGCGAGGACCAGCCAGCAGCAGCAGCGAGAGTTAACCAGCTGCGACGGAGAATGCACCTTCTGCGTGGTTAAAAACCTCAAACGCTCAGGTCGCATCTCTCATTCGCTTGCTGGCCATCGAGGCGAGAGGACCAGCCAGCAGCAGCAGCGGGAGTTACACTTTCCACCAGCAGCGAGAGAGAATGCACCTTCTGCGTGGTTAATAAAAACCTCAAACGCTCAGGTCGCATCTCTCATTCGCTTGCTGGCCACCAAGGCGAGAACCAGCAGCGACTGAAACTGGATTCTGAGTGTTATTGGATCTAAATTTAGGTCTTGAACTCAGGGTCCAGTTCTCTATTCCAGACTTCTATTCGGTTGTTCTTAAAACCATAATAATACTCCTAAAGAATTATGCGGAATTTACTTTACTGTACCTCTATACAACCCATACCCATACAACAACTCAAAAATTAAGTTTTCTCAAAATTTCAAAATAATGCGGAAAACTATTTACTTTCGCTTGGGTTTTTCGCGCAAGGACGACGATTTTGAGGTAGCCAGGCACATATCTTCAACTGAATGCGTATAAAAGGGGAACCGTGGTGAAAAACGATCATTTCTTTTCGTGCGTTCGATGGGAGCAGACGTCGTGGAAGTTAAACCTTCAACCAACAGCGAGGGAGAGGGCGCCTTCTGCGTGGTAGCAACTTTCATTCGCTTGCTGGCCTTCAAGGCGAGCAGACTGTCATCACGAGAGTTAAACCATCAACCAGCAGCGACGGAGAGAGCGCCTTTTGTGTGGTTAAAACCTCAAACGCTCAGGTAGCAACTTTCATTCGCTTGCTGGCCTTCAAGGCGAGCAGACTGCCATCGCGAGAGTTAAACCATCAACCAGCAGCGAGGGAGAGAGCGCCTTCTGCGTGGTTAAAACCTCAAACGCTCAGGTAGCAACTCTCATTCGCTTGCTGGGCTTCAAGGCGAGCAGACTGCCATCGCGGGAGTTAAACCATCAGCGACGGAGAGAGCACCTGCCATCATTTGGTTTTCGGTAGTCATAACGAGAAGTTCAATTTTCAGATTGTAGTTCCGCAATATAGGTTTAGAATTCAGAGCCTGCGTGCTGAAACTGGATTCTGGAACTGTATTCCGGAACTAATTTGAGTTTCGAAATTGCAATTCTAGAATTGAAACTGGATTCTGAGTCTGTTATTGGTTCTAAATTTAGTTCTTGAACTCAGGATCCAGTTCTTTATTCCATACTTCTTATATTCGGTTCTTTTTAGAACCATAATAATACTCCTAAAGAATTATGCGGAAATTTACTTTACTGTACTCTATAAAACCCATTCTGGTAGTCATGGCGAAAAATCGTCTTCATGTTTTAGAGCTTAGTTCTGGAATATGGGTTTAGAATTCAGAGTCTGCGTGCTGAACTAACTCAAATCGTCACCATTTTTTTATTATAAAGAACTATACTGCTTATTTCATAGTATTTAAGTGCGTTTCAGAATGTTTAATGTAACTAATCTGTAATTTAGTCTAGGCGCATCGTTTAAATTTCTAGTAATGAAAGAGGGGAAAGTTGCACAATTCAAACAATCGATGAACTACCAATTCGAATTCGGAAGCATAAATAAAGCGTGTCATATTCGTATTCACGACATCCAGTTATGTCTCTGACATTACACACCCGTACTTTTTAATTTCGGCCTTCAGCTCAGCAAAAATCGATTCTGTTCTCTCTGCGATAGATGCAAATGCGCTTCCAAACGAAGAAACCGAGTCGCGGAAACGAGCAAGTTTGATCAGTTTACAACACTCATCGCATATCCAAAACAGGTTGGGATTTTCGTCCAAAACTTTCAGAAACGGCTTGTTGAGTTTTGCGCATTTCATATGTACCAAATGATGGCAAAAACCTGAACACTCAACAAAATCTTCCTCCGATTTTACAGTTTTGGCACAACGATCACAAGCATTAGCCATAGTGAACAAATCTCAGGATGCCAACAGTGAAATTCAGATGGCGCTTCGGTCGGGTAAGAGAGAGCGTGAAACTGAGTATCTTGATAAAACGATATCTTCGATAGGCGTCACTTCGCGATACGATAGCAAAAGAGCGGCAACGAAACTGACCGAAAAACACCACAAATTATCTTCACTTCACCACGACACAAAAAACTGTCCAATTCTTATCGAGACTACGAGTAACGCAGGAAATAGAAACGAATAAAAACCACTATAAATCAATAAAAAGTGCTAGTGCGTCGATCACACGAACAATGGCGGTACGTTGTTACCAAACCGTTAAGTACGAGGAAACAAATTGAATCACTCCCCATGTAACCATATGCATTATATCACTGCACATTTACAACTCTATTTTTACATTGTTAATGTATAATTACACTAATCCTACATACTTTAAAGCAATGTGCATTAAATTTGCATTCAAAATGTAACTGAGCATAATTTTACAACAACCTTCCGCCGTGCTATATATCGACATTCAATGCTATATTTTGGAGCAACGAAACTTTAATAATAACTATAAGAGTAATAATCCTATAAGAGTCTAATAAACGCCCTTTTTCGCTTTATAATAGCATTGTAAAAACATGTGCAACTCCGCTGCATTTAATTAAATTTTACGCGAATTTTGAAAGCTGAATTAATGTAGAATTAAAATGCGTCGTGGTTACTTGGGTCAACATTTTTATTTATCTTGAAGTAGAGCATTATCCTGCACCAGAGCCAGGTTCAACAGTTGATCATATACCGGAACGAATTATAAATTTGTAAGATACTATCAAATTATTTTTACAACGTTAAAGTTAATGTTCATCGTTCGGTGTTCAGGAATATCCACTCGAGTTTCCGAAACACATCACCGTTGCTTGATATACTGTCAACAAACCCTGAATTTCGTGCCAGTCTGCACGAAGCGAAGATAAGATTTTATTGTTAGATTGTATCGACATTCTTGACATTCGATTACTTCAACAGGTTACGGAGACCATAAATATTCACCTCAATTCTGTATTCCGATCGAGTCGGTATGTTTCGATCGAATACAAAAAATTGTATTCTGTAATTCGATCGAGTAATGCTTTAGTATGGAAGACTCGAACTCGATCGAGATTCAGAATGCAAAATTTCGTATTCGATCGAAACAGCCGTAATAGATCTGATCTGAAGTCTGATTACGTTAGATTATTTAACAAGCATCGACGAATATTGAAACGTTATGTGGTACCGACAACGCTACAAAAGTATCCAATACAAAAGATCTTGGCCATACGACAACCTGATTGAGCTGGTCCTACAAGAAATTTTTCGTTTAACCAGTTTATTTTATTTACTTTCCTCAACTCTTCAATATGCAGTAACCAAGGTTATGGTAACTGTTATTCAACATCAATAATTCACCAACTTGCGTTGCACAGTTTCAATAGCTTCTCAAGAGATTATGTTGATTTTGACATTATAGCTACTAAGGGGTAGTAAAATTTGCGATACAGTTACGATAGACGAGTGGCAGGTCGTGTCGTTGATTTGACTATGAGAAAGCTCTGTACAAAGTGGTTGCCGCGTTTGCTAACTGCTGACCAAAAACAAGAACGTGTTGATGATTCTGAGCAGTGTTTGGCGAAACTATATTATTTTTAATAATCAGTATTGTCAATAGCGACCCTTACACGAGACTGTATTATTGTCAATCCAAAGTATTGTTAATACCGTCAATCCAATTCACTTGCTAGCTTGGTAGAAATTATAGAAAAACAAACGTTGAGAATTTTTAATATTGCAACTCAATATTAGCGGCCCTTACACGAGACAATTTGATTGTTAATACTTAGTATTGTCAATCCTTCATCAAAACGTCAATACCATTCGAATGTACATAGTCGTTTTCCATCGCACTTTTCCAGTATTGTCAAATTCACAAATGAATATTATTACCCTTATTCTGTATTTCGTTCGAATCGAATTTTGTCGAACGAATGTAAAAATTTGCATTCTGTAATTCGATCGAGTTTGTATGGAAAACTCGAACTCGATCGAGATACAGAATGAAAAATTTCTCATTCGATCGAAATAATCCGATTCGAACGAAATTCAGAATCGGGGCGATTGTCTGCTGAGGGGCCGCTATTGAAACATCGAGAGAAGAGCTAAATGCACATATTAAACTGTTTCTTCTCTGCAGGGAAAGTATTTTAGAACTGATGGGAAGTTTGATTGATCGATAGTGTTGTCAATACTCCTTTCACTCAGACAAAATGAGTAGTGAAAATCATACGACAAATCTTATGATGCATCAAAAACCACCAAAATCATCATTTCAAAAGGTTAATATGAAAAATATACCTCTATTATAATATTTATGATTCTACTATATACATTTCATCTACTACTATTACAGCTTCCCTACTAACAACTTATGAATTCCACAGTATATGAGAGAAGTTATGTTTGTCATAAAAATATCGAACAATGTTCCTAAAACTTTCGTATGATTTTAATAGAGCTTTTTATTGGAATTCCAATATTCGTGACTGATACGATACGATACGATATCATTATCAAATTCCAAATTTTTTTTCCTGTGTTTAAGACTGTGAAAATACTAGAATTATTATTGTCATTTTTAATGACAACTAAAGTAATGATATTCCAAATTTTTATGGAGAATTAAATATTACTTACCCTTACACGTTCATTTAAAATGACATTACTATTTGGTGATCACACTTTTAATGATCGTGTAAGGGCCGCTACTGAAATTTCCACCCATCTGACACCGGTATGTGAGCACCAGCCATTTGAAAGTATACCGATTACGTTGAGCCCCTCGTGTTTCGAGCCCCAAACACTGCGATGTTTTGATACTCATCGCGACTCTCAAATTGTGAAAATTATCTACACTTGATGTCACAAAACACTGTCTGCTGTATCTTAGGTAAACCGACAAGTTATTGTGGGAGAGTCGACCCAAAATTCACTAATTTTGGTGCACTAAACAAAGTAAACGCGTAAAACAAATGTATTACTGTTTGTTTGTTTACGTTGCAATCAGCTGATTTTGAAGTTCCGATTTTGATCTCATCAATATGGCGTCGTGACAGGTGGCCGGAAATTTCAATCGGTTTTTTAACGTCACTGCTAACCTCAATCAAATAAACACATTTTGACAGTTCAGCAGTACTGTTTGTAAACATAGATTTTTTTGTTTGTCTGTTGACAAATTGGATGAGACCATTTACGGTCCATATCGCCTAAATAGAGTTTTAAAACATTTGCTCACGATTGGATACGGTTTGTTTTTGAGATTTATTAAATGAAAGTCACTAGTTGCCAAGTGTGAAGATGATTGTTCGAGATGTGCTCTTCGATTTTTGTTTAAGCTTGTTTGTAAACAGTACCGCTGAACTGTCAAGGACGCATTCTTGTTCATTTGTGACGTCACGATAAAAAATCTAATCGTTTACTGTTACATTATTTGTGTTTAGCCCCCGAATAGAAAGACGAATGAAGACGAATTTAAAAAAACGTTCATTTTGTGGTGACGCCAGAGTTGCCAATGTTCCAGATTTATGTTTTATATGCTAATTTAGGTCCGGAAAACTGAGCGTATATGGCCCGCTTATAACAGACCAGATTCTAATTTTCTGCATATGAAACACCAGTTTTCACTGTTCCTTTTCAAATAAATAAAGCGATAAAGACAGGCTTCCTTAAAATGAGTACTCAGTGCCGGTAGATGTTTGATAGTTTTTATAATTGGACATACAAAAAAAAGCTGGATAAATGATGCGACAATATTCAAGCATTTTCCGTACATATCTTGGAAAAAATGCTTTTTTTAAATAAAAATCCGTAGATTTTTAAAGGTCCATCCGTAGATCCGTAGAAAAGACAAAAATCCGTGGATCTACGGATAAATCCGTAGGGTTGGCATCGCTGTCTCTGAGTGACGCCCTGACGCCTTCTAACAGTGCAACCAGATTTTTTTTCGCAAACACTCTACACTAAAAATTATTCGATCGCAAGTATAGGTTTTGCTCGCTCGTTAAAAATAAATTATTGATTTTATAGCATAAACAATTGATTCACAACTAGATCTATTCACAATTGAATTTATTATACACGTGGTTTTTCAAACAATATGCAAACTGTAGATTTAATTGTTTTCCGAGAAAACATGTATGAGAAAATTTTATGATTTGAATTGTTACGATACTTAACAATGAATAGTGTAGAACACTACATTAGAATATTTTTCAATGATCAAACCAAAATTGTGGAAGGTTTTGTAACAACAAATCGTATTGGTTTCCTACAACATTTTTTATTCGGACGAACATAACTTATCTTCACAAAAATGAACAAAATGAACTAATTTGGTCAGATTTCAGTGGTTTGTTTTTTTGTTCATTCTAATTTGAATTCTTGTTGATTAGGTTTTACAAGAACATGACATAATTTCACAATATGAACAGAATGAATTTTTTTTACAGTTTACAATTCAAAAGTTGATCAAAGATTCATCGTTTGAATTTAAAATTTTCAAGTCGTCTCACACTAAACAAATATCGCTCCTTGATGCTGGAAACGCATACAGGGCAATCTTTTTAGTTTTTTCCACTGTGGAACACGTTTTCAACCGGCACTCTTTGGTCATTTTTCAATTTTTTATTTGCAGTCGCAAAACAAAACAAATACACGACAGCTGTCAAAGATGAACTTGAATCATTGGTAGCTCATTAGCGGCCCTTACACGATCATTAAAAGTGTCATTACTAAGTAATGACACTTCTGCTCAAACGCTCGTCATTACTGCATTACTGTACATCATTACTTTTTAGCATTACATGTTCATTATTAATGATGAGTATTTGTAACTATACCACAGACTAACAGACATGACAGTATGAGTAAATTCTTATAAAAATAATTTTTCGTGATGCACTAGTTCCACCTATATTGTACTGCGCGAACTATTTACTATCTGTACACCCCTTGTGTTATGTACAAGTTTTTTTACTAGTTGGTTTCCCCTCGTTTGTCAACACCGATCAGCTGCTTGCAGGGATGCCTGATTTCATTATAATATGGAAAATGAATCGTCACAATAAATTATTGGATTACGTTGATAATATATTTAACTTTTTCGCGATGTTGGAAGGTAACCATTTATTTGACTCAACGTTGTTCATCTAGACTATTTTTTATTGTGTTGGTAGTTTTCACCCGAAATTAAGTGGCGACAGACCAGAAGTAAGTAAGTATTGTAACAAAACGGGTTCGTCTTTGTATTGCGTTGGAGGATGAGAAGTAGGCACAATTATGTATATAGTTTTGGCAATATGTATTAAATTTGTATCCTGCATGAAATTCGCATGGACGTATACAAATCAATACATTACAGGTAATTCTGTATGAATGGCAACTCTGTTGGTAAATGAAAAAAATAAACACAGTCTAGATGACAGACAGGATGTTTTTGATAGGGTAACGTGGCGCCATCATGACACATGTGAGTACTGTCCCAAATAAAGGAATATTCGAAATGACCGTTAAAATGATTGAAGAATCTAATTTGAGTGTCCTGTCTGTTAGTCTGTGACTATACTACAGCAATAGCAATATTTTTATTTTCGTTTAGCTGAAAATAAATTTGATTTGCCATTGAATCGTTAAGGTTAATGAAATATTAACAATTTAAATCTACACTTTGTCATTTTTTCGCGTATAGTTCTAAAGATATTCAGCACTTCCACAAAAAAAAATAAGAAGAAGAAATAATGCTGGTAATGATGGAAAATCCGGAATTCCATCATTACTCGCTTTATTACTGAACTCGCAGACCTTACACGATCATTAAAAGTGTAATTACTTTTTAGTAATGACACTTTTAATGATCGTGTAAGGGCCGCTATTCGTTTCGTCATCGTGTAAAACCTAACTGCGATAACCAAATTAGGGAAGCACTTATTTTTCGTCGGTTTATTCGAGATTCATTGTCGAAAAATTAGATTTTTTTTGTTGCTGATGTCTTGTTGAAATTTTGTAAGTCGCAAAATATAAATCGATAGATCTGGCAACTCTGCGTATCGCAAAGCAACCATATTCATTCGTTTTCTATTTTAATTTCATTCATTCCAAGTTTTCAGTTCCGTTGAAGTGGAGGTGTGTGTGGATGGCTGACGCATCAGAAATTGGAAGCCGGAATTTTAACTTCAGAATAATTGTTAATTGTAGTGCGAATTTTCAGGATTACTAGCAAAAAGTCGTTAGATTTTTTATTAGAATTGCCGGTTGCAGAGAACCGGCTCTAATAGTGACATACGAACAGGTAAATTATTATTTTTTCTTGGATTTATCTGCCGTTTGGCATTGGATAGACTTGAAAGAAAAATGTGATTGCGGTCGGCCATCTTTAGCTAACATTTTCTTCCCTTTGAATTTTAGTCGCAAAATATAATTTCAAATATTTATTCGTTTTGTTTCTATTGAGAGTTCATAAAATGGATACTATTTAGAAAAAAATGCTTCAGAACATTACCGGACGATAAAATACATTTTTCTTCATATTCCGGAAATGGAAACGATTTTCCATAAATCGATAGAGTATGCTCTGTAACCTAGGCTTTCTGTGTCGTTTGTTTCTCTGTTTAGTTCGATAACGAAAGTGCTTGTGACAACAAAACCAAACAAATTGTTTGTTGTAAGTGAAGAGGAAATGAGCAATTTAGTAAGTATGAACCAAACTTGACTGGCGTTTGTGTTTAATTTTTTCAACTGTCAACCGGGCAAAACGATTGTACACGAACAACATACTTATGGATTCGAGTTAAAATCAATCTGCAATAATCGTGGTCACGAAAACTGTGTCTCTTCCTTTTTGTCTCCTGTAGATAAGGAACAGAAAGCAGATACTATCGTGAAAGCTCAATGTCAATATCCCAGCTGGATGCCAGTCTGGTGGAGAAAGCCATCGGATTCCATGGGTTACCATTGCAAAAAATCTGGGAAGGCGAACGGGGCGATGCCGAATTGTCATGCCTTGGGATTATCAATCCGGATTATACGGTGTATCAGTCCCGCCAGAAGACACTCACCTTTCAGGACCGCGCAAAACGATTCAAATTGCATCAATTTCTTTCAAAGAAGGCAGAATTCCTGTATGATAGTGCACTTGTAACAGTCACAGCAAAAGATCGTTTAGAACGAAAACGAGGTGGAGAGTTTCAGCAGAGTAAGTGTTTTCGTTTTATTCGCCGTGTATCGGTGAATTGAACTGAAATAATTTCTCGATAAATGCTTACGGTTTTGCTTTTTAGATGAAAAATTTGTCATTCCGCCGCTCGATACATTTATGGATACGGATGTTAACAACAAAATTACTCATTTTTTAGAGGTATTTAATTATAATTGAAAAAACAAATCTGTCAACTCGCCAGATAAATGTTTCAATTATTTTAATATTTACAAACGATGTACATGTTTTTGATTATTATTTAAGACGACAAGACCGGGCGATGTCGTGTATGGAGTCGTGCTCAATAGATCGCCGCAAGGAGTCATTTTCAAAGTACTTTATTCAGTCGGAAATACGTGTTGTTTCGTCAACAGCAGCTCGATAAAGGTCTGATCACAAAATGAATATTATTAATAACATGACTAAAGAAACGAAGCTGACTGTACTTGGATGCATATTCTAGGCGTATGTGGCAAACAATTACTTGATACCAATAACCGATCGCAACGGTACCCCGAGGAATTTCACCGCCAATGATTTGATTTGTTGTGAAGTAGCCGATGCGCAACCGGACGCTAGGAAACTAATATGCACAATGCAGCGTAGTATTCTCAGTCGTTCGCCAATTTCGATCAGTTACGGAATTATCTCGGCAGAGGATTTACCGTTGTCATACAAGTAAGTTAAGTTCCGATGTGTTCAGATGA
Source organism: Malaya genurostris (assembly GCF_030247185.1). NCBI lineage: Eukaryota > Metazoa > Arthropoda > Insecta > Diptera > Culicidae > Malaya > Malaya genurostris. The sequence goes on along the minus strand of NC_080571.1, from coordinate 227,622,868 downwards.
AATTGCTCCAAATAAAATCCGATTCCTCAATTCTAGTACGTTGTAATCATTCGCGAATAGAAAGTGCATACGTTTGGCACTATGGGAAATGGCCGATGACAGGTCAAACTAAGAGACCGCATAACTATTCTTTTAGTGTGACCGTTCGCTTGGATTTATTAGACTAAATTGGCCGACACGAGCATTCAACGTCCTTACTAGAAAAAATAGCAATGAATTAAATGCCCCATGAAAGAATGCCTATTGATTCTTAATATTGTCCATTTTCTCTGTACGGTGTATAGTTTTGCAGCAGCAAAGGACGGAAAACCTTACGAGTACTATTTAAGGAAATCGCCGTCTTTCAATGATCCTCGAGGAGTGGAAACTTTGATGCAAGAGTTTGGCCTAAGTGCAACTGAATTTTACACAAATATGTCAGGATTGAAGGGGAAATTTCCCCAAGGTGAATATTCTGGTGAACTTCGCAACACCCAGGCCAGTAAATGGGCGTTTAGGTAAGCAACAGTACTGAATTTTTTTGTCCAGGTTTTAAACTATATAATTTTTGTTTACATTTGCAGATCCGTTGCGGAGGGCATCGAGCACTTCAAGGAAGGACGCCATTCAGAGGCGTTCCAGTGTTTAAATAAAGCGCTAAGTATTGATGCGCGAAATGTTGAAGGTTTGGTGGCACGTGGCGCATTGTATGCCAACAGTGGTTCTTTTAAGAAAGCCGTGGATGATTTTGAGATGGCACTGAAGATTAATTCGTCCCATGCTAATGCGCGGAAGTACATGGGAGAAACGTTGGTTGCACTGGGTAGAAGCTACGAGGAGGACAGTCGTTTTGATGACGCCAAGAAAGCATACCAAGACTGTTTAAATATTATACCTACGCACGAGGAAGCGCAGAATTCGCTGGAGTTTCTTAAAACGAAAACGTTTTCCAAGCAAATTGTTGCTCCCAATGAGCTGGAACTGCCAGGTAAAGTTTATTTCGTCAACCTTCTTACGACGTAGCATCAGGTGAACAAACTTATCAGTATTCAGGGTGGGGCTATTTTATTTTATTTTATTTTTTTTTATATTTTTTTTTTAAATAACTATTTATTGGAATATGAGTTAAAATTAAATTATTAAGATTTAAATTGGGTGTTCAGCCACAAGTGGTGACTTTTCAGCCCTATTCAATTTTATTTTATTTATTTTTGGGACTGTAAAGGCTCACGCAAAATGGAACTTCGTAGGATGATGAGAGAAGTACGATTGCTCATAGGCTGAAAACTAAATTAACGAATGATTTTTCTGTGCATTTAATTTACAATAACGCGATTTTAGACTATTATGTGCCTTCTTCTGTACATAATGTTGCTTTTCCGCATCGTTTTATTGTGTGTGCGGCCAGAATATCGTTCCTAATCAAGGCAAATGTTGCCTCTTGCAACCAAACCTGTAATACACTCGTTTGTCCACTCTTCAAAATTTGTTGCTTTGTATTTAGTTTTGATATACCAGCTTGAACCCGCATGATGGTTTGTATGTTGAAAAGGTGCGACTTTCTCATTTCAGACCTTCTGGGGGAAGCATAAAGCTTCCCTCACGTAACTTGGGCTGGCAATCCAATCCTTCATCCAGTTGTTTACTTGTGAGATACTCCGATGCACTCCCAACTCCTCCCCGTTGTTGATATAACTGAGCATAATATTATAAAATATAACATAATACAATATATAGTTCAGTGTATCACAATACAACATAATATAGTATAATACATTATAATATATTTTGGAACTCGTGGAACAAGGCAAACCAAATTTGAATAATTGATGTTTTATATTTTATACAGTTCGATCAGTTGTCATAATACTTCATTGTTAATGTGCAATTGCTCGAATGTCATAAGAATATGGAACACATGAACCCAAAACATACATTTTGTTTGCCTTAATTTGTATTGTCTTGTGACTGATAAAAATATATCAATAGCCTAAATACACAGAGGTCTTTTATCACGAGTTTTTATAGCAAAATTTCTTAAATTGCGAATAAAATCGTATAACTTCTGGAATCCACGTAAAAAACCGCACAAAACTAAGGAATTTTTCCGATGGCTTTGGAAATACATGAAACGTTCAGGTCGGGTGTAATCTCATACATTTTTCTTTTGAAAAAAAATGTCTGAAACAATAATTTTGTTATTTCTGAAATCGAACATTTTTTTATGCCAAATGTCCTAGAAATGAATTAAACATCGAGATCTGGTGTAACAACAAAAAAATTTGTAACAAAAACCGAATCGGTGCTGGTCAACAAAAATTTTTTTGACGAAAATCGAAAATTTTCCAAGTGTCAGAGTTGACTTAAGAAAACTGGATGACTGAAAATTTGCGTAAAAGTGTATGTAAGAAATTTAACGATTATTTGATAAAGGTTAGCAGTGACGGTAAAAAACCTAATTAGGTTTTGCACGATGACGATCATCAAGTAGCAACTCGCTTATAGAGGCGCTTTGGGCAGCTCAACAATCGCTTATGGGCTCGTGCGTTCAAGCTTGCGTACAATGGTAAATCATGCGTGCAAAATCGTACGTTATGGCGATTTTCCACAAATTTTCACTTGTATGATTACACAGTTTTTTTAAAGTTTGTACTAGCTTGTTCACTGTGCAATCAGAGCGATGCTTTTTCATCTTATGACTTACTCCTTCTGAATCATCGTCTCTCTTAGGGAAAGCCAGTAGGATAAGATGGGGTAAGGTTGTCAGTGTGTCAACCCTCTTGTTTTCATAAAAATTGAACATTTATCAACAATAAAAATATATGATTTTGTTCATTGACTATCCACGATATAATTCCAATCTGTTCTTTTTTATACAACTCACGCGTTTTTTTTTTAGAACGGCCAATAAGCCACCTGTCAACTTCCACTTTCGAAAGAAATTGCAAGCGAGAGAGAGAGAGAGAGAGAGAGAGAGAGAGAGAGAGAGTATTAAATTTAACACCAGACGAAAGAGGAAACTTCTCTCTGCCGTTTACTACTATGACTTACTCTCAGCGAGTGCCGAGTCATTCGAAATTACTCTTCAAAGTGAATGTTGATGGATGGCTTATTGGTCGTTCTCAAAAAAAGGCGTGAACTTATTTATTTGGTCGTAAGATCTTGCGCCATTACTGTTCTAAATTTAACATGGAAAATTCATTTATTAGTAACATATTAGTCTGAACTTTCATTCGGTTCATCATGGGGTAAGTCATATTAGGTTTTGCACGAACATGCCATAACCTCACAAAATGAACAGAATGAACTTATTTTGACAGTCGACGTGTACTTGTTTACAGTTTAAAAGTTCATCAGAAGTTCATCGTTCGAATGTAAAAATTGCAAGTCGCCTCACACTCAACAGATTCATGCATATGCTGGAAACACATACGTTTCCAGCATCAAGAAGCGATATTTGTATTAATCGGTTTAGTGTGAGGCGACTTGCAATTTTTCAATTCAAACGATGAACCTCTGATGAACTTTTAAACTGTAAACAAGTGAGGTTATGTCTTGTTCGTGCAAATTAGGTTTTTTATCGTGACGACACAAATGAACAAGTATTCATCTTTGACAGTTCAGCGGTACTGTTTACAAACAAGTTTAAACAAAAATCGAAGAGCACATCTAAAACAATCATCTTTACACTTTGCAACTAGTCACTTTTATTTAATAATTATCAAAAACGAACCGTATTCAATCGTGAACAAATGTTTTAAAACTTTATTTAGGTGATACGGACCGTAAATGGTCTGATCCAATTTGTCAATAAACAAACACAAGAAATTTCTGTTTACAAACAGTACTGCTGAACTGTCAAAATGTGTTCATCCGATAGAGGTTAGCAGTGACGGTAAAAAACCTAATAGGTTTTGCACGATGACCACTCGAATGAACTACCAATGAACTGCCGATGAATCAAGTTCACCTTTTGACAGCTATCAGTGGTTTGTTTTGATTTTCAGATGAAGATTCAAAGCTCGGAAATGACCAAAAAGTGTTTGTTGAAATCGTGTTCCTCGGTAAAAGGGACTAAAAAAATTGCTCTGTTTGCGTTTCCACTACCAAGCAGAAATTTGTTTATGAATAGGTTAAATGAAAAAAGGAGAGAGAAGTGGATTGAAGCCCTCAGACTGAGTGCAGGTTTCCGTTCGCTCTGTCAGCGAGGGACAATCCGTGTGCGTATGCGGATAGTTTGTAATTTTGCTTGCTTTCAACTGCATCCATATCGCTAAATTTGATGATCCTTCGTTTCATGTAAGGCAGCGTGCCAAATTCGAAATCAAACGATGAACTTATCCACTGTAAACAAACCACTGATAGCTGTCAAAATTAATTCATTTTGTTCATTTTTGTGAGGTTATGTCATGTTCGTGCAAAACCTAAAACCTAATTCGATTTTTCATCGTGACGTCACAAATGAACAAAAATTTATTCTTGACAGTTCAGCGGTACTGTTTACAAACAAGCCTAAACAAAATCGAGGAACATATCTCAAACAATCATCTCTACACTTCACAACTAGCCACTTTTACTTAATGAATCTTTGAAATGAACCATCGAATCGTTAGCAAAGCCTTGGTATTACATTCCTGTAGTGGAATTTGACCTTCTGTTTCAACAGACTTCGCAGACTTCGAGGCTCGAACATACGACAACTGGTTTGTAAGACCAGCGCCCTATGCATTGAACCGCCAACCCGGGACACGTTAACAAATGTGTTTGAACTCAATTTAGGCGATATGGACCGTGAACGGTCTCATCCGTTTATTAACAGACAAACAAAAAAAGTCTGATTACAAACAGTACCGCTGAACTGTCAAAATGTGTTCCTCCGATTGAGGTTAGCAGTGACGGTAAAAATCCTTATTACTATGGGGCATGGTGCCATAACAGATGACAAACAAACCTAACCTCAAAGTCGATTAGTGTCAATCTCTCGAAAACCATTTCCCAGAAAAGAAAGCAACGAAGTATTTTCCCCAGAATGTACCATTCTCCAGAAAACCATAGTCACGAAGGTATCAATTAGTAGAAAGACATACAACAGAATGTACCATTCCCCAGAATACCATCTCCCAGAAGAAGCAAATACCTAGAAACTGTTTTCCCATAATGGAAAATAATACAGAAACAACAGCGCGTTTGCCCGGATTACCCAAAGCTAGGGGCTATCCCTCAGGCAGGTCATTAAAAACGATGAGGCGTAGCCGCATTAGACCTTTCAAAGTCGCAGTCAATTAGAACAAATTCTATTAAGCAGCATGTTGATCTGTTATGCCAAATAACCATCATGCCAAACAATATTATACTAATAATACTATTTTAGCGACTAATGCCTTCGAGTGTATGGTTTTCTGGACTTTGGTACATTCTGGGATTTTTTATTACTTTCTAGAGTTTGTATTTCTGGGGATTAGTACTTTCTGGGCAATAAATTTCTGGTGAAAAAGCTTCGGTTTTTTATGTTCTGGAGAATGGTTTTCGGGGAAATGTTTTAGAACCTAAGAAAACTCTGACACTCGGAAAACTTATTTTTCGAGATTACACCAGATCTCGACGTTTCGTGCATTTTAGGGACATTCGGTAAAGAAAAAAATAATTTCGGAAATTTAAATATTTTGCTATGTCAAAAAGTCGATTTTCTTCAAACAAATTTTTGTCGAAATAGTTTTGCGGTTTTTTTACGCGGATTTCCGAAATAACGCGGTTATTTTTCGGTGCGGTACATAATATCCGCAGAAGAAAGACTTCAGTGTATACAATAATCTTGTACAGATCCCGAGAAATGTGTGTCAAAAATGCTTATCTGAAATCGTATCAGTTCTGATGGCAGAACAAAGAACATTGGCGTACAATTTTAATTATCACAGAAAGCTTCTTCCAGCATAGTAACCATATATTCATGAACGGCGTCACGGGCAAATTCATATCCCCGTACGAGATGTAATCGCTGCTAATGCTTGGTAAAATAATCGTCAATCGGTTCCGTTCGTTCGCAGTTCTTCACATCCCCAAGCCGCCGTCGCATGATCGTAGCAAGCAAGCGAACAACAGCAACAAGCAGGAACCCGACACTTCCGGTGTCAGTGGATCGAAAGGTGATGGACCCGAGTCCCGGAAGGAGAAGAAGAGCTCCAAAAAGCAGGAGAAGAAAAAGCGCCACAAGAAACAAAGCACCTCTAGCGATTCGAGCTCAGATTCAGATTCAAGTGAATCGAGCAGCGGCTCGGAAAGCAGCAGCAGCAACTCTTCGTCTACTTCGGGTATGTATCGACTATCTTGCGTACCTTTTTTTTTTACCGTGAAACACAAATGCACTTTTCAGCTAAGTCTAGAGTCGAGTCGTGGAAGATTTCTTTGAGACGATCAATAGTATATCAAAGGAAAACATTTGGACAAACGCAACTTTTTTTTCTCATATATCCTCGTTGCCATTTCCTTTGATGATAAAATGTTAAGAGTTGTTTTCTTTCTACATCACTGTCCGTATGTTTTAGGTTTGAAAAATTGCTTTCAAATGAAGGATGATTATATTTTGTTGTCACTAGAAATGATTGAAATGAGGATACTTGTTTTTATATGAAAGCCGTCGCAAGATTGCGCATGCGAAGGATAAACGACCAGTCGGTCACAGAGCTAACAGCAGAACGGAGTATTGATTAGCAAAAAACATAATACAAACGAAAATAATATGCCGGAATTGATACGGATAATTAGAGGCAATCAGCGCAATCGAAGGTGGTTACAGCTGCGAATGCAAGCATATTGAAAATCATTTTCACTTAATTTTTCGTAATTTCCGATCGAGAAATTTGCTTCGTTTTTAAAAATGGTTGACTATAGAACGGTATTCTCATTAAGGCGAACTTTTTTTAATTTACAGATTCGTCGAGATCGTCGCGAGCAAAAAAGCGCAACAAGCGGAGCAAAAGTGTTAAGAAACCAAAATCACTTTCCCCGCTCAGCAAACGTATGTCGGCAGGAATGGGAAACGATAGTCGTGCCACCGATGGATTATTTTTACTGACCAATCATCCTGCTACGGCTGGGCATTCGTCCGCCGGAGCGGACGAGTATGAACAGAAGGTATTGTTTGTTACGTTAGTTTTGTTGTTGTTGAGAATTTTAATTTGACCGGTTGCCCATTTCACAGGTTCGCAAGTTTCTTGATATTCCTCGTGACGAGGATAACTACGAAGAGAAGGTACGGCGTTTTGTAGCGGAAGCTGCAAAGTATCAAAAAGAACGTAAAGCTCAGGAGGATAAGACAAAAAAGAAAAAGAAGAAGGATGACAAAAAGCTGAAAAAGGACAGCAAAAAGAAGCGCAAATCTGAGGACAAGAAACGTCTGAAGAAAAAGGATAAAGATGACGACGTATTGAACAACGAAAAACTCAAGGAAGCCCTCAAGTGAGTAGTCCACTTGCAATTCACACCTATTCTGTGCTAGTTTCAGAAATATTTCCAATCAAAAGTAAATTTGTACTAATTTATTGTTTTCTCATTGCTATATTTTCAGAATATTTGAAAATTTTCCCGTCCTGGATGAGCTTGGCTCAAAACTGTCTGAATACTATTCGAAAAAGGATGTCTCCAGTGCGGCAGGCCCCAGTGGTATAGCAGGCGTTATGTCGTCTTTGCTCAGTAAAAATGCTAAAAAAGAATCGCTTAAAGCGGATAAAACGGCATCGATGAAAGCAAACGAGCGCCCCGACAAAGACGGCAAGTGGCGCATGATGTTCAACAAAGATGAAAGATCCGCCAAGGAACAGCCGTCTTCAGCACGGCCTACCGTTCCGAAACAATACGCGTTTTCAAATGAATCGGACGAAGAGAGCGGTGCACTTGGAGTATTTCAGATGCAACAACATCAGCAACAGTTGCAACAAAAAGCAAACCTTAGGATAAGACGCAGGCAGATCAGTCCGGATAAATCAAAATCTATTTCACAGATGGCTCCAGTGAAATCTGGACCGGTTGTTCTCGATAAATTTGGTAATTTCAGATTGGCAAATGCGGATGACGCCAAACCACCGGAGCCTACTGGGCCGCCACAACGCTCACGAAGCAGATCACGTGGAAATCGATATGGCGGCAGTTCAAGTCGATCGCGATCGCAAAGCATGAAACGTCGGTCCCGTTCCGGAAGTTTTCGGCGTCGCTTCAGCCGTTCAAGATCACGTTCGTTCAGTCGTTCTCGATCACGGTCTTATTCAAGAAGTCGATCTCGTTCGCGTAGTTTTGAGCGTCGTCGTTTTCATAACCGTGGTTACCGTGGTCGAGGTGGTAATTTTTACGATAGGCCTTTCGGAAACCGGTTTGGCTATCATCATAATAATAATAGAGGTGGATTCATGAATCGCCGGGGTGGTTTCCAAAATTTCCGTGAAAACTACCATCGTGGTGGGTATCGTGATCGACCATTTCGACCACGGTTTCGCGGTGGGGGAGGTGGTGGTGGCGGAGGACACCATAGATTTCAGCGCTCCTACACTCGCAGTGACAGTAAATCGCCGGACCGTTTCGAAACCAGTCCGAATGATCGTCAACGTAGAGACAGGAACCAGGACCGTTCACGTTCCAACAGCAATGATAAGGGATCCAGTGACCGCGACTCTTCGGTACCCAAGGAACGAGATTCTTTAAAGGTAAAGGAAAAGAAAGAAACAAAGACTAGTGCAGAAACTTCAGTACAGCAAGCCGATGAACGGTGGTCGGATAATGAAAAAGATCCACCTCCGCCGGGAGCAGATCTTTCAGGAGATGATTCGGACCGTAAAGGGACATAAGGAAAAATGAAACTGACTCATAACTTTTGTAGTTTTTAGTATTTTCAATATTTGGAATGAATGATTCACAGCATTGTTTTGAAATATTATGTATAATATTGATATAATGCATCTTATATCGTTTCCTTAATATAGCAACAATAAAAAGTACTAAAATATCCAATTAAGGATAATGATGTTATTTTTCCCGAAACATCCATTGTTGTGTTGTGACAATTCTTTCTAATGACTATAAGGAGTTATAATTTGCGAAGTTTTGTTCGAAAGGATCTCGTAGTTGTCGTACGTTCAAATAATTGCATTTTCTTAGCCGAGGGTTCGCACTCCTTGATCTCGTATAGTTGGCACAGGTAAATATGAGCAAAATCAAAACCTTCATGAAGAGATTAAACTGATTTGATTGTTGGAAGGCTGTCACTTCTTTTTAGATACGTCACTTACAATTATCTTTTCCGACGACTGTCATGCGACGTATGTCGTCCACTTTTAACAGTGTCAAAAGAATTTGTGATCATTTTCAAAAAAGGAACATGATATTTGTCATGAAACATGACGTGTCGTATCATTTCATATGAACATACGAATTTTTGTTACTCCTAAAAATTTTGTCCTCGAGGGCGTTGTTTTCCAATTAAAAAATGCATATCCGATGTCAAAAGATGATTGGTGACTTCTGTTTGTTATCAGAATGATGAGAGGCGGAGTATTAGCTAGCTGCGGGGCGGAGTGCAGAAGTGACCAGTGGCACTTTACTACGGGTGTTTGGATAGTGGGTTGACAATAACTCTTGCTAATATACTCAACGTGAGAGGCGTGCAATACGTAATATCGTATTACCAACTTATTTTGTTTAAATTATTTATTATCCTGTTACCTTTTCCACATGACACCCTTAGGAATTGATCAATATTTATCATGGAAAGTAGGAATTTAATTTTAGAGTTGCAAACAGAACGAATGCGAATAGTAATATGCGGACATACACTGGACATAGTCCAGACGGAACATATACAGGTGAGATGAAAAAACTGCAACAAAGTAAAACGCCATAATTTTTTCATTTTTTTTTTTAAATTTTATTGAATGAAAGCAAAAAATGTCGGAAATAACATCAAATTTGAGAATCGGTTTAGATTTGTTCGAATTGGCCACCTTTGGCACGAACTATGGCCTTCAAACGGCCAATGAAACCATCACACGCTGCCCGAAAGTGGCTCTGCGGTATTTTGTCCCATTCTCGGCGAAGCGCTTGCTTGAGATGATCGACACTTTGGTATTTTTTAGTGCCAACCTTGCTTTCCAAAATACCCCAGGCACAATAGTCCAACGGATTGGCATCCGGAGATTTTGGTGGCCATTGTGCGGTGGAAATGAAGCGAGGAACCTCATTTCTTAACCATTCTTGGGTGGCGCGTGCTGAGTGCGATGGTGCTGAGTCCTGTTGGAATGTCCAAGGTCTGCGGCCGAAATGTTTGCGTGCCCAGGGCTTCAGAACTCCCTCCAAAATATTTTCGCGATAGATTTGCGCATTTATTTTGACCCCACGGTCGATGAATACGAGCGGCGAGCGACCATCGGCTGTTATGGCGGCCCACACCATCACCATGGCCGGCTTTTGAGTTCTGGTGGCCAACCGAAGTTGCAAATTTTCAGCTGACCTCTCTGGCAAGTAAACACGATCATTTTGTTTGTTTACAAACTGCTGGATAACGAATGGTTTCTTATCGGAGAAAACCAAATTCGGCAGTTCACCACTTTCGGCCAAGCGAAGCAACTCTTTAGCTTTTTCGAGTCTAACTTTTTTTTGCGCATCAGTAAGATCTTGCACTTTTTGGAACTTCAATGGCTTTAGTCCAAGCTCATTTTTCAATATTTGCCGAATGGCATATTGCGATATGTTCAGCTCACGAGCCATTTTTCGGCCACTGCGACGCGGATTTCGTTCAATTCGCTTCTTCACTTTTCGAACCATTTCTGCCGATGTTGCTGTTTTTTTTCGTCCACTTCCTTGACGTCGGGCTACGCTACCAGTATCACGGTAACGAGCGATGGTACGAGACACAAAAGATTTATTCACTTTTAAATGCTGGAGGGCTCTAACGATAGCCACTTGTGGTTTTCCAGCCAAATGCAAAGCAATCACACTATCACGCTTGAATTCCATCACAAATAACTTTTTTTCTGAAAAATTCCCACCAAAATGCTTTTGTGCGCTTGTAAATAATATAATGAGCTGTCACTAGAATAAATCTGACAGCTGTGGGACGAGCGGTTTAGAAATGACAGCAGTCTGAAGTTGGTTGCAGTTTTTTCATCTCACCTTGTATATTTGACAGAGTGCTGTGACAGTATCGAAACAGGAATAATGAACCTCTCCATCTGAAGAGCAAGGATCAACGTGATTACGAGGGCGACGCATAAATTGCATTGGTGCAATATTAAAAGACAACAAAAGCAAAATAAAACAAGGAATATTAGCATATAATTTCATAATAACAAAACGGAAAATGGCGAATGGGATGAACAACGTCATATCCACATGGGAAGTCACATTTCGGAATATCAGCACCCATTAGGTAACATGATTGCTCGTTTTAATACATGCAGATGGGCGGATACTGTTCTGCTCGACGTCCATCTTGTCAAATCAATCATATTTTCGAACTAATAATCGAAAAGTTTCCAGACCAAATTGGAAATCTGTTACCCTCCTGTGGTTGATGGGTTTTGACGGTGTAGCAAACTTTTATGTCTATTAATTTAATTTTCTTTTTTAATTTTCAGGATTCGGATGATCAACTATAACCAACTACACTCGATGATTTTCAAGAAGGAAGTGCTTTATTCTCTTTCCTAGAGCACATTTTAATAGAGCCGTAGGTAGTATTGTCGTATGCTAAACATATCGACCATGTTTTATAAATGTACAGGTGAATACATATCAATTCTTCCCTTTTTTAAAGAGTTTTCTTAATAATAATATTTACAAAGTGTATTTGAACTTATTTACAGAAAGCAATAGAAAAATAACAATTTTTTTTAATAAATTCAGTTTTGAAAGGATTAATATATCCTAAATGTAACTAATCAAGTTTAAACAAATATAAAATTTTGAAATTCAATTACTTAAAGTTCTGAACGGACTCTATCCGAAATGATTTTGACTCAATTAACGATCATAATAAAAATCTGGATTCTCTGTTTGCTTCCGAAGACGCTTTGAGCGTCGAAGACAGCCTCCCGGCAAGTTCGCCGTTGAAGCTTTTCTTTTCCGTCCGACCTTCGCCAGATCATGCTCCGAGAATCCCCGGAACAGGTTTTCTTCTGAGCCGCTTCCAGCTCCATATAATGACTCCTCTCGCTCTAATATTCCGAATCTATCAGCTTCCGAACTTGGACCCATCATCATGTTTGGCCTTGGCTCCGGGTCTCGATCCTTATAGCGTCTAATTTGTTTTCGGTGCGCCATTATGGCCACGTTTCCAAGCAAGATCTGGAATGTATTTAACGAGAATTGTTTTAGTAAAGTTGCCTTTACCCATCTATTAGGTATATAATGATGATGATTTTTGTACCAAACAGTATCCCCTTCCGTCAGATCATCCAAGCTGTCATTTGACCTCTTGTTGATTTTAGGAAAATCATTTATTTTATCATCATCAGGGGACTGTGGCAAATTTAAATAATTTTTAGAATGACATTTAGGATTTAACAAATCAAGCATCGTCTTTGGTTTATAACTAAAAACTTTTTCAGAGGGGAATTGCCCGCTACTAGTCACTATATTATTTCTATAGTTCATTAAAAATAAATTAATCTGGTTCTCCATATCAACATTAGCCAAATCCGGCTCTAATAAAAACTTTTTTAATACATCTTTCGTTGTTCTTACAAGTCTTTCGGCTTGGCCGTTGCTTGAAGGGTTATATGGTGGACTTTTCAACACCTTAACTCCTTGCCTCTCTAAAAAGTTTGTAAATGAGTATGAATTGAATGGAGGACCGCCGTCAGAAACCAGAACATCTGGCAATCCAAATCTAGCGAAATACGCTACCAATTTCTTCACTACCTTAGCACAATCCGTGCCCTTTTTCATCCAATCTACCTCCAACCACTTTGAGAAAGAATCAACAATCAATAGAAAAGTGTGGTGAGAAAAATGAAAAAAATCGATATGAATTCGACTAAAAGGTCTTGTAGTAGGTGTCCAATGAGACAAAACCTTTGTTTTTGGCACTACTACCATGCTACTACAAACTTCGCATGTTGTAACATAATTTTCAATATCTTTGTTTATCCCAAACCAGTACACTTGTTTTCTTGCCAACTGTTTCATTTTAACCATTCCCGCGTGATTGGCATGCAAAAGTTTAAGTATCCCGCTTTTCATTTTATGTGGAATCACCACCCTATTTTGATACAATACGCATCCGTCAATTATCTCCAAATCATTCTGATTGGCATAAACGTCTAAAAAGCGTTTGTCCAACTTTTTCGGCCAACCATCACGCATAAAAGTCATAATCTGTTTTAAGAAAATGTCGTCATTTGACTCTTTGGCAATAATAACAAAGTCAATTGGGAAATCGTTGCTAAAATTTATGCTTCTTATAAAATTTTGATCTAATTCTACGGGAACCGACTGATCTAATGGGAATCGCGAACAGAAATCCGCATTACCCATTTTCGCAGAAGGCCTGTACTGGATTTCGAAGTCATAAATTGATAATTCGAGAATATACCTTTGAAGTCTTGTTACAAATATTGAATTTTTGCCTTCTTTGCCGAATATTCCTATCAATGGCTTGTGATCAGTGTAAGCGATGAACTTTTGTCCATAAAGGTATTTGTGAAACTTTTTAATTGTACAAACTAAAGCCAAGGCTTCTAAATGAAGAATTGGATATCGCTTTTGCGCGTCATTTAACGTAAAAGAAGTAAAGCAAATTGGCTTTTCTCTGCCATCTATCACATGTGCAATAACACCACCCAGACCATAGCCTGAGGCATCGGTCACGACCACAATTTCTTTTCTGGGATCATAAAACTCTAGTATGTTCGCTGATATCAAAGATTGCTTACTATCTTGAAATGCTTTTTCGCAATTTTTATCCCAAACGAATTTTACATCTTTTCTCAACAAATTGTAAAGATAAAACAATTTAGAAGACATATGAGAAACAAATTTATTATAATAGTTGATTAATCCTAAAAAGGATTTCAACTCATTCTCATTCTTAGGCACTTTTGCTCTTTGAATAGTAGATATTTTTTCTGGACTAGGTAGTAACCCTTTTCCACTTATTATGTGTCCTAAATAATTTAATTGAGAAACAAAGAATTTGCATTTTTCTAGATTTACTTTTATATTTGCCTTCGCAAGCCTATCCAAAACTAAATACAGTTTATTACGACAATCGTTCAGGTTTTCACCCGCAATCAGTACGTCGTCTAGATAGCAATATACTCCAGTAATACCATTCAGTATTTGATCCATAACTTGTTGAAATATTGAGGCGCTAGAAGAAGCACCCTGTGGTAACCGGTTGTAAGTAAACAAACCTTTAATAGTATTTATCACCATGAATTTCTTAGATCGTTCTGTCAAGGCTAGCTGTGTATATGCGCCTTGTAAGTCAAGTGAACAAAAAACCTTGCAATTTGCCAATTTAGCAAATAAATCATTAGCAGAAGGTAAGGGATAAGTATTCGGTATTAAAACTTTGTTTACCGAAACTTTGCAATCAATTACTAGTCTAATTTGGTCATCTTTCTTTATAACTACTATCACAGGTGATGCCCATTCGCTGGTCTTTACCGGCGTTATCACATTCTCTTTTTCTAACTTATCCAAATATATTAAAACTTTTTCCCTTAGTCTGAAGGGTACGTCGTAAGCTTTTTTAAAAATTGGGATTTCCCGTTTTATAATTAAATCTGCTTCAAATCCCTTGATGGGTGTCGAAAAATCTTTTTAAATACTTCCAAAAATTTAGATTTGATTTCATCAATAAACTGTTCACCCTTTGGCATAGTTGTGTTGTTTACGTTTTCATACAAAATATTTTTACTTGAAAAAGTTTCTCTCCATCTTGGAAAAAATATATCCATCCAATTCCTTCCAAATAAAGGCATGAATTTATGATTCGTATTTAGAATCAATAGTTTTAAAATATGTTCAACACCATTTAGTGCGACCAAGACATTTGTCTCCCCTTCAATCTCAAGTTTAGAACCATTTACAACTAACAGTTGTTTGTCACATTTTCTTAAGGATTTATCAAAAAGACTCTTAAATTGATTAACACCCATAACAGTTACCGTTGACCCACAGTCCACTTCCATTCGGGTCATAATATTGTCAATCGACACATTTATTATACATGGTTTACTTATTTTATCAAAAGACTTAACATGCATGCACTGTAAATCACCTGAGTTCCACTCATTCCATTCCTCCTCACTGTCCGTGTCCATCCTGTTATCTGTCGTCATCCGGTTCATAAGAGAAGTCAGGTCTTTCTCTGCACTAGTTCCAGGTTTTACTGTATCTATAAACCTTACAGCGTCTCTTTTTAAATTTTTTAGCTTAAAGCATTTTCTCTTAATATGACCCCTTAACCCACAATGATCGCAAATCATGTCGGAGTAATTTCGTTTGAATTTGTTATCAAAATGAGTGTCATTGTATCGATTGTTTCTGTTATAATCGTGAGGTTTGAATCTGTTATTATTGTTGTTTTGACTGTATTTATTATTGTATCTAAATGTTTGATGTGTGTTTTTGTTGTAACTATTTGTGTTGGGTCTAGCATATTGCATTTCTCTGTTCTGTTTGTGTTTGTAACCTTTGTCACCCAAACGCTCATGAACTGGTCGTCTAATAAAATTTATATTTTCAGGCGGGCCATATGCACTATCAGCAGAGACTGTCCCAAAACTAGGAAAAAACGAATTTACTTTTAAGGTGCGCGCATTATCTTTCGCCATACACCACGTAGTTATGAATCTGTCTATAGTTCAGTAACAACTGTTTTAAGTTCTCGTCCCGCAACCCAGCAAGAACTCTGTCTTGAATAGCTACGTCTTTGAACTCGCCGAACCCGCAGAATTCTGCCTGCAATTTTATTGCCTGTACGAAATCCTCGGCTGATTCGTCAGGTTGCTGAACCCTGTTACTGAACCGAAAGCGTTGAACCAGGTCTGGCTCAGTCTTATCTAGCTTTTGTTTTAATTTAACAATGATTTCACTATACTTCGCAGTAGCAAGAGTATCTTTTGTGTAAAATAATTTTAGCTGAGAGTAAACAAACGGTCCGCACAAATTCATGAAATGAGATTTTTGCATCGGTTCAGTAACTTGATTTGCCTCAAAGGTAAATGCCAACCTATCGGCCCAATCCCCGAAGGAGGTACCTTTACGGTATGGCTCGATTGTTGATGCCAAACTCATTTTGAATAACTTGATCTCTACTCGAGAAGGATAATCAATCATTGAATCGATTATACAAAAAAATCAATGATGCACAGAGAAAAAACAACTATAACAATATAAATAATCAAATTATCATGCCCAATAAACGGAATAACAATGTTCAATATCAATCAATCAATGGGGAAAAATATGAAATGGGAAAAAACGAAATGTCTCATCAATCGGCTTCACTTTGCATAAAATAATCATAAATGACTTACCAGATACTATGTCCGACCTTTGTCAGCAATTTTACCGAAAAAAATCTTTTAACACAACTCTTCCGTGTGAAATTTTTGTTATCTTCCTCAACCACTGTCCGAAACGAGACCTTTATCAATATTCTACCTAAGTTAAGGAAGAAAAGAACACTCTTATTAAAAAGAACAAATAAATGTCTTGTCAAATAAAAAAAATAACAATAATGTATTGTTCCAGCTTGCACAATCTTTTGTCCTTATTGTTGTTTCAAACAGAACCTATTCCTTTTGTCCCAACTTTTGTATTGATAAAAAGAGAAAAAATGAGGAATGTATTTCACAAGTGCAGTAAATTATAATTAAATCACGATATTTTTAAGCTTGCTTTTTTTTATATAAAGTCTTACGATCGGCTTACCGAATACCAAAGACATCATATTAACAAGATATCCAGCTCTCGCATTTTCCGAACAAATATTTGGCAACATCCTTTTTTGTGAGCAGGGCGCCATCAGGCGAGTCCGCATCGAATCTCCTATATAGAAGTAGAGGAGAGAAATGTCAAATTCGTGCGCGCCAAAATAGCAGCACTGCGTACCCATACAACTGACATGATAAGATGAATGTGATGCCGTGCGATGGCGTTGCTAAACTGAAGATTGATTTCGCTCCAAGCTGACAGGGTCTGCGAATACGAAGATGCTAACCCTACGACAAATCACGATGGCCGCTGAAAACTCCAGCCGTATCTAATTTCCACTCTGCTCTGAAACGTGTGATGTCCGTCCCACCGCTACCGTTGATTGGACACCTTCCAAGGCCAACACAATAGTGTCGCCTTTCAGCAACCGAAAACTGCTTCCACAGGAAATGTTTCACTTGTCCGCTGCTTCATCCAAGCCTAAAAGCTCAATGGCTGCCCTTCCACGGGACACGTTGTCGTCTTATAATTTAATTCGTCGACCCTTGCCGCTCGTTCCGTAAAAATCACTCCAAATTTTTACCACCAACGTTATCGCGCTCAAGATCTCACTTTATCAAAATAAATTTCTCCTCGTCGCCACTTTTTATGTCTATTAATTTAATTTTCTTTTTTAATTTTCAGGATTCGGATGATCAACTATAACCAACTACACTCGATGATTTTCAAGAAGGAAGTGCTTTATTCTCTTTCCTAGAGCACATTTTAATAGAGCCGTAGGTAGTATTGTCGTATGCTAAACATATCGACCATGTTTTATAAATGTACAGGTGAATACATATCACAAACATCACTAGATACAACGAAATTTGTGTTATGATTTAACATAAATATGTAATACAACTTCTGTTTTCGTTGGCGATTTCATTAAACTCCAACATCCGAGGTTGGAGAGGCCGGTAGGGCCTTAACTGATAGCTTTTCATATTTCTCTATAGAAAGGTAGCAGTAGAGGAGCTCCGGAGACCCCTATTATACCATTTGACTCAGTTCAACGAGAACAGAAAATGTATGTGAGCACCTTTTTAAAAAAATTTCTTCGCACAATTTTCTCCAATACAATAAGTGTGTATTATTAGAGCGATTGAAAATCGGTTTTTCAAGATACACAAGAGCAGAGTTCTGACCGCTTCTTCCGTAACTGTTCCGAAACCGGATTCGGTTAAAATAGCATAAAAATCTATGAATCCATAAGACCTTTCATTAGAATCCATTTTTACATTTTTGCAAATCGTCCTAGCCATCTCTGAGAAATTTATGTGATTCCATTCCATTTTGGAGTTTTTGACCGCTACAAAGAAGATTTTTCTGTTGTTGCATCGTCACTCCGAATGACGAATTTAAATTTTTATACTCATTACCCTGTATAACCAGACCAGAGATGCAAAGTAAAAATTTTTTAAAATATTTTCATGCAGGGTTGAAGAAGTCTGTAAACTCGAAAAAAGTCTACGGACTCTAAGTTTTCTTCAAAGAATGATGTAAGGAATTGGTATAGTGAACAAAAAAAAAAAAAAGACCGCGGCAATTTCAAAAGTCTGTAAATTTGTACAAACGTCTTCAAAAAACGTGATTTTCAAAAGCCTACAAAAAAGTCTGCAAGTGAAACATGTCTGCAGCTTGTTTTATAAATCTGCTGATTTAAAAACAAATCTGCAGGTCTGGCATCTCTGATCCAGATACGGAAGATGACTCGATGAAATTAAATAGAATCATGTGGGATTGTAAGGCACTTCATTTGAATATAAATTTATTAAAATCTGCTCGACCATCTGTTCGAAAAATAATCAACAAATTTTGCAAACTAGAAGAGCTTGAATAGTTTCAAAATATTTGCTCCTTTTTACATCGTGAACACATAAGAACATCCTTTTTACATAAGAACACACCCTTGAAATTGAAGGTCTTAATACTCATAACTCAGTTTTTCCGGAACCAGAAGTCGAAGCCTAGCTATGGGACTATTTGATAAAAGAAATGTAAAAAAAAACGATCCCTTTCCTTTGACACATATAACTTCTTGCTTCAATCCCTCATTGTCCAATCCAAAATATGTGAGTACATATTTACTTAAATTTATAATTACTTGCACTCAAAAAATTCAAAAAAATAAATAAATACTTAAGGCACAAGAATCATCAGTTAGATGCATTATATCTTATTTGTGGACCCCTCCCGAAATGAAATCCTGGGTACGGGCCTGGTTCCAGAAACCAAGTTTCAGCATTTGGGTTTTTGAAATTCAATTTTGAAACAGGAATTGAATTCTGGTTCAGAATCAATTCTAAAATTCAGGTTCGCAGTTTAGATCTAACATTTAGTTCCAGAATCTAAATCAAAATGCTTATCCTGAATTTGGCTCCAGAACTGGATTACAATTTCGAATATAAATTAAGGAACTAAATTCAGTTCCAAAATCTAGTCAAGTTACAAAGTCAACTGATCTATCATAATTATCCAAGATATTATATCATAATTATCCAAGATATTACGATTGGTGCACTTGACAGACATGGAAATGGTTCGATCCTCAGAAATCGTCGTTTAGTAGCGAAAATCGACGATCGTATTTCCGAGTAGTTTATTTTATCATCAATGGATTCTCCAGGGTTGGCATTACGGGCCGTTTGCTCATGACATTAAAATGCCAAATAAAAGTGATTTTCCTAGTTAGTTCCGGGACTTATTGATCCACGTGTTATTTTTTATTTTGGATTAGCGAAAAACCCACCTGACATAGTTTCCATAAAACTACATACATTACATAATTTTGCTTACATATAATATTTAAAAAAAATCACTTACCTTAAGGTTGGTGGGGGTTAGTTGGGGTTCTGTACGAAACTCCTGAGACTATCGTTTCTGTATAACAACGAGTGGGTAGATCAGATCGCCGACGAATACTTACAGATGAGAGTCAGTTGGAGGTTACTTATGGTAATTCTTTCGATAATAATCAACGACTGATTTGCACATTTTGTAAACCATAGTTAAATTACTTTTATTTCATAAATTAATGTATTACTCATTCACTATTTCAACGTACTTTAATTTTCACTTTTATTAATTATGTTTTTATCACAATGGAATATACAGTCTCAATTAATAAGAATATAGTTGTGTTTCTTCCTCTTTTTGCATTATTTTTCCTTTAGTATTGTGTTTCTCGTAATTGCATTTTTTCTTCGTTTATATCAACAAATGTTTTTTTTTGTTTGTTTGTTTGTTATTCATGTGTCTCATTGAAGCAGCAAAAATGGAGTCAGAAGCAGCAATAACTAGATCTTTCTTTCCTGTTCACAATGGTTACCTACAAGTTGTTTGCTTTTACTCTTTGTTTCCGTTAAAAATAGAAATAACTAGTTAGTTTCTACGTACAAAAAACGCCATCTTTTTTCCGCTTGTCTTTGCCTAATATGTAGAGTGTAAAAATCTAGTATATAATAAAAACTCTGTATACTGCACTAAAAGAAGGTTATTTCAAGAATAAAGATATCGTACAATTTGAACTTTGCTGAACGTAAATGTTTATATTTGATTTTTTTTTTCGTGTTGCTGTCCCTAGAATGTTTCCATTTAGTTTCTCATATCCATGCGTAGGAGTGGTGTGTTATTTATATATGTGTATGTGTGTGGTATCGTTAATCAGATGAATATGTGCATCGTGTTGGAACAGCAGAGTTCGTTTTGCTTCGGCTACCGAGGGAAACTACGACACTACGAGAGCATGCTTCTACAACTTGCCCGGAAAAGATCGTTTCGTTGCTCATTACTTGTTGAATTTGCTAAAACACTCGATCGGAGGTTTCATCGACAGAGGTTTGTTTGCTTTGTTTCTCTACATCGGTTGTGTTTTTTTTTTCATTTCAATTTCTGCGTGTTACAAATATTATTGCTACCAACTTGCGATACGTTTTGCTATAGAACAATAGAAGAATACATCACGTCGAGGGGAAAAGACAATTATACCAAGACAACGAGGCTCGCGCGGATGCAATAGGGAGCCCAACAACAAAAATTACTTCGATGAAAAGTAATTCAAATAATTTATTGGTACACTAAGCGACACACTGGTAACGGGATTGCAATTGTAAGCAGTCTAAATACCATCATCACATGTAAAACACAGAATCGAGGTTTCCATTTAATTTTGATTATTTTAGCATGAATATGGCTCCAATCGATTTAGTTTATAATTTTATTAATTATTTCCAATTCTTGAAGATCTTAACAATTTGTTTGTATTGGAGTAACGAAAAAAGTATACTCAAAAATGGATTGGGTATCCGTACCCGACTCGAGTTGAACCGAATCATTGCGTAACACAATGTAAAAGTTATGAGAATCAACAGTACATGAATATCGATAATATATGCACCAGTGAAGATCTTGGAGACAGATCCATCCTGAATAATCTGAAAACTATCGGAAATAACAATGATGATTTTGAGGGATGCGATATCTGACCGAAATCATGTAGCCGTCGTCTGGAATACGGTTTTTGGCATCTGACATAACTTATTTTTGGGTGAAAGACATTTTACCTGAATTATTTTTTCTAGTTATTTCAGGTAAAGACTTCTAGCATGAAAATTGAAGCATCGAGTTCGTTCGCTCACTCACAAATAGAGTGAAGAGAGTAGGGTGCAGTGAGGTAAAATTTTAAATTTGCGCAAGTGGTGTGACGCTCAACAGTACTAAGACCGAGGACCACCTCGCGAATTATTTCAACTTTTAGTTAACAACAGACAGTCGAGCAGTTTTTTTATATCGAGTAGTTAAATTTGACTAAAATTTCGGCCTATTTCAAAGTTTGATGAATGGACAGTTGTTTGGGTTTATTTTGCACTAAACATAAAATTTCGAGCAGGGTTATTTTTGACAACATCCACATAACCGCTCGAGTGTCAAATTTTAACTGAAAGTTAAACTAATTCGCGAGATGGTCAACAGCATAAATGTCAAATAAGTAATCGATATGCAAAATGGCTCAGGCACATTGTATAGCTAGTAAATTTCTTGATCAAAACTCACTTGAATTTGAGGTTAATACGAATGACATTTTAAATTAATTGTTAAAGGAGGATAATATTTGTAGTTGTTAGAACTTTGTCAATCTATTATTTTGCACTTATTTTGCTTGTCGTGTGATGGGAGCCGACAGAAATCACCACCCAACAAGTCCCCTCCGATTCTAATGTCGTTTTCGACTGGATGTCAAGTTTCGTGGAAAATGTTTATTTGATGAAACTACCCTGGATCAGTTTGTTTTCTCACGCGAAAACGACATAAAAATGCTGTCCCTTTCAATGTTCTCCAGATATAGGCTACTAAGGATAACCTCGAGAAAAGCTTACTTCGATTGACTTACTTGTTTATTCATCGAAGTAGTCTGAGGGCCAACTCAGAGTCGCCCAAACAATTTTTAAATTGTTTGTCTTACGTCGTTTTCCATTGAGAAAACTGAAACTGACCCAGGGTAGTTTCATAAAAAAAAAACACTTTTCAGGAAACTGTGTTCGGCTCGCACTTAGCAACGGGTAGTGAGCAAACCCGATATAAAAAACCAGGTTCGAAACTGACTCGATTTTCAGTTCAATCGCGTTAAAACTCGGTTCGAAACTGGGTTAGGTTCGGCATCAAGCAAAAACAACATTAGTAACCGGGCGTCGCTCTGGATCGGACTCTAATCGTGTAGTTTTGACCTGAAAAATTTTCACAATTTGCAACACGTCATCAATGCGAGTTTGTTTATTTTTTACTTTTTTTTCTATAAAATTTATAGAGCGTGTTTTTGTAGCTATTATGCATTATGCTACCTTTGACAAAATGGGTACTCGCAATGTTGAAAACGCGTCAAACTTCTGATTATATACTCAACGGATGCCAATTCCGAAAATGAATAGGTCGTTGAATATTTTTGCAAATGCAGATTTTTAAGCTAATGATTTTAGGCTTTTTGCATTTCACAAATACAATTGGTTGTTATTTTGACCAATTCTATTCTGAATTATAATTTTTTATGCGAGAAATACGTACCCCACAAAAAAACACGTAAATTCGCGTCCAAAAACTGCACAACTTCGGAAACACGCGTAAAAAACCGCAAAACTATAGGATTTTTTATTGTTGCCAAATGTTTTCAAATATTGACGAATCATCGAGATCTGGTGTTAAATTTGTTTGAATAAAAAAGGCGACTTTTAGACTTAGAAAAATTTTGAGATTTCCGAAATCTGGTGTTATTCCGATTTTTTAAGCCAAATCTGACACAATTGACAAATTTTCGAATTTTTTTTAGAGACTTTAGAGACGACATTTCACGTATTTCTAAGACATTTGGCATGAAAAAAAGTTCAATTTGGGAAATTCAAAATTTTTCTAAGTCTCAAAGTCGATTTTTTCAAATAAATTTTTGTCAAATAACACCAGATCGCAGATCTCGATGTTTCATGATTGTTTGAAGACAGTCGGCACAAAACAAAATTTCTATGGTTTTGTATTTTTTAATTACTCAGATTTCAAAGTTGCGCGGTTTTTTTAAGGCGAATTTCCGAACTTACGCGGTTTGTACACGCTTTTTTTTGTTCGGTACGTATCTCCCGCGTGAAAAAAGACCCCAGTGTAGTCTTAAAAATTATTATTTTTGAAAAAAAAAACTTGAAATTTTTTTAAGTTTCAGAGCTGACTTTAAAAAAATCGCGATAGCACCAGACCTCGACGTTTCATGCATTTCTAAGACAACACAAAAAAAAACGCGAGAAAAAGGAAAATGAAAATTTGCAAAAGAAACGGCGGAACTTTCGGGAACCCGCGTAAAAAAAACGCGAAATTTCGAAAGTCCACACGAAAATAAAAATCACGTAACTTCAGAAATCCACGTTAAAACAAGCGTAACTTCGGAAATCCTTGACTGAATGATTTTTGAGGGAATTTTGTAATGAAAATAATAGTTTATGAGTTGTTCCATAGAAATAAAGCGCAACATGCTTTGTTTACACTTTGGCTCTTCCACCCTTTTCTAATGTTGTTCTAGAAATCGAGAAAGAGTGAAACACTTTTGATGATTTATTCAGTGGAAATAGAAGGAAAGTGAAAAAATTGTATACGTTTTAAAGCTAAACAGTCAATTCATCGCTTCATCAAACATTCATCGGAAAATATACGATAATTCCTAAGCAGAAATTGACACCGAATTCAAAGAATTCATCGATGTTTTTCCTCCATTTGATGTCAATGCTACTGTCGCCTTTCTTTGAAGAACATCTAAAATTATAAACTTTTTTTTTCAAATTATATTATTTTTCATTTTCAAGTTTTTATTTACGGAAAATCATCGGCCAAATTTCAAAATTGGCAACATTTTATTCTATTTTTAAAAGAGGATTTAGTTTTGTGTTGATCTGTTGCCTCTCCGAGTTAGAATTTTTTCAACTCTGTATGTGGGGTTGGAAGTCGAATCCAAGAACAATATTTAGCCTAGTAGTTTAAACAATTGATATAAAACAACTATCAAAGTGACTACATTTTTTACCAATACTTTAAATCGGTTCACATTCACATCTCGATACACATGAAAAACTTTCTGGATTACAATAGAAAATCTCACGTCACCCAAATTAACTCTCAAAATATATGGAAAAAGTCACCTGCAGTGAGGTGAGCTTTGTCATCGCAAGTCACATGACATGCAAAACGGCTGTCTTAGCCGGAAAACAATTCATGTGAGCATCACGATTACGTCTAATGAACCAGACCGACCCGTTTATGTTCGCATTGAAACATTACTCTGCACTATGATGAATACATTTTTCTGATAAATATTTGGTTCTCGTTGGTTATGTCAGATGACCAATATGCTAAACGATTTCATGTCCAATGGCTTTAAATCGTACGGGTTGCTACCAATCCAGACAATCCAGCTGAATAATATAATCAATTACAGTTGGTTATAGCAAGGCACGTTTGTATAGAAATTGCGAAATGAAATGGGACTATAAACGGACAGTGCCTTATCGGAAGCGAGAGAACCACGAAAAAAAACTCACTTGATCCATGACGAAGTATCTGCAGTCACCTGGATGGTATAGGATATTGACTTTCCCGAGCACTCTGATTTCAATGTATTCCTTGTTGGTTGGTAGGTAGTCCAGAAATATTGATCTTTTTTTTTTATCACAAAAAGGCAGATAATTACCATTGATATTTTGGCGTTACATGTACAATGAAATAGGCTAACTTTCAGTTCGCATAGTTTCTGTTAAAGTAATTGGTTTCACAAACGCTACTACTGTTGAATACTTTTTCTTCTGATGACACACGATATATCGTTTGGTTACTTCTTACAGATTAAAAACAGAGTTCTCTGAGATCACTTGTTTGTTTTTTTTTCAAACTTTTGTTTTTGTTTCTACTTTTTTATTTCTTATGACAGGAAGATTCCTGTTTATATGTTGTTCCACTGCGGATGCTTAAGTACACATTGTTTTTTTTTCATTTCATTTCTACGGAACGGCTCATTCAATTTGAAAGTAACGGAAACAAAACGGCAATACTCGTAGCTTTTTAGTTCTTTCTTTTATTGTCAAAATCACACCTACGCTTGACTTTGTCTTTGATTTTGGCCTTATTCCCCCGTTGTTTATACAGTGTTTTTTTTCTCTCTATCGGGTACGTGCTGCGTTGTTCTTTTACTGTTTTTTTTTACACACATACATGAATTAATTTGCAATGCATAGTAATGCTTGTGGTTAAGAAGAATACACACTTACAATATGTTTTCGTAAGGCAATAATGACTATCAGGAAGGATCTTTTCTGTGTTCGTTTCGTATTAGGATTAGATTTAGCTAGCACATGTAATAAGAAACAATGTTTAAATGGAACCCGGAAAACACTGGATAAAAAAAAAAAATTTATGTATAAATAAGAAATTTTCTTCTACGCTGACTTGGCTTTGCGATTTGTTTGCTTCTTGCTATGACTCGAGGCTTCGTTTTCCTTTACTTAATTAGTGATTAGATGTCATAGTGTACAGGTGAATTCTTGATATGACGATTAATTTTTCACGTCCAGAAGCACGGGTTGGGAAAATAAAAAAAGCTAAATAGTGTTGTTTAACTTCCTTCTAATCTCGCACTACTAGTGGTAAATAATATACAAACAAACGATCGTTTTAAGCGTGAAAATAGGCTATTATCTCTCGCGTATCTAACGGCAATTCGAGTATCGAATAGGAATTTATCGTAACATTTGTATGACTATTATTATTTTCGTTCTTCGTCAAAACGTCTCTAAAACTAGTGATTAATAAAACTCCTTTAATCTACAACTAGAATGTTAACGTACACGTATTTGAAACAAGGTAATAATTAATTATATCGACAATCGTGAGTGTGCTTGTTCGTTCCAGTTTTTTTTTCAAGCAGCATTATGGTAATGATTCTACTACCTTCGAAGAGTAGTTAGTTTTTGGATGAGAAAACCAAAAAAATTATATTAAACAAAAAAAAACTACACATTTAAAAACCTTAAACAAAGACCATCACAGAAAGCAACGAAATAAATGAAAAGCTATACAAACTAGAAAAATTAATCGTCATACAATTGGGTTCGCCGCATGTATTTGAGTTTTCCCTTTATATTCATTCTACAGACACACTAATTCTAAGTTACCAAACACTCAAATTTAAAACCAATAGGAAAAGCGCATATTAAACATATTATTTTAATGATAGAAAAGAAGGTAACTACCGTATTGAGAGTGATTAACGGGAAATTGCTTTGCAGTACTAGAACATCGTTTAAAAGGATAATTTTATGGACACCGATCACTGGCGCACCCACAACTAAAAACTTGTAAAACACAAAAACAACTGAGATTGGAAAAACCAGAGCTCCAAGTGGTTATTAATTAAAACGAAAATTACACAGGAATATTCACATTACGTACACGATTTCTGCAGTTCTAGCAATACAAAATTCATCTTTGAATTGCGACTTTTTTTTACATTGGCGAAACTAACATTATTGTTCGATGAAACCGTGAAATACCGAATACAGATCTAGCTGTCTTACCCCATTCGACTATATAACCGGCAGTTCGTTCTAGTACCACACCGGAAATCCTCTATTTCACTCCGAGCGACAGTGACGGCACAGAGAATTGTGTTTATTTATTTTTTAATGTACTTGAGTGTACGTGTTTGAGTTGAACCCTACAACGGATGCCCAGGAGGCGTTTCAACATTTTGCGGCTGTTAGTCTTTTTGAGCATTACCTTACATTCTATTGATTAGTTGTTGATTTGTTTATTTTTGAACTAGTACCTAGAATTCATTCCTCGAACAGGAGGTTCGCCGTTTGCTGATTTCCGCTTGAAATACACACAGAATTAAACAGTTTGATAACAAAACACTTATAGTTCATTTTATTAATAGTAGGATCAACTTTTTTTTTGGTATTTCTCCTTGCCTTGGCTAATGATATTTCGATATAATGTAAATTCTTTCAAATGGATTTTCGATAAAAACAAACATGTCTAAATTACTCGTTTTAGAAACTCTCAAGTCTATTAAAATTTCACACAGTTAGTTTTTTCTTCTCAAATATCAATTTTTAAGAATCACATTTCCTAGGGAAATGTGTGCGTGAATGGTTTTTGAAATTTACGGTCTGTTCCATGGAAACAATATAAATCTGCTCTCGAACTCCTAGCGCGTGAATATTTAAAATTCAACGGTTCAGAAAACTAGTCTTGCAGGCAACAATCAATTGTAACGAAAAGCTGTTGTTTTTCCGTCTTGTTTCTTGTTCCGTGTTCCCTACGGTAGCTCAGCTTGTTACATTTATAAACACTAAGCAAAATCTCAAATAGAAAACGAAAAACATTCACTTTCG
This sequence comes from Malaya genurostris, assembly GCF_030247185.1. Classification (NCBI taxonomy): domain Eukaryota; kingdom Metazoa; phylum Arthropoda; class Insecta; order Diptera; family Culicidae; genus Malaya; species Malaya genurostris. Next base: position 227,595,002 of record NC_080571.1, on the reverse strand, counting down.
CTCGTTAACTGCACTAGGTTTTGGCATTGTCATAATTATGCTTGCTTGTTGTTTCGTCGTCTCCCGACAGGAAATAAAGTTAAAAATTTACCGAGACGGCGTACACTGAAATGTGTTTTCTCATTTGGTCAGAATCCCTGAAATTGGCAAGTTGGCTGAAATCTTGTCTCCGCCGCTTCGAGCAGAGCTAAACTTTGTTTTCTCTTCCAGAATCATTACTGTTTCTTTGAATGTCAATATCGTAAAAAAGGAATCGATTAACAAACCCCAACTATTAATACTAGGTACGTTTCTTTGTGGGTAGCCAATTTGACTGTTTTGCTTTCTTCTTATAACTCATTCATTCCCTAGCCGGTTGCACAGTAATTCTTGAAATAAAATTGTTTTATTTATCTTGCTCTATGACCTTCTCTAACATTCTAAAACACAATTATTTGATATTCTTAATAAAAAAAAGACTTTAGACGGAAAACTATTTCTCCTCTTCTATCTAAATTGCTAAAGACTGTGCCGTTGATTTCCAACCTACAGATATTTTTTTGTTGTTGTCGGCTCGCATTTCGTTTTCGATCCTAATTCAACTGTGACTATGAGATCCTTTCCTCTGTATAGTAAATTCTTTGTCTTGATATTTTTCAACAAAAAAAAGCGAACAACGGTCGATCGATTTCCGCTTGCTTTCCTAGCAGGATTTTCCTGACTTTACAAACCAACGCGGGGTGGCATCGATTACAAAAAAAAAATAATAATATTAATAACTAGGAGCTCCTTGTATGTTCTGGGTTCTGCTTGGAAATACAATCAAAATATTAATAAATAACTAAAATTCAACATTAATTTCTTATACGAAGTCAATTACTCTAAAAAAATATATATGCTTGTGTGTATGTATAATAATTACAACGATTTTTTTTTGTTTGCTTGCAGTTAAATATCTCGACGTAAAAATGTAATGTATTGGTTTTAGTAGCAACCTCTCGAATGTCACTATGCTATCTTTTTATCGTTCCTTCGGCGGTGGCTACTGCGGCGGCGGCGGCAGCGTTTCGTTGACCGCATGGCTGGTCACAATTTCACTTTCTACTAACTAGCGAATTGGAAGGATTCGTCACTAGACGGGGAAAAAAACGGGAAACAGATTTCATCTACTGTGAAGGGGATGCCGAGGGCGTTCTGCCATTCTAGATTTATGATGCAGAGCATTAAGAATCCTTCCTGCGCTCTAGGCAATGTCTGACACGTCACCGATTTCTGTTTTCGGTGCTAGAACTGTATGGAACGCACTGTGCTTTCATTTACATCATGGTCTTGTAGTATGCAAACATGTTGTTATTGTTGTTGCTTTTATTGCCGTTGTAGCGATTGTTGTAGTTGTTGATGAGGTGGAAATTTTGCAAGTTCTGACTTGCCAAAGCGGCTGCAGCGACGACCGCGTTGAGCCCTTCGGAACCACTAGACTGACCAGTACCGTTACCATTGCCACTGCCGTAACGCAGCGGGTGGTTTTTGGAGTAGAACTGCTGTTGCTGAAGTTGCCCATAAGGCGAGCTGAATTTGCTACTATTGTTGGTTGGTGCTCCGAAGTTTTGTTGATATGATTTGTGATTCTGGTACGTGCTAGTATTGTTTAGAAAGCTGCCACCGGTATTGCGATTGTTGGAATCTCTTCCAAAGACAGCAGCAGCGGAAATGTTGCCACCGTTGCGCGAATAATGATTGCCGACATTGTTACTGTTGTTGCTCATGTTGCCACTGTTACCACCGACAAACGCTTTGTTAAATGCATGGGCCGCCACATTCGGGCTAACCTTTTCTCTACTTCCGGCAATACTATTAAGATTGTTGGAAAAACTGCTCCACTGCAATTGTTGTTGCTGCTGCTGCTGTTGTTGTTGTTGTTGAAGCTGGTAAGCCGCTGTCAAATTTGCTTGACTCATGCTCGCAGCCGGAACTCCGCTTGTCAGTGATGTCTCATTAACCGGATATTTAAAGTCACAGCATCTACACTTAACCATCGTATACTCCTGAATATGGCCGTTTGCTCCAAGACGATGATACTGGGAACGGTTGTCCAGAAAAAAGTGAATGTTATCATTTTCCGGTAACTGGGCGAACTGAAGACGGAAATGATCGAAATTGACCAAATTGTCAATCAAGTTCAGTACGTCGCGGCCCCCCAGAACGACCTTGACTTCCTTGATTGGCTCGGTTTCGAACAAATCATCCACGGAACCGGGATCCTCCAAGTTGTTGCCAATGCTCTCCGTAGACGATAACGAGGTACGAGTGGACGATGAACAGCTGCTGGATACTGCTTGACTAGGACAATCTTCGGTTCCAGTTGCTTCAGATTTACCTTCTGAAGACAACGGAAGTGGAGAGCTGACCGATGATCTTTCCACTTCTTCTGTTGGAGTCGTCGGTGGCGAGCTTGGTTTCTGCGGAGGGAGTGCAATTTAGATAGTTGTCTTTGCTATAGGAATACAGAATTTTTTTTTCTATGGAACTTTTATAAATGTCGCTGACCGATATTTCATACTTTTCGAATGTCTTACTTTCCTCTCCGTAGAATTTAATAAGATTATATATGAAACTAAATATGGAACTAGTGAGAAACATATATTCAATGATTACAAATCTTTAAGAAGTTCAATTATTCAAAGTTAACTTAACATTATGTAAAATACGATAAAGGTTTGTATGTGTAAGTTATAAAAAAATTCTTCTGTTATGCTGTTGAACTCAGTAACCGTAGAGCGGTCTCCAGGCGATTCGAAACGGAGAAGCGCAAGGAGCGACGATTTCCCGAATTTCGTTACCAGGCGAAAGCGTGAGTCTACCTTTGGCGGAGCGATTACGTGGCCAGGAGAACTACAGTTCCTGGGCTTTCGCGATCAAGATAATCATGATCCGGGAAGGTACGTAGATTGCTATTAAGAAAGAAAACCCGTCAGATCCGATGTATTATAGTCTCGATTAGAATGCGGCAACTGCCAGAGAAGCATGGGACACCCTAAAGGCGGCGTTTCAATATACTGGATACGTCAGGCATAAACTGTCGCAATTTGGCTTTGAAGTGAACGATCGATGGATGTCAAGCATTTTGCTGATGGAACTGCCAAAAATCTATGAGCCCATGATCATGGATTTGGAAGCATCAGGAATCCAGTTACGAGCCGATACCATCGGAGCAAAAATTCTCCAAGATGTCAAGTGGCCGGTCGATTCGATGGGAAGCGATTCTAGCAGGGCATTTTATGGACAGTCGAAAATAAAGAATAAATCTGTTGAAGAACAGTAACCTGTGACTCAACACTCATCATGGTAGGCATAGATAATAAGATTTCATTAAATAAAATTAATGTACTTCTAAACGTCAATCAGAACAATTTAGTTTTTTTTCGCACTCTATAGGTTATAGCCCCAGCACGCTTCGACTACGACGAAACCTATTCTTCTGTTGTTCGTCACAGTTCACTGCGGTATCTGTTTGCACTAGCAGCAAAGTACAATCTGCAAATAGACCAGATGGATGCCATAACGGTGTTTTTACAAGGAGATTTGGAAGAAGAAATCTACATGGAGCAGCCCTCCACTTTCGTAAAATCAGGAGAGCCCCGCCTGGTTTGCCGCTTAAACAAGGCATTGTATGGACTCAAACAGTCAAGCAGAGTCTGGAACATCAAGCTCGATACTGCATTGGAAAGTTTCGGATTAATTGCATCTGAATACGATCCATGCCTGTACTACTGGATCCAAGATGGGAAGATTCTTTTTATTGCCGTGGACGCCCAATTGAACAATAATGTCAAGAACAAGCTGAGCAGTAGATTTCGCATGAAAGATCTGGGACCTGCTGCAAGCTGTTTGGGTATTCGGATCGTTCGCAAGAAGAATTCTGTTATGCTGGATCAAGAAACTTACATCAATTCCATCTTGCGTCGCTTCAACATGCAAGATGCGAAAGCTGTTACCACACCGATGAATGCCGCAGACAAGGAAATGTCACTAAAGACACCTGAGGAAACTGAGAGGATGAAGAACATTCCATATCAAGAAGCTGTTGGATGCCTGATGCATCTTTCACAGTGCACTAGACCAGATATCCTGTTTGCTGTTAACCTTTTGAGTAGGTTCAACAATAATCCTGGACCGAAGCACTGGGAAGCAGTCAAGCATCACTTACGTTACCTGAGAGTAACATCGACAATAAAGCTATGCTGTTTTACGAATGCCAACTCAAAACTCATCGGATATTCCGATACAGACTGAGCGTCATATCTAGATGACAGGAGATCAACGAGCGGTTATATATTCTTGCTGCAAGGAGGAGCAATATCCTGGAACTGTAAACGGCAGACTACTATTTCACTATCGACCTGTGAGGCCGAGTACATAGTTCTGTCTGCTGCTGTACAAGAAGCATCCTGGTGACAAGGACTGATGTCACAACTGAGAGAAAAGGACTCAATCGAATTGCGATGCTACAACCAGAGCACAATTTGTATTGCTCGCAATGGCGGATACACACCACGAAAAATGCATATTGACATCCGTCACCACTTCATCCAAGATGCACTGGATCGAAGAATTGTCAAAATTTCTTACGTTCAAACAAATGAGCAAGTAGCAGATGGTTTAAATAAACCACTCCAACGAATAATGCTTGAGAATAACCAAAAGTCGATGGGATTGTTGATTTGAAGTCAACAGTTTTAGAAAGAGTGTTGAAGAATAGTAACCTGTGACTTAACACTTATCATGGTAGGCATAGATAATAAGATTTCATTAAATAAAATTAATGTACTTCTAAACGTCAATCAGAACAGTTTAGTTTCTTTTCGCACTCTCTATAAAATCATCTAAGCCAGATAAGACACACCTCAAGTGCTACAAGTGCAAACAAGCTGGTTATTACGCATCTGAATGTCAAAAACATGGAATCCATGTTTCACAAGATCAGAAGCGAACGCGGCGTTTATGACACATCATAACAAGAGTTGTGCGGATGACTGGATTATTGATTCCGGAACGTCATCACATATGTGAAGAGAAGAACGGATCTTGAAAGATACACAGAAGGTGACTGACAGAGTCCTAGTTGCGAATAGCATGGAAACACCGGTAGTTGCCGAAGGAAATGTAACAATCGAAGCAGACGTTGGAGGAGTAACACAATGTTTCCGAAGTACTTTGCATTCCTGAGTTACCAATGAATCTACTGTCGGTGCATAAAATTTGCAGTTTTGGTCATCGAGTACTATTCATCAAAAATAAATCAGAAGCATTCAATCCATGTGGCACCTTGGTAGCTGTTGGAAAGCAGCAAGGTGGAATGTACAGGGTGGCAAGTGAATTGCCGTTTTTAATTTCCCGGTGTTTTAGAAAAATTCCCGGTTTTTGGAATAGGCTCGAATCGCCCCTGTTTAGTTTTTTTGTAAATATTTTTTTAATTTAAACCTTAAACAGATATCCCATGTCCAAAAAGGATCATTGTAATAGGCCCACTAATTGAGGATTCAATTACTTTCCAGGCATTTCGATGTATAAATAAAAAATATTCAGCGGGAAAATTATTAACGGCATGGTGGCCAAGGATGGCTTTTATCGTATCAAAGAACGCTCTCTACCAACTCTTCACAATATTCAATCATTGCCATCAAAGAGAGACGGATATCATCTTAGCAACAAAAAACCGACATGGTCCACTGTACATAGAATGGACACCAGTGCGAAAGCGAATATCTCCCGATGACATGTCTGAGCATCACGGGTTAGCACGCTATACGGGCAGTGGATAATTGCGATAGAATCATTTTACTATTGCCGCTTATTCTAACTATGTGCATATAACCTTTATATAAGTTGTATCTATGAAAATAGCTGTGAATGCTCCAGAATAGGGTTTTGAAATATCGAGCCGCTTTCTGACAAATTATCGGCAATCACCAACACTGATGATGGTACAGCGAATCTAACATTATATCGTCATTACCTGGGCTTCGGCCATGGTACAATAAATTGTTATATGGACATATACTGTTTAAATTAAGTCGCTTGCAAGCATATCTGTTTAATGAACGATACCCTAAGATGAATTATTATGCTGTGATTGTGATGAAAACCATAAAACCAATTATTAACAAAGTCATGTCAGACCAAAAATTTGAAATTTTCATGTAATAGAATTGAATTTAAAATCATTAGATGTACGTATACCTAGGATTTCGCAAAACCGTTCGGCTGCCACGACTTGTTCTTTTAAAACCCCAATTTTTTCTAATGTATCTGTCAGTCAATAAACAATGTTTACGATTTCAATGCGTTGATGGACAAATAAATCAAATAATATCTGTTAAAATGCACAATATATCGATTTGTTTTTTCCTAATAGGATTCTAAATGCTAGTAGAGGAATCAGAAAAATAATCAGGAAGTACGATTCTTCCCGCTGGTTTAAAACCAGTTTTATTTCCAATAGCTTAACTAATTTATCTTCTATGAGAAATCTTTCTTCAATTGATCTGATTCTAGCAGATCAATCAATAACATTCAGAGTTTCAAATTAAGCAATGATTAGTTTAATTAGTTATATATTCTACCAACTTAGAACTAATCGACTAGAACACTATCGAATGTAAACCCTGAAATTGTTTTGAGAAATATAGATATAGCCGTGTATAATTTAAATCATTACTTTATTGAAGTTCCAAAAGCTCAAACTAAATTCAATTCACCTTCATCTACACCAATATTAACGTTCTTGTGATCCTACTATGGAATAGTTGAGGACCTTTAAACGAAAATTAAACATAGATTCACTGAACAAATCAATCCATTTTCTAAATCTTTCTAAGATTCTATACTGGTCCTCAAAAACAAATTTTAACTCTCAAAAAAGGAACTTAAATACTTCCTGTAAACGGTGAATAAGATCAAAGTCGACAACTCTTCCAATTTTGCGAGTCCTTTTGACATCTAACAGAAATATAAGCATAACACAAGTATTGTCTCAAGATGACATCACTGAGACAAATTATGATAAAACAAGGGCAATCATTAGCAAACTTTTAAACATAAAGGATCCTTAAAATGTTTAATAATTTTGTTAAAAATTTTCCCTATGTTACCTTGAGATTTTGTCATAAATTTTGCAGGTGTGTTGAATACTCATTTAAAAATTAATAAAAATCCAACAGAAGCATCCAAATTATCCTTATTTTTTCGAAATGAGCTTCCATTATGCTGTTATTGATAACAACTAAAAAAACTATGATGCTTCCTGTTTGATTTAAGCCTGCAAGCCTCTAAAAATCGTTGGATGAGATATGGGGTATTGGCCCAATTTCCAATGGATAAGTTATTTCAACGGTTGTACTGAACATTTCGCTCAAATGCAAAATTGGGTATTGTCTCCTACTTTTCAATTGTTGAAAAAAAACAGCAAGCAACTGTTACTCATAGGTGAGCTAGTAATATTTTTCCCAGTTTTTCACTAAAATTCCCGACTTTTTCCCGGTGAAATCAAATTTCCGACTTTTTCCCGGGTTTTCCGGTCACTTGCCACCCTGAATGTACCGACTTTGCCAGAGAGAGCAGAATATTACTTGTTTGACGAAACCAAAGTAAGATATCAAATTGTGGCATCGTCGGTTGGGACATCTGAATGTGCAAAGTTTGAAGCAACTTAGGAGTATGGTAACCGGTATGCAATTCAGCGATGCAGAGATTCCGTCTTGTGTTTCCTGCTTGAATGGAATCTCTAGGTGACAATACGTATTTTCTCACGTTTATCGATGATTGAAGCAGAAAATGTTTCATCTACTTTATTCGGTCAAAGAGTGAGGTATTTGGGTGTTTCAAAGATTTTCAAGTCTTTAGTGAAACTCAGACTGGTAAGCGACTGAAGCGCTTGGAGTATGTCAATGAATCCATGAAACGATACTTGCGACCGTGTGGAGTACGGCATGAAACAACCGTGCCACATAATCCAGAACAAAATGGTCTAGTGGAACGTATGAACCGGACCATAGTAGAACGTGTCCGATGCATTCTTTCTGATTCAGGATTGGAGGAATCGTTTTGGGCTGAGGCTGTAAGTACAACTTGCTACCTGATTAATCGATCACCAACGAAGGGCCACCAACGAAGGGCCAGATGAGAGATTCTGCGGAATTAAACCAAACCTGTCCAACTTGCACGTGTTTGAAAAGGTGTACGTTATTTGGCCGAATTTTGTTTGGCATAAATTTGTTTGGCATAGATTTGATTGGCATAACTTTTGATTGGCATAAATTTGTTTGGCATAAAATAAAAAGACATACTGTTTCATTTGACATAACTGTTGTTTGGCATAATTTTCGGAAGCGGCGGCCCCCGTACACAAACCTGTAATCCACTCGTTTGCCCGGTCTATTCAAAGCTAGGTGCTATTCCTTGGCCTCGCATTAAAACGTGCAAGGCGGCTTCGCCGCCTTTAGGATTTATTTTCTAGTTTTAGACCACAACGAGGACAAGGCAACCTTGGCGGCGCCAAGCCCCCGAGGTAACGCAGTCCGAGTCGTCCAATCACTATTCGGAAAACCTATAATATAAGTGTTATCAGGCCGTTATGTATTTCAACCTTTTAAATTACTCCCAGAATAAAACGAATCAAATGAAAATATGCACTATTGAAATTATGCCGAACAACAATTTTGCCAAATGAAGCAGTATATCTTTTTTATTTTATGCCAAACGACATTATACCAAACAAAGTTATGCCAAACAAAATTCGTCCAAATAACGTACACCCGTTTGATACTAGAGTGATGACCCATATTCCCAAAGTGAGAAGAAAGAAATGGAATATGAAATCCAAAAAAGATCTATAATCCAACAACCAAAAGATTGTTCGTAAGTTGCAATGTCAAATTCCTGAATGAAGACGATAACAAGGAGCAATCAGCTACAGTGAAGTCTGAACCAGAAGTCTTACAGTTCGGGATGCGGACAAGTGAATATAATGAAAATAACATTCAAACCGAAACAATAGCATTGTGATTGACCCTCCTTTGCCGGCAGAAGTAGCGCTCCCACCGCCAATAGAATGCCTAGCCAATGGTGTAAAGCGCAGTGACCGGGAGGGAATCTTTTCCAGGCGAGTACCACGATTTTAAGATAAGCTTCAGTACTGTCTCTCAGAGTATTTTCATGTCTCAGGGTAACCGCTATCGTATACGAAGGTGCAACAACGCGACGATAAAGGCCTGTGGCAAGAGGCAATGGAGATTGAGATGAAGTCACTAGAGGATAACCATACGTAGGAAGTAACAGATTTACCACCGGGACGAACGGCACTTAAATCAAAATGGGTCTATAAGATAAGGACCAACACGAATGGCTCAGTTGAGAAATACGAAGCACGGCTCGTGATCAAAGGATTTTCGCAGATCAAAGGAATTGATTACGGCGAAACTTATTCGCCCGTGGTCAGATATGCTACAGTTCGCTATCTTATGGCAGTAGCAGTGAAGCTTGGTTTGCAGATTCATCTTCTTGACGCAGTCACAGCTTTTCTTCAAGGTGATTTGGATAATAAAGAAATTTACATGGAACCACCAGAAGGATTCAATACTGATGTAGGCAAAGTGTGTCGTCTTAAGAAAGCTCTGTACGGGCAGAAGCAAACAAGCCGAGTTTGGAACACGATGCTGGATGCGGTGTTTAGAAATTTTGGTCTACGTAGATCAAATCTGGATACCTGCGTATATGTCCTGATTGAAGATAGCAAAATACTCATCGTGGCTGTATATTCTAGTGTTTTCAAATGACTTTGAAATTGTAACAGTAGCATTTGATGGCTACATTCCAGATTAATGGTTTGGGCTATGCAGAACAATTCCTCGGAATGCGTTTAACACAAATCAAATGATGTTAGCCAGAAAATGTCAAAGGAAATGTGTCCGAAGTCTACCGATGAAATAACAAAGAGGGTGCCATTTCGTAAACTTGTAGGTATATTACAGTTCGTCGCACAATGTACCAGACAGGACATTGCGTTTACGGTGAATGCAATCAGCAGTTTTTGCAGCAACCCGAGAGAACTACACTGGATCGCAGCTAAACGTGTACTCGGATATCAGAAAGGTACCAAAAAAGATCAACTTGTGTACATCAACAGAGCAGTTTCTTGGGTATTTCGATGCAGACTGGGGGAATGCTAAGGAGACACACCGATCTATCAACGGATACGTGTTTATGCATGCTGGTGGTGCTGTCACCTGGTGTTCTAAAAGGCAACCAACAGTGACTCTCAATAACAGAAGCAGAGTATATGGTTCTGGCAGCAGTGAAACAATTTAAGGCAATGCTGAGCGGAGCTGAAACAACACTACCAATTTGCTGTGACAAACAGAGGCGCTATCGTTCATTCTGGATTCACCTTCAAATTTCTGAGGCTGTCCTGTTCATACAATGAAATCAAATTTTTTATGTTAAAAACGCGGCTTCGCTGCAACTAGGGTTTGGACCTCACTAATGTCGTTTTCGCTTGAGAAAACTGAAACTGACCCAGGGTAGTTTCATCAAACAAACACTTCTCACGAAACTGCATTGGGTTCGCACTTGGCAACGGGGGTTTGAGCAAACCTGATATGAAAACCAGGTTCGAAGCTGGTTCGATTTTCAGTTCAACAACGTTGAAACTAGGTCCGAAACCAGCTTCAAACAAACGGTTTGACAGCAGTTAGGGTGGAAACTGGGTTAGGTTTGGCATCAAGCGGAAACGACATAAGGTTTAGCTTCTGGATTTGTGTACTGACCGACAAAAACCACAATAAAAATCTTTTCGGTTGGCAGCTACAAAAGCGTTCCAAAGCAGGAAAGATTTCACCACAATGTGAAACCACACATCTGGTAATCTGGTTGCAGTTTATCAGATACTTTCACCATACAGTCTAGAATAAGTACTATCACAATTTCAGAGATAACAACATTCCGGAGTTTCCCAGCAAATAAGTTAAACTTTTATTAGATTGCAAAATGAATTGTAGTCATTTAACGTTCCAGAGAAATGAATAACGAAACAATTCTTGCGATACAAATGATCGTAGTCATGGAAACATGAAAACCACAGTAGAATACTATATACCGATCCTACCTTAATCTCGTCAGAATCCAGGGAACTGACACCACTCGATTCGCTTCCAACGGGTGAGACCAATTGCTTTTTTCCGTGGCTTCCGGCCGCTACCACACCTCGGCAGTCTACGCTAAGGGGTGAAATCGGCGAGAGCAGTCCGAAGCCATCCATCAGATCTCCGACGGTCGTCAACGGAACTGCAATGTTGAGTGCCATCTAAAATCGAAACAAACAAGGGAACGGAATATTACTTCAAATGAAAGATCTACTCTATAGTGTAAACATTCTATTGCTTGAAAAGGAAACAATCTTTTGCTTGCGCCATGTCAACCTTATCACCAATACGATGCGCTTTTATTTCATTTTACATCAATGGAAATGTACCGATGATAAAGCAAAATCACATTTGATGGCTTAATCAAAATCACGAACGGAACACCTTTTTCTAGTTATGAGCTTGATAGCTACAAATTTGCCGATGTACGTTCCAGTTCCTGAATTCTGCATCCAAAGACGAAAAATTTCACGAAAAAAAAACAACCAAGAAAATAAAAATAGCAATGATTACGTCGGCAAGTTCACGACAGAACCAGACTGGCTCACACAGTGGTATTATACATTGTGGTGAGATCGAAAACGACTAGGTTACTTTGCTCTGGAGTGCTACGTTTACTCTTTCTCTCGCCTGTTCGAAGGGTTTATTCAGGTGGAACCGGTGGGATGGTTTATGGGGATTCGACCCAGGAATTCAAATTCAGTACTGATTTTTTTTAAATAAAGGAAAACAAGCCCAAGCACTCGATTTGCCTTTTTTCTTGAGGTGATTTTTTTGCATGTATTTAGTATCTACGTGAATCGGATTTATAATAGGTATGAACATATTTTTTCCCAGAAATAATAATAGTATAAAATCCGCGATAAATTATGGTAATACACTGGTGATCCTACCGTTCCAATAACAAATTTGAAACTATCCAGAGCGATATTGTAATCCCTGTTGCGGTCGTCTCGCATCAGAGAGCAGCTCGATCTTCATTACAACCAGATAGACCCCCACGAGCGTGAGTGAGAGCGAAATAACTATGGACGGACTGACAAACGAACGAACGAACGAACGACGAGGGCAATGATGACGATGATGAAAGGAAGAAAAATGGTTGCCTACTTCGTTTCCATTTTTTTCTTTACTCAAATAGGGAACTGGCTACGGCGTCATTCAACACGTGTCCGGAATAGTGGCCACCGGTGAACGTCAGCCGTGGATTGCCGAAGAACTCACCATTCAAAATCGCTTCGCTCCTGGCAGCTGCTGTTATGGACCGGGATTAGCTTTCTGATCCTCACACGTCTGAGCTCCAGCTTTTTTTCTAGTGCTTTCGCGAGACTGACAAAATCCTACCTTTTTCACAAATTTTCAACACTTCATATTCCGGTGGATCCGCACAGTTTGGTGAACTCGAATTACGTGATTTATATTCCTTCTGAGTAAAATAGTTTCCGGTTTCAAGCGTTTTCTAACGGCGGACAGCGAATTTTGATGATGGACAATTTTTTCGTCGCAGATTCGACTACTGTTGCGAGTTGTGTGATATCTGCTTCAGAACGTCCCAATGAGCACTTTTTTCACCTCTAGCACGAACGAGAAGAGTACATACACACTCGCGGCTCACTCGGTGCTGTTGTTTTCTTTTTCTGGCTGCCAAGCAGGATTGGTGAGATGAACAGCTGCTCTTCACGTTTTGTAGTGTTTGCGTGCGTATTATTTTGCTTCTCGCGCGCGGTTGATTTCTTATCCACACTCCACCGCTGTCATCTTGTTCGTTCATGTTTTGTTCATGGAATGGATGTGTGCGTGTAGTTTTTGTGCTAGGGGCTACAAAAGAGAAACCGTCATCTGGATTGCAACTTGCATGGAAGTATCAAAAAAGGGATATATCTTGTGTTCTACATATTTAAAATGTCTAAACAATCGTTATTTTGGGCTTTAGGCCTGCACCTCACCAATGCTTAGTTGGCTACACTAACTAGATCTTGAATGTAATCTAGCCATTCTTTTCAGTCCTACACATGTTTAGCACCAGTGCGAGAAATGAAAATGCTATAAACTTTTCCACAAAATTATTCTATTCATGGTTCGAGTATTGGCTTTTTGAATCAGCATACAATTATTACTACTTGTACGCAACACAACTTACTGTTTGCCAAAGACATCATATTAACAAGATATCCAGCTTTCACATTTCCCGAACAAATCATTGGCAACATCCTTTTTTGCGAGCATGTCGCCCCCAGACGAGCCCGCATCGAATCTTATACATATAAGTAGGAGAGAAATATGTCAAATTCGTGCGCGCCAAAATAGCAGGGTTGCGCACCCATACACCCCATATGTTGAATGTGATGCCGTGCGATGGCGTTGCTGAACTGAAGATTGACTTCGCTCCAAGCTGACAGGGTCTGTGTTTGCCAAATTTTCGGGTATATTTGAGCGGAGTTGGTTTATTTTTTTCTGATGTTCAAAAACGTCATATAAGCAAATGACAGATCCTCCTTGTTTACCTATTCTTCAGATTATTGTAACAAAGATAAACTAAAGATTACAATATCACATGCGATTCATTGAAAAATGTTGGGTCCGTACTCGCTTGTGAGGAATTCTGGCAACCGTCAGAAGGCTGGCTGCATTCCGGCAGCTGTCAATATTGTCCAGGCGAAATTACGTCACTATCTCGCCGCACGTGTCTTGTTTATTTCTCTCTTCCTTTTTTTTTCCTTTTTTTAATTCGACTTCATTTGATATTCGTCAATCCCGCATGTCCATACAAAAAACGAATCTTGAGACAAGGTAAATGAGATTTTTGTTTTATTCAATAATGTAATATAATTTTAGGCACACTGCTTAAGCTCTAAGATGCCAAGGGTATTTTCTAATTTTAATTAACGACTAACTTAAAACTAGAATAGTATCATTAGACTATGTCATCTCGGGTTCTCGTGAATCTAGCTTTCAGCTGGCGATCGGCAGTGGTCGATGAATTGAGTGTTGCATGAGTCTTCCAGATGGCGTTGGTAAATATCTATGCTGGCCGCATCCTTCGGTCCGTGTGGGTCCGCGGGAAACACCCCCAGGCTACGAAGGCCCGGCGGGTGGCCCGTATACTGGTTTTCTACTGGAGCGGTCTTTCTTGGGCGGTATTGGTGATGTTACGGAAGAGAACGAAAGGTAAATGAGATTGAAATATGGGTATGTTTGGTAGTGAGAAAGCAATGTTATTGGCAATAACATTTTCCATAATTAGTACATATAAAAGGCAATATCTTATTGTCTTTCATATATACTTTTTTGAAAAAATAAAACCAAGACGCTAAAAATGTGGAACCGATTCAAAACGGTTCTGTCAATCTTGTATGGCAAGGATCCGACAGAAACAGAACCGATAATAACCGCTAGGCGAAATTCTCTGCCGGAAACGGTTTTTGCATTGTTGCAAGACTTTTGCCGGAATTCTGGCAGAATTCCGGCAAAAATGGCTGGCAGACATAGCCAGCCATCTGGGAGGAAAATGGGCTGTGGAAAAATGCCATGCACGCAGAGAAATTGAGCATGTTTAAAATAACAAAACAGTTAGTAGATTTTAAATTTGATTTATATTCTTTTCAACCTAGAATTTGATTGTTACAAGCCAATTTCTCCTTTCAATAAAAACAATGAACTCTGTTTGATTTGTATAAAAATTTTGGTCTAACCAAACGAAAAATATATTTCTTCCGACTGAGTTTATTGTTGAAATAAACTAACTATTTATTACATGTCAACCAAAGTTGAGTTAATGTTATTGGCAATGTCCTTGTTGACTCAATCCTTCTATACCTTTACGAGGTCTGTTCAAAAAGTTCCCGGAATTTTTTAATTGCGCGAGTCTGGAGAGTCCGGTGGTCAAAATTTTTTTTATTGTGTTGGTACATATGTCCCTAATGTATGGTGAAATTTTCAGCTGTATTCATTGTTTACATTCTGTCTTGTAGCGGCTGGTGTAGACGTGTTTTTTTTAGCTCAAGACAGAATGTAAACAATGAATACAGCTGAAAATTTCAACATACATTAGGGACATATGTACCAACACAATAAAAAAAAATTTTGACCACCGGACTCTCCAGACTCGCGCAATTAAAAAATTCCGGGAACTTTTTGTACAGACCTCGTATATCAAGAAAAAGCTTGGTTCAATTAAGCTATGATATTATTTGTGTAATGATGCAACTAAGTTTACTGTTTAAATGAACCGTGTTAGTTTTATTTCATATAACCCAGAACAATTTTTTTCTCGCACGTATAAACCACAACATTTTTGTATCCCGCGGAAAAAGTTTGTACGCGTTTCATAAGTAAATTTTTTTCTGCTGCTTTGATTAACTAGCGGATTTTCAACAATTCGAGTGTATGTATTGATAATTAAGTATAGTTTTGAAATAACACTGCATAACATTATAACAACATGACATAACACATTTTCTTTCCAAAAATATTTGAGCAGGTTCTCTATTTTGACCGGATTAATGCAGCACCGAATAAAAAAAACATGGCTTGACTGTGGTATGTGAATAATTCGATCTTGTAGCAACGAAAATGACTAAACATAATTTTATTAATTATGTTAAATCGAAATAAAAGTAGTATAACATATAACCTTGTAAATTTGTTTGAAAGAAATCATTATTCTTAAAAACAAACAAAAATTTATGATTTCAACAAACAAAAGCGTTAGTTGAAATAGCTAAATTTAAGCTAATTTATTTCAACTAAAAAGTTTGTGAATTTAAAGCGCAACAATTCTTAACTTTATCTAAAGTTCGTTCAATCATAACAAATTATTCAAATTGAATCCATTGAGAAATTATTCGTCAAGAAATTGACTGGAACGCAGAAGTAAAATATTTATTGTTTTTATCAAAATGTCGTTTGAAACAAACGAATCCACTGAATAAAATAGATTATGTTTTGTAGTTTCAAGCGGCAATGTTTCCTATATCAAACCAGATTTTTGTTTGTCACTATTTTAACATAAAAAAACGTTGCGTGAAACCCAAATTTGGTTATATTTATTTTTTTTTCTCTGCCTGTGGAAACAATAGAACACCCTCTCAGCAGGCCGTTCTATTTTGTTGGTCTTTGAGCGCTTGTTGAACGACATATTGCACGATATATTCGTTTAATTTGCTGGAACGGTTGGTTGTTGTTTTTTCTCTTTCAAAAATATTGTGAAAATTAAGTGTTATCTTTGCATAGAAAGAAAATTTGTTGTTATTCTACGTGAAGTAGAAGCACAGACTAACAGACAGGACACTCAAATTAGATTCTTCAATCATTTTAACGGTCATTTCGAATATTCCTTTATTTGGGACAGTACTCACATGTGTCATGATGGCGCCACGTTAACCTTTCAAAAACATCCTGTCTGTCATCTAGACTGTGTTTATTTTTTTCATTTACCCACAGAGTTTCCATTCATGCAGAATTACCTGTAATGTATTGATTTGTATACGTCCATGCGAATTTCATGCAGGATACAGATTTAATACATATTCACTTGCTTCTGGTCTGCCGCCACCTAATTTCGGGTGAAAACTAGCAACACAATAAAAAATAGTCTAGATGAACAACGTTGAGTCAAAGTCAGAGTCTTCCAACATCGCGAAAAAGTTAAATATATTATCAACGTTATCCAATAATTTATTGTGACGATTCATTTTCAAAAATTTTGATGAAATCAGGCATCCCTGTAAGCAGCTGATCGGTGTTGACAAACGAGGGGAAACCAACTAGTAAAAAAACTTTTACGTAACACAAGGGGTGTACCGATAGTAAATAGTTCGCGCAGTACAATATAGGTGGAACTAGTGCATCACGAAAAATTATTTTTATTAGAATTTATTCATACTGTCATGTCTGTTAGTCTGTGGTAGAAGTATTGTGCAGGAATGTAGTGTTAGTTTAAACAAATAAGTGGAAAAACATCAGAAATTCTTCAGTAAAACTAGTTCAACGAGGCTCCAACTCCTCATGTTAAAAATGGCTCAACAATGGACCTCTGTCTGCCGGGTTTGTTGAACGAAAAAAATGACATTCGGTTCAACGGTTTGTTTCAAAATCGGCAAACGAAGGTCCCGTGTTGGCCTCCCGTTGAACGATTGATTGGACTTTCACTGGACCAATGAAGGACCACCGTTGAACGATTTTTTTCTAAGAGGGCAACAAGTTAAAACGAAAGCAAACACAAAAGGGCCAAAGTACAAATGACAGTTTCTCTTTGTTTACTTTTTCTTTCACAATTTACCGCACTGATTTTATACTTGACGCCTTACTCTTCGCAAAACTTTCAAGGTAAAACCTTGAAATTTTCGGTCAGTTCTCGGTAGATTTTTCAAAAGGCCGTAAGAGCAAGTGACAGTTCCTCTTTGTTAACTTTCTCTTCTATCAATTACCAGGTTCCATGTTTATCGTTAAACTCTTTGCCTAAAATGATACCCGAAACTTTCGACTTTCGAATAGAACTGTGAGATCCAAGAAAATCTTTATAATCAAATCGAAAGAGAGAAACTGGAAATTCGCAAAAATGACAATAATTTCCGTTTTCACATTAATTTTAATTGTGAAAACAATAAATGTGCAGTTAATTTAAAGCCAAAGCGATACACACACTGAAAAAAAATGTTTGTAAGTGGTACATGCAACTAAAAGAAAACCGTAATTTAGAGTAAATAGCATTTAATTTTGTTAATATATTAACTATATCAGAAGTGATTAACCCTTTGGTAAAGCTCTTATTCCGAAGCGTATTTTTATTATTTTTTTCAGTACTGTCCGAAAGACGTTTTCAGGTATACAGGATTGAAATAAAGTATACATTTGTTTGCATTATTAGATACATTTTCGATTGAACTGGGAGAACTCATTTAATGGGTAAATATAATTTTCTCAATAAAGGGTAAAGCCAAATATACTATATATCAATATGGATCACTCTTGCGATTTACGAGGGACATCATAGTAAAGTGCGGTGACAAAAAAGGTTACTAATACCCTGCAAATGTTTGAATGCACATATGACAGTTTTCCCAATCAGTACGCTGAACCAAACAACTTCAAGTATATGGAATATTTCTCGATATACACTACATGAAAAAATAAGCTGCAAATACGGTTTAGAATTGCAATCTGATACTAACTCGGAAGAGAACACATTGTTTCATGAAAAATCTCCATTTATTTAAATGTATGTGAAATGTGCACGCAGATCTAAACAATTTAATCTTAATGCTAGTTCCAGAAATTTACCAACATTTCCGAATTATGTACTACAATTTATTGATTTGAAAAAATTACGGTTACAGTGATATAAATTTACAATATTAGGTTGTTTAATAAATAATTAAATGCTTCAAAACAAAACTATTTAGTATATGAATAAACCGTAATTTGCCTCAACGAGAGCTATCAATTGAAGTAAAAGTAATAAGTATAACTTGTTCTTTTGCTTACTGTATTGTACTTATCATACTATTTATTACCATTTTTTCAGTGCAAAACAAACTTTCTATTTGTCGAATTTTTGAATGGTTCGTCTGTTGAGTGAAATTCAACTACTTATTAGAAAATAAATATAGATATTTCAAATTTTGACTGAAAGTTTAAACTATTCACAAAACAGTTCACAGCAAGGGGCAAATGGATACTACGTTTAATTTAGAAAAATGACATTTTTTTTACATTCTAACTTTCCCTGAGAGAAAAGATAATGTGCAGCTAATTTAAATTCAATGTTATGAACGCAATGACAAAAAGTACGGGTGTGTAATGTCAGAGACATAACTGGATGTCGTGAATACGAATATGACACGCTTTATTTATGCTTCCGAATTCGAATTGGTAGTTGATCGATTGTTTGAATTGTGCAAGCTTTCCCCTCTTCCATTACTAGAAATTTAAACGATGCGCCTAGACTAAATTACAAATTAGTTACATTAAACATTCTGAAACGCAATTAAATATTATGAAATAAGCAGTATAGTTCTTTATAATAAAAAAATGGTGGCTCTGAAAAGAACTTTTTATGAAAGCGTTCGTGATGAAGAGTGACGAGTTGAGCTAGTTCAGCACGCAGACTCTGAACTCTAAACCCATATTCCAGAACTAAGCTCTGAAACTTGAAGACGATTTTTCGCCATGACTACCAGAATGGGTTGCATAGAGTACAGTAAAGTAAATTTCCGCATAATTCTTGAGGAGTATTATTATGGTTATAAAAAAAATCGAATAGAAGAAGTCTGGAATAAAGAACTGGATCCTGAGTTCAAGAACTAAATTTAGTACCAATAACAAACTCAGAATCCAGTTTCAATAACTGCAATTTCGAAACTCAAATTAGTTCCGGAATACAGTTCCAGAATCCAGTTTCAGCTCGCAGGCTCTGAATTCTAAACCTCGTTACAACTATCGAAAAGCAAATGAGAGTTGCGACCTGAGCGTTTGAGGTTTTAACCACGCAGAAAGTGCTCTCTTCGTCACTGCTGGTTGAAGGTTTAACTCCCACGACGTCTGCTACCATCGAACGCACGAAAAGAAATGATCGATTTTCACCACGGTTCCCCTTTTATACGCATTCAGTTGAATATATGTGCCTGACTACCTCAAAATCGTCGTCCTTGCGCGAAAAACCCAAGCGAAAGTAAAGAGTTTCCCACATTATTTTAAAATTTTGAGAAAGCTTAATTTTTGAGTTGTTTGTGGTTATCTCACAATGTTCAAAATATTATCCTAAATTCCTGATCATATTTTTGATGAAATGGTGAAAGAATTATGTTGCTACCATTAATACCAGTCGAGATATTCACGATCAAGTTCTGCCCATTCTTCCATATGACTAATTTTGAAAAGGCACCCCATAGTAAAGTAAGTCGTATTCACGACAAAATATCACTATCAAAGTAACTTGTAATACACCGTTCATTTCATTTTATTTTGTTCTATATATCAGAAGTGGTCTGCCAAACATTGCCTTCATAGCCTATACCCGCTTGTGAGGAATTCTGGCAACCGTCAGAAGGCTGGCTGCATTCCGGCTGCTGTCAAAATTGTCCAGGCAAAATTGCGTCATTATCTCGCCGTATGTGTCTTGTTTATTTCCTTCCTCTTTTTCTTTTTTTTTATTAGACTTCATTTGATATTCGTCAATCCCGCATGTACGTACAAAAAATTAATCTTGAGACGAGGTAAATGAGATTGAAATATGGGTATGTTTGGTAGTGAGAAAGTAATGTTATTGGCAAGAACATTCTCCATGATTAGTATATATGAAGGGCAATAACTTATTGCCTTTCATATGTATCTTTTATTGAATAAAATAAAACCAAGACGCTTAAAATGTAGAACCGATTCAAAACGGTTCTGCCAATATTGTATGGCAAGAACCCGACAGAAAAGAACCGTTAATAGCCGCTAGGCGAAATTCTCTGCCGGAAACGGTTGTTGCATTGTTGCCAGACTTTTGCCGGAATTCTGCCTGTAAAATAATCTGGTACCTTAAATAATCAACCACCCTACAACGATCATCAGCCTCACTGATGATCGCGAGAAGAGGATCTCATTCTCTCTAGTTATCACCAAGTCAATGTGATAGTAGCAGGTAGAAACAAAAAGGATAAGTTTGATAGCATATAAGGCAATCAAAAAGCATGTAACAGTAGTAGCAATAAAATTCTCGTCTCGATCGGTCGTGTTTTAGATCAGCACCCGTGATCTTTCATTGTTTAAAGAAAGTACCTTTTGTCCGTTGGTTCGTTATATTCGTTGGTGCTATATTGAACGGCTGGCATTGTTAACAGTAACCAGTGATTTCGGAGAAGAAACATTTTTGGTCCTTCGAGCCGGATGTTCGCATGCAATCCGGTAGTTGTTAAGTTCGTGCAAAGTGGAACAATTGAAAGTTATTGTGCTAAATGCCATCATCGAAAATCACCACCATCTTCGCTCGTTTCATTGGCGGGAGACAAAGGGTCATCTTTACAACGGATCAGCATTGCATGAAGCCTCGGAATTGCATGAAGTAATTGGAGTTGCATGGGTCGGATCTGAACCACATCGAGAAATTCATCAGCAGCTGCGTAACAACCAGATAAGTAGCAAGAGAGACAGATCAGTCAGGGTGGCGTTCTGAATGCATGATCAGACGACCGCCATTGTGAATTTATACAAAGGTTGCACGTGGCAAAAAATAATAAAATCGATAAAGTTGCATTTTTGAGTTTGATTATATTATATTGATAATCCTGAATTGTTGGTTTCAAGGTTGATTGATTATTTTCGCGATATTTCGCTATTCTGATTGTCTGCTAGTCGGTGGGTTTGTCAATTTCCATACGGTTTCGGAAATTATTTCGGTCGGTCAATTACAGGCAAGTGCAAGTGAAAGGGGTACAATATGCCGAACGATGAGTTGCGACGGCTATGCAAGCAGGAACGGCAATTACAGAACGTGATAGATGTGATGAAAGACTTCGTTAGAAATTACCAAGAGCAGCGCGATAACGGATCCTTACAAATGCGTATGAATAAGTTGGATGAAGTGTACAACCTGTTTTGTGAAGTTCGAATGCGTATTGATCTGGTTATGGAAGACCAAGACCTTGGAGAGGATTTGGTTGATCCGGATGAATCAGAAGAAGCTCTGGCAACTAGAATAGCGCGAACGAGAGCCAAAAAAGAGAAGGAAAACGAAGAGATTCTAAAGAGTTTCATAAATGAATACTTTCAGTTGAAACATTCGATGCAACTTCTGTTGAATCCGCCTGGATCTAGCTCCTTCGTTGTTCCAGCAGAACCACCCAATCAACGTTTGCAAGCTCTCTCAATGATGCGTGTCAAACTTCCTGAACTCAAGCTCCCTACATTTAGCGGAAATCTGCGCGATTGGATCACTTTCCGAGACACCTTCAAGAATTTGATATCAGACAATACACAGCTTACCGACATAGACAAGTTCACATACCTACGAACGTCCTTGTCAGGAGAAGCGCTGCAGGAAATCTCTTCGATAGAACAGACGGCCGCGAACTATTCTATAGCTTGGAGATGCCTAGAATCTCGCTATGTAAACAAAAAACTTCTTGTTAAATCCCATCTGGATGCTCTACTAGCAATCGAACCTATGAAAAAGGAGAGCTTTGGATCGTTAAACCACGTAATAAACGAATTTGACAAACATTTGCAAATGTTACATAAGCTTGGTGAAAATACGCCCGATTGGAGCACTATCTTAGCACATATGTTGGCTGGTAAGCTAGACACCACAACACTTCGCTTATGGGAGACAGAACATCGATCACGCGATGTGCCCAGATATTCCGCTATATTAGAATTCCTAAAAAATCATTGTATCGTTCTTCAGTCGGTAACTTCCGATCGTTCAATTTGTCAGTCGCATGAATTGAAAAGATCATCACGATCTTTCAGCAGCTACACGAGTTCAGCTCAAGAAGGTTGTCCGTTTTGCGGTGAAGCTCTACATCAAGGTTTCCAGTATAAGAAGTTCAAATCCATGAAGGTAGATGAAAGGAGGAATGCAGTAAAGGCGAGTCGATTGTGTTTTAACTGCTTGTCTCGTGGTCATGTATCCAAATCCTGTTCTCGTGGATCCTGTCGGCTATGTGGTCAACAACATCACACGATGCTGCATCAAGGTTCAACACAGCCTGGCAGCAACGCACCAGGAGTACTACCGAACAAACAACCGCAATTGACCTCGCAAAACCCACACACGACTCAGACACCATCAACCTCACACACAGAACCCAACACAAACTCATCAGCAATTATCTAATCGAATCAATACCAATTCATTGCACTTTCCTACGTCAAGCAAACAAGCTCAGACGCCACCCAATCCAGACACAACCTTTAGTCACAACGCTGTTCTCTCTGCTTTTGAAACCAAGGCATCACGAACGGTTCTACTTGTAATGAGTTTTGAACTTTTAATGTAATAATACGCAGGTGTACAGTATTACAAATAATATGTATTTCACGGTGTTAACTAACGTACGCGTCTTCCGATACTTGACTATGAGTTATACTGACTGACTCTAAAATATAAGTGTTGCCAATTATTTAATAATCAATCTTGTTACACGCTTTCTTTTTCAAATAGCTAATCTATTATATGATCAAAGATCAAATCGCTTAGGAGGATGCACTATACGCCCACTACGGGTATGATATGGATTACTGGAAGACGTCTCGTTCATAGCCGACATTGAATTGGTTGATTCATCGTCAATCGGTATTTCGGAATCACTTACTGAATAGGAGCTGTCGTTATCAGGCTCAAGACTTAACGATGCTTCAGGCGACTGTGCTATGACTGTATCATCACTTTGATTAGCTTGTAATTGTTGATTCGTTTTGTTAGTACGAAACGACGGCTGACTAATTACTCTAGCTGGACGATCAGAACGATTTAAATACTTTTGAATATGGTCTTCGTATAGCAACTCATTATCATTTTCCCCTTGCCTCGTTTTAGCAATGAATCGTCTATTTCTTCGGAAGTGATTTCCGAAACTATCCCTAATAATATAAGATCTACTATTAGCAATCCGAACCACCTGTCCATAGTGCCATTCTTTGCCATTCTTTTTAAAGATCACACTGTCACCAACATTCAAGACTGGTAATGATTTCGATGAGCGATCGTAATAATGCTTTTGATACTGGCGTTTGCGTTCTATCTTTCTGGCAACATGAGATTCATCGAGAATATTCCGCAGAAGTAATTCACTGGATATAGGAAGGCGAGATTTCAGTTGACGCCCAAAAAACAGTTGAGCCGGAGACAGACCCATACTAGCTATAGGAGTAGTATTATATTCAAGCAAACGATATCTAAATGATTCAGCACCATCTGTTTCATAACATCTTTTCAAAATATTCTTTACAATAGCCACTCCCTTTTCTGCCAATCCGTTACTTTGAGGGTATCGAGGACTAGAGAACACGAATTCAATATTACATTCATTAGCGAACGAGTCAAATGCAGCTGAATTAAACGGGACGTTATCACATCTGATTTGCGTAGGATATCCATAATCACTAAATACGCGATCTAGAATTTTGATCACATGATGAGCTGATTTTTCACCCAATTGTCGTGATATGACGTATCCGGAGTAAGCATCTATGATCGAGACATGATCATGGCCCGCATACTCATATAGGTCAATTCCAACACGTTGGAAAGGATAACTTGGAGAAGCATCTTGATGTAGGGGCTCTTTTTGAATATTACGAGTGAATTTTTCACAAACACGACATCCTTTTACGAGTTCAGTAACATCGTTCGTCATTCCAGGCCAAAAGAATTGATTCCTAGCTCGAGCGAGAGTTTTTTCCACACCTAAATGAGGCGCATGCAGCCACTTAGATATTGTTGCTTGCAACAACGACGGGATAACTAGACGATGCTCTTTCAATAATAATCTGTTTTCATAGTGTAGTGAGTGACGATGCTTATAGAACAACTGACTAAGGTCATCCAATTGATGATATGATGGCCATCCATGCTCCACATATCCAATGATCCGACGATAACGTTCATCGTTGTTTAGCGTTTCCAAATACAGCTTATAATTATCAGGTGATAGGCATACGGTTTGTGATATTGCATGAATCATTCCGGTCAACTCTTCACATGAACCAGTATTTCCGGGAAGAGCTGCTCGAGACAGACAATCAGCAACCAGCATATCCTTACCAGGCGTGTAATGTATACTTATTCCAGGGTATTTCAATAGATGCAAAAACATCCTTTGAAGACGAGGTGTCACGTCATCAATGTCTCTCTTGGCTAATGACTCGAGGGGCTTATGGTCAGATTGTACTACAAAAGAGCGACCATATAAGAAATAATGAAAACGTTCACAAGCGAAAACAATTGCGAGCAGCTCTTTTTCAATCTGTGCCCATTTTTGTTCACTTTTCGAAAGTGTACGAGACGCATACGCCACAGCCATTCCATCTTGGATTAATACACTTCCCAAGCCATCCTTCGAACTATCGGTTTGTACAACAATTGGCTTGTGTGGATCGAAAATAGCCAGAACAGGTGTAGTTGTTAACGAGCCTAGGAGATCTTCTAGTTCATGGTCATGCATTTCCGTCCATGACCATGAGGCATCATTTCGTGTTAATTCTCTTAATGCGGTTGTGCGTTTGGACAAATTCGGAATGAATTTTCCTAGATACTTCAATAATCCGAGGAGCCTTAGGACATCAGATTTATTTTTTGGTTTGGGAATATCGGTGATTGCAGTAATATATGATTCGGCAGGCGATATTTTGCCATTTGTCATTGCGTGACCCATGAATTTAACCTTGTCTGTACGGTATTGTATTTTATCTGGGTTAAACTTAATATTATTCACTCGTGCTCGATCGAGAACCACTGCTAAGGTTTTATCATGCTCTTCAAGATTTTCAGCAGCTATCGCAACATCGTCGAAATAAACTTCGACTCCTGGGATATCTCCAAAAATACGAACCATACACTTTTGAAAAAGTTCAGGTGCACTACTTATTCCGAATGGAAGGCGATTCCAACGAAACCGACCAAATGGAGTCATAAATGTGGTGAGATCAGAACTTTGGCGATCCAATTCCATTTGCCAAAATCCATTGCGAAGATCCAATACAGTAAATATACGCTTTCCAGACATACGACTAAGAAGATCTTCAGACTTCGGAATGAGAAAATGTTCCCTTTTAATCGAAGCGTTCAAAGGTTTTGGGTCTAAGCAAATGCGTAAGGATCCATTTGGTTTTTCTACAATCTGCATATTGTTAACCCAGTCTGTGGGATAATCGACCGAACTAATAATGCCTTGAGCTTCCATGGATTTAAGTTCCTTTTCAAGACGATCATGTAAACTCATAGGAATTCGTTTTTTATAATGCAACGATGGAACAGCATTGTCTTTAAGTATGATAGTGCAGGTGCCTGGAACTCTTCCCAATCCGTCAAAGACATCAGCATTGGCATCAATGAACTTTTCTCTTTCGTTTGGAAACGAAACAGATTGCAAGCTATTCAGACGTTCGATAAGCCCAAAAGCAATACATGATTCAAGTCCCAGTAACGGTTCAAACGAATCGTTTACTACGAGAAAGTCAGCCGAATGTATAGTTCCTTTTTTCACATCTTTGCAATCTAATGTTACCTGCCCATGTATTCGTACTTTATTAGAGCTATAATCAACTACATTAAAACAATCTTTATATAAAACAGGTATGTTGAATTCATTAATAATGCTCAAAGGAACGCAATTTACATCAGCGCCGGTATCGAGTTTAAATTCCACAGTTCGATTCTGAATTAGATATTGCTTGGTCCATTTTTATTTTGTTCTGCCATTTGATACAGTATTCGAATTTATTCTATAATTAGAGGACGTGTTATTGAACAATTTCTCTTCACGTAGTATGTTGTTTGAATCCTCACTACGACATTTACCTGCATCAGCCCAATTCAGCATATGAACGTTATTGCCTTGCTTTGTATTATGCTTCGACGTCCTGGGCAGTCGCTCTGTGGCGAACTGAGTATTCCCTTTGTTGTCCTCGATATAACAGTTTCTCTTACTATCATATTTGGTTGACTTGCAGTACTTCCTAAAATGACCGCGACGTCCGCATCCATCGCAAACTACATTGTTCGCCGGACAATAGCGACTGTGACGCCCGTTGAATGGTTGTCCACACTTGAAACACATCGCTGTTGGCACTACGTTCCCTTCCTTTCGATTTTCGATTACGGTGTGCACTTCGTTTCGCTCCAACAATTGTTTGTTTTCTGCAGCAGCTTCGTACGTTTTACATATTTCGACGATATTTACAAGCGGTTCGTTTTTTCCATCCAGTAACTTAAGTTGTAGTTTCTTGTCTTGAATTCCGATTATTATTCTGTCTCGTAACATTCTATCCGCAAATGGTACATGACAAGCCTCACATTCGAACTCACAAAATGCCAGTTGAGTTCGAAGTGCTGTTTCGAATTCGGTGAACGGTTGTTTCTCTTTTTGAGCAATCGTATTAAACTTGAAGGCCTCTACCGCCAAGTTTTTTCGAGGAAGACAATAAGTGTCGAATGCAATTATAACTTCTGCTAGAGTACGCTCTTGTACAACAGCAACACCCGCGATAGGTTCGGCAGCAGGCTGGTTGTTTAGAGCTGCAACTTCTCCGAACATAGTTTCTGTGTCTCCATTGTTTGGAAACAATGTATTGTAAATTTCTACACCGTGTTCACCGACTAACCATAAAAATGTGGCAATCTTGTTCCTTTCCGATTCGTCTGCTTTGTTGTTTGCAATCATGTAGATGTTGAATTTCTGCTTCCATCGAGGCCATTCCTTCGCCAAATTTGTGCAATCTAAAGACTGCGGTAGACGATCAGCGCCAGTTGCCATCTTTATATTTGACTATTACTGTCAGACGTTTCACATTCACTGTGTGAGTACACTCGAGGATGGTATAGATCTCACGCACACACTAACAGCTTGAAACTATTCTTGTGTGAACGGTTTTTTTTCACAAACGCTTCCGACAATGGCGACGATTTTATTCGATTCCGCGTGGATTTTCACGACAACTTTATGTATGTTTATTTCGTTTTCACGACAGTATTTTTTTTACTTCTGACACCATGTAATGAGTTTTGAACTTTTAATGTAATAATACGCAGGTGTACAGTATTACAAATAATATGTATTTCACGGTGTTAACTAACGTACGCGTCTTCCGATACTTGACTATGAGTTATACTGACTGACTCTAAAATATAAGTGTTGCCAATTATTTAATAATCAATCTTGTTACACTACTCGCAACTGCTCTCGTGATACTTGAAGACCATTATGGGAATTCCACCTTAGCTAGAGCCTTGCTTGATAGTGGCTCACAGCTATGTTTTATGACGGAAAATCTGTCACAGAAGCTTAGATTCAAACGCTCCCGTGAAATCCTCTCGATCAGTGGGATTGGACAAGCTACGAAAAACTGCAAACAATCCGTCATCGCTCGTATTCGATCCCGAGTATCCTGTTTCACAGAAGAGGAAGTTTTTTATGTTTTACCGCAAGTCACGCAAAATCTTCCAATTTCAAGGATTCTTGTGAACGATTTAGTATTGCCCAAAGATGTAGTATTAGCAGACCCAAGGTTTTCTGAACCTGGTTCGATCGATTTAATAATTGGTGCTGGCTTGTTCTTTGATTTAATGACAACGGATAAGATCAGGCTTGGGAGCCAGGGTCCTGTAATGCAAAACACAGAACTTGGATGGATAATAAGTGGTAAGGTGTCGGATAACCTAAATCATTGTAGACCAATGGTAGCTAACACATGTAGTGAACGACTTAATGATTTATTAACCAAGTTCTGGGAGCTAGAAACTTGCCACTCAACCGATATACTGTCCGTTGAGGAATCGGCTTGCGAAACTTGGTTTGACCGCACCACTATAAGAGACTGTACTGGAAGATTTGTTGTATCACTGCCTAAAAGAGACAACGTTATTGCTCAATTGGGAGATTCAAAACAGACAGCTCTTAAACGGTTCCTCTCATTAGAAAAACGCTTAGCGACCGACATTACAACTAAGCTTATGTACACACAGTTTATGGAGGAATACCATAGACTTGGACATATGCGAGAAACTCTAGAGGATGAAGAATGCATAGCACCTCAATATTTCATACCACACCATTGTGTTCTCAAACCGGACAGCATGACAACCAAGTTGCGCGTGGTGTTCGACGCTTCGTGTTCGACCAATAATGGACCGTCACTCAACGATGCCCTGATGGTGGGGCCTACAGTACAAGACGATCTCGTATCAATCGTGTTGCGATTTAGACTGCATAGATTCGCAATAGTTGCAGACATTGAGAAAATGTATCGGATGATACAAGTCCAGCCCAACGACTGTCGTCTGCAGCGTATTTTTTGGAGAAGCACTCCGAATGAGTTTATTCGTATGTTCGAGTTAAGCACCATTACTTACGGGACTGCTTCGGCTCCATTTATTGCAACTAAATGTTTACGCCGACTAGCTGAACTTGATGGAAGTAAATTTCCAGAGGCGGCTAGAGTATTAGCAAATGACTTCTATGTCGACGATATGATATCTGGTGTGGACAACATCGGAGATGGTATTCGTTTGTGCGAGGATATCCAGAGACTACTTGGTGGCGGTGGATTCACACTTCGAAAATGGAGTTCCAACTGTAAAACGATTCTAAAGCGGATACCCGATGAATTCAAGGATGATCGAACATCATTTGAGCTCGACGATTCAAGCGCAACCATAAAAACGCTTGGTCTCGTATGGGAGCCTAGATTAGATAGTTTCAAATTCAAGATTCCAACGTGGAATTGTTCTGAAATTTGCAAACGAACTGTCCTATCTGATTTGGCCCGAATATTTGATCCTTTTGGACTAGTCAGTCCAATAGTCATTTCGGCTAAGATATTCGTCCAGTCCCTCTGGAAGCAGAAGGTATCTTGGGACGATGCTCTTACAGCCGACCTCCAGAAACAATGGACAGATTTTCGGAAAAGTTTGGACGATCTAGTTAACGTAAAGGTTCCCCGCTGGGTCGCATTCAGCAAAGATTGTCGTTCCATTGAACTTCACGGATTTTGCGACGACTCCTCAAAGGCTTATGGAGCATGTTTATATTTGCGAAGTGAGCAGATTGACGGAAGTTTCTCATCACATTTGCTAGTGGCAAATTCTAGAGTTGCCCCAATGGAGGACCTGGGAAAACGGAAAAGAAAACAGTCAATTCCTCGGTTGGAATTATCATCTGCCTTGTTACTCGCTCATCTCTACGAAAAGTCTTCTACTATTCTGAAAATAATTGCACGTCCGTACTTTTTGACTGATTCAATGATAGTTCGATATTGGTTGTCTTCTAGTCCGTCACGGTGGCAGCAGTTTGTTGCAAACAGAGTGTCAGAAATACAACACGCAACTCGAGATGGTGTATGGAATCATGTGCCTGGTACAGAGAATCCAGCCGATATGTTATCGCGAGGTGTAACTGCAGATCAGATAAGCGGAAATTACCTCTGGTGGTACGGACCGTTGTGGTTACGCAAGGATGAAACCAGCTGGCCAGGTGTGGTAAATGTGACAGAAAATGAAATCGATCCTTCGGAGTTGGAACAAAACGTGAGCGTTTCCATGACAATCAATATTGTTTCACCAAGTGAAATATTCGGTCTTAAATCATCGTTGTCAAGTCTTATAAGAATCACAGCTTGGTTACTCCGATTCAAACATAACGCACAGGAATCTGACCACAACAAACGTCGTTATGGGATTATAACACGTGCTGAACTAGATACGGCTCTTCTCCATCTAGTAAGGCTCGCACAGCGAGAACGTTTTCATCAAGAAATTAAAGATTTACAAAGAAACGGTCATTCGTACCGCATCTCTCGGATCGATCGGACGTTATTTCGTGCTCTTAAGCAGTGCCGTGTGTGTTTTTCCTTGCTAAAGGTTTTTTTTCTCACACATTCGATAGTTTACCAGACTGGTATAATAGTGATCAGACGGTGCCTATCATCAAAAACTGCCGTTATTCTATTGTGTATCCAAGAGGGTTAGCTCTTTGTTGCGGTGCTAGTGATTGTTCCCGTGCGAAGGTTCCGCACACTAGCAGCAGAGACAATCATCTTGCTGACCTTGAACTGGATTAGTGGTGTCTAGCTAAGTATAATCCTAGTGTTTTCTTTTTATCATTCTACCCGTTTATCTCAACATATCTCAATAAAGCGTGTGTTTACTTTACTATGAACGAGGGCGGAGGGCGTCCTCCCTCAAATGATAATCTCTCCATAAAAATGGATGGCATAGAACTCCTGGATAATTTATCTTCCCCTGATAACCCCTCTCGCACACGCGTGTGGCCAACCGGTTCTGCGGGGCCCTATGTGGTATACTTCCGGTCCAAAAAAGAACAATCACTCAATTTGATGCAAATATCAAGTGAGCTGGCTAAGTACTACTCGGACGTTATCCAGATAGCAAAAGTTCGAGCGAAAAAGTTGAAAGTTGTCGTGAAAACCCTCGAGCAGGCAAATCAGATCGTTCGCCATGAGGCCTTTACGAGGAATTACCGCGTTTACATACCAGCTCGGGAAGTGGAGATTGACGGCGTGGTTAGTGAGGCGAGTTTGACCTGCGAATACCTTCTGAAGAGTGGGGTTGGCTGTTTCAGAGATCCTGCTCTTCAGAATGTTAAAATACTGGACTGCAAGCAATTGAGTTCAGTAAAAATTGCAGAAGATAAGACAAAAACTTATTCTTCATCAGACTCATTTCGGGTAACTTTCGCTGGATCTGCTCTTCCCAATTACGTCCTTCTGGGCAAGGTTCGCTTACCTGTACGCTTATTTGTCCCGCGGGTAATGAATTGTACCAATTGCAAGCAGCTGGGTCACACAGCCACCTACTGCGGCAATAAGCAAAGGTGCATTAAATGTGGAGGGGAACATGCAGACGAATCATGTGGCAAAAAAGCTTCAAAGTGTCTTTACTGTGGGGAAAACCCACATGAATTGAATTCATGTCCCGCGTACAAACTGCGCGGAGAAAAATTGAAGCAATCTCTTAAAGAACGTTCCAAACGAACTTTCGCAGAGATGCTGAAGAACACCATGCCACCTGTCGAATCGATGAATCTCTTTGATTGTTTGCCTACCGACGAGAATGATTCCGATGACCCTCAAGAGGGATCATCCTTTACTATGCCTAGCGGTTCTAGGAAAAGAAGAACGATCTCATCTCCTAAACTGCCTTGTAAAGGCCCAAGGATATCCATTGCGGGGACCAAAAAAATTACAAATACTCGAAGTGCTTCCCAAAAACCGAAGCAAAAGGCTCCTGGTCTAGCGAACTTAGCATCAGACCAAGAGTTTCCTGCACTTCCCGGTACACCAAAAACCCCGAGTACCCCTAAAATACAAACTGAGAATCAATCAAGTGCTGGAATACTGAAATTCTCTAACATTGTGGACTGGATTCTTAGAACCTTCAACGTCACTGATCCTCTCAAGAGTCTGTTGATGACATTTATGCCAACAATTAAAGCATTTTTGAAGCAGTTGACTGCAAAATGGCCCCTCCTTTCAGAGATTGTATCCTTTGATGGCTAATACATCGAACGAGGTTAAGGATGCAATCACTGTAATACAGTGGAATAGCAGAAGTATCCTCCCGAAAATTGATTCCTTCAAAGTTCTTTTAAATAGTTTGAAATGCGACGCATTTGCTTTGTGTGAAACCTGGCTGACCTCAAATGTAACCCTCAACTTCCACGATTTTAACATAATTCGCCTGGATCGAGATGATCCCTACGGAGGAGTACTTTTGGGGATCAAAAAGTGCTATTCCTTCTTCCGAATTAACCTCCCATCGATACCAGGTATTGAAGTTGTCGCATGTCAGGTCAGAATTAAAGGCAAAGACCTTTGCATTGCTTCCATCTACATTCCTCCGAGGGCCTCGATTGGGCATCGGCGGCTAAGCGATATCATTGAGCTTCTTCCCGCACCAACGTTAGTTTTAGGTGACTTCAACTCACATGGTACGGGTTGGGGTTGTCTTCATGATGACAATAGATCAACCGTGATCTATGATCTTTGCGATAACTTCAATATGGCAATTCTTAATACGGGAGAAATGACACGGATTCCTGCACCACCAGCAAGACCAAGTGCGCTGGATTTATCCCTTTGCTCGACATCACTACGGCTGGATTGCAAGTGGAAGGTGATCCCTGATCCCCACGGTAGCGATCATCTACCTATCGTAATTTCAATCACCTGCGGATTACGACCATCGGAGACAATCAATGTTTCGTATGACCTCACACGAAATATTGATTGGAAAGAATACGCTAATTCGATGTCTGAGAAACTCAAAACAACACAAGAACTTCCTCCGGAGGAAGAGTACACGTTTTTGGCTGGCTTGATTCTCGACTCCGCGATTCAAGCTCAGACGAAACGTGTACCCGGCGCGAAAACTAACATCCGTTCTCCCAATCCGTGGTGGGACAAAGAGTGCTCATCATTGAACGCGGAAAGATCTTTAGCATTCAAAAAGTTCAGAAAATATGGAACACCTGATAATTATCGCAATTACGCGGCGCTAGAAAAGCAAATGAAGAACTTAGTTAAAGCAAAAAAACTAGGTTACTGGCGACGGTTTGTTGACGGATTAACAAAAGAAACATCGATGAGCACTCTTTGGAACACAGCCCGACGAATGCGCAACAAAAACACCATGAACGAAAGCGAGGAATATTCTAACCGCTGGATATTCGATTTCGCTAAAAAAGTATGTCCTGACTCTGTTCCGGAACAGACGATCGTCGCCTCATCAAACAGAAACGAAACACCTTTTTCGATGGTAGAGTTCTCACTTGCGCTCTTGTCGTGTAACAATAAAGCTCCGGGGTTAGACAAAATTAAATTCAACTTGTTGAAAAATTTGCCTGACTCTGCTAAAAGACGCTTATTGAATTTATTCAACAGGCTTCTTGAGGATAATATTGTCCCACATGACTGGAGACAAGTAAGAGTTATCGCCATTCAAAAACCAGGAAAACCAGCCTCCGATCACAATTCGTATCGGCCGATTGCCATGCTTTCTTGTATCCGGAAATTGTTCGAAAAAATGATTCTGTTTCGTCTAGACAATTGGGTCGAGACTAATGGCTTACTTTCAGATACACAATTTGGTTTCCGCAGGGGCAAAGGAACGAACGATTGTCTTGCGTTGCTCTCAACAGAAATTCAAATGACATTTGCTCGTAAAGAACAAATGGCATCAGTTTTCTTAGACATCAAGGGGGCTTTTGACTCAGTTTCAATAAACATCCTATCTGAGAAGTTGCATCAGCATGGTCTTTCACCAATTTTGAATAACTTTTTGTATAATCTATTGTCCGAGAAATACATGTATTTCGCGCATGGTGATTTGTCGACAATACGATTCAGTTACATGGGTCTTCCTCAGGGCTCATGCTTAAGCCCCCTTTTATACAATTTTTACGTAAACAACATTGATGAATGTATCAATCCATCTTGCACGCTAAGACAACTTGCCGACGACAGCGTTGTGTCTATTATAGGACCCAAAGCAGCCGATCTTCAAGGACCATTACAAGATACCCTCGATAACTTGTCAACATGGGCTCTTCAGATGGGTATCGAGTTCTCTACGGAGAAAACTGAGCTGGTTGTATTTACAAGGAAGCGAGAACCAGCACAACTACAGCTTCAACTAGGGGGTGAAACCATAGCTCAGGTCTTCACATTTAAATATCTCGGGGTCTGGTTCGACTCCAAAGGCACCTGGGGATGTCATGTTAGGTATCTGAAACAGAAATGCCAGCAGAGAATCAACTTTCTTCGTACAATAACCGGAACTTGGTGGGGTGCCCACCCAGGAGACCTGATTAGGCTGTACCAAACAACGATATTGTCCGTAATGGAATATGGGTGTTTCTGCTTTCGCTCCGCCGCGAATACGCATTTCATTAAGCTGGAAAGAATACAGTATCGTTGCTTGCGTATTTCCTTAGGTTGCATGCAGTCGACTCATACGATGAGTCTCGAAGTGCTTGCGGGCGTCTTACCGTTGAAAAATCGATTTTGGGATCTCTCATATCGATTGCTAATCCGATGCGATATTTTGAATCCGATGGTGATTGAAAACTTCGAAAGGCTTGTCGAGCTCAATTCTCAGACCCGTTTTATGTCCTTGTATTTTGATTACATGGCTCAGAATATTAACCCTTCTTCGTTTGTTCCCAACCGTGCTCATTTCTTGGATACTTCTGATTCTACTGTGTTTTTCGACACTTCCATGAGAGAAGAGATTCGTGGAATTCCGGATCACGTACGCCCTCAAGTGGTCCCTAATATTTTTTATAATAAATTTAGAACAGTCAACTGTGAAAAGATGTTTTACACTGACGGATCAAACATCAACAGGTCCACAGGCTTCGGCATCTTCAATCAAAACATCACCGCTTCTTACAAACTCAGTGATCCGGCTTCAGTTTACGTCGCAGAATTAGCTGCTATTCAGTACACCCTCGAGATCATTGAAACCTTGTCCAAAGACCATTACTTCATTGTGACGGACAGTCTAAGCTCAATAGAAGCTCTCCGGGCAATGAAGCCAGGAAAGTATCCCCCATATTTCCTGGGGAAAATACGGGAACATTTGAGAACTTTATCTGGTCGGTCTTATTTAATATCCTTAGTCTGGGTCCCATCACATTGTTCCATTCCAGGCAATGAAGAGGCAGACGCGTTGGCTAAGGTGGGCGCATTAGAAGGTGAAATTTATGAAAGACCAATTTGCTTCAACGAATTTTTCAGTGTATCTCGTCAAAGGACGCTCGAAAGTTGGCAAACTTCATGGAGTAATGGGGAACTGGGACGATGGTTACACTCCATTATCCCAAAGGTATCGACGAAACCTTGGTTCAGAGGGATGAATGTGGGTCGGGATTTCATTCGTGTGATGTCCCGGCTCATGTCTAATCACCACATCTTGAATGCACACCTCCGGCGTATCGGCCTCGTGGAGAGCGGTCTCTGCACTTGCGGTAAGGGTTATCACGACATTGAACATGTTGTCTGGGTATGTACCGAGTATTGTGGCGCCAGATCACAGCTAATTGACTCCCTTCGGGCCCGAGGTATATCACCCATGGTCCCAGTACGAGACGTGTTGGCCCATCGAGACCTTCCCTATATGCTGCTATTATATCAGTTCATAAAGAACATTAACTTACAAGTCTGATCTGCTGAAGGGTTCCACAACATCCTCCTTCAACCTCGTACCTAACATCCGCTCGAACCTCCCCAACTGTCGTCTGTCCACCATCTTCATCGAAAAACTAACAAGATCTTTCTGCTGTCACTAATTTTTTGCTCCCCCGTCCCCGTCTCTTCACCATCTCGATGTCAACTAATTAGATCTTATCGCTGACCTAAGTAGTTTCGCTCCCTTACCACCTTTTTCAACAACATAAACTTCTCTCTGTTTCTTTCCTTCTCTTCCACAAAATTCACCACCACGGAGAGCCGCTCAAGTCGATGATTATGCGGGCCATCAGCCGCCTCCCCGTAGTCGGGGGTGTTTTCCGCGGACCCACACGAACGAAAAGATGCGACCAACAGTGATACGTACCAACGTCGTGCCAGTTTACTCCAGCGTACAAGATCCAGCCAGCCACTGCCGACCACCCGTTGAAGACTAGATCTCCCAAAGCTCATATGATGTGAAAATAAAAAAAAATCTAGTTTAAGTAGTTTAAACATATGCCCTCGGCATCTTATAGCTTAACGCAATGTGCCTTATAATACGTTATTAAAAAAAAAAAAAAAGAAACGGTCAAGTGAGTTCGTCATCTCGCATCAACTCTCTTCACCCAAGGCTACAGGATGGTGTTCTTCACGTGGGTGGCAGACTAGAGAATGCTAATATTTCAATCGGACGAAAACATCCGATTATACTCGATAAAGATCATCCACTCACAATGCTAGTAATGCTGCACTATCATCACAAGTTACTGCATGCAGGCCAACAACTACTAATTGCTAGAGTTCGTGATCAATTTTGGCCACTTAGCATTCGTAGTCTTGCAAGGCAGACTGTACACCGTTGTGTAATTTGTTTTCGAAATAAACCGACGGTTCACGATCAACTGATGGCGGACCTACCTTCAGAGCGTGTGACTCCAGCTCCCCCCTTTGCTCGTGTCGGTGTTGATTTTTGTGGTCCGTTTCTGATCAAATATCCTAATCGACAACGGGTTCCTGTGAAATATTATGCTGCAATATTCGTCTGCTTGGTAACGAAAGCAGTGCATATCGAAATGGTAGTCGATTTAACAACATCTGCGTTCTTGGCCTCTCTTAAAAGATTCGTCGCAAGACGCGGCATACCCGAAATCGTAATGTGTGACAATGGCAGCAATTTTGTTGGTGCCAAACGAGAACTCGACGAGCTTCGCAGAACCTTTTTATCGCAGCAATCTCAGCAATCAATCTTATCTGAAGCAGCGGATTCCGGTCTGGAATTCCGTTTTATACCACCAAGAACTCCGAACTTTGGTGGTCTGTGGGAGGCTGCTGTAAAATCAATGAAGCAGCACCTGCGAAGAGTCATTGGTTTGAAAATCCTAACCCCGGATGAGTTGCAGACAGTCCTGGCGCAGATTGAGTCCTGTTTAAACTCGAGACCACTTACGCCGTTGAGTAACGATTCATCAGACTTCGAAGCATTGACGCCCGGGCATTTCTTGATACAACGCCCGCTAACCGCTATACCAGAGCCAGCCCTCCGCGAAGTTCCGAAACCCCGATTATCACGATGGCAACGAGTACAGGAATGTCTACAGCATATCTGGGATAAATGATCAACACAATATTTATCAAATCTGCACAGTAGAACTAAATGGACAAGACAGCTAGAAATTCTTTTCGTTGGAACGATGGTTTTAGTTAAGGACGAAAACCTTCCTCCACTCAAATGGGCTCTCGGACGTGTAACAAGTATCACTCGTGAAAACGATGGAAACATCAGGGTTGTTACTGTCAAAACAAAGTATGGTAGCTTTTCCCGAGGCATCTCTAAGATTTGTCCTCTGCCCATTTGCGATAATGATAACACATCTGTACGAGGGGAAAATTGAGTTTCCTCCAACGAAGGCGCAGTGTCGCCTGCGGGAGTCAACTGGCTCCCGCGGACCAGTTAAGTGTTTGTGTTTTAATTAACTGCAAAAAACTTATGGAATGTTTGTCTCCTATAGTGCTCATCCACCCTTGCGGGATCGCTGATCCCTTGGAACTGTCGTACAATTGCTGCTCATCATTCGTCAAGCGTCTCACTCAAATCAGCAACTATCAACCCTTCAGTTAATCTTCGAAGTGGAGTCGTTGTCATGATCTTATGGTAGATCAACTCGTCACATCGTGGATACTACTTCACAAGGCTCCATGTGTCATCAACGTGTAGTCAACGTCATCGGCGAGAAGGCGCCCGCGGAGGCGCGCAAGCCTCCGCTTCAGGGAAGTCGTTAGAAAATTGGTTAATATTGGTAAAAAATCGTCTCTCATCTGTTTCAGTCAGTCATCACGTCACAGCGGCTAGGATCGTCGTTATTCAGCTTCAAAATATTGGAGTGGACCATCCATCCATCGGTACGGTACATCGGAGTGCACCCGCATCCATCGGGACAGTACCAGTTCAATCGATCACCGTGTAAATAAATCATCTGGATCGTCAGCAATACAACAGTAACAGAAGGATTCCATCCCTTGCCACAGAATCAAATTCCTCAGAATGAAACATTGTATATATGTAAAGCTAGTTTTAGTGCTGTTAGTTTAGTTAGTATGTATAAATGGATAGATATGTTGAAATTACCCGCGTATTTCAAGGCGGCCGGTATGTAAAATAATCTGGTACCTTAAATAATCAACCACCCTACAACGATCATCAGCCTCACTGATGATCGCGAGAAGAGGATCTCATTCTCTCTAGTTATCACCAAGTCAATGTGATAGTAGCAGGTAGAAACAAAAAGGATAAGTTTGATAGCATATAAGGCAATCAAAAAGCATGTAACAGTAGTAGCAATAAAATTCTCGTTTCGATCGGTCGTGTTTTAGATCAGCACCCGTGATCTTTCATTGTTTAAAGAAAGTACCTTTTGTCCGTTGGTTCGTTATATTCGTTGGTGCTATATTGAACGGCTGGCATTGTTAACAGTAACCAGTGATTTCGGAGAAGAAACACTGCCATAGCCAGCCGTCTGGGGGGGAATCTGCCCGCCGCGTACAAGTGGGTAGGTTTCGTCTTTTCAGCACTATTCATAACATACATCACGCAGAGAAAAATATTGTAAAAATAACTAAATTTCGCTTTCACGCAACGATTTATTTTGTTGAAATAGTGACAAAAGACAATCTGATTTGAAATTGCAAATATTGTTGCTTGAAGCTACAAAACAAGATATTGGATTTTGCTCAGTGCATTAGTTTGTTTCAAGAAATATTTTGTTAAAAATAACAAATATTTTACTTGCGCGTTCCTGGCAATTCCTTGACAAACGATTCCATGGTAAATTTAACTTTCAAAATAAGTTTAAAATGAAGTAGCTTTAGATAATTATAATATTATTAGTTCTTTGAATTTATAAATTTGGCAGTTGAAATGAACGATAAGATTCAAACCTAAAATAATTCGTATTTCAACAAACGCTTTTGTTTGTTAAAATCATACATTTTGGTTTGTCATTATTCCTAAAAAGAGATTTCTTTCAAACTAATTTTCAGGTTAATTTTTTAAACTAATTTTATTTCGATTTTTATCCATTTTAAATTGTCTTTGGGGCCCTTTTGTCGATTAAATTTTTCAAACGCGACAATCAATGATTCGGTGCTCCATTAATCTGGTCAAGATAGAAGTTTAGTGAAGTTTTTCAATTATCCATACATACACTTGAACTATTAAAAGACCTCAAAGAAAAGAAAGAAACACTGAAATTTTGCTTCTAAAATACGTGCAAACTTTTTTGATTATCCAAAGGAAAAAATTTTCTGGTTTATAAGAAACAAAACTGATATGGTTAATTCAAACAATAAATTTAGTTGTCAGTACACAAATGAGATCATAGATAAAATGAACCAATTTTTTTCTTAATATAACTGTAAAACACGATTGAATCAACAAATACGTTGCCAATAACTTCAACTCAACTTTTGTTGACGTGTAATAAATGGCTGATTTATTTCAACGATAAAATCTGCCGAAACAAACCAGTTTTTCATTAGCCACGATGAGAATTTGTCTTCAAATCAAATAGATATAATTGTTGATGTACAAGGGAGAAGTTGGTTCAAACAATCATATTCTAGCTTGAAATCAACAGAAATCATATTTTAAAATCTACTGACTGTTTTGTTATTTTAAACAAGCTCAATTTCTCTGCGTGATGAGCAAAGTTAAATACTACTTCATAACTCTTGAAAGTGAAGGCGATAGGTCTAAAAGAGCGTAATTATACATTATTTACAGGCGATATTTCGTCATCAAAAACTCATTTAAACATGAAAATGTTCGCACCTCTATGTAGGCATTATGATCAATTATTTTTGACATTTCACTTCTGGTTGCACGCGAAACGAAAACTATTAAACATGACTGAGCTAACAGCCTTTCCACGAGATGGTGTTACTGTGATGTCTTTTTCGATTTGTATTGAATTCGTTAAAGAGGTCTATATTTATATATAATACATTTGGTAAAGCTGATATAGGTAAAAACTTTAATGTTTTATTACACAATTTGGTACGAGGAGACGCACCGAAAATGGGTGATAAAATTACCCATTTTTAAAAAGCTTCAGAAATCAAACAAGACGTATTTTCGCATGGCTTGAAAATAGCAAGTGTATGAAAATCATTTGGAAATTTTATTTGATTTTTATTGCACAGTTCTCATCAAATCGAACTGCACAGTATGAAAGTGTGCTAAAGCAAAAAACTGCAACTGCTCTGTACAGACAGAACTCTGACGCCTATAAACGACAACACAATCATATGGTTCTATTTTTTCTTACTTTTCTTACTCAAACTAGACGAACAGGTTATGCGCTAATGCTGATGATGTTTAAGAATCCGTCCTCTTGCTTACTAATGTCATTCAAGAATTTTCAACTAACATTAATGGGTGTTATTTGACTATCTTTATTTCATTGATCAGCAATACGGGCAGTATTTTACTTAGTTTTACATGTTAAAAAGTACTCTACTTTTGACAGTTCGAATTTAAGTCGAAAATGAGATTCTGTGGTATTTATAAATGGGTATTTTATTTTAACTGTGTAGTTAAAAATCTGTCTCTGACTCAAACATTTATCTGGATTTGTCTGTGTCTAACTATGTACCAGGAAATTTTTGTCTCACCACCAGAGTTGCCAGGTTTTTTTTCAAAAATCTGTCAAAACTCAAAAATTTATCTGGATTTGTCTGGGTCTACTATATACAAGGAAATTTTTACCGGGCTTCATTTTCAGTGAGCAAAAAAAAAAGGTCTCCCCACCTATCGTATAGAGGCCAAAACCGTCAAGATCTAGTAAGATCTGACTAAATCTAGTAAAAAATGAAAAGTCTGGGAAAATTTGAAAAATCTGGCAAAAGATCTGTTTAGTTTGAGTGTCTGGCGAAACGAGGAAAATCTGGCATTTGCCAGACAAATCTGGCAACCTGGCAACGCTGCTCACCACCTATCGTCTAGAGGCAAATCCGTAAAGATCTGGAGAGATCTGACAAAATCTGGTAAAATTTGTGAAATCTGGCAAAAGATCTGGTTTGTTATAGTATCTGTCGAAACGAGAAAAATCTGGCGATCGGGCAGTAGTCGCTTCGCAACGCATCGACTTTTTCGACAGATTTTTCTCGCTTCCCTAGAAATTCTAAATAACCAGATCTTTTGCCAGATTTTTCAAATTTTACCAGATGTTACAAAATTTTCCCAGATTTTGTCAGATTTCCCAGTTCTTTACGGGTTTTGGCCTCTACACGATAGGTGGTGAAAGCTGTGTTTTGTCCGCTGAAAATAAAGCCCGGTCAAAATTTCCTTGTATATACTAGACCCAGACAAATCCAGATAAATTTTTGAGTCAGAGACAGATTACTGAAAAAATAACCTGGCAACTCTGCATACTTGTCATTGTTCTGCTAAACATGAGTTGACGGAGCTGTCAAGTTTAGCATTGATTTCGCTTCCCGTCGCTTGTCGCTTTCTCTCTGACTTCATCCTAAAGTTGCTGTCAGAGTGAAAGCGTCACGCAAAGTGTCTGGAGGCGCGTGTGAGCTAGTTACATTTGATCAAAGCAAACCTGTCAGAGTGAACGTGATGCGGCAAAAGTGCTAGTTACATTGGATCAAAACAAAGCTGTCAAAGTGAATGCGATGCGAAAACAATACATCGCATTGAATCGCTTCGCTCCGCGTTACGCGTTTACTCTGACATCAACCTAAGGGCATGTTCAGTAGTGTTCTAGTTCTAGATGTATAATTTATGTCAATTACAAAGTTTAAACCTGAATTCGATAACAAGAAAAACTTACAGCCCAGCAGCGTTTTACTCGTGTTTCAAATATACAAAAATAGAACGGCATCGTAGCAGTGACAGAAAAACTGTTCGAATAAATAAAACTAAAACGGCTTGCTGGGGATACGTTTGTTTCAGTTTGAATTATATTATAGAACACCCCATATGAATCTTGCAGCTGCTGAATTTGCTCTAAGGTTGAAGTCAGGGTGAGCGCGGAACGCTGGCCGATGCGAAGCGATTCAATGCGATGTACTGTTTCCGCATCGCATTCACTCTGACAGGTTTGTTTTGATCAAATGGAACTAGCTCACATGCGTGTTTTGACGCTTCGCGTTACACGCTCACTCCTACAGCACCCTAAAGCTTTTTTGCGACAAAATCTGGATACGTATATCTTTGGAAATACTTCATCAACATAAATACTGTGAAATTTTACACAGACTGATGAATTAAATTAAATTAAAAACACAAACTAACAAACATGACACTATGATTAAATTCTTCTAAAAATAAATTTTCGTGGGGCACTAGTTCCTCCTATATTGAACTGCGTGAACTATTTACTATCTGTTCACCCCTTGTTTATGTGAATGTTTTTTTATACTATTTGGTTTCCCCCCGTTTGTAAACACAGATCAGCTGCTGTCAGGGATTTCATCAGGCTTTGTATTGTATTTGAAAATGAGCAGTTGCAATAAATTTTGGGATTACGTTGATAATATATTTAACTTTTTTAGGGATAAATGAAAAAATGGCTTCTCAGGTACGTGAAACCGATTATTGGTTTGTGGTATACATAGCTGTAATATTTACTCATTTTAGTTTTTAGTTTTTAAGTTGTTTGGAATGTTTAAAAAATTGATTATCGAACTTGATGTAAAATGAACTTTTGATAACTAGTTTTATGTATTGGTAATTTTCAATATTAAGACATCCCTAAACACAGACTAGATAACATATTTATTGTTTCCGCGGCGCCATCATGACCGCCAAATGTGTCAAGTAACACCCTATGAAGTAAATTTTGACGAAAAATCAGTCACAATAGCAAATTCTTCATAGGATCTGAAGAAAAAAATTGATACGATTTCCCTTAAATTCTAACTACACTGTAATTTTAAGTAACTTTTCATTTTTCGAAACCACAACCGCATTTTGTCAAATTGAAACCGAAAAATGATTAATTTAAGTTGGTAAATCAAAAACTACTAAATGTTTGTAACTATTATTCGATTAATCGATCGATAATCGCACATCGCAACTTACCATTTGCATTTGTTAGCATTAGCAATTTCTTAAACCTGATCTGAACACGATCGAAAATAAAAAACTCCGACCCGAACCTGAGAATATTTTTTTTACAAACCCGAACCCGACCCGTACCCGATAAAAAATAAAAATCTTTACCCGTATCCGATTTTTATACCCAACCCGTACCCGCTAAAAATGACAAAATCGTCACCCGTAACCCATGGGTCAAACATATTTTTTCCTGAACACGAATCCGACCAGTACCCGTCGGGTTCGGGTTTGGGTCGGGTTTCGGGTACTACTACGAATACAATACGTAATATACTAATAAATACCACCAATAAACATCGCTTACATTTGGTGATCCTTAATTTTCCAATTCAATTGCACACAAGAGAAAACCTTTTTTTGGTTGCTAGTATAAATTGATTTAAATTTTAAATCCGAAATTGAAAAAAAAGTTTACTTGGTAGAATCACGGCATTGAACGGTTGCTTCAAATCAAATCTTGGGGATAAGTCAACTTAAATACAAGTTTAAATTAATGTAAAATGTCCTACCAATAACAAACACTTAAAAATCAGCTCCCTGCCAGCTGTTTGCGCATTAGGCCATAAAATAAATCATGACAAACGCTACTTGGGAAAGGTGTTCCTTTTTCAGCTCTAAGATCTTGGAATGTACACGTGCGGCTGTATCAATATCTCGGAACTTTCGCATGGCAAGGTGACGACTAACTTGGACCGGTATCTATTATTTGACAATGGTCGATTGGACATGCATTTATTACGGGATGCTTGGCAGAGCGAACGTGCAAAGGAAAGCAACGATAAATCCCTCAAAATAAAATCAAGACCCTTTGCGAGGAACAAAGAAAATTTACAGCAAG
Organism: Malaya genurostris; assembly: GCF_030247185.1. NCBI lineage: Eukaryota > Metazoa > Arthropoda > Insecta > Diptera > Culicidae > Malaya > Malaya genurostris. The sequence goes on along the minus strand of NC_080571.1, from coordinate 227,550,472 downwards.
ACATTTTGGTAAAACTTCTCGGCGATAGTTATTTTCCTCTATCACAATAAACATCCGAGAGTAGTAGTTTTGTGGTCCCAGGTGCGCGTTAGGGTGAATCTGAATATGCCTGAAGTAGGGTTCTTGGTAATAGGTGGAACGAGATGCAGCATAAGTTGAATCACAACTCAAATGTCTGGCACGTGGCATCATTGGTACAGCACCGACAATTCGTATTTTTTGTTAAATGAATATGATTCAAATATAAGCTAAGTTATAGATTTTTAGTCAAAGCATAACAAAAAGTGTTCGTATATGTGTAATGTTTTACTAATTTAGATGCAACATTGAGAAATATGGTCATAAATTTGGAGTGGGATCTATTATTTTTGTTACATACATTGACTCAATGGACGGGATAGAATTTGGAACGTGTATTCCGAATTTTTGCTTAGCAATGATAGTTTAGTTGAAATTTCTTGAATTTCAAATGCTTTATATTTGATGAACGGTAATACGATTGACACATTATGTCAGTCTGTAAATTGATGTTCGGATATCACTTTGAATGAGTTTAAATGTACATGACCTTAAGAATAAATGATAAAAATCAACTTTTGATTGAATATAACTCAGCTTTCTACGCTTTCATGTGGAACATATAGAAACAGCATCAATTTCTTTTACTAAATATTAACTTTTTTTGTAGTGGTATATGATTTTGCTCAAAATTATTGTGCGAGATACGAAGTTATTCTTATAGTAACAAGATTTCGATGTGAATACGTCTTACTTTATACTATGGGCGCATTTTCAATAAGGTTATGCTCGCGAATAACTCGAGTTGTACCAAAGAGATTAAATTATTTTTTAAAAGTTTTCAACGTTTCGTCTCCAACTCATCAGTGCATAGCAGTTCAAATTGAACTGTCACGCCGCTCAGCAGTTCAACATGAACCGCTAAGCATACGTAAAGTTATCTCTACTTGAGACACCTATATCTACCGAAGCTCACTGTCTTTACTGTTGAAATCCCGAAGAAAAATATTATTATTTCTCCATATAAACGGAAATATGATCAGTCAATTATGATTAGATTCTACGTACTATTCGCACTTAAACCAATGGTAGTATTCATAGTAGTAGAAACAATAGCAATAAAAGAAAATGCACTCGAGCTTGCTTAATTTGGAAGAAATGGACAATTCGATTTTTTAAGAACAAAAATCGATCCTGAAAAACTGCTTGATATTTTGTTACATTAAAACACTGGTGTCCGTATCAATGTAATTCGTATTTAGCCGGCCACTTATCGTAATGAAATTTCGATGTTTCATGCAGTTTTAAGAGTTTCGGCATCAAAAAAAATGTTCGATTTTGGAAATTTCATGTACTTCCCTCTATGGTGCTTTTTCAAGATCAACAATTTTCAAAATTTTACCGCTGGCAGCACCCCTTACCCATGTCCGATTTAGCTAAAATTTTGCACGAGGACTTTTTTCGAGGTGCTTAAACTTTTGAGCACTAGAGCTTTACGAAAATAGAGGTGATCCCTAAATGTTGGTACCCTTATATATAAGAGCGGTAGAAATCAATGTGTTTTGTCGGTTACGTCACTTATACCATCATATCTCCGGAAACAGAAGTCGCAGTCATTTGATCTTCAATCTTGATCAATGGTCTAACAATAGCTTTCAAACGGGCCTAGACTTGTTAAAATTGGTTAAACCATCTACGAGAAACATGCGCGGTAAAAAAACACATTTTGTCGGTTACGTCATTTATTCCATTATATCTCCGGAACAAGAAGCCACAGGTATTTGATCTTCGAACTTGATCAATGGCCCGACAGTAGCTTTCAAACGAGCCTAAGTTAAAATCGGTTCAGCCATCTCTGAGAAAATTGAGCGGTAAAAATGTCTTCGAAAAGTGCACACAGACATTTTCCGATCTCGTCAAACTGAGTCGAATGGTATATAACACTATGGTCTCCGAGGCTCCGTTCGAAAGTCGGGTTTTCCAGCAATTCTAATACCTTTCTATAGAGAAAGGCAAAAAGCCATCAGTTTTTGAATGAGCACTGTACATACAAAATCAGGGGAATTTTATGCCGTGAATACAACTTACGTTACTATGAGGCGCTTTTTCAAAATTTAACTTCTTGGAGAGTGATAAGTTTGTGATCGTAAGAATATCTTGTTGTATCTAACGTCTTCGGAGATATGATCAGTAATTTGTGGTGAAATTTTAGCTAATAACTTGAAATTTAAATTTTATAAAAGGTTTCATATGTATGGAAAGTCAAAATTGTATGCTTTGTATTTTTTCAGTTCAGACCAGAATCCCATGCTAGAGTATTGTTCTGGAATTTGGTTTCAGAATCCAAGATCAGATCTTTTTTTTCCATTTTTGGAATCTTGATTCCAAATTTAGTTCTTCGTCCTTAATCCAAGGCCAGAATCTAGTTCCCGAATTCTGAAACTGAAACTGAATTTCAGCACTCGACTCTAAACCTAGATTTTGAAAACAAAATCTGAAATTGAGATCAGGATCTTGTTTCTGGACCTGGACTTTGGAACTAAATTTTGGAAATGATTTTTGAAACTGAATTCTGAAACTGAAACTAGAGTTTAGTTACGAAATTCGGTCGAAAATTTAGTTTCAGAATTTTGGTTTAGAATTCTGAAACTGAATTCTGGAACTTCAGACCGAAATCCAGGACCAGAATTCAGATCCGATTTGTATTTCCAGAATTCAGTTCTAAAATGCATTTAAAATCCACGTTCAGAATTCAGTTCCAGAAAGCAACTCTAATTTGGGTTCAAATGTCAATTCCACAATTCTAGAAGTGTAACTGAATTCAGGAACTAGATTCTGAAAATTTTTGAACTAAAATCCGGATCTGAATTCTGGAACTAAACCTTGGAGTTGAATTCTGGATCCTAATTTGAAAACTGAATATTAGACCGGAACTCTGTAATTAAAATCCAGAAGCAAACCAAAATCTGGGTCCACAGTTCAGTGCTAGGATTTAGGTTTAGGATTCAGTGTCTAACCGGAATCCTGTTCTCGAGTTCAGTTCCAAAACACATGTTCAAAGTGCAGTTCTAGAACTCGCTGTGTTGCAACATCGAGTAACCAAAGTACGAATCATCGAGTAACCAAAGTACGAATAAAATTGAATTTTCACCGCACGACGTGCTCACTCGTTAAGAATTTCACCGGAAGTCTAAAACATATCTAATTGTTGACGAAATCCATATATCGCATATTTATTTAGGTATCAACAAGTGACCCTACGACCAGAGATCAGTGGAGAGAAAAATCGTAGATCTGGCAGGGAGATAAATATAACAAAGCTTCTGGCACCGCCTGCATTTGTATGCGAGTGACTTTTTGAATGTTCGGATTTGTTTGCTTGTAAAGTATCACATTTGTAGCAAAACATGCAGTGTATCCATCAGTTTTCCTCAAGTTCAGTAAGAAATTGTGAATTCGGTAGACACACGACAAAAGGTTCTCGTTTGGTTATTACGAAGCCGTTATTGCAAATTCTCTAAAGTTTCCAATATAAATCGAAAGCTTGTAGTTTTACCTTGAAAGTTTGCGAAGAGTAAAGCATTTTATAGATTATAGCATTTTATAGATTTTATAGTTCAGTAAATCGGGAAAGAAAAAGTAAACAAAGAGAAACTGTCATTTGCAGTAAGGCCCTTTTGTCGTGGGACGGTTAATTCTTATAAAAATAAATTTTCGTGATGCACTAGTTCCACCTATATTGAACTGTGCGAACTATTTACTATCGGTACACCCCTTGTCTTATGTAAAAGTTTTTTTTTACTATTTGGTTCCACCTCGTTTGACAACTCCGATCAGCTGCTAGCAGGGATGCCTGATATCATCAAGCTTTGTATAAAATTTGAAAATGAATTGTCGAAATAAATTATGGGATTACATTGATAATATATTTAACCTTTTTAGCGATGTTGAAAGCTAACCATTTATTTTTTTCAGCGTTGTTCATCTGGACTGTTTTTTTATTGTGTTGGTAATATTCACCCGAAATTAAGTGGCGGCCGACCAGAAGCAATTAAATATCGTAAACAAACATGGATTCGGTTCTATATTGCGTTGGAGGATGAGGAGTAGGCACAATTCAGTATTTAGTTCTGACAATATGTATTAAATCTGTATCCTGTATGAAATTCGCATGGGCGTATAGAAATCAATACATTACAGATAGTTCTGTATGAATGGCAACTTTGTTGGTGAATGAAAAAAAAATAAACACAGTCTAGATAGCGGCCCTTACACGAGCATTAAAAATGTCATTTCAAATGATGACTAAGTAATGATGTATTTCAAATTTGTTAGAAATCTCGTCATTAGTGCACCATTACACGTTCATTGAAATGATATTATTTTTTAGTAATGACATTTTTAATGACTCCTGTAAGGGCCGCTGATGACAGACTGGATGTTTTTGATAGAGTAACGTGGCGCCATCACGACGTATGAGAGTACTATCCCAACTAAAGGAATATTCGAAATGACCGTTAACATTATTAAAGAATCCGATTTGAGTGTCCTGTCTGTTAGTCTGTGTCAATACTCCCCACTTACCAACGAACAACAAGGCAATTGCAAACAAGCAGATGGGAGCCGCTTTTGACAGTATGAGAATTATCAAGTCGAATCATGGATTCGATTTTCTGCGATAATTGTCAACTTGCGATTCTCTCTTGGTAAATTCCACACAATCAATATTAGACTGTAATTTTTCAAGGGCCGTGAAATACTCAGAGTATGAAGTGGAGCGAAGAAATGTAGAAAAGTTCTCTCGCGGTTCATGCATTAAGAGACTCGAGTTCTTGTAGCATCTTCTACCGCATTGAAAATGTTGTATACAATATAGATAAAAATCGAGCAAAGCAAAGTCTTGGCATTACATTCCTTTTGTGGAATTTGGCCTTTCTGTTTCAACAGACTTCGCAGCCGATTCTTAGTGTACAGAATCATTGCATGGCTAGTACTATGGATCCTAAAAAAGCAAAGCCTTGGTATTAATTTCCTGTAGTGGAATTTGACCTTCTGTTTTAACAGACTTCGCAGCCGATTCAAAGTGTACAGAATCATTGCATGACTAGTGCTACGATTCTACTGACACTACGAATCCTTCCAGGTCGGGGTTCAAACATACGACAACTGGGTTGTAAGACCAGCGCCCTATGCATTGAACCACCAACCCGGGACAAAATGGATCCTACTGACACTAAGAATCCTTCCAGCTCGGGGCTCGAACAGCTTCTGTCAAATTTTCGGCAATCACGAACACAGCACTATGGTTTGAAACGGGAAATCAGAGTGACAAAAATATTTTCACTATTAAATATTAGTTTTTTGTAGTTGGTGTCTTCACAAAAGTTGTTTGTTATTAAATGGCGCTCCTTTTGATATAAAATATTACTAGGGTGGTCCTTATTTAGATTGAAATCCGTAATCTAACTTTCTTATTTGAACTCAAAAACGATTTTATTGTACAATAAAGTTGTAGGAAATCTTATTTTGAACAACTTTGCTGAAAAAAGCACCTCTCTAGCTTTTCATTTGACCGAGTTACATCAATTGTCCCGGGTAAGAGTAGGGTGGCTCCCGAAAAATCGATTTTTTTGTTCTAACGTTTTTGTGAAACGTTCTATGGAAAAGTTGTCTTCAGAAGAGTTGTTGAAATAAATATTGCGCATAATTTTGCTGAGTAAAGATTTTTCATATGAGCTACCAGTAAAAAGTTATGATTGTTTTTTCATCAAAAACTAGTCAACCTTCAAATATCAAAATTCATTAGATGCTAGATCGATAAAAATGTATCCTATGCGGCCACTGAAAGTTCATAATATAAGTAAACATTTAAGAGAAAATTGGGACGGTGTTTTTCTTTTAACTCATTTAAATTAGTCTTAAAAATACCTTGAAAAAACTCAAAAACATTTCATAACTCTTAAACGCCTTAACGTATCAACATACTTTTTTCAGCAAAATAATAGTATAAAATTAGTTCTACAAGTATTCCATACATTATCCATTCGAGAAATGAGACACACTAAAACTACAGCCGAAAATAGATTTTTTGCTGAACAATTTTAATTAATTTATTACCAAAATAACTGATTCAATTGATTTTGATTCCGTTATCGTAATGATCGTATCGTTAACATTCAAAATAAAACATAGGACAACAGTTGATTACGGTTTGGTATGTATTGAATAAATTAAGCAATGAATTATTCTAATTATTATCTAAAACTAAACATTTTGCTTATTCGGGTAAGTCTTCTGAACTTCTCCTATTTTGTTTGTTCGACAATGCCAAGATAGGGTCTGAAGCAGCCTTTTAAAAACATCTTCAATGTTCGCGATTCTGCTGAATTTTTTAGCATGGTGCTCTCTGAAGTTCCGGATACTTTTATTTCGAGTCTCCTGAGCTTCTTCACTAAGCATACCAATAGGTAAAATTGCGTGTCTAATTATCGTGGCTCCATGTATCAACAATTTATGAGCAGTTGGTGATAGTGGATACCAGTCATACAACGATACATACAACGCTCGTATTTTCTCAGTGTAACTTTGGAATTCGTCGACGTTTATCTTATCGGCTATTGATTACACTGAGGATAACGTGAAATCCTTCCAACAGTGTTTCATCAAGGCCTGTTATATCTGCTGTTTCTTTCCACTTCTTGAAAAATTTCCGGGCCGTGTTTCCGTCGTTGGAATTACCTTTTTATGGCAATGGCTCACCGATACGTAGGCCCAATTTATTGTACAATAAAATCGTTTTTGAGTTCAATTAAGAAAGTTAGATTACAGATTTCAATCTGAATAAGGACCACCCTATTAATATTTTATATCAAAAGGAGCGCCATTTAATAACAAACAACTTCTGTGAAGACACCAACTACAAAAAAACTAATATTTAATAGTGAAAATATTTTTGTCACGCTAATTTCCCGTTTCAAACCGTAGTGCACTGGTTTAATTGGAATCATAACAATGTCTCCGCTGATCTCTGGTTGTAGAATCACTAGTATGGAGTAAATCAACAGGTGGAGGTGTCAATAGTAAATCAATATGAAATGATTCTCTACTAATGTCGTTTTCGTTTTTAAACTGCACTACACCGGTGGAGTGCTACACCATGGCATGGATAAACGAACAAAAATGATGAAAACATAAACAGTAACCATTGACTACAATAAACGATTCCATTGCACAGAGCTACACCAAACTTTTGATGAGTGCTACACCAGTGGCATCGGTGCAGAAAAAGTGTAGCACTGGTGTAGTGCAATTGGTAAAAACGAACGGTTTCAGTGCAGCTTTCGCTACACCTGTGTAGTGCCATTTAAAAACGAAAACGACATAAGTTACGTATAGAATGAAGTTTATCCTTTGTGCAGTTCAGTTGTTTGCGTATTTTTCCTTTAAGTTTTTGGTGTGAATTAAACCAGAAATAGTAAAAAATCAAATGTTTTTTGTCTGACTCATGTTCTGAAGTCATGCAAAGTTTGTGCAAAGCCCATTGGCACACATGCATCAGATTATTTCCAAGCCTAGTAGGTTTTCTATCGTTTATTTTTAGACTACACCGATGAGTGATCGGTCTTGATCATGACGTACGTTTTTGATTGGAACATCCGTCCAGGTGTCTCTAAATGGTGCCGGCTTTGTTGAACCGGGAGCGACGAACGACCTACGAAGTGAAAAAATTCCTTTTGTTGAGATTTAAATCGTACCTTTTCCGCTATCCGCACCACGAATGATGGTGGAGGAGTAAGATGTAAGTTAGGCAAAAAAAAATAGTTAAAAAGGTCAAATATGATTATGCTGTGAACTATATGGATAAATCCAAGAGGCTCCTCGGTTTTCTGCCGTCGTTCGGGTACCAAACGAATTCGAAGCAAAGATTAAATGTTTCACCCTCATAGTTTTTTTTTATCCTGTCGCTCTAATGATGGGTTCCCATTCAAAGGGGTCCTCTTACGAAAACTTGATACGCTCAAGGAGTTCCGAGGGATGTAATTTATGCATACTGACGCATATGTTGAAGAGCCTTGATTATGATCTTTGGTTGGTACATGCAAACATAAGTGCGTTTTTATCGGACTGACGGCATAGATAAAGGAAGGTAAACCATCGAGCGGGGGAAGATTCGTTGAATAGCTGTCATTCATCTGCACAGTTTGTGTTGATGAAATCCATTTATGAGAGCTCTTTTCCTAGCTAAAAACTGTCCCTATATGCCAGTTACTGCGGAGATGTGAAAGGTAGTAATTAAAATTGAAATAAAAATGTATAATTCGCGAGAACCAAGCATTAGAGGAATTGAAAATCTCGTTTTTTTCCTTCTATGTTTGTACATGGTGAAGATGCATTCTCGAGTGGCAAGAATACCGAGACGTTGCGGTTGAGATACTTGTCACCCCCGAGTGCGATGCTACGACACATAAAAATAGGGGATCCAAACGAGTTTTGTAGCATTAAATAAGCTGGTATGTTTCAGGTGCTCACGAAGCACTTGTACATCAGGATGCCAGCGATTTATATGGAAGCTTGTGTTTCACTAGCATAATAGTTGACTCGATCCCCTCAAAAGTAATTTTCGGACGATGTTTCACATTCATGACGAAATACGACCTATAGAATACAATATCATATGATATATTAAACATAATATAATATAATATAATATAATATAATATAATATAATATAATATAATATAATATAATATAATATAATAAAATATAATATAATATAATATAATATAATATAATATAATATAATATAATATAATATAATATATAATATGCCATTTCATAAAAAAACCCGTTTAGGTGTATTTGAATGCTTGTTCTAGGATTTTGCAATACAAAAATCGTTTAAAACATTTTTTTTGCAAGAACCGGACAAAAATATTGAATACAAAAACCGGACAAAAACTTGGTACTCTCGAAACAAATGTTTTTTTCGGTTAGCAAACCATACTTCGTCCCCAGCAGCAGTCGACAAAAAAAACTGTGAATGCAAGAATCTGATAAACATTTGTGTCCGGTTTTTGCACTCGTTGATCTTATCCGGTTTTCTAAACTAAGTTGCACTTATTCGATTGTTTCATTCGGACGTTCATTTAAAACTATAAGGTGGTGGTGAGCTCACTTCGTCCGCATCCCTTGTGCGATTTTTTTTCAAGTAGCGATTCGTCAGCAATGCTATCGTTTTCCGTCGGCTCATATATCATTATTGTGTTGTGATCTTATTATCATCTGCATATTTAACACGTATCCACCGCGTGAGACTGATCGAGCCCACACATTTTCTTGCTAAACATGCTGTTTTGATGCTTGGTTTAGTGCAGGGGTGGAAATATGCAAACTTTTCGATTCACAGTTAATGAAAATAGTCAGTTTTATCTTTTCATATCATATATTTATTGTAAATATTATAATGAATTTTGAAACGAATGGTTTTTAATAAGATAAATTTTGCTTTTATTTAGAATTTAAAAATGTCTTCATCGTTATCTGTATCACTGTCTGATTCGGAATCGATATTTCAACAAAGTTAGGCTCGTTTAAATGCTTCTCTGTGTTCATTAAACAGGTTTGAAGTTCAAATGGTTGTCACTTACAGTTCCGGTGATATAATGGCATAAGTGACGTAAACGTCCAAACTGATTACCGCTCAATTTTCTCGGATTTGGATTATTTTAGGCTCGTTAAGTGAGTTTATTTCGTCTAGAGATGTGCAATTCGTTCGCGAACGGTTCAAAAGAACTAGATCTTTTGAAAGAATGAATGATCAATAGTTCTTTTTTAGAGAACGGTTGTTCTTCAGTTCAAAGTCGTGGACCTTTTTTTTCTCGCGCAAACCTTTTTGAATCTATGAAACCTCAGTTCTAATTGAGATCTCGGTTAGTCATTCAACAGGCAAATTAACTATGAAAAGAACGAACGAACGGATCTCGAAAACTAGTTCTTTTAATAGAACTCTGCATCACTGAACGGTTCTTTGAAATGAATTGTTTTGCCCATCTCTAATTTCGTCGGTTGCATCGAAAGATTCATGTTTCGTGATGTAATTGAAATCTATTCAGTAATACCGTCGTGGTAGAGTAGTATCATCAATAAAAACAGCTGATAATATTAACATACATACTGCGATGAATAATATTTATAATGATAAGAAAAACATGTTTAATCACAAAGCGTGCACAGAAGTAACAGGTGTGCAGGATTTTGCTACGACAATTCAAACGCTGTGCCAAATGATGCACTCCTATTACTGCTATAAATAAAATTCATGCCAAATAGAAATAATCTAAATAGTGCATTAACATCATTATCAACACCAACCAGCTGGAAATAAAACGAAGTCTTTTGTCGCTATAATCACTGTTTGGTGTGTTATATTCATTTTACTAATTTTGCATTGCGTATTGCTATTTCGCAGTGAAAATTGATTAACATTATCAATGTGATTCATTTAGCATTCATTTCCCTTCATCTAGTATCCATTTTTTTGCGAATTAAACAACAGGTTTCGAAATCGAACACGGTTTGTATCAAACGAGAACATGTGTTGAAACTTCATAAACCGTGCCGTAACGAAACCGGTATTTTTCCCAACTCTGGTGATAGAGACTGTTAAAGGAGCATTCCTTAAAGTAACACAATTGACAATTTTCCCCAAAAATCCTTTAATATTCTTCACTAAACTTCTCAAAGATACAAAATTGGTAATTTTCCACGATATTAAAAGTCTTATTGATACGCGTTATCCTTAGTTAAAAATTCCTGTCGGATTACTGTTGTCACTGATTTTCACACCCCTCATCGGGATCAGCGATTTAAAACGTAAATCAATCGACACTCATATCTGATCTTGCTCATATGTGATTTTCTTCCACAATGCTCAAAGCTGATCGAATCGTCCAGTGATTTGATCTCACAGGAATCAGTGATAATAGTAGCTCAAAATCAGTACCGATTTTGTGAGACGGAAGATCAGTACTGATTTTAATTTATATGATTCTTAAAAGGATTTGATCAGTAGTGATCTTATTTGGGGAAGCGATCATCTTCGCCAGTGATTATGATTTGATGATATTTTGATCTTGATTTTTCCAGCCCTGATTAAAGAGTATCTTCGAAGTGCCTGTAAAGTCCAAGAATTCAGCTGCAGTATCTTTTACATATGGGTATCGCTTTCTAATTAGATGCAAAAATTTGAAAATTTGAAATTTGAAGATTCTTAGCAAAACGTTCTATCAAATGAATATAAAAATCAAATTCGTCATATTTTTGCCTTTCTCATACAGAAAGGTTATGCAATCACTTGAAAAACCGACTAGTGAAAATTGTCATATACCATTCGACTCAGTTCATCGAGCTGAGCAATGTCTCTGTGTGTGTATGTGTGTGTGTGTATGTGTCAAATAATCTCACTAGGTTTTCTCGGAGATGGCTGAACCGATTTTGACAAACTTAAATTCAAATGAAAGGTCTCGTGGTCCCATACGGAATTCCTGAATTTCATCTGGATCCGACTTCCGGTTCCGGAGTTATAGGGTAAAGTGTATTACATATTGTACACCGGCGAAACAAAAAACGTAAAAAAAAATTTAAACTGGTCTCAAAACTACACAAATCGATAGTTATTATCAGTGAGCAACTAAACAAACTGATTCCGGCTATCCTGGTTCCCGGTATCCGGTTCCGGAAGTACCGGAAATAGTGGTCATATATACCAAAATGGATCTCACTCACTTCTCTCAGCGATGGTTTGACCGATTTCCACAAACTTAGATTAAAATGAAAGGTCTCGTGGTCCCATACGGAATTCCTGAATTTCATCCGGATCCGACTTAATTATAGGGTAAAGTGTGTTCAATATTGTACACCGTCACCTAAAATATTTTCGGATGCAACAAGCATTTAAATCGTAATTTAGAGTGCGTACTAGAAGAGTTTGTACGTCATTTTAGTTGGTGGCCCTACGAACCGACTTTGATTATACCGGTTCTCGGTTTCCGGTGTCGGAAGTGCATATAATAGTGAACCCATTTCGTTTTCTTATGGATGACTTACTCAATCAAAGCACTGTTTTATTCTGTATGAGAAATTTTGAATAGAATGCCACAATATTATATACATGAGAAAGGCATCATTACACCACTAGGTAGATTAAAACAGGTTTTTATATATATTTCTGATTCTGTTTATATATTCGACATAGAAGGTAATTTGAAATGTATGTGTGAGATCTGTTTTGAAGATTTATAACCTTTTTGTGTTCATTTATATGCTAGTTTTATTTTTTTGTGGAGTTTTTCTGATCCGGAGAAGTTAAAAGCCTCATAGTTCTGGAATTCCAGAATATAAAGTTGGATCTGAATGAAATTCAATTAATAATCACTTTGCTTTGAATCTAAGTTCGTGAGAGAGCAAATGTGATGATTTTTGCATGGAAACTTTCTACGTGTTTTCCTCGGCTGCGGGATTTATTCCACTTATTGAATGTTATGTATTTTATCTAACAGATATAAAGTCGTTTGATGTATTAAGTAAACGTAAGGAGTGTATTGAAAATAAGCTCTCCACATACATTTGTGTTGAACGCATGTATTTGTGATAGTATTTTATGCTCAGATCACAGCATGTTGTGCGTTTGGCTGTCAGCTTTCGTTTGTTTACTTGTTTGTGCGTTTTCAAAATGTCGCGTATTGAAAAGGAAGTGAAAATTATGGTTCTGGACATATGACTAAGTGAGAAGGGTATTACATGTTCGAAAATTGACGAAGCGGTTTGGAATTCATCATGCCAGTGTTAAAACCATCATTAATAAGTTTGGGGAACACTATTCTTTGGATGAGCTACCAGGAAGAGGCAGAAAACCCGGTTCTTCCAAAACTGAACCGGAAAGTGGTATCTCTAATCATGAAGAACAAATCAATGTCAATACGTAATTTGGCCAAAAAAGCAGGAACGAGTGTCGGAATGATCCAGAGTATCAAGAGTCGAAATCACCTGAATACCTACAAGAAACAGAAAATCTTGAATCAAAGAGCCCGGAAATTGTATTCGCGTCTTTTGCAGTGTCCGGATGCGTTTTGATGCATGCGTTTTGATGGACGATGAGACTTATGTAAAGGAGGACTCTTAAACCCTTCCAGGCCCACAATACTAAAGGAGCAAGACTCCTTGCAATCGTATGAGTAATGTCAACAATGTGTGCGTAAAAACAAATTCCGGCGCTTCTTTTCCTGATTTTAATCAATAAATCTTCCATATGGTTGAAAAATAAACCAATCGGATCATTCTGCTTAAAATTACAATTCAAGAAAAGCGAAAATCTTAGTCTTACACTCTTCCGCTTTCCTTAAAACTGCTCGAGAAAAAATATTTCAGTTTCAGCTTACTTCCACTGACACATTTTATTAGCAACAAACGCATTCCTATATGGATTTCCTCTTGCAGAAATTATTGCGATTTAAAGATTTACGTACCTTCTATTAGTGATCCGACAAAAAAGAAACCTTGAATTTAACACGCGAAAGGCAATGGATATGGAATGTTGTCGTAAAACTATTTATTTTTCCGGCAAACTGCTTTTGTAACAGAAAATATTTAGTTTTGTTTATTTTGTGTAGCGCAATCTAATACAAATCCATTGAAGCAGTGTTGCTAATTGTTTTATTAGGGAAACGAAATCTACATTCATAAAATGTAAGCAATTTTCCATCAAACGTTGGTAAAAAATGTATCAAAACTGATATTTCATCCAAAAAGTCTGGCTTAAAGTTCGTTTGAGAATAAATTATTGTTAAAAAAGATTCCTTGAAACTCAATCGTGCAAGCCACTTTGATAAACTGGTTGCACGTACGTACCAAAAAAAAATGTACGTAATACACAAATTACCAACACAAGTTAACTTGGTTTACTCTTGATCCTTAACTGTCGTCGTTGGGGAGGATGTGAGCGATGGGGACAGGTTGATTCAAGTGGAGAAATTCGGTCGAAAGGTACTGGTATGGCAAGCAATACGTTCCTGTGGTTTGAAGTCTACCATTTTTCACACTACCGGAACTATAAATGCAGAAATCTATCGATCTGAGTGTCTCCAGAAGATATTGCTGCCTTTATATAAAAAGCATAGTACATCTTTACTGTTTTGGCCGGATTTAGCGTCGGCTCGTTATGCCAAAACCACACTCAATTGGCTTGCGGAAAAGGGTATGAATTTCGTTGAGAACAATATCCATCCCCCAAATGACCCTCAGCTTCGACCCATCGAACGTTACTGGGCCATCGTGAAGTTATGTGAATTGACATGCGAATACATTAATGTAATAAGAACCGCGAAAATGTTACCGCAGAGACGGGACTCGAACCCGTAGCTAACTCCTAACTGGGGAATAGTTGTTTAAAAAAAACCCATAAAGAGAAAGTCCAATTGATTAGACGGAACCTAAGCATGTTTTTGTGTGTCTCATTTCTCGAATGGACAATGTATGGAACACTTGTAGAACTAATTTGATACTATAATTTTGCCCAAGTAAGTATGTTGATACGTTAAGGTGTTTAAGAGTTATGCAATGTTTTTGAGTTTTTTGAAGGTATTTTTAAAACTAATTTAAATAAGTTAAAAAAATAACACCCTTCCAATTTTCTCTTAAACTTTTACTTATATTATGACCTTTCAAGAACCGCATAGGATACATTTTTATCGATCTGGCATCTAATGAATATTGTTATTTGAAGCTTGACTAGTTTTTGATGAAAAAATAATCATAACTTTTTAATGGTAGCTCATATGAAAAAGCTTGGTTGAGCAAAATTATGCGCAAAGATTAGTACAACAACTCTTATGAAGACAACTTTTCCGTAGATCGTTTCACAAAAAAGTTAGAACAAAAAAAGTGAAACCACCCTACTTTTATTCGGGAAAATTGATGTAACTCGATCAAATGAAAAGCTAGGGAGGTACTTTTTTCAGCAAAGTTGCTCGAAATGAAATTTCCTACAACTTTATTGTACAATAAAATCATTTTTGAGGTGAATTATAATTCAGTTAGATTTCAGATTTCAATCTAAATGAGGACCACCCTAGTAACATTTTTCATCAAAAGGAGCGCCATTTGATTACAAACAACTTTTGTGAAGACACCAACTACAAAAAACTAATATTTAATATTGAAAATATTTTTGTCACGCTAATTTCCCGTTTTGGACCGAAGTGCAATGGGTTCTCTTCCGAGTTAGTATCAGATTGCAATTCTAAACCGTATGTACAGCTTATTTTTTCATGTAGTGTATATCGAGAAATATTCCATATATTTGAAGTTGTTTGGTTCAGTGTACTGATTGGAAAAGCTGTCATATGTGCATTAGAAAAATTTGTAGTGTAGTGTGATGTCCCTCGTGAATCGCAAGAGTGGTCCATATTGATATATAGTATATTTGTGAAAAAGTTTTAGAGTGATTGTGAGAGCAGCTAAAGCTATTCGCCTGCGCATGGTTGTCTTCTGAGAATGAGAACAAAAAAAGATAGATCCCACAATTTTAAGATATATCGCAATTTTAGTGTTTTTTTTTTTATTCAATATTATAGTATAATTTTAAGGCACACTGCTTAAGCTCTAAGATGCCAAGGGTATTTACTAATCTTAATTACGACTAACTTAAAACTAGAAAAGTATCATTATGTAATGTAGCGGTAGCGGATTCTCGAGAAGCTATCGGTAGTGGCCGGTGAATTGAATATCGCATGAGGGTCTTCCATATGCCGTTGGCGAAGATCCATGTTGGCCGCATCCTTCGGTCCGTGTGGGTCCGCGGGAAACACCCCCAGGCTACAAAGGCCCGGCGGGTGGCCCGCATGCTGGTTTTCGACTGGGGCGGCCTTCCGTGGACGATGATGGTGATGTTACGGAAGAGAATGAAAAAAAAAGTAAATATTGTGGAAACGGGGTAAAAAGGTGATGTGGGAGCAAAATGTTTGAAAACGATAAAGATCTAATTAGTTGCCATCGAGATGGTGAAGAGACAGGGAAGGGGTAACGAAAAAGTTAGTGACAAAAAAAGATCTTGTTAGTTCCAATGAAGATGGTGGACAGGGACGGGGATCGAGAGAATCGGGCGGATGTTAGTGTCGAACCTGTAGGTGGAGTTTATACTTTCTGAGCGAGGGATAACACATTACACTTGTATATCAATGTGTTTAAGGTACTGGTATATGAGAAGCATATATAAACTATCCCGACTCGCCAACACATCCCGAACCGGAACCTCAGGCGGTCTACCTCGGGCCCTAAGGGATTCCTCGATGTCCTGATAACCGTCGCCACAGGTGCAGAGACCGCTCTCCGCAAGCCCAACACGCCGGAGATGTGCGTTGAAGGTGTAGTGATTTGACATGAGCCGCGACATAACACGAATGAAATCGCGACTCACGTTCATCTCCCTGAACCAAGGTTTCGTCGATACCCTAGGGATAATAGAATGTAGCCATCGTCCCAGTTCGCCATTGCTCCATGAAGTTTGCCAACTTTCGAGAGTTTTCTGACGAGAGATACTGAAAAATTCATTGAAGCAGATTGGTCTTTCATAAATATCACCTTCTAATGCGCCCACCTTAGCCAATGAGTCTGCCTTTTCATTGCCTGGAATGGAACAATGCGAAGGGACCCAGACTAACGATATTAAATAAGACCGTTCAGATAAAGTTCGCAAGTGTTCCCGTATTTTCCCCAGGAAATATGGGGGATACTTTCCTGGCTTCATTGCCCGGAGAGCTTCTATTGAGCTTAGACTGTCCGTGACAATGAAGTAATGGTCTTTGGGCAAGGTTTCAATGATCTCAAGGGTGTACTGAATAGCAGCTAATTCTGCGACGTAAACTGAAGCCGGATCATTGAGTTTGTGAGAAGCGGTGATGTTTTGATTGAAGATGCCGAAGCCTGTGGACCTGTTGATGTTTGAACCGTCAGTGTAAAACACCTTTTCACAGTTGACTGTTCTAAATTTATTTTAAAAAATATTTGGGGCCACTTGAGGGCGCACGTGATCCGGGATTCCACGAATTTCTTCTCTCATGGATGTGTCGAAAAACACAGTAGAATCAGAAGTATCCAAGAAATGAGCACGATTGGAAACAAACGAAGAAGGATTAATATTCTGAGCCATGTAATCAAAATACAAGGACATAAAACGGGTCTGAGAATTGAGCTCGACAAGCCTTTCGAAGTTTTCAATCACCATCGGATTCAAGATGTCGCATCGGATTAGCAATCGATATGAGAGATCCCAGAATCGGTTTTTCAACGGTAAGACGCCCGCGAGCACTTCGAGACTCATCGTATGAGTCGACTGCATGCAACCTAAGGCAATACGCAAACAACGATACTGAATTCTTTCCAGCTTGATGAAATGAGTGTTCGCCGCGGATCGGAAGCAAAAGCATCCGTATTCCATCACGGACAATATCGTTGTTTGGTATAACCTGATCAGGTCTCCTGGGTGGGCACCCCACCATGATCCGGTTATTGTACGAAGAAAATTGATTCTCTGTTGGCATTTTTGTTTCAGATACCTAATGTGACATCCCCAGGTGCCTTTGGAGTCGAACCAGACCCCGAGATATTTAAATGTGAAGACCTGAGCTATGGTTTCACCCCCTAGTTGAAGCTGTAATTGTGCTGGTTCTTGCTTCCTTGAAAATACAACCAGCTCAGTTTTCTCCGTAGAGAACTCGATACCCATTTGAAGAGCCCATGTCGACAAGTTGTCGAGGGTATCTTGCAATGGTCCTTGGAGATCGGCAGCTTTGGGTCCTATAATGGACACAACGCTGTCGTCGGCAAGTTGTCTTAGCGTGCAAGATGTGTTGATACATTCATCAATGTTGTTCACGTAAAAGTTGTATAAAAGGGGGCTTAAGCATGAGCCCTGAGGAAGACCCATGTAACTGAATCGTATTGTCGACAAATCACCATGCGCGAAATAAATGTATTTCTCGGACAACAGATTATACAAAAAGTTATTCAAAATTGGTGAAAGACCATGCTGATGCAACTTTTCAGATAGGATGTTTATGGAAACTGAATCAAAAGCTAGGAAAACTGACGCCATTTGTTCTTTACGAGCAAATGCCATTTGAATTTCGGTTGAGAGCAACGCAAGACAATCGTTCGTTCCTTTGCCCCTGCGGAAGCCGAATTGTGTATCTGAAAGTAAGCCATTAGTGTCGACCCAATTGTCTAGACGAAACAGAATCATTTTTTCGAACAATTTCCGGATACAGGAAAGCATAGCAATCGGCCGATACGAATTGTGATCGGAGGCTGGTTTCCCTGGTTTTTGAATGGCGATAACTCTTACTTGTCTCCAGTCATGTGGGACAATATTATCCTCAAGAAGCCTATTGAATAAATTCAATAAGCGCCTTTTGGCAGAGTCAGGCAAATTTTTCAACAAGTTGAATTTGATTTTGTCTAACCCCGGAGATTTATTGTTACACGATAAAAGCGCAAGTGAGAACTCGACCATCGAAAAAGGTGTTTCGTTTCTGTTTGATGAAGCGACGCGCATGATTGTCTGTTCCGGAGCAGAGTCAGGACATACTTTTTTAGCGAAATCGAATATCCAGCGGTTAGAATATTCCTCGCTTTCGTTTGTGGTGTTTTTGTTGCGCATTCGTCGGGCTGTGTTCCAAAGAGTGATCATTGATGTTTCTCTCGATAATCCGTCTACGAATCGACGCCAATAACCGCTTTTCTTCGCTTCAATCAAGCTTTTCATTTTAGCGTCTAATGCCGCGTAGTTTCTGAAATTATCAGGTGTTCCGTTTTTCCTAAACTCGACAAATGATGAAGTTCTCTCCGCGTTTAATTCTGAGCACTCTTTGTCCCACCACGGGTTGGGGGGACGGATGTTAGTTTTCGCGCCGGGTACACGTTTCGTCTGAGCTTGAGTCGCGGTGTCGAGAATCAAGCCAGCCAAAAACGTGTACTCTTCCTCCGGAGGAAGTTCTTGTGTTGTTTCTAGATTCTCAGATATCAAATTTGCGTAGCATTTCCAATCAATGTTTCGTGTGAGGTCATACGAAACATTGATTGTTTCCGATGGTCTTAATCCGGTGGCGATTGAAATTACGATAGGCAGATGATCGCTACCGTGGGGATCAGGGATTACCTTCCACGTGCAACCCAACCGTAGCGATGTCGAGCAAAGGGATAAGTCTAGCGCACTTGGTCTTGCTGGTGGTGCAGGAATTCGTGTCATTTCTCCCGTATTCAAGATTGTGATATTGAAGTTGTCGCAGATATCATGGATCATAGTTGATCTGTTATCGTCGTGAAAACAGCCCCATCCCGTACCGTGTGAGTTAAAGTCTCCTAAAACCAACGTCGGTGCGGGAAGAAGCTCTATGATATCATTGAGCCGCCGATGCCCAACCGAGGCTCTTGGAGGAATGTAGATGGAAGCAATGCAAAGGTCCTTGCCTTTGATTGTAACATGACATGCGACAACTTCAATACCTGGTATCGAGGGGAGGTTAATGCGATAGAAAGAATAGCACTTTTTGATCCCCAAAAGTACTCCTCCATAGGAATCATCTCGATCCAGACGAATAATGTTAAAATCGTGGAAGTTTAAGGGTATTTCAGAAGTTAGCCAAGTTTCGCACAATGCAAATGCGTCACATTTCAGATTATTTACTAGAAATTTGAAAGGATCTATTTTTGGGATGATACTTCTACAATTCCACTGTATAACAGTGATTGTATCCGTGACCTCGGTGGGTGTCTTAGCCATCGAAGGATACGATCGCTGAAAGAAGGGGCCATTTTGCAGTCAACTGCTTCAAGAATGTTTTAACTGTAGGAATAAAAGCCATTATCAGGCTTTTAAGAGGTTCAGAAATATTGAAAGTAGACATGATCCAGTCCACAATATCAGAGAATTTAACAAACCCAGTATTTGGTAAATTTTCTGACTGATCTTTAGGGACTTTCGGGGGTTTTGAAGTCCCAGGAAGTGATGGAAATTCTTGCTCGGAATTTAATTTTCCAAGGCCTGGAGCTTTTTTCTCTGGTTTTTTGCCATCACTACCAGTTGTTGTAATTTTTCGGAACCCATCAGAGGACATCTTCGAACCCTTACTAGGGAGCTTTTGAGAAGATTTATTTCTTCTCTTTCTAATTGATGAGCTATGAGGGACAGCCGAAGATGTACCTTCGAGGGGGTCATCATATTCGCTCTCGTCAGTTGACAAGTAAGCGTAAGGATTTTCGGTAGGTGGCGTAGCACATTTCAACATTTCTGCAAAAGAGCGTTTGGAATGTTGCTTGAGTGAACGCTTCATTTTATCCTTACGCAATTTGTACACGGGACAATCAGAGAGGTCATGCGGCCCCTCCTTACAGTAGAGACACTTTTCATTGTCTCCACTGCAGGAGTTATCCGCATGACTCCCTCCACACTTTATACACCGGTATTTTAGTGTTGTTACTCAATTTGTTAATTCACGGTGTTCGTTTTTTTATTCATAATCGGAAATCTGAATTCGTGTTTTGCGGTGACATGTTTGTTTACATGTCAATAACAGCTGCGCAATCGATTGGTTTCAATACGGTTTATCGTTTCAATGATGAGTCGAATTGATCCGGAAACGCGATAGAAAATTCTGCACACTTGTTGCTCAGAAAGTGGTGTCACAAAGTACAACGAAATTGCAAAACGGGTGAAAGTGCACCACACCAGTGTCAGAAATATTATCGAGAAGTTCGGTAAGACCTTTTTCATGAAGGATTTGCCCGACCGGTAGGAAAACGGGTCCCAGCCAGCCCGGCCGGGACTTAAAAGTGGTTGAGTACATCAGGAAAAACCCATCGGCGTCGACGCGGAATTTGGCCAAGCAGTTCAACACCAGCTTCGGGATGATTCAACGGATCAAAGTTCGGAATTCCCTGAAAACGTACAAGAAACAGAAGGTGCCGAAAAAGTCTCTGCTACAGCAAGTTCAGGCCAAAACAAGAGCGCGAAAACTGTACAACCGGATTTTACAGAATAAAGACGGATGCATCCTGATCGACGACGAAACCTACGCCAAGGAAGACTCTCGAGCACTGCCCGGACCACAATATTATACGAAATCGGTGTACCAGGACCTGGACGACGCTGACACCACGGTGGCGATGGAAAAGTTTGGGCAGAAGGTGTTGGTCTGACAAGCAATTTTTACCTGTGGTCTGCGGTCGTCGATTTTCTTCACGAAGGGCACAATTAACGCCAAGGTGTACGAGGAAGAATGTTTGAAGAAGAGAATGCTGCCACTGTACAGAAAGCATAAGGCTCCTCCTCTCTTCTGGACGGATTTGGCTTCAGCCCACTACGCCAACTCAGTTCTGCAGGGGTTGCCAAAAAATTATGTACAACTCGTGGAAAAGGACATCAACCCACCGAACTGCCCGGATCTTCGGCCAATTGAAAGGTATTGGGCAATTGTCAAGCGGAACTTTCGGAAGTACAGTACAGTGTCCTAAAACATGCAGGAGTTAAAAAAACTGGACAGCTGCCACCAGGAAAGTCACAAAAGTAACTGTGCAGAATTTAATGAAGAATGTCAAGTCCAAAGTGCGAGCGTTTCACAGAAACTAGTATTTTCTTCAATATAATCAGCGAAATGCATAAAAATGTAGTTTTCTACAATATATAGAAAACTGATGTCAAAATATGTTTTTTTTCGCTTTTTTATTCAATAATCGATGTTGCTTCGGCAAATTAGTTAGTTTGAGCAGAATATTGGTTCTCAGGCGTGTCGCGTTTATATTTATAGATTCGCGTGCTTCCCTACAGCTTCACTTTTGCATCCATTGACCAATCAGCTGATAGATCGCTTACTCCTTCAAAAGCATCGTCATCGTAAGGGAAATTCAGTAAGCCAGCATAGCGTCTTAGACAAAATACGACACTGCTCGCTATTAATCAAAATTTCTATCATATATAATTAAAAATACGTGGCTTGATACAATCCAAACGAAACTTAGAAATATTTCATAACAAATGGTGAAGAATATTAATAATTGATACAAAGTTTACTGAGCTGTAAGTGTTCAAAACCTGACCACGTGTATTTATCCTTGAGTTTCTAGTTTTAGGATCGTTTTTGTCGTTGTCGGTAAAAAAGCCACTGCTTTTATAATTCAGTCGAGTTTATAGCAACTTTCTTTCAAATACCTCCGGCAGAATACTTGATTATTCTTCTTGGTATTGAAAGATAACTTTCCTCTTCGAAGCATTTACACTGCAATACATAATCAAATAATTTACTTTTGAATAACTTCCGACAATACAGTTTCCACACCCGGCTCGGATGGGTCGTTCACGAATGGTGCTACTGCTTATGGTTACCAATGTCGTTACATATGTATACACTCATTACCAGTAGCAGTTTTAGGCTGAAATTCGTATGTCATTTTTTTGAGCACTTGGTAAAGCTCATGCATGCGCATACGACTACGGAAAGCAAGGGACCAAACAACAAAACAGGACCCCGACAAGGACGACCAAGAGGATGCCTGTATCTTGTTGTTCAAGGATATATTTTTCTCGCTAACGAACGGTGTGGAAAATGCGCTAGATGTTATGCGCGACACAAATGCTGCAAGTATCTCAGCCAGAAAAGTGAAAAATGTGAAATAATAAAACACTTAGCTTTACATATACTTATAACCCGTCAGAGGTGCTCCGAGAAAAAAAAGTAGCACGAGATATGGTAAAATTGTTTTTCTATTGGACTCACGTTTTCCTCACAATGTCCTGTTTCGGCATTGCCCCGCACTGTGCGCTGTGTGGTGTCGAGCATTCTTCGAGAAGTAATTTTTAATTTGCGTCAAGCGCTCAAGCGCTCAAGAGACCACTAAGCTGCAGGTTGGTTTAATTAGAGTGAAATAATATGAGTGGTTCTTGTTTTTCCTACTTACACTGAAGCAGCACTTTGAGCAATGATTTTTCCTTGTTCTCATGAGATTTGATATAAAATCATAACAACATTGGAGACATGCTTGTCCGCAATTCAATTCAGTTATTTTAAAAGTGTACGAGCAGGAACATTTCTAAAGCCAGCTTTTCTAGAAATTATAGGCATCCGGTGGGATTTCCATTTAAATATTTGAGCTCAACACCGGAGCCAAGATAATCCTGCTGTACTAATATTCACACCCGCCGGGGAAACCTGTAAAGGCCGCTTTCCGCCGGGTTCTCAATATTCGCGGTGTCAGAATCCGCATGATTTATGATAGCGCACATTTACTTACATGCCAACTTAGAATAACGCAATTCATGTTCCACATACCGCATGCTGTATTCTTTTGGTTCACGTTCGTACATAGGAATGGTATCTAGTGCGAATCCCTTTTTTTCGTTCCTTGTAACTCATAACATGCACGCTGAAAGCTAAACCCTTTTGTTAAGGTTTTATGACAAGAAATATGGCCTGGGAAAAAGTGGTATGTTTTTAGGACTGCTGATAAAGTTTGGTTTTGCGTGTCTATTCTGAATATTTGTATTTTTTATAAAGAACATCTTATCAGTAAGAGGCAGTTCATATCCTTTCTAAAATCAGTTTTAATATTTTAGCTCATATGATAAACAAGTCAACAAGAACCTTCAGTTCTTTAGAATTTATTTCAAAATATCACGTGAACGGCTACTTCTGGAGCAAATTTATTGCTTTTGATGTGGAGGAACCTATTCTAATGCTCAAATGGCTATTTCATTTTAAAAAACGTACTTAATCCTCCTAGCAGTGAGATGATACCTTTTTTCATCAATCAGCATTTGTTTTTCGCGTGAATATTATTCGTAATGTTTAGTTTTCATGAAATTGACCGTCGTTATAAATGAATTGTAATTAAAATTTTGGAACTGCAAGACGAATCGAAGATAGAAATTGTATAAAATCCTAAAATTATGCCTTTTTATCTAAGCGTGTGACAATCGGTTAAGCATTCTATGAAATGTAGAACTTTAAGTACTTTAAATTTTGGTCATTATTTATGGTACTTCCTCGTAACGAATATTTTGAAATAGTTTTGAGCTCAACTTTGAAGATTCTTTGTATTGTTATGGTTTAGTCGAAGTCAGTTAAATTCTCTTAATGGATTGTTAAACAATTCTTTAGATTCAAAATTTTTGAAAACCGGTGTAGCCTTAGAGAAATCGTAGTGCATACTACATAGAATTTTTGGGTATCTTCCGGGATCGAAAACCGAATACCAGTAAAACTAAAATAAGTTTATTTGGTCGTCGACTCTCAAATCTGTGAACCCGATAAACCCGATAAATTTATGTGAAATTTTTACACTAATCACCCTCTATTTCCTGAACCGGAAGTCGAATCTTCAGTTTATATGGGACCTTAAGACCTTTTATTGGAATGTTAGAAGGACTAAATCGATTCAGCCATCTACTATAGAAATGAGTGACATTATTTTTATTTTATTACATAAATTATTCTGTTGTTCCGGAAGCAGAAGTCAGATCCAACTGAAATTCAGAAACCTTATATGGGAGCATAGGACTGTTCTGTGTCAAAAATTCTTCAGTAGGCAAATATTATCGTTTTCACACTATAGTAAGGACGAGTACGGGTAGGGATCGGGTTAAAAAATTTGGTCGGGTTCGGGTTTGTTCGTATTTCGGGACTTCTTTCGAGTTCGAGTCGGGTAATGGCTGGGTTCGGGTTTTGAAGAGAAATTAATCTCGGGTTCCGACCGAGTACGGGTAAAAGTATTTTATTTTCGATCGGGTACGGATCGGTTTCGTGTTAAAAAAAATGCTTACCCGATTAACTCTATGCCAGACCAACTGCTTTTTGGAACAGCTAGTGGCACGGGATTTGGCCACCGTTTTTCTGTTCATAGGTTCGGTTAGGTGCCTTCCTTACCTTGAAGACATGAAGTTCGATACATTTTATAATCTGCTGGACGAATTAGGAGAATTTTCCGCCTGGAACGGAATTCATGAATTTATTTCTGAAACTTAAATCTGGACTTGAATTCTGAAACTTTAAGCCGAAAATGAATTCTGGACCGAGACTCAAGATCTGGATTCTGGATCTGAATTATTGGCTTGAACCTTGTTTCTGAACATGTGTTCAGTCCTCGACCTGGACCTGAATTCTACACCTATATACTGGAGCCGGATTATACATTTTAATTCTGATCCTAAATTCTGAACCTGAATTCAAAATCTAAATTCTGAAAGTGAATTTGAGACCTGAGTTCTAAAACTCCACTTCTTGATCATGGCCCGTTAGGTTTGTGTTTGAACCAATCACTCATTTTCCTTGCGTTCCCTGAGCTGCATTTCTCTGCTTTTCTTCCGTTGTCAGGTCGTCAGAGTCTCCAAGAATGGTTTTACCACACGGGATACGGTCGAATTATTGATTTTCAAAAATAAAAAGAAACCCTGTTTTTCCACCTAGTTGAAAAACGATGTCTTTCTCATATTATTCATTTTCTCTTATATATCACAACAATAAATTCCCCGGAATACTACAATTCAAAAAAGTTTTAAAGAGTTTTGAAGATTTCTTTTACATAATACTGCTACATTGATAAACTACATTTGAACTTAAGCTAGTGAAAATCTACTCAATCATATGTAGAGAAAGTGAAGTGAAATCCATTTTGTCACATTCTCTATAACGATTTGGAAAAAAATGAATAGGTAGTGGGACTTGAATAAAATCATTTATGGGACGATCAATGGTTTATTTGAATACAGACTCTCATGATCTGCAAACTAGAGAAATTCACTAGCCAATATAAAGAGGTAACTTATGAAAAAAAAATATTCTTGAAATTTACGTTTTTACACTTAACACCCTACCTCCGAAGCCAGGGGTTTTATCCGAATGAAAATTGGGTTATTCCACTTCAGGTAGGCATCTGTGAATGTTTTCGTTAAAACTAGGATGGTTAAAATCGACTTAGCCATCTCCGAAAAAAGTAAGTGACATTATTTTCACATTTTTGGCGCATATCGCCCTGTAACTCCGAAAACCGGAAGTTGGTTCCAAATGATATTCAGGAATTTTGTATTGAATCATAAATCCTATCATTTGAATCTAAGTTTGTGAAAATCGGTTCAATCATCTCAATAGAGAAAAGTAAGTAACAATATTTGTAACACATACAGAGAATTCATCGAGCTGAATCGAATGGTATATGACATTCGGAAATTTGATCCGTTACATTAATTCTAGCTTATGCAGATGACTAAGCAGTAAATTTTAGCCAGTGCACCATAAGCACATTATTTTGGATGGTCCAGATCCAGGTCCTCAGTTCAGTTCCTGAATTCAGCTTCAGAATTCAGCTTCAGAATCTAAAACAAGATCAGTTCAGGTCTAGAAACCAGATCCAGAATTTTGGTTCTGAAGTCATGTTCAGAGTCAATGATGCCTCTTTTCCCTTGAGGTGAAATCCGTAGATTTGGTTGCAAGTATACTCATATTAACATATTTGCATAAAATTATTATTATTATTGTGTCGTTTATTTAATCCCATGCGTAAAATTAATAGCTTGGGGCTCTGAGCCGTAAAGACAGACTTCAAAAAAAAAAAAGTAATCGGTGGCGAATAGGGGTAAGATTACTTAAATAATTAGACAATCCAAAAAAATTATGAAGATGGCGGAACAATATTTCAAGTGTTTTTACGGATAATGACCAGTACGTCATTTGTCAACATCTACTTTGAAGAGCAATTTCAGAAATATTGAAATCTATTGGATGAAAGATAAAACATTTCCTTTTCGATTACTGTTATTACTGTTATAATTTTTCATCCAGAATCTTTCTTCAAAGTGAATTTTGACAGATGAGTCATTGGTCATTTTCAGAAAAAAACGCGAGATTTCATCATTTCCCGGAGAAATAATGAAAAATCCGTAGATTTCAAGAGGTTCATCCGAAGATCCGTGGAAAAGGCAAAAATCCGTAGATCTACGGACAAATCCGTAGAGTTGGCATCGCTGTTCAGAATTCAGATGCAGTATTCAGATGTAGAATCCAGCTCCAGTATGTCGGAATTTAGATCCACCTTCAGAATTCGGGTGCTGAATCCAAGTTCTGGTACAGAATCCAGGAACAGAATTTAGAACCAAAATTTAGTTTCAGAATCAGGGTCCTGGTCCGGAATTCAGATTCAGAAACCAGATCTAAAATCTCGGTCCGAAACATAGGTTTAGGATTAGATTTCAGAATTAAGTTAAGGAATTTAGATCTAGACCTCAGGTTTCGAATCCAGGGCCAGTTGGCAGGTTCAGGAATAAATTGCTCAAATCAGGAATTCCCGAATTCAGTTCCAGATTCAAGATGCCAAATTCAGTACCAGAATTAAGTTTCAGAACACAGATCCCGAATGCAGATCCAGAATATTGGTTCTGAATTCAGGTTCGGGACTCTGTACCAAAATTCAGATGTAGAATCCAGTTCCAGTACCTCGGTCTAGAATTCAGGTCCTGAATCCAAGTTCTGGTACAGAATTCAAGTTCAGGCATAGAGTTTAAAATTAAAATTCAGGTCCAGAATCACGGTTCAGGTTCAGAATTCAGATCCAGAAATCAGATCTTAAATCTCGGTCCGGAACATAGTTTCAGAGTTAGGCTTTTGGGTTCAGTTCCAAAGTTTTAATCTAGAACTCAGGTTTTGAATTCAGGTCCAGCTCGCAGGCTCAGGAATAAGTTCCCGAAATCAGGTCCAAAATCCAGGTTCAGACTTCAATTCCACATTTCAGTTCCAGATTCAAGATGCAGAATTCACTTCCAGAATTGAGCTTGAGCGACCACCCCTGGTAGCTACTCCATTACTGATCGGGATTAACTGAAATTGTACAAAGAATTCCTAGATGATCGGACCTATGACCTTCAATGTACAACTTCTGGTAACCCCAGAGTTTCTTGATCAATACCGGTGCTGGCCAGACCCGAACGAAAATCGATTAAGGAACGGAAAGCGATGTTAGTCCAACACTTGTTACTAGAAGCCGTATACACTACTGTGCACTCCACAAGTGTCACAGCAGAGAAGGATATTTGTACGCTCCGGTTTCAAGATGCACGAGTGCAGCACTAAACTCACACTTTGTTTCACAGTTCTCGTTCGAAGAAACTGAAGGAAAATTTGAAATACTATCGCGTAACGAATAAAAACATTTCTAGTTTTTCTAAATGAAATTACCTGCTACAAAATAAACGAGTGAATAGGATTTAGATAAAATAGTTGATTCATTATAGTGACATATTCTATACAGTAGATCAAATCTTTTCAAATCACTAAACAAAGGTCAACAGATTTCACGCGCGTCTTGATTGTTTATTATTTTCACGTTATTATTAAAATTTTTTTTAATTGGTTATTATTGGTTGATCTGGGCGAAAAATTATTTATTTATCAAACAATCAAGCATTTTACTTCTATTTATTCAATATACCGATATATTTTATCTCTGGTATTAACATAGTAATATTAACGGATTTGAGTAATAGTTGATTTTTAGCATTCAATTTATAATCTTGAAAGAGAAGCAATAACATGGAAAAAATACCAAATAAATCTTTTCTCCGAAGCTAACCGGAAACAGATAAGTTGAATGAAGAGATAGTTTAGTAAAAAAGAGTAATCAGATGTGAAACGTTGAAGAAATCTGATAACTGCAGGGAAAAAAGACACTCCATCAATTATCGCCTTTTACGACATGGAAGCAGGAACCCAGTGGATCTATTCTTGGTTCATTTTTTCCACCTGAATCCACACGACACCTAGGCTGGTGTTGTCCGGAAGAATCAATCTCCTAGTGAACCCCAGCCCCTCAGAGTTCAGTTCCAGAATTGAGTTTCAGAACTCAGATCCCAAATTCAGTTCTAGAATTTTGTTTGAGAATTCAGGCTTAAGGTTCAGTTTCAAATTCATATATAGAATCTAGTTCCAGAATCTTGGTCTAGAATTTAGAGTCATCTCCCAAGTAGCAATTAAAATTTGTTAAAATATGCATGTTTTACAATGCTACCGAACGGTTCTTCATGTTAGATATGTTTGAAAAAAGATTTTACATGTTTTTGTAACAAATGTAAAAATCATTCATATTACTGCTTGTGAAACCAAATCAAAAACCTAAAAGGATTGAATTTTACATCGGATTATTTTACTGATTCTACAATAAGTTCATTTGAGCTGTTTCATTTTCGGTTTCTACTTAACAAATATTACTTCTATGAAACATATCAAAGAAGAAATTTGTTGCACATCATACAAGCAAACTGCGCTTTTTCAATCGCACAATCGTTGAAAGAAGAGTGGAGAGGTTCTGAATCCAAGTGATGGTGCAAAGTCCATATCCAGGTCCAGAGTTTAGAACCAAAATTCAGGTTCAGAATCCAGAATTCAGATTCAGAAACCAGATCCAAAATCTCGGTTCGGTATTCAGGTTCAGGATTAGATTTAAGAATTCAGGTTCAGGTTTGGGATACAGGTTCAGATTCATAATTCAGATTCAAAATTCAGGTCCAGAATTTAGACACATAATGCTGGTTAACTAGTAAATGTCAACGATGGTTAATTACACTTCGAATTGCTTTCTCATCCACCTTATAGTCCAGATCTGGCCCTCAATGACTACCGGCTATTCGCTGATCCAAAGAAATGCACGCCGGTAAGAAATTCAACTCAAATGAAGAAACAATTACTGAATGAGAAGCCTATTTTTCACTTTTTTATTAAAACAACTTTTGATTTCTCTTTGGGTATAGCTAAAAAGGTGAAGGTTGGTGTCTAAGACAAATTTGCTTTCTGGGTATCGATGGTCAAATCGAAATTGTTTCAGACAGCATATCGTTCAACATTTCAGAGTGAGTTCTAACTAGTAACTCTGTACAAATCTCATAGTAGAATTAACTTCGTTCAAAAACGAAAATCTTAGTTCAGAAAGATTATTGTCGTATGGATTACCAACCCCCCCCAGACGTTTTCCCCATATGTTCACACTGACTGCGAAGGCAGCTGGCATAAACTGTGGTGTGTAAATCATCGTCAACATTACGCTGCCATTATCATCGACACCCGGGCGCTAGTAGTCATCATTATCTGTCGTTATTCCTTTTCCGACATTACCGCGCCGGTAACAATTGTCGACACTTTGAATTTCCCCATTATCCGTTCATTCTACTGTGGGTCTGATTTTACTTTCCCGTATTGATATCGCGCCACCCGGCCCCATCAGTTGTGTACGAGGATCGAATCTAGGAAATTTGTGCACCGCACTGTCGGAAGAAATTCCAGTATCGGGCAAATCAACAAATAAGTGAAGCTATAGTCTACCATCGAACACACACAATGACACAGTAAAATGCTTGTAGCGCACAGTCTGTATTGATAGAAATCGATGATACTGATTTCTGATTACCATTGCTCATGGAAAACTCTTGTCATGGGCTTCGGTGGGTTAGGTACATTCATGAAATAAATATCAATAAACAAAACCGACAAAGGCAACCATTTAAACGGCGTTGTTGTGATATCTTCGACTCAGGTATTGCCCAAAAAATTCGAAAATCAATTGATCTTGAATATGAATATGAATATCAGAACAAGCTTCAAAGTTGTGATTACATTTCTCGGAGTGTTTAAATTTATTGAGGACCCAATCAACACTATCAGTCGACAGGATCAATAACAACAGAGAATTTTAATAATTAGCACAATATCCTAAAGTTGTTAGAAAGTCAAATTTATGCACTTGACTTTAACCCACCGGCGATATATTTGATTGTTACTACCCGACTGCGATCCATTACTCCTTTGTTTGTCTATAATTGCAAATTCCGTCCGTCAGAGCTGCAAAAGGGGCATTCAAGTGGCAATGTTCTAATTTGATGCAATCGACAATCCACTAGACAGCATTGTAGGATCCCTTAATTAGTATTCATCGTCCCAATTATCTCATTAGGAGCAAAGCAGCAACTGTTTCTCTGTGTAACGTCTGTCAATACCACATCTCATTTACGCAATTTCGAGAACCGTATGCATTGAAGACGCATGTGTCACCATGAGTATGCAGACAATCACTTCGAATCGCGAACTTTGATGTCGTTCGAGTCTGGCAGTGGTTCAAGCAATTCTAATTAGTTCTGGTATCACACCTCTAAGCTAGCTAGGTGGATGGATGGAAGGATAACAGAACGACGAACTGCAACGCATCTCACACTGCTAATTGGGCCCTTGAGTTCCAGCTCGTGACCATCCTGAGAGCGCCTTTACTTTTTGGCGTTAACCCTCACAGCTGATGCTACTAAATAACCGTAAAGTATAACATTAATTATGTGTAATTTGCCTAGTACCAACTCGTTCGGCGGTTGTTTCCCTGTAAAATGAAAGGAAAAAAATGTAGAAAGCTGCAGTACAAGAAGTGATATTCAGTAGCAACCAGCCAAAGATGAAAGCTGACGCCTCGAATGGTCCTCCACTTACGTATAATTAAAACAGAAATCTCGAGGAAAAACTGTGACGAGAAGAAAGAAAGAAAGAAGGAAAATTGAACTCAATTAAACAGTTTTCCAGGTATTCAGATTCAACACCACGGTTTTTGTTTTACGAACCCACAGCGTGACGCCAGGAACACTTACTGAGAGGCCCTTGGATCTTGGCTGGGCGGTCTACGGCTGGAATCTTGTGCGCAAAGAGCGTCCTCATTCTAGACGGCACAAAACAACAAGAAGCCGAACAGTGCATGTGTGTATGTGTGTGAGAGTGTGGAACATTTCCTCTTGTGGAATGGGATTTGCACATAATGAACTAAGTGGGAAATGAGGTGCTTTCATCTTTTGTTTCTGTTCGCCTTCAGATGGTGTTAACTCGTGTGTTCCTGTGGGATATTCATGTGATGGGATCATCAAGGGTCCATGGTCGCGTCTAATTATCCACCGGGATCAAAGTCTGCAATACGATGAGAAAAATAAATTATTTTGCTTTGGAATGAATCGCAAGTACAACCCATTCATAGCTATTACAAGAGAAAATTCCTCAGTCACAAGGGAGCCATTGTTCGGGGGAGTGTTTCTATTTTTTTGTCTCAACAAATATTAGATGTTTCGAATTTTTCGTGCTGAAATACTGTAATGTTTTTGAATATTGGACTTTGTTAATATAGAGCAATAAACAAACAAATGATTGGTGTGATAAATGTCGCCAATTTCACGAATAAAATTATAGCCAATTTCACGAATAAAATTATTCGCTAAAAGCACCTCTGAGACGGGGAGCTTTCTTCTATCCGATGAGAATTCATTTTGCAAATCCTAAAAACTCAAATAAGTGTCTGGCGGTAGACGCGAAGAGTGAATTAGACAGGTGGACTGATTACTAGGTTGCTTTCGTGCGTCTTCTGTTCAAGTAGACAGTTCCTTCGCGTGTTTCACAAGAAGAGCAGTTTAATTGGCAAAACGATTAGCTCGGATAAGTGAATAGCCACAAGGCCGAATCCTGTCTCTTCGCATTTCTGCTTTTTTCAGTGTGAAACCCGACATTTGAATCGAGGCCCAGAGGGCCGAGTGTTGCAAAACATTTAATTCAGGTTTTAACAAATTTAGGTTCAAATGAAAGGCCTCATGGTTCCATACAAAACTTTTGAATTTCATTCGGATCCGACTTCTGGTTCCGGAGTTACAGGATGAAGAGTCTTTAAAATTTCAAACAGTTTTACAGAGTGGTGATGCAAAACACGAAAACATATTTCAAAATGGGCTCAAACAAATTGCAATCGATAGGCTTTGTCACTTTACGGCCAAGCGAATCGACTTCGGCCATACGAGTCTCTGGCTTCATATTCCGGAAGTACCGGGAACATTGATTATGAACTTTGAAATCGAACTCACGTTTCTCAGCGATGGCTTGACCAAAATTAGATTCTAATGAAAGGTTGTATGATTCCATACGGAATTTCATCCCGATTCCGAGTGTCAAAAATTTCAAACCTTCATATGAAGCGCACCTGTACGGAACAAAAAAAAAATACTGCCTCTACGAACGAAGCACACAGCGTGGGGTGTTCGATTTCGTACACTCGGTAGAGAAAAGGATAACCAACACCGAAGTTCGGTTTGTAAACAACAAGGCGAGTCCATTGACACCAAGCACACATGTACACGAGTTATTTACCGTTTTGAATAAATCAGAATCACGGCGCAGGTACGAATGTCTGTTACCGGTGTATGATTTTGGTTGAACACGGTGTTGAGATAGAGACAAATTGTAGCTACTTTACGAGATGTGCGTACGAAGGAAAGTAATAATTTCAATGGATTCATGTTCATTTGAACAGATATATGTGTCGGAATTGAATGCTTTGCGATGTATATGAAATTTTTACAGCCGGTAGTACCGTAATATATGACCGGTGTTGTTGTGATGTTGATGAAAACTGTAAGTAATGTTTACATACATAATGTTACCAAAATTTCAATTAACAATCCAATCACGAAATATGTTTTATGCAGCTGATTCAAAGTCAATACCCTTGTTGAACTTAAATTTCATATATAAAAGTAACAGAAGTGCAGAATTTAGCTTGATTCGATTGTTTTCGAATAATTAGTTTAATCGAAATAGAGCATGAAAGGTAAGTCAAACAACAGGAATTAAAACAAAGATTTTGTCTCTATAATGAGTATTCAAAATTATTAATGGTTTGTTTAGGTCTTGTTAAGACGTATAGCCGTATTCAGCTAGTTTTAAGTTTGGTCAATATCTAACGAGGAAAACAGATTGAAAAAATAACAAGCGAATGCATCTATGTAATGATAACCGCGAAATTGTTATCGCAGAGACGGAACTCGAATCCGTAGGTAGGTCCTAACTGGAGAAATCGTTTTGTCAATTATACTATCCTGCATATGATAACACATGATGAGATAACCTGATTGATTAGAAGAACATGCTTCGATTTACTTGGTCGTCACGGTATTCAATTATAAGCCTATCTCTATGGAAACTAATCCAACAGAAAACAAACACACACTGCGCCACAAATCTATCTTTTCATCTTTTCACAATTATTCTAATCAATTAGGCTATTTCTTCGTGTGTTTTCATATGCAGGGTAGTTTAATTCGCAAAACAATTTTCCCGGTTAGGAACTAGCTACTGGTTCGAGTCCTTCTCTGCGGTAACATTTTCGCGGTCATTTTTTCAATATGTTTTGCTCGTTAGATACTAATCAAATTTAAAACTAGCTCAAGACGGTTCTAAGTCTTAAAAAGATTTAAACAAATCATCAAAAGTCAATCGGAGGTTTGATTTGCCCTTCAACATATCGTGTTCGAGATCACAATCGTCACCTCTGCTACCACACATCAGCTGAGATCATGGAAGTAGATGATGACGCTGTTGTACCCCATAGGCAGCAAAAGCGACAAAAACAAAACTCAAATCAGTGTTCGACGACGAAGCAGAAAGTGAAAAGATAGATCTGTGACCATTGTGTGTTTGTTTTCTATTGGATTGGTTTCCACTTTAATTGAATGCCGTGTCAGCCAAGTAAAGCGAAGCATGTTTGGTTCTTCTTGTTAATTAGGCTATCTCTTCGTGTGTTTTCATATCCATGGTAGTTCAATTGGAAAAACAATTACCCCGGTTAGGAGCTAGCAATGGGTTCGACTCCCGTCTTTGTGGTAATATTTTCGCGGTTTTCATTATATAGTTGCTTCGACTCACTTCGATTTCTCAGCAACGGGTAAACCGATTTTCACGAATCATGATTCAAATTAAAGGTCTAATTGTCCACAAATATGCTGTGCAATTATTTCATCCGGATCCGACTTTCGGTTCCGAAATTATAGGGCGATGATTGTCGAGACATTCAGATCATCATTCAAAATGACGATGCAAAACTAGTACGCGATGGTACGTGCGGTTTCGCAGTCCGTTCGCAGCGTGCTTTGTTCAATTTTGTATAGCGTGCAGGGTTGTCACATTTAAATTTATATTTTTCAGGTGAAAAATATGTAAATTTGAAAAACTTTAATTCAATTTTTGAGTACTTGTTAGTGTTATTACAAAATCATGATAACGATGCTTTTCTATAAAAGTACATTCTTTGCCTTTTTCATGTAGAAAGTTTATGCAATTACTTGAAAAATTGACTAGTGAAAATTGGTCCGGAGGGCTAAGTGTTCTGTACCATTCAACACAGTTCATCGAGCTGAGCAATGAGTATGTGTCAAATAATATCACTCATAAACTAACAAATCAATAGTAGTCAAAAACTCTAAAACGGACGCACTCAATTTTCTCAGAGATGATTTGATCGATTTCCACAAACTTATACTCAAATAAAAGTTGCTATAGTCTCAGAGGTTGCTGTTTAATTTCATCCGGGTCTGACTTCCGGTTCCAGATCTATAGGGTAAAGTTCTTTTAGTCATTTAAATTTTTCTGACAAAATCATCTAGTGATATTTTTGGAAATATAAGCAATATGAGAAAGGAATCATTACACCACTAGGTGGATAAAAAAGGTTTTACCCTATTGAATGAGGTTGAATTTTATCCGGATCCAATTTCCAGGGTGTTAAGTTACATCTCTTTCGTATTTTAAGTATAATATTTAATTATTAATTTTGAACAACACACTTCGGAAAAACCCTGTGATTTTACATATTATAAGATGCACATAAATGGAGCGTCGCAGTTCACGCAAATTTATGTGCAAGAATATGTATTATTGAGTGATTTGAAAATTACATGACATGAAAATTCATTGCAAAAAATAAATAATCACCGATAGCGACTCCCGCGTCTTGAACTGTGAATCATTCAATCTCAAAGTACGACCGTTAATCGTCTGAGCCACATAAGCACACATCACATTAACTCAAATAAAAACGTCTACGTCAATAAAACTTTAGACTGCTCTCGACTTTTGTTCGGATCTGACTTCCGGTTCCGGAGCAACAGGGTGAGATGTATTTAAAGTTTTAAGCAGTCATTTAGAGCAAACGAAATATTCCCATCAATTTGGGTCAAATATATTAAAAACTTAGAAGGTTATACTAGTATATGTCCAAAACAAGGTTTATTGTTTATATTCAATACACGTTTTTTTTTAAAGGATCTCTTAGTAATATTAACGAATCCATGAGTTATATGAGAAAGGTATCATAAAAACGCTGGGGGGTTCAAACAAGATCAAATGATACTTTATTTATTTATTTATTTATTTATTTGAAGCATGAAAAAGCCCAATGGAGCTGAAATAATAATCTCTCACAACCTCTCAACAGATTACAACAATCCAACAGATACATGTATGTACTTAATACTATCAATTAAAACTAATCCAAGCTAACTAACTCTGACACTAAACCCATTGGGTAAACGATGGTGATTTTCCATTAAAACTAAAGAAGAAAAGAAATATGCTTTAAAATGGGAGGTAGAAGGAGGGAGTGGTGAATGAGAGTTGGCGAACGAAACGGGGTTAGGTTCGGCATGTAGATCTAATTAGTGGTCGAAAAGATGGTGGAAGACGGATAAAAAAAGAGGGCTAGCAAACGAGGTTAGAACCGACATATAGATCTAATTAGTGTTCAAAAAGATAAGAGAAGAACGATTAAGAGCGGAGAAGAGGAGATACAACAGGATTAGTTACAACGAGCGAATTTATTAGTTTTCAATGGAGATGGTGGAGAGAACGAAGGGGTGGTCGAGCGGAATCGAACAATTAACAAATCGAACAGCAAGAAACAATTTCAAACCATCCTGTATCGGCGGTGGCGACGAATTTGTTGCAATCTTCCAAGAAAACCGATAAAAAGGGAACGTTGTTTACCATCCGACGTTTCGGTCTTTAGCGTAAATCTTTTTCAAGGAAAATAGTCAAAATGTTGAAATGAGTGGAAACATAGATTGAAACAATCAAATTAATGGAAAACTTGAAGAAACAATGATTTTTTGGAGCAAAGATACGTTCCGAGGTCTACGAGCTTTACCGTTTCCACCACCCTGAGATATGGTAGACACATACATAGGATAATTTCGTTTGGAAAAGATTTCTAATAGAGATGTTCTGTTTCCCACCATCTTCAATACAAAATATAATCAATGCATTTGGTTCAAATTTTGGAACTCAAATGAGTTAATTGTATCACTTGATACTTCTATCAGTGTTAAAAATTTTATAGGTGCATTTTCCCCTTAAGCATTGTGTACATTATTTTACTGTCCCATCTACATTTTGAGTTGGTAATTCAAAAGAATTAGAATGTTGTTTACGTTTGAAAGTTATTTCAGTTCTCCACAAATTCCTCCGCATAGAACAAAAACAAACAAAAAAATAACAACCAATCTGGCAACTGTAATCTAGCTCATAACACACAAAGTACGTTGTTTGCCTTACATCAGCACTTTCAAAACACTTTCGGGCTATTTTTCTGTTTGTTTTCAAATTTTATCGCTACCCTTAATTTACCAGCACAAACCAACCAAGCATAACACTACTCGAAGCCATGTTGAATGGTGAAAGGCTAATGTGTTTACCGTGAGGAATACAATTCTCATATGGCTTCGGGACATTTTCTCCCTGGGCCTTTCTCCATCTCCGGCAAAATCGTCCGAAATGAAACGAGAAATAAAATTTCTTCCATTTCGATTCAGTTTGGCGACTATGCCGGGCCGAGATTCATCACGTATAGCGCAACCCTTAATTTGCCCCGCAGCTTCGTCGTTACGATCGTCGTCGTCGTCGTCGTCGTCTGTAGTCTGGAGGAAACAGCTTGTTGGTTCACCCTCATGTTTTGGCTAGGTTCTGGAACAACACGGTAGAACATAAGGAAGGAGTTCAACGGCAACAACACCATTCCGACTTTCTGTATATAGTTAGGAAGGATGTGCTAAAAAAGACCAAATTTATGCACTTTACTCACGTCGTTTGGTAGGTTCGTAATTTGAACTTTTGTGAATGCTTAAGTAAGGCGCAATTAGTTTCAAGTTTTGTTAGCACTCTAATGCAACAATGGATTCATCCATTAGGCATAAATTGCAGATTTTAATATTTTTGCCCTTCTGAGTACCGAAATTTTTTCGAAATGAACATCCCTAGAAGTATTTTTTTAGTAGATTTGTACGAAAACAAAATAACTGGAAGGTTGAAGTCCGCTTCCCAAACTGTGTACATTTAAGGGTTTCTTCCTTGAAAACCAGCCCACTAAATTGCTGTGAAGCGCCGAGATTCGAATCGTGAGTGAAATATTTGATTCGATTTCGCCATTATTACAACCTACCTATTCCTTAAGGAAACATGGCTCTAATGTGGATGAAAATGTGTGTTGAACTTTATTAATTCCGTTCTTTTCTACAGGTCTCTCTGAATTGAATTTTTGGACAAAAATGGGTAGTGATAATCTCCGTTTGAGAAGTCGTAAGCTAGCTAGGAGAGTCGTCTATAACCAAGCTGAATCATACTGAAAAACGTGATTAATCCACCTAGCAGTGAGATGATACCTTTTTTTATCAATCCGCATGTGTATTTTTGCATGGATATTCTTAGGCAGAGTTGCACTGAGTCGTGATCATCATCCACAAGTCAAATCATACGAAGTAGTTCCGTCACGAACCAAAATGATCGTCATTCAACGTTGATCGAATTCATGCCATGGGTAGCGTATGGCGAACACGAACAACAGTGACGCGAGAGTGGCAACACGCAGAGAGTCAAATATTTCGAATGAGAGAACAGATCGATCATTTTCTGTTTGTTTTTAAAACGGTCTGTTTATAGTTTTATAGAAAATTGAAAATGATAATACTTCGATCATCATTATCATTTTCTGACATCAAATCATTGCGAATGCACTTTTATTTTCCTTCTAAGAACTAAGTCAAACCGAGAAAACGTTGTCCTTGCAATTGATGATCACGACGGAAATTTTGAAAATTGACCGTTATTCTAAGTTTTCAGTCATGTTGATTCGTCTCCAAGTGAGCATCAGACTGAACTGACGGAATATCTCTCTCAGTGAAACTCATACATTAGTAACGACAGTACATGCAGCTTCTCAGTGAGAGAGCTTGCAAGAGAAACGATGCCTGTTGGAACGCTTGTGTCCGTCAGTGAATATTATCTGTTTACGCATACTGGATGCAACACTGTTCTTAGGTGTTTTAGTTCTCATGACATTATTATAATTATCGTCGTTTCAAACGGCAAATTGAGATTTTAATCCCTGTAATTTCGAATCTGCAAATCGTATCTAATTTCAATCTTAACGTGTGACATTCGATTGAACATTCCATGAGATGTCGAAGTAAGTTCCACTTTAGAGTTTTTCGTCATTATTTATGGTACTTCCAGAGCTGGTATTCAGGAACTAGCCTAACCCAAAATGATTCGAATGGCCATAAATTAATACGCCAAACAATTTACATCTTCTATATCGGTATGAATTTTAAAAATTCATCATCTGTAATTCCAGAATCGGATAAAATTCACCAATTTTGTATGGGACCTTAAGTCCTTTAATTTGAATTTTTGTTTTTGAAGTTCGATTTGGCCTTTTTGAAAAAATGATTAAACTTTGAGAAACGATTCGAAACTGGATCCGGAGTTTTAAGATCGGTGTAGCCGAAATCAGATAAATTCACCTGAGGAGTGTGTAGACATCTTTGAGAAATTGTAGTGCGAATTAAAATTTGGGGGTACATTCCGAATCCAAAAAAGAATACCGCTTAAACTGAAATAAATTTATTTGGTAATCGACTATCCAAATTTGCAAACCCGATAAACCTGATTAATTTATGTGAAATGGACATTTTTATACTAATCACCCTGTATCTCCTAAACCAGAAATCGGATCTGACTAATTTTTATAGGATTTTAAGACCTCTCATTTGAATCATAGATGATTCTTAGATTTCATTTGAATCTTAGATCGGTTCAGCCATCTACGAGAAAAATGAATTGCATTATTTTAATTTCGCTTCACATGTCATCCTGTGGTTCCGAAATCAGAAGTCGGATCCAAATTTGGAAGTATACTAGTTTTCATATGAATCTGACTTGTAGAAAACGGTTTAGCCATCTCCGAAAAAATTGAGTGAAATTATTTGTCACTCACGCATTTGCTGATCTAGACGAACTGAGTCGTATGGTATATGGAAGTTATGTTCTTCCAGCTTTTATTGCTGTAAGTAGTTTAAATCAATATAATTATGGAATTACTTTCAACTC
This sequence comes from Malaya genurostris, assembly GCF_030247185.1. NCBI lineage: Eukaryota > Metazoa > Arthropoda > Insecta > Diptera > Culicidae > Malaya > Malaya genurostris. Next base: position 227,510,150 of record NC_080571.1, on the reverse strand, counting down.
GAAAATGCTGATATCATCTGGTTTATAAATGCCATATTCGAACTATTATGTTGCCAAAAACGAACCGTGCTAAAATCGGTCCAAGGCAAATTGTCATGAAAAAGGATGCTGTACACAGTATTTTGGGCACTTAGAAACAATTGTATGTCACAGTATAAAAATCGTGTTTTCCGTTGCTCCCAAGCATTTCTTTGTCATACAGTGCTCAAAACTTCTACTGCTGGAATAGGGGAAAAAGTCGTTTACACAAAAATATTGATATCTCCGTTAATAATGGACGGATTTTAACAAACTATGGCTTATTGGATAGCTATTATCGTGTGGAATCGAAGCCTAAAAACATATTTTGTTTTCAATGTCAATTGTGACAGATACTGTCAAAAAACTGAAAATTTTGACATAAAATTCCGTATAACTCAAAAAGTAAACATCCTATCTCAAAATCATTCAATAGCGTTTTGGGTGACAGGGAGACCTTTCATTTGCGACTAGTTTGATCAAAATCGGTCCAGCCATCTCTGAGATCTGAGACAACACACATACAGACACACAGACACAGACAGACATTTGCTCAGTTCGTCGAGCTGAATCGATTGGTATATGACATTCGGCCCTCCGGGCCTCGGAAAATTTTTCCGAAGTTTGAGCGAATTCTATTCCTATTTTTTATATATATAAAAAAAGGTAAAACGAGTCGAATTATCGACTAATTATGATAAGTCACTTGGAATACGAACGCGATAGCTGTAACTATATAAAGATGCCTACAACGTTTGAGTATGTTGTACGGGATGATGGAACAACTACGTAAGACACTTTGAAAAGTTTTCTGAGATGGAATACTGGAAGGCAACCGGAAGAGGAGAGGTGGCGGAGATTTTCAAGCCCATCAAGGCATCGAATAAAAGTCACACTCGCTTAGCGACCTGGACCATCAACCAGGAAATTTATGCGTATGAGCAACCAAACAGTTCCGTTCTATTTTGGTGGAATTTGGCTTCTTGTCGTTTCAGAAAAAAGTCCATGGAATAATATACTAGGAACAATGTTCAGGTGATGGCAATGATATGAGTCCTTCCAACCCGCCAAAGCTCCGTCCAATAGGAAAAATATTGGGACATCGTCCAATGGAACCAAAATGCAAAATATAGTTCTGCAACGAGGACAGGGACCAGAGAGTCTGTGCAAAACTTAATGGAAGAAGTCAAAAGAAATTTCTGTGTGATTTGCAAATCTAAAGAGCAATCTTTTCCAACCTATTTTTGTTTGATAAAAATCACTCTTCATGAGTAAAAATTCGTTTAAAATCACTTCAAGGGCAATACAAAATTTCAATACTACTTTTATAGAACGGTTTTTCCTTGGACTCAAACATAAAAGGCGCAGTCTCAGAGATGACCTCTTCATTCAATGCAATTCACTTTCTAGCAAGCTTCTCAGTGAAATTTGATAATGAAGAAAAGTCGCTGGGAGCTGAGATTGAGATCAGCTGTGAGAAAACGCTGCACTCTCTTGGCATGCATTGTTTAAGTTTTCATGTAAAAATGTGAATAAACTTCCTTTTGCTATCTTTATCTTATCTCATGCAACCTCACTTCTATTAACTAGTTAGGATAGACTATTGAGACGATTTACAGATCAACCCGATCAGATGGGAATAACAGAATTATAACAACTGGAGTAATTTATTTCAGAAATATTTTGTAACAAATTTTGAAATATTTCTGGCTGGTAAGCTGTTAAAATAACAAAAATCATAACAAAAAAGACTCTTGCGGGAACAAAATCGTAACAGAAACGTTTGTATCACAATTATTATTGAATTTTATATAACTACAGAAGCCCGAAAGCAGGAATTTATAACAATAGTTGTAATAAATTAGATAACAAATTGAACACATAAAAACTATATCACAGCCAACTTTTAGCAATAATTTAGTTAGTGATCTGATTTCTTCTATTAGTTTTTTGAAATTCTGTTCATTATTGTTCGATATAAAGCAACGGAAGAACTATTTTTTTCTTAAAATTATCGTTGTCATGAGTCTTGCAAGTGAAAATAACACATCATAACTGAATTTGTTATTATACTGTTATCATAAGTTTTAACTTTCAAAAGTTTTCATTTGTTAAATATCACAAAATAACACAAATTGTTATACATATCAACTGTTGATATACTTGTGTTATGATTTAGTTATGTGCATCTAATCGGGAACTTCCTTATTTGGACAATCAGAGCGTTGTGCATCGTCGGTCGCGTTTAAGCTCATCATACCAGACAATCGCCGAAAACTATTTCTTTGATTGCATTGTATTTTTACAATTAGGAAAAAAGTGTTTTATCTACAGACGGAATTTTTTTCTACATAAAATTTTTCAAAAGTAGTGTTTCTGAAAGTTCAAAATCTAACACACCAATGAATCGAATGTCATAAATATTTGAGACCTACATCCCAAGGATGTTTTATAGAACGCTAGAGACTTCAGACTGGGAGCTTCTTGACTGACATCCCGAGTAAAGTCAAACATCAAAATGAGAACAAATCGAAATTCTATTATGATGCAACATCAGATGGAAATCCTAATATGATTTCAGCTCATAGACGTTTAAATTGATATTACATTAGGTTAGCAAAAGTTTTGTGTAACTCCAGAAATTTTTTTTTATACATTTTTTTTTAATTCAGGCCAATTCGCGTACAAGCTTTACGTGGCCGAATGAGCCATGTTTTTATTAGATAAAATAATTTTTTACCGTTGGATCTCATTGTCACCCTTTTTCTAGGGGGAGAAGAGCTTCCATTTTTATCTTGCGATGATTGAGGGGCACTTTGTCCGTGGCTCGTCTCGTCCTCCATTGCCGCATCGGTGGTATCGTTGTTGGCTCCGTTTTTTCTTCGTTTTCCTTGTAATTCGCAGTCTTGGGTTCATTGTTAGTTGCTGTAGACGCGCCTTGTTGTGCATTAATTGCAGTTGCTGGTTGGTTTGATGGTACAACATAAGTACTGCGCTCACTAGTTTCCATTGTTGGGCGGTTGTCCTTGTTTTTGTTTGAAGATGTCCTTTTCGCAGTTTCAGTGCAAGGTTTGCCATAGTGTGCAGGTTGTTCACAAAACTGACATGTAACCAGTTGATTTTCATACGTAATCAGCGTATCCCGTCTTGATCACAAATGATGTAAGATGGATTTGCTTTACGTAGTTGCATACATACCACTCGCACGCCATTCCGGATACCCGGAAAAAAATTCCGCCATACTTCCCTTTCGATGGAAAGAACTTCACCGTACTGCGACATACTTTCCCGAACGGGGGAGGTCATGCACGCGTACTTCTATGGCATTATCCACCAAGTACACAGGGATTTTATATTCAACATTATCATGATCAACACTGTGCACCCCCTTATTAACCGAAGCAAATGCAATTGCATCTCTTTCACGTTTGAACATAATGTACACACAGTTCGACGCCTTGTTGAATTGAATCTCACTTTCATCATTAACGTTTAGATGCATTCGTTCCTTAAGCAAAATTTCAATTTCGGTTGCTGCTGGTCTAACTTTGCAGTGCTTGAAATCAACACAAATTGAATTTGGTCTTGTAGGGCAAGTTTCAGGCTTTGTTAAATCGTATTTGACCATTCAGTACACTCTATTGTTCACTACACTGTATTGTCTTTGTTTCTATCGTCTCGACCGTAAGCAATTTTCAACTGTGTCGAATGAGATGCGAGCACGAACTTAAACTCCAGAAATGATAATATTAAAAGCAACAACCCCATGAATGCATTAAAAAAGGACTAATTTCATAAGGTGAAACAAAAATGCAAAAGTAAATTTCAATGGAACAATTATTTCTTCAATTCTATGTGACGTTTTATAAAAATGCTTTGAAATTTTTGCAGCTTTTACACTAATAATTTTTTATCACGAGATTATTGGTGTAGAACCACACATCGCCAGATCCAGTCAAAAGGTCTTATTCTCTTTCGAGGACGAGTAGCGGCTTGGGCATTTCCATCTCGGTGATAGGCAGCCACAGAAGGACCATCTTCAGGAACTAGATATGAGAAGTAAATTTGACGTCAACATTGTTCTATGGGGTACGTTAAGTACGCTAAGCATCAGGTTCTCTAACAGTTTTCGCGTTCAGTTTATGTGGATGTTGAATGTTTTGACTATTGGTCGTCAAATGGTGAGATAACTAAGTCCTCCCAAATTCCTATCTCATGCCTCCCCGTGTGTCTATGATGACATTTGGTCAATAGAACGGCATCGACTGGGTGCTATCGCCTTCTGCGTTAGTAGCAGAATGAGAGGGGGCGAAATGACTTATAAGTTAAAGCCGATCCTAAAGTATTTATCATAGTATATTACAACATATAATTCTGTTGTTTATTGCATCGTGTATTATTATTATTATTTTTATTTTTATTATTATTATAATTATTATTATTACTGTTATATTGTATCATAGCATATTATTTCATTTATTATCGTCTTACATTATTTTATGTTATTATATATGTTGTATATTATTATACTGCATTGCATTATATCATATTACATTGTATTATATTATATTATGTTATATTGTAGTATATTGTATTGTATTATATTATATTATAGGGTTTATTATGAGTACCATGTACCACTGCGCAACATATAAATTTGTTCTCTTTATAAGTCATCACTTTTAAAATAATCTTTTAACTAAATATCAAGGTCGTCACAAGGTGAGCTTGGTCCTCACAGGCAGAGATGTCTATCTCCTCTGTGTGACGAAGAGCAAGCAAAATTTCTCCCCTCGCACTGACAACTTCAACGAGAGCTCTTTTCTTTCACATTTATACACCACTGTTGTGTAAGTGTGCACGCATCAAGAGTGCGTTTGTTTATTTCCTTTTACCTCTTCCACTGAATCGCACCAAAGTGCTAGAGTATTAGCTAATAAATTCTCTGAGGTGGATGCAGATACTTTCACAGAGGTGCACACGCCGGTGAGCACTCTGCTGTATGGTTTTCGTAGATGAAGCGTGGACACGCAAAATCAGCAAAATAAAACAATTTATCGTAAAATTTTCGGTTTTCCTTGCAAATTTTTCATAGCAAAGCCAGATCTACTCTCTATTAATTTTTTTTTTTTTTCAATTATATAATTTATTAAGGCACACTGCTTAAGCTCTAAGATGCCAAGGGCTTTTTCTAATTTTAATTAACAAATAACTTAAAACTAGGATAGTATATTAAGATAATGTAATGACTTTGGCAGATCCCGCCTTCAGCTGGCAATCGGCACCGGCCGGCGTACTGAATGTAACACGTTGGTAAGTATCTTGGTATTAGCCGCTTTTTTCTGTCCGTGTGGGTTCGCGGGGAACACCCCCAGGCTACGAATACCAGGCGGGTGGCCCATATTCATCTCATAGACTACAGCGGCCGTCCGTGGGCAATGATGATGATGTTACGGAGGAAAATGAAAAAAAAGAAATATATACAGAGAAGTAAATATTACGGAGAACAGAGTAAAAAGGGGATATGGGAACAAAATGACTAAGAACGACAAAGATCTAATTAGTTGACATCGAGATGGTGAAAAAACGTGGGAGGGGGAAGCAGAAAATTTAGTGACAGCAGGAAGATCTTGTTAGTTCCAATGAAGATGGTGGACAGACGAGGGATGGGGAGATTCGGGCGGATGTTAGTGTCGAACCTGTGGGTGGAGTTTCTTCTTAGCATCAGTCGAGGAACAGGGGTAACTAACGCAGATTACACTTGTATATTAATGTGTTTAAGGAATTTATATATGAGCAACATATATGAAATATCCCGACTCGCCAACACATCTCGAACCGGAACATCAGGTGGTCTACCTCGGGCCCTGAGGGAGTCCTTTAAAACAGACCTGGCGTCACAATACCCCACACATGACCATACGACATGCTCGATGTCCTGATAACCGTTGCCACAGGTGCAGAGACCGCTCTCCATGACCCCAATACGCCGAAGATGTGCGTTGAATGTGTAGTGATTAGACATGAGCCGAGACATAACACGAATGAAATCGCGACTCACGTTCATCCTCCTGAACCAAGGTTTCGTCGATACCCTAGGGATAATGGAATGTAGCCATCGTCCCAGTTCGTCATTACTCCATGAAGTTTGCCAACTTTCAAGTGCTCTTCGACGAGAAATACTGAAAAATTCATTGAAGCAGATTGGTCTTTCATAAATATCACCTTCTAATGCGCCCACTTTAGCCAATGAGTCTGCCTTTTCATTTCCCGGAATGGAACAATGTGAAGGGACCCAGACTAAAGATATTGAATAAGACCGTTCAGATAAAGTTCGCAAGTGTTCCCGTATTTTCCCCAGAAAATATGGGGGATACTTTCCTGGCTTCATTGCCCGGAGAGCTTCTATTGAGCTTAGACTGTCCGTGACAATGAAGTAATGGTCTTTGGGCAACGTTTCAATGATCTCGAGGGTGTACTGAATAGCAGCTAATTCTGCGACGTAAACTGAAGCCGGATCACTGAGTTTGTACGAAGCGGTGATGTTCTGATTGAAGATGCCGAAGCCTGTGGACTCGTTGATGTTTGATCCGTCAGTGTAAAACATCTTTTCACAGTTGACTGTTCTAAATTTATTATAAAAAATATTTGGGGCCACTTGAGGGCGCACGTGTTCCGGAATTCCACGAATCTCTTCTCTCATGGATGTGTCGAAAAACACAGTAGAATCAGAAGTATCCAACAAATGAGCACGGTTGGAAACAAACGAAGAAGGATTAATATTCTGAGCCATGTAATCAAAATACAAGGACATATAACGGGTCTGAGAATTGAGCTCGACAAGCCTTTCGAAGTTTTCAATCACCATCGGATTTAAGATATCGCATCGGATTAGCAATCGATATGAGAGATCCCAGAATCGATTTTTCAACGGTAAGACGCCCGCAAGCACTTCGAGACTCATCGTATGAGTCGACTGCATGCAACCTAAGGCAATACGCAAACAACGATACTGAATTCTTTCCAGTTTAATGAAATGGGTGTTCGCGGCGGATCGGAAGCAGAAGCATCCATATTCCATTACGGACAATATCGTTGTTTGATACAACCTGATCAGGTCTCCTGGGTGGGCACCCCACCATGATCCGGTTATTGTACGAAGAAAGTTAATTCTCTGTTGGCATTTTTGTTTCAGATACCCAATATGACATCCCCAGGTGCCTTTGAAGTCGAACCAGACCCCGAGATATTTGAATGTGAAGACCTGAGCTATGGTTTCACCCCTTAGTTGAAGCTGTAGTTGTGCTGGTTCTCGCTTCCTTGAAAATACAACCAGCTCAGTTTTCTCCGTAGAGAAGTCGATACCAAGTTGAAGAGCCCACGTGGACAAGTTGTGGAGTGTATCTTGTAATGGTCCTTGCAGATCGGCAGTTTTGGATCCTATAATGGACACAACGCTGTCGTCGGCAAGTTGTCTTAGCGTGCAAGATGTGTTGATATATTCATCGATATCTTTTACGTAAAAATTGTATAAAAGGGGGCTTAAGCATGAGCCCTGAGGAAGACCCATGTAGCTAAATCGTATTGTCGACAAATCACCATGTGCGAAATACATGTGTTTCTCGGACAATAGATTATATAAAAAGGTGTTCAAAACCGGCGAAAGACCATGCTGGTGCAGCTTCTTAGATAGGATATTTATAGAAACTGAATCAAAAGCCCCCTTGATGTCTAGAAATACTGATGCCATTTGTTCTTTACGAGCAAATGCCATTTGAATTTCTGTTGAGAGCAACGCAAGACAATCGTTCGTTCCTTTACCCCTGCGGAAACCAAATTGTGTATCTGAAAGAAAGCCATTAGTTTCGACCCAATTGTCTAGACGGAAGAGAATCATTTTTTCGAACAACTTCCGGATACAGGAAAGCATAGCAATCGGCCGATACGAATTGTGATCGGAGGCTGGTTTCCCAGGTTTTTGAATGGCGATAACTCTCACTTGTCTCCAGTCGTGTGGAACAATATTATCCTCGAGGAACTTGTTAAACAAATTCAGCAAGCGCCTTTTGGCAGAGTCAGGAAGCTTTTTCAACAAGTTGAATTTAATTCTGTCTAACCCCGGGGCCTTATTGTTACACGACAAGAGCGCAAGTGAGAACTCTACCATCGAAAACGGTGTTTCGTTTGTATTCGAAGTCGCGGCGCGGGATATCTTCTGTTCCGGAACAGAATCAGGACATACTTTTTTAGCGAAATCGAATATCCAGCGGTTAGAATATTCCTCGCTTTCGTTCGTTGTGTTTTGGTTGCGCATTCGTCGGGCTGTGTTCCAAAGAGTGCTCATCGATGTTTCTTTTGTTAATCCGTCAACAAACCGTCGCCAGTAACCTAGTTTCTTTGCTTTAACTAAGTTCTTCATTTGCTTATCTAGCGCTGCGTAATTTCTATAATTATCAGGTGTTCCATATTTTCTGAACTTTTTGAATGCTAAAGATCTTTCCGCGTTCAGTGATGAGCACTCTTTGTCCCACCACGGATTGGGGGGAAGGATGTTAGTTTTCGCGCCGGGTACACGTTTCGTCTGAGCTTGAATCGCGGAGTCGAGAATCAAGCCAGCCAAAAGCGTGTACTCTTCCTCCGGAGGAAGTTCTTGTGTTGTTTCCAGTTTCTCAGACATCGAATTTGCGTAATATTTCCAATCAATATTTCGTGTGAGGTCATACGAAACATTGATTGTCTCCGATGGTCTTAATCCGTTGGCGATTGAAATTACGATAGGTAGATGATCGCTACCGTGGGGATCGGGGATTACCTTCCACTTGCAATCCAACCGTAGCGATGTCGAGCAAAGGGATAAATCCAGCGCACTTGGTCTTGCTGGTGGTGCAGGAATCCGTGTCATTTCTCCCGTATTCAATATTGTCATATTGAAGTTGTCACAAATATCATGGATCATAGCTGATCTGTTATCGTCATGAAGACAACCCCATCCCGTACCGTGTGAGTTAAAGTCTCCTAAAACCAACGTTGGTGCGGGAAGGAGTTCTATGATATCACTGAGCCGCTGATGCCCAACCGAGGCTCTAGGGGGAATGTAGATGGAAGCAATACAAAGGTCCTTACCTTTTATTGTAACATGACATGCGACAACTTCAATACCTGGTATCGAGAGGAGGTTAATTCGATAAAAGGAATAGCACTTTTTGATTCCCAAAAGTACTCCTCCATAGAGGGTTTCTCGATCCAAACGAATAATATTAAAATTGTGGAAGTTGAGAGATATTTCAGAAGTTAACCAAGTTTCGCACAATGCAAATGCATCGCAATTCGTGGTATATAATAAATGTTTGAAGGAATCAATTTTTGGGATGATACTTCTGCAATTCCATTGTAAAACAGTGATCAAATCCTTGACCTCATTGGATAAATTAGCCATCGAAGGATACAATCGCTGAAAGAAGGGGCCATTTTACAGTCAACTGTTTCAAAAACGTCTCAGCTACGGGTACAAAGGTCATCAAAATACCTTTCAAGGGGTCAGAGATATTGAAAGTTTTAAAAATCCAGTCCACTATATCAGAGAATTTAATAAATCCAGCATTTGGTTGATTCTTTGACTGGTCTTTAGGGGCAATTGAGTTTTTGTTTGTCTTAGGAAGTGTTGGAAACTCCTTATCAGATCTCAGTTTTTCTAGATCAGGAGCTATTCTTTGCTTCGGTGTTTTACTAACACTACCATTAGCTGTTACTTTTGGAGGCCCCTCAAGGGCAACCTTCGAACCCTTACTAGGTAGCTTATGAGAGGAAATATTTCTCCTTTTCCTGTTGCTACGAGGGATGGCCGAAGATGTGCCTTCGAGAGGGTCGTCTGAATCGCACTCGTCTGTTGACAAGCAAGCATAGGGATTTGCAGATGGGCTTGGTGGTGTAGCACTCTTTAGCATTTCTGCAAATGTGCGCTTGGAGCGTTCCCTCAAAGAGTGCTTTAGCTTATCTCCACGCAATTTGTAGGTGGGACATGCTGAGAGATCATGCGGACCCTCACTGCAGTAGAGACACTTTTCAATGTCTCTTCCGCAAGAGCCATCCGCATGACGCTCTCCACACTTCGAACAACGGGGCCGATTCGCACAATGGGAGGCTGTGTGTCCTAATTGCTGGCAATTAGTACAGTTCATAACCCGCGGCACGAAGAGACGTACGGGTAGACGAACCCTGTCCAGAAGGACATAATTTGGCAAAGCCGAACCAGCGAAGGTCACACGATACGAGTTCGATTGAGGATAAGATTTTGACCCATCCTCGGCGATCGATACTGAATGCAAGCGTTTGCAATCCAGTATCTTCAGATTCTTGAGTAAGGGGTTTTTGAAACCGCCAACCCCGTGCTCAAGAATATCTGCGCAAGTCAAACCTGCATCTGTGACCACGCCGTCTATTTCGACTTCGCGGGCTGGTACATATACGCGATAATCCCGCGTAAAGAGCTCATTTCGAACGATCTCATTAGCCTGCTTTAAGCTGGTCAACGAGACCCTGAGTTTGTCGGAGCGCATTTTTACTATTTGTGTGATAGTCGGGTAATGTGACGTCAGGTTCTTATTTAATGTCAATAAATTCAATGTTTTATCTTTAGATTTGGTCCGGAAGTACACCACATATGGACCGGTCGATAGCGAGGGTTCATCGGAATATTCCTTAATCCGGGGGGTTTTATTACTGTCAACAACAGGCGGATTAGGATCTGTCTTCATTTCTTCGTCTGGAGGGGGAGGACTCATTGTGCTTACTGTAGCACGAGGTTATATTTAGGCAAGTGGTAAATTATAAGAGGGATGCAACAATAAACTGTAATAAGGGCAGAATAAAGAAAAAAAGCAATACTTAGCTTGTTGTACAGTTGCAAGGAACGGTCGCCAAAAAACCTCTACGAGGAAAAGCACAAAGCACCAGCTAACGGTTCGGTGCGAAGGTGCAAAAAACCTCACCGAGGAAAAGGCACAAATAAACTGTTTATAGTTTGTATGGACTAACGGTATCACTTCACTTCAATGTTCGATCACAATCGACACAGGGAACAATGGCCGCTTGTTTATAATCCGCACACTTGGCCTTGATCGGCGGAACAATAACCGGCTAACGGTACCGTTTCGATCGACCGCTCACAATAAGGCACTGTTCTATTATATAATGCGAAAAAAAACCTCTCAGAGGAAAAAGCACTATTGTCTATCACACAATATCGTCCGACCACTTTATCACACACACACAACTGGTTTTCAATGCTTTCGCAGTAAATCCAAATCACGTCTGTTCACTCGGAAGGTTGAAACGGCAATGAATCTCTCTATTAATTGAAGTTCACAGAAGTGTTCGCTCACAATCACGCGCCAGTGGTCACTTGGGTGTATTTAGACGAGAGCGCGTGTGAGCGATTCATGCGAAGAGAATGTGTTTCACTCGCGCCAGCTGCTTTAACCACAAGCACACACTCAAATGCTGTCTATTCGACACTGAGAAGAAGTGCGCTTTCCTCTTTGTGCGGTGCTTCTTTTTTTTCATCCTCGGTGTGACAGAAATCTGACTCTAGCGTTTATCACTGTGGTGAAATGCCATCTCTGCTCACAGGTTCTTGTCTCATGCCTACACGTGTGTCTTTGGTGACAATTGGTCAATGGAATGCGTTGATGGCAGAATGAGAGGATGCGAAATATTATATAAATTTAAGCCCATAACTCGTATATCACAGCATATCGCAACATATCATTTTTTTTTCATTCTATTATTTATTATATATTTGATTGTACTATATTTTATTGCTTTTTATTATTATTGTCATTATTATATTTATTGTTATTGTTATTAATTTGTTATCAATAATATTATCATATATTATTTTTATAGATGAGGATATTATTATTATTATTATTAGAAGAGAAATATTTTACTTCCTGTAATATTGCGAAGATAGAAGAGCATAACTGACACTCTACATTAACTGTTATTTTGTATATTGTTTTGTAAATAATATATTATAAAACAATATATAAAATAACAGTTAATTATAGTATATTATGTTATATTGTATGACATTGTATTACATAATATTAAATTAAATAAAATTATATTATATTGTGTTGCATTATATTATATTATATTATATTATATTATATTATATTATATTATATTATATTATATTATATTATATTATATTATATTATATTATATTATATTATATTATATTACATTATTTTGTAATCTATTATATCATTTTATGTTATATTAATTTCATTACACTATGTT